>NW_024870731.1:31355000-31955000 GCF_019054845.1 Dipodomys spectabilis | reverse complement strand
GGGAGGCTTTTGCCTAGGTCTGTGGCCCACTATGTTTCAAGGAAACAGTGAGACATAAGTTAGGCTCAGAGCAAGCAGCTGTTAGAACTTGTACTCCTATGATCTGTGACACACTTGGTAAAAAAGGAGAGGGGGGAGCTTGGGAGATGCTCCTTCCCACTTATAGGAAAGTTCTCAGGTCTTGCTTTGCAGTGTGAACCTTTAACGGCCCTAGGATCAGACCTGAGTCAGATCCAAAACAAGCTCCTCGCGTTGGGAAGCCAAGTAGAAGTGTAGCGAAGCCAGGGAAAGGAAGGTGCCATTCATGGAGGTGTTAGCCATGGCCACTGTGGTAGAGGAGGGCTCAGCCCTGACACAGGTATAATTTTTTTTTGCAGGCCACACCTTCACCCCTTGGGGGTTGAGGGGAGCTCCCTGGATCCTTCATTATTAATTATTATTACTGTTATTACTATTATTATTTCTGTTGGTCCCTCCATGGATCAACAAGGGATCTCTGCCAGAGAATACTCATAAAGAAGAACATGCAAATGGTAGCCATGGCCTGCAGGGTGCCTGCAGAAGCCGGGAGAAGACTGAACCCCAACAGGGGCTGTTCTGGGTTAGGTCTGGCAGGAATCATCACCCCCCCCCCTTTCCTGTGGATGACCGTCTCCCTGGATCCTAACATGCACCCTCTGAGAAGTTTTCCCTCCCAGCCTCAGTGAGGACAGACAATTAATTATTCACTAGCAGCTTCTGCTACTGGTAACTGTCTCCCTGGCAACCCAGTGCCACAGAAATGAGATACATGAAAATATAAATATATACATGTATGTATATGCGTACCTATGAGAACGATCTTAACGCTTTTCATACTTTTTCCTTTAAAACAATGACTTTCAGGTAATAGGGCATTTGAAGAGTGGTTAAGCATAACTGATTTTTCTAGGACTGGCTATCAGTCTTTTATCAAACAGGCCCTTGTCGCTCTCCAGGGTCTCTCTCAATGATGAGTGTTTCTAGGAGACGGGAGCTGATGCTTCCTCCCAGCTGAGGTGCCTGCTTCTTTTTATAGCAAATGACGCACTGCCACATGATGGCCCGAAGAGCATGGCCCTGCCAGCTCTCAACCTTGACTGTTCTCAAAGCCCCACTCACCTGCTGGGTGACCTTGGGTGTGTCACTTCCCTGCTCTGGACCTCACAGCCTCCTCTGAAAACACAGGAAGCTAGATGTGATTCTCTGAAAGCCCATTCTGCGTGACTGTGTGATTTCCCACCTTGGGTCAGATCCTTCCCTAGCGGGAATTCTGGTTTTTATTTGGGGGAGTCAGCTGGTTTACCCTGTCATCAGAGTTTCAGAGCCCCTCCTGTCTTTTTGTGTTTGCTGGAGGGAACCCAGCCTTTCTCCTTGGGGAGAAGGCTGTTGGAGATCAACAAAGTCTGCCCCTCTCTTCAGGACTTCAACGGTACAAGCGAAGGAAATGAACCCCCACTTCGCAGATCTGTGGAGCTAATTAACTTCACTGAGACTCAGTGTTTCATCTGAAAAAAATGAGAGACACCGTTGTACTAAAACAGTTAAAGGAGATCCATCCATGTACTAATTAGAAAACTGGTATTTTCAAAAGAAAGAGTTAGGTTTGGACGGCGAAGGTCCGGACCTTTGTTTCTTTCCTATCTCTATCTCTACCTCCCATACCAGCTCTGAGAGGCTGTTTCCTGCTCTAATTTACATCTGGAGTGTGACCCCAAAGGCCCATGTAATAAAAGCCTGGTCCCCAGCATGGCACACAATTGGGTGTTGGTGGAGCCTTTAAAAAACAGACCCCTTTAGCCGGGCGCTGGTGGTTCACGCCTGTAATCCTAGCTACTCAGGAGGCTGAGATCTGAGGATCGCGGTTCAAAGCCAGCCCGGGCAGGAGAGACCGTGAGACTCCTATCTCCAATAAACCACCAGAAAACCGGAAGTGGCGCTGTAGCTCAAGTGGTAGAGCGCTCGCCTTGAGCTGAAGAGTTGAGGGACAGCACCCAGGCCCAGAGTTCAAGCCCCACGACCGACCAAAAAAACAACAACAAAAAACAGGCCCCTTGGGGTGGGGAAGGTGGCTCAGTGGTAGAGTGCTTGCCTTGCATGCATGAGGCCCTGGGTTCCATTCCTCAGCACCACATAAACAGAAAAAGCCAAAAGTGGCACTTTGGCTCAAGTGGTAGAAGGCTAGCCTTGAGCTGAAGAGCTGAGGGACAGCGCCCAGGCTCAGAATTCAGGCCCACAACCGACAAAATAAAGAAATAGGCCCTAGTGGGAGGTTTAAGGCCAGCTGTGGTGACCCTTTGAACAGGGGTTTTAGGGTCTGGTCTCTTTCTGTTTCCCACTGTCTGGCTGTGATCTGATGGGGTTTGCTCTGAAGCTACTGGGCCTACAGCATGCTGCTTCACCCCAGGTTCAAAAGCAACAGTACTGGACCATCAGGAACAAACCTGCAAAGCTGTGAGCCAGAGATGAGTCTTTCCTCTTCATAAATCGATCATCTTAGGGTTTTTTTTTTTGTTTGTTTGTTTGGTTTCTTTGGTTTTTGGTTTTGTCATGGGAACAGAAAATTCACTAGCTCTATCTCCTATAATTCTGGGATTCTTTTTTTAAAACTCCTCTGGTGATTCTTAAATATTTACAGGTCAGTTTTGTAGATGATAGGGTTTTGTGTTTCTTTCTAAGTACTAAAGGAAGGCATGTTCACTGTGGGGGAAAAAAAAACAAAAGAAAAGAAATCATAAAGAAATAAGGAGCACAAGGAGACATAATCTTATAACCCACAAAAAACTATGTTCAACAGACATCTTCTTTGTACTTACTGCAGGGGAAGGAGGTATTTATTAAGCCCCTAGAGAGTAGAAACTTGTGCATTCTTCCTTCAGTTTTAACATTTTACTTTGCCATTGAACCTCTTGGTGCCAGTCTACTGTGAATATGTATTACATCACAGATATAATTCCTCCAGTGATGGGTGTGTAGGTTATTTTCACCTTTTTTCTGCGTTAAAAATAGTACAAAGGGCTCTGATATATGTGTCCCACCCCTTCTTTTTTTCTTAAGTCCCTTTCAAGCTCCCTGGAGTGGTAGGTACTTCCTTCTATTAGGATCTTCCCAGCGCTCAGCACAGGTACAGAGACAAGTTTCAGGCCCCACTTGTTGGTCTTTGAAGCAGGTTCACTTTCCTCTGCAAAGCAGTCGAGTGAGACCCTGTAATACGTAGTCACAGATCCCGCTAGTGTTAGCAGTGGCCTTTCTCTGGGTCAAGCCCCAAATGACTCAAGCCCATCCTACTCCCCCATCCAGCCATCAAAGATGATTGGTCCATGGAGTAGTAGCAGAAACCAGGAAGGACCAATCAGAGAGGAGTCACAGATGCTGTGATACCAAGGATAATGAGCAGTGTTGAGCCAGGAGTAACTGCAGGGTCTTTCCCACATAGCCAGCATGGAAGAAGCCCTAGAGAATGAGGTCCACAGAAACAACCAGTGAACAGTGAGGAAGAGCCTGGAGTCAGTGTACTCAAGCGCACTCTGAGGTCTGCTTCCCACCTCGGTCTCCATTCCAGATGTTTCTCAGGCTCCTGCCCAACTGCCTGAGCCAATCCTTTCCCCTTTTTCCTGTGCCATAGTGAGCTGGTACAGAAGCTCTCTTTCTTCCCCAGAGTTTTGGACCCATGTCCTTAGCAAGTGGACTTTGTATAAGTGACCCACCAGGGACTGTCATACCTTTGGGGCTGATTTTTAACTCAGCATCCTGGAACGTGGTATTAACTACTAGTCAGCTCCTCTTTCTCATCTTCCTCAGGAAGGAAGAGCCCATGTGAAATGGCACCCCGAAACCCCCTGCAGCAAACCAACAAACCAGTCTCCCTGTTAACCCCTGTCCCTTCAAGGAGTTCAAGCTCCACATAGAAGATGACCTGATCCTGGGAAAGCCAGCTTGCCCTCTGAGGACCACACCAAAATGCACAGAGAGAAAGCAGTCAGAAGCAGACGAAGCTTCTCTTTGTCTGGGTCCCTATTTTTGAAAACGTGAGTTTCTCAACTCTTTGTTTTTAGCCTGGTGTTAACCTTTCTCGTCATTGGATAAGATGGAACTAAAGGCTATTTCGGGAGGCATGATGCAGAGAAATGCTGACATCTCCTTCCCAGCCTCTCCATTCAAAACAAATGGAACAGCTGACAGGCTGGGAGAACCTGCCTGGGGAGGGGAGGGGGGAACGTGGAGTGAGAAAACTGGGAAAAATCATTTTATGATGTTGGATTAACAAGCAGAGTCATGAAGGAAAGGCTGACTCGATTAGACAGACATCCTTGGGGACCTGTCTATGTCCAGAAAGAGAAGGGACCTACTCAAGACCCATCAGGCTACATGAGCCAGGGACGAACCAAAGAAACTTATAAGCAGACTATCTTCCACCTTGGCCTGGGGCCACAGACACCACCGTGAACTGGCAAAGGCTGCGAGCCTGACTCTTGTCTCTAGTGGAACAAGAGCATGACTTCAGTCATAGCCCCCTGCTGTCAGTGACACAGTGCAGGGTTCTGCCCTTCCATGACTGCCTCTTTCCTTTCTTCTGAATCCTGCCCATCAGCATGCCATTGAGCTGCAAATGCAGCTCCTGCAGCTTCCACGTGACTGGCAGCGACCCAAGCGTGGCACATTGGTAGAGTGGATGGAATGCATATTCTAATGTACTTTGGCCATGCCACCCTTTAGCTTACCAGAGAACTGTCCACTTGGAGGCCTGTGGCCACCACACTGTCCATTCCTGTTTTAGACTGTCCTAGCTGCAGAAGGAGGAACTTGGCACTCAGAGGGAAGGACACCCTGAATTCAGTGATCCTGGAGGTAGCCCATAAGACTCATTTGGGTCTTCTGACAAACCCAATATTTCTGGATCCTGCCTCTTTTGGTTGATGGGATCTAGGTAACTGTCTCATTTGAAAAGGTCCCCAAGCAATTTTGATGTACAGCCAGCATGAAGAGAATTATCAGCCTTATTTATGAAACCCAGGGAGCAGCCATTGGGATACAACTGTTACAGTAGGCTCCAAACTCCACAAGTCTCTATGTAAACTGAGATGGCTTTAACATAGGCCAGTGCTACAGGATTAGTTGAGGTGCTATATTGCTTAGGGGATAAGAAAAAAAAAAAAAGCCTATACATCTTCAGCATAGAGCCAGGGTTTTTGTTGTTGTTGTTTTGTTTTTAATGCTTTCATTCTGTGCTTGGTTGAATCCATGGATACAGAACCTGTGGTGATGTAGAGCCAACTGTATGTAATTTTGAGGCAACTTGTTACCCCTTCCCTGCTTCCTGTTCCTCCAGAGTAAGTATAATAGTCTTCTTCCTGTTGTTGCCCAGATGTAGAAGGAAAGTACTTATAAAGCATTTATCAAGGGCTGGTGCACTGAACTCTGAACCAATGGCAGCTCTGATAACATTACACCATGAACTCTCGGCCACTGGCAGTTCTGATGACATGGCTTCAGCACTGGCTTTGTTCTTTCAAAGACTATAGCTACCTGGGCTAAGCCAACCCTTTGGGTTTACCTCTGGACAGCAGCCAGAGGGTTGGGAAGGTTAATGGGTAAGATTTTCTTTTGCTAATCTCTGTATTCTGTGGAATATCCTTTGCTGCTTTTGCACCATGCCAGAGGCTAGGTCTGATAAATCTATAGGCCTATCTGTTGCTATGGAACTAATCACCCCAAAACTCTGTGGCTTTCATAACCATCAGTTGGTAGGTATTATCTCATGTTTCGGGAGGTTGTTTTGGGCTTCTGCCCTTGATGTCCCAAGCAGCTGCAGTCAGATGATAAATGGGCCCAAAGCTCATGTGTCTGGTGGTTAGGCTGCGGCATAGCTGGAGTTGTTGTCCAGATTGCCTCCACATGGCCTTCTCTAACTGCCCCCCCCCCCCGCACTGAGCTAGGGGTTCTAAAAAACAAGTGTAGCAAGACCACCAGGCAGAATCTCTGCTGCCTTTAGTGACCCGGTCTCAGGAGTCATATTGGCTAAATGTCAAAGCTTCGGCAGAGCGCTTTCAAACAGCTGCAGCCATCCAAGGCATTGCTGAAGAAAGGCCTCTAGGTAGGCATGAAGAAGGCAACCTGAAGTTCACAATCCACTGTTAGTCACTAAGCTCTCAGGCTATAGAGCTCATCTCCCATTTCTTGCTGGCTGACCTTGGATAAGTTATATAATTTGTTTTTCAGTGACGTATTCTAAAAACTATGAGTGTGACTAGCACCAGCTTCATCACGTTCTGTGGTGAAGGCTGGGGCTGCAGAAAGAGTTCCATGGTATCATGACATGGTTCTTGTTCACCAGAAACTGAGATTTTTTTTTTCTAGTAGTATACTTTTGACTTTTCTCCACCAGTTGAGCAAAGGACTTCTCTCTTTGGAACCCTGGCTGTTGTGTTAGCTTTCCAAGAAGTCCAACTGCTTTCTGTCTGAAGCCTGTGATTGTTGATATTGCAATGATATTGTGCAATGTTGTGAAATCTAGATATTTCCAGGCCATCGCTGAAGCTTTGTCTTTTCCAGAAGACTTTTTCTATTCATCTCTCTACTTACCTATTCTAACCTTTTTCTCTCATTCTTCCTTCCTCAACCACTTCTCCCAAATGGTTCTGCACCGTGAAGTATGAAGACAAAATGGGCCCGAAATCTGGGCTTCAACTCCTTCATCAGTGTTTTAGCAGAGAAAGGGAACAAGTAGGGGCACCTCTGATACTCATGGGCACCACAAAATGCATTTCCAGGTGCAGGGCACAGCAAGCAAAAGCACACTGAGGAGAGGTGACTGTGTTACATCTTCTGTAATGTTTAATTAGACCAACCATGTATGAGTGCATAACGCGCCAGTCAATAACACTGATGCCATGCAGACAAAGCTTCTGTCCCTTGGGCCAGTCCGATGCCCATCCCACCCATCCACACATTATCTCTAATGCACCTACCCTCTTTTTTTTTAACAAACACATTTTTATTCCCTGTTTCTCTACCTGCCTACCATCATTTTTGCCTGCCTCTCTTAAACTATTTTTATGTCTTTACATATAGATATCTGGAAGGGCAGGATTAAAGATTTGTAGTGTGTATGTGTATATTTGTTTTTGCTATGCAACAGATTAATCCCCAAATGAATAGTTAAAACAATATTTATTACTACCCCCCAGTCTCTGGGGTCAGGGGCCTGAGGAATGGCTCAACTGCATACATCTGGCTCAGGGTCTCACATCTGCCGGCAGATGGGTTCTGGTTGGGGTCTTCTGAAGACAGGAGGCTCTCAGTCTAAGCTCCTTTTGCCTGGTGGTAGGAAGTCCTATTTCCTTGCCCTCAGGGTCTCCTGAGGAGAGAACTGTATTTCTCCAAGGCAAGAAATCCAGAAGAATGTGAGACAGAACTTGCAAGACAGAAGCCACTATGTATTCTAACTGGATCCCATGCTGTATTCCTTAGGCAAATCTATAAATCCAAGATGGGGGAGGTCATCAGAAGATGGAGACCACAGGAGTGGAGTTTAGAGGCTGCCAACCACCACCAGTTTAAAACAAAGTTATTACATATACCACACCTCACATCTACAGCTCACTTTTTGTTGGTCAATACAATGTCTTAAAGATCTACCCACACTAGAATGACATCACAATTCTGCTTAAGGACAGTGTATAGATCCATAGTATGGTGTTTCTCCAACCTACCCTCCCTCCCTCCTTTCCTTCCTTCCTTCCTTCCTTCCTTCCTGCCTGCCTGCCCTCCTTCCTTCCTTCCTTCCTTCCTTCCTTCCTTCCTTCCTTCCTTCCTTCCTTCCTTCCTTCCTTCCTTCCTTCTCCCTCTCTGCCTCCTCTTGCCTCTATCTCTCTCCTTGTTTCTTCATCTTCTCCTTGCTTTCACTTGTGCACAGGCCGCATACCTGACAGTACAAGTTGAATTCCTTCTGTGTTGATAGTCAACAGAAATCTTCATAAAACATCCCATGCATTTCTAGTGTATAGTCAGGGCAGCAAACTACTGGTGGCAGTATTCTATCATTTATTTACCCATTTCTTATTTTACCATGTTCAGAGCCCTTCAGGTCTCTTTTTTCTTTTTCCGTGATGCATGCTGCTAAGGAGTATCTGTTTCATGCACACGTGTAACAAGTAGAATTTTCAGAGAACCATGCTGTTTCCACGGAGCATTTTCTATCCAGGAGCAGTGTGTATTTCCTCTCCTGGATGCAGCCAAATGGCCCTCAAAGTTCCACTCCCACCAACGACTTTCTATTTCCCCTACAATCTTACCAGCCTTGAGTTTTTATCAAACTTTTGGATTTAGGCCAATCTGATGCTTGAAAAATGGTATTCATTTATATTTCACTGCATCTCCAGAGCCATCTGGTTGTATTCACGGTCACTGCAGGAATCTTATGTAGAGAATTGCTTTCGTTTTAGCTTTTCTTCCAAGATATCAGAAGATGTGGGGGTGATCCTTGACTTCTGTGCCCTCTCCCTCCAAACTGCTTGACATTTATAGGTCAGAACTCAGCTCCATTCCTCTTTGCTGCTGCTGCTTTTTTGAATTAAGTGATTAAATATGTTATTGCTCCTTCATTTTAAAAAGAACAATGCATCTTTACAACAAAAGATTTCTCTCTCTCTTTTTACCCTTCCCATCCTCCAACTCCCAATAGATGGGAAGAAATGCATGGATGTGTGTTCTTCAAACCATTTGAAACAATTCACCAGTGCCCTGAAAAAGCAAAATGTAGCCTTGAACGTAGGGTTAAGGAATCATGATTTACCAGCTGACCAGGGTTTTGAGAGTCATGTTTTTCTGTTTTTCTTTTAATGTTGCCATTGAGGTTGGTTTTTTTTTTTTTGGAAGAAAAGAGCTACATGCATACAAAATGATTATTATAATTACACATGCTGTAAAAAGTGATTCCAAACAGCCCACCATGGGGTTCTTCTATTCAGAAGCCTAGGGAACAGGCGGAGAAGCTCCAAGGAAGAAGGGTGGAGGGGTAGCCCTCAGCACCATGCCTTTGAAAGCCATTCTCCTGGGGAACCATCCCCACCCCTAGTCTTCACTATAACCCAGCTAATCTGTCCTCCAGTGAAAAGGAGGAGTCAAGTGTGCTTTATGGAAATCCATCTGTTCTTTTGATTATATACCCTTTGGGGACTACACAAGGAATAGAAAACTTCTTCTAATAACATTCTTTATGCTGTCCACAACCAAGAAAACTTGGTTTTCCCATTTGCCCAACACCCAAAATGTTACTCTGAGTCTAGTGCACAGCTCTATAAAATGTACAGAATAAAGATCAAGACTGAAGGCAAAGAACCTACAAGATGTGGACCCTCAAGCAGACATTGAGAGTGAAAGAAAAGCCATATCCTAATTTTTGTAATTTTCTGTCAAGGTATGGCCTCAACAGCTAGGATACTTTGTCAGCACTCACCCTTTCATAAAATGTAAGTTGACATTTTCCTGCATCACACATCACTACTGGAAGCTAGCTGAGGTCTTGGCTGGAAAACTTTCCTGGAATATTTTGTTCCCCTTGGAATTTGCAGTACTGCCTGGTGGAATTGAACTTGGCATTCTAACAATTGGGGCATTGTATTAGGCAAGTAAGGCAGAAAATTCATCCTGCTCTGTAGCCCATTTCCCCTTCCTTTGCCCTGGTGAAAACTACTCACTGTCTCATCTCACTGAACAGACGTGCCAGGAGAAAACCAATGTCCTATAACCAGCATCTTGGCAAGTTGTTTGTTTTGATTTTTCTTTTTGTCTACAAGTTTGTATATTCTTTTTTATTTAATTACTTTGTTACGGTTTTAGAGGTGATGTACAGTGGGGTTACCTTTACATACATCAAGTAATAAGTATATTTCCTTCCTTTTGCATAGTATCATCTGTTCCTTCATTCATTCCCATTCCCTCCCGAGTTTTAAATATCTAAATCTTTCTTTCATTCAACAAATAGTTCCATTTGGTAGGAGCACTGGGGTGTAAAATACTCATCACTGACTTATTACAGTCTATCTTCGGGTAACACTACACATCCATTTGTAGAATTTGACATTGCACACTCCCTCTTCTATCCCATGTGCTCTTGATTTCTTACCAGCATGTATGTTATAATCTCTACAATATTATGGTTGTTAGCTTGATATGAGACAGGAGCTTTAATGGCACTTGCTATTTATTCTTCACTTCTAGTAAATTTTGATTTTTACGTGTCCCTTTTCCTTCTCCTAAAGAACTTCCTATAAGCTGGGTGTTGGTGGCATATGCTGTAATACTAGCTACTCAAGAGGAGATATGGAGGATCACAGTTTAAAGCCATCCTGAGAAAAAAGAAAAAGAAAAAGAAAAACCTGCAAGGCCCCATGTCCAATTAATGGGCAAAAATAAAAAAGCCAGGCTGGAGGCATGGCTCAACTGGTAGAGTACCAGCCTTGAGCAAAAAAGGCCAAGCAAGCATGAGGTCCTGAGTTCAAGCTCTAGTACTAGTAAAAAAAAAAAAGTCTAGTAATATTTCTATGTATACTTTCACTTCTAATGGATTTTTAAAGCCTTTGGTTGTTTTGCTTTAGGAATATGGAGTTTGAATGCAGACTTTTGTTTGCTAGCTAGGCATTGTACAATGTGAGCTGTGCCTCAGTCCGGAGTTTTTCATAGCCTGGAAAATGAGGGGGTTTGGGTTTTGTTTGTTTTCTTCATTTTAAACGACAATTTCACTGGACTGAAAATTCTAGGAAGAGTTTTTTTCTCTCAGCAAAGATTTCCTTCCAATGTCCTTTGCCTTACATTGTTCTCTGTGAAAAGTCTGCCATTATATGTATGTTTGTTCTTCTCTGTTGTAACATATATATGTATACACACACACACACACACACACACACACACACACACACACACACACACACATATAATGACTTCTAAACTTATTTTCAATTTTCACAGTTTTCTTATATATCTTTCTCATGATATGCCTGGATTTCTTGTGTTTATCCTACCTGAGGCTTCTGAGTTTTTTGGAGCTACAAGTTTCAATTTATCATCCAGCTTGAAATCTCTCTCTCTCTCTCTCATGTGAGTTCACCTAACACCAGGCATGTTCCAATCAGCCATACATATATATAGAAAGAAAGAGAGAGAGAAAAGAGAGTGTATATGCATATATACACACACACATTCTCTCTCTCTCTCCTTCTAGACTTCTTTTGTTTTGCTTTGTTTTGTTTTTGGGTCCAGTTGTGGGGCCTGAACTCTGGGCCTGGGTTCTGTCTCTCAGCTCTTCAGCTCAAGGCTAGCACTCTACCACTTGAGCCATAGCGCCACTTCTGGCTTTTTTTTTGTTCTGCTTATGTGGTGCTGAGGAATCGAACCCAGGGCCTCATGCATGCCAGGCAAGCGCTCTATCACTGAGCCACCTTCCCAGCCCATATGTTAGGCTTCTTAATATCTCCCACATCATCATTGAAGCTCATTTTTTCCCTAGCTTTTGTTCCAGCATGCAACACTTAGGAGTAATTTCTAACACCTATTTTTAAGTTCATGGATATTTCCTATAGTGTTTTTGGCTGCTGTTAATCCTACCCAGTGGCCTTTTCATATCAAACATTATATATTACAGGTTTTATACTTTTATCATTTCCATTTCTCTACTGAGATTCACCATTATGAGATTTGCCTTCATAATGTTGATGCTTTGCTTTAGTGTCATGACTACATTTATGAAAAGCTCTTTAAAATGCCATCATCTCCCTTTTCTTCTCTGCTTTAGTTTTTCTTTTTAAGATAATGAAGAGTGATGTACTTGTAAAGAAAAAGGACACCTGAAGGGGTAAGGTGGGTAATTCAATGCTTCTCTCATTTTTTGTGTTTCTCATTTTCTGCTTCCTCCTGTGTCTCATTATATTTTATAGTGTGAATGATATATTGCTGGATGTCTGAATTTTGTTGTCTTTCTTTAAATAGTATTGGGTTTTATCTGGCAGATAGTTAATTTCCTTACAGACCAGCTTAATCCTTCAAGACTTGTTTTTTAATATTTAATATTAAATTTTAGCATATCCTGAACTCCAAGACAATAATAACCCTTCTCCTAATACAGGTTCTTTATTGTACATAAACTGAGTGACCCTAATTTTCAAAGAGGTCTCTCTGTTTACACTTACAACAATATACTTCTGCTCTGTACAAGATCCTGTGTATTTCTGTACACACAGGACATATCTCTCCATTTTGTACCTGCTCCAGAATATAGATTCAACTCCTTGCTCCCTCATGTGTGTTTTTTTACTTCTCCTGGATTCTTTTCCTGTGTACACACCACTTGATATTCAGCCAGAGAGTTCAAGGTTTCTAAAGGTTATGTAGGGCTCAGAAGTTTCCTGTCTACAGGGCTCCCACCCCTCTAGAAGTCCACATGTGCATTCTACCCACCTAACTGCTGTCCTGTTCCATCAGCCCAGGGAGACTCTTATTCTCTGTGTCAGTGTTTCTTCTCTGCATCAGGATCTGAAAAGACTTCTAAGCAAAATCCCAGGACATAAAGGAGATAACTCTGTACCTTTGAAACACAGCTATCCAACCAAGTTAACTATATTGTTTAAACATATTTAATAATTTTATCATTATTATTACTTATTATTTATTGCTGGTCCTAGGGCTTGAACTTAGGGCCTGGGTGATATCCCAGAGCCTCCTTGTGTTTAAGTTTAGCACTCTACTACTTGAGCAACAGCACTACTTCCAGCTTTTTCTAAGTAGTTTTATTGGAGGTAAGAGTCTCATGGACTTGCCTGCTCAGGCTGGCTTTGAGCTACAATCCTCAGATCTTAACCTCCTGAGTAGCTAGGATTACAGATGTGAGCTACCAGCACCTGGCTAATTTTAATTATTATTAATAAGTAGACATATATGGCATGTGTAAAGAGTATTTTGTAAGGTGAGTGAAGTCCTGGGTCTCTGCTCTTTCAACCCCAGTTTTCCTGGGAGGTCCCCACAAGGCAAGTGTCATGATAATCTAGAAGCAGCATTTGAAGAACAGGAGCCCCAGCCTCCAGTCTCAACTCTGACGGTGCAGGCTGTAGGCCTCACTGTACTATGGGCCCATTTATATATAGACAAAGGACTAACTCCACAGTGCTTAGGCTAAACCTTCAAGACCATTGTCCATCTAGAGCTCCTAAAATGATCATCTGCAATTCTGGTTTTATCAGTATGCTATGAAGCAAAATCTCTTGAGTTTGAGGAATTATCAATGCTTTTGGCATCAGTACTTCTGGAATCCTTTCTGCCTGAAAGAAGCTGGCTTGCCCTGGTTTATACATTCCCCATCTGAGTAGCAGTCTCTCCACTGGCATATAGTTTAAGCTAACATGTACAAAGTCCCATACGGTCCATGGGAGATATTTAAACTCCTGTAATCTTTTCCAGGCTGAGCTCTGGCATGAGAGAAATCTAAAACTCTGTGTCCCGTGGACCTAGAGCTGATATAATAACCAGGAACAAGAGCAGCCCCTTCCCTAGAGAATGGCCTGGCTTTGGATGCTGTCTTTCCATTCCGTAGCCAGCTAGCGTGGTCGACACTGGCATCCTCTCAGCCCTCCTCTATTGTTTTATCTCCACTGTTCCTGGGCCCATGTTCCAGGGCAACCTTGCAGGAAGGGCAGGCCCTTGGCTAGGAGTAGCGTAACAAGAAGAGGCACAGAGATTTGGGGGCTGTTTTTCAGCTACTGCATTCAGGTCTAAGTGTATAATTACCAAGTAAAAGAAGTGTCTAATGGCAAAGAGCCGGGTCCTGCAGGCATGCGAGAGGGGTCGAAGGATCTCAAGGATCAGAGGGATCTGACAAGACTGAGGCTTCGATCTCCAAATGACCCTGATGTTTGATGTAAGATCTAAAGACAGGCATTGGCGGGGAGAGGGGGTGTTTTTAGGCAACAGGTATGTCACACCAAAAGGACCTGTGAAGGACCAATGTGAAAATGGGAGAGAACATTTGCTGCGAGTGTAGAAGCCTGGAGACCTGGTGCAGGGGCGCAGGGCTGCTTACCTCATGTGTACATTCCAGCTCAGAAACTCAACAGGTACATACATCCCCCTGGGGAACGTGTAGAACACAAGGCCATAGTGATCACCTGCTGTAGCATTTCCCAAAGTGTTTTGTAAACAGATTCAGTAAAGTAGCCTTCTGGTCTATAAGTTTGAGAACCACCCAGTTAAATGAGGTTATTTCTGCTTAGAGGTTTTAATGTGCTAATAAGTATTGGGACAAATAGTGTACTGGTAAATGTATAACAACCAGCTCTCAAAACAACAACAACAACAACAAAAATGCTAAGCTCTGGTGGCTCACGCCTATAACTGTAGCTACTCAAGAGGCAGAGATTTGAGGATCATGATTCAAAGCCATCCTTGGCAGGAAAGTCCATGAGACTCATCTCCAAATAAACTATGAAGAATCTAGAAGTGGAGCTGATTTCAAGCCCCATGACTAGCATGCGCGCGCACACACACACACACACACACACACACACACACACAGCACCACACTGCTTCACACCAGGGTTGGATATAGTAGAAGACTTTTCTCAGCAAGACAAGCATCAGCTTGCATGTGTGCCTTTCCACACTCTGGTTCTTAATCGGCATGGGCCAGCTTTGGGCAGCCATGTGGGTCAGCTGGCCAATCACCTCACCTGCATTGATGGCACGTGTGAGATATAGCACGTGGAACTGGGAGTGGGAGGGAGGGAGGGTGGGAGTTCTGTGGACATGGAATCCTTGTTCTCACTTCCTAACAGTCTCTGTGGGAACTGTAGCCATGTGTCTCAGTTCTCAAAGGACTCTGTGACTCTCTCCTCTGCTATGGAGGTCTAACTTTATCCAAGGCTGCCAGCAGGCTCTGTGCCACCCAGCCCTGAGCCCTTCCCCGTCTTTATACTAACCCTGGAGGATCAATTAGAAACAGGTCCACTTGTAAATGGCATTTAGGGGTTAGTCTCCAGGCTTTAGAGAATGCAACATGCATTTCTTCAAGTGTCAGTTTGGGCCAAAGAAATAACCTGAATTAACTTGCTCAGTCCCCATGATGATAATACTGGTGAGATCATTGTTATGCCATTTTACAAATTAGGAATGGAAGAGAGAGGGAAGGAAAGCATAGTTCTGACTAAGTGTCTCTGACTGTGTCTGTGTGTGAATATGTATATGTGTGTACCTCTGTGTGGTAAGTTATGTGTCTATGTGTGTAGAAGTAGAGGAAAGATGTCCTTCTCCACATTTGACCCTGACCAGCATCAAGAGGAGACCTCTCCCTGCACACTCTTGTGCATAGTCTAATTTCTGCACTTGGCACTTTTCCATCCCAACCTGTCATTAGATGTAGCTGAAGGTTCATGAAGTTTCCCTTTAAAAAAATAGGGACTCTTCACCTTAGGGTCCTTGACTTCAGTCACAGAATAAGAATTTCTGGACAAGTCATCATGGTAAGAAAATTTGTCAGAGCTTTATTGAGTAGGCAGAAGAACAAGCAAACAGGCAAGTGGGCATGCAGACAGACAGGCAAGCAGAAAGGCAGAGACTCCTTCTACCAATTATGAGTGCTCCAAAGCAGAGACACACAGCTCTTTGGGATCAGGGGTATATATAATGAAGGCAGGAGGTCTGACTTCAAAGTTATACAAAGATAGGTGTTTTATCTTTGCTCTCATTACTCCTGGCATTATGTGTTCTGAGCTTCTGGATGTTTGGGGACATTTCTTCCAGGTAAGAATGCATCCTGCCATATTGAGATAAGGAAGTCCTTATAGTCTCTGAAAATGCTTAAATGGTGCTTAGATAGTTCTTCTATGTTTCTAAATAACTTGCTTCTGAGTTGCCTTCCCCAGGTCTCATTTTCTCAACCTCAAACCCATTGGCTCAAGTGAACTACAAGTGTATCCTAGAGGGACAGGACCTGGGCCACTGTTTTCTCTCCTACACCCTGTATTCATTTCCTGGATTGGTTTTCCATTCTTTCACAGCACCTTCCCAGATCACAGAACCAGGGGCTTTGTCCGGGTCCCTGTTTTCTGGGGGAGAAATGCCAAGGACAAGCCATGATTGTGACCTGAAGGAGTCAGGCAGCAACTAAGACCGACAGCTCCACATCAGCACCAGGCTACACAGGGACACTGTGCGCTCAGAAGCTCACAGGAACCATGCCCTATGAGGTAAGTGATTAGCCCATTTACTGGTGTTCGCCGGAGGCTAGGGGTGCTGAAAGACTTACTTGCACGTTAAATTAGTGTGAAGTGTCCAGTAGAAAGCTGGTCACCAGTGGCCCCTGCTTGTAATCCTAGCTACTCGGGAGGCCGAGATTGAGAGGACCCTGGTTCAAAGCCAGCCCAGGTGCAAATGTTTACAATACTCCTCCCCCATCTCAGCCTTGGTGAAGTGAATTGTTCAAAAGCCTGACACAGAGGGCTCTGGGCAAATCCAGCTGGCAAATCCTGGGGGTGACCCCGGTGCTTTAGAGAAATGGGACACTGCCTCATCAAAGCCAAGATATCTGGTTTCACCCACCGTTCAAGGTCTTTGAAAGGCACCCCAAATCCTGGAGGCAGTTCCCTTCCCCACGCCTGCTCCTGCCTGAGCGCCTCAGTCCAACCCAGCACCTTCTCCAGGCTTTTTATCCTTCACAGCAGTAGAAACCAGCTGATGACTAGCAGGGCTAGGGCGGGATTAGTCTTCTTGCTGCAGGGGGTTAAGCGGCTGCTTTTGAAAGGACAAAGCAAAAGATACTGTGATAAGATAAGGAGCTCTGTGTTCACCAGACACTCTGGGGCAAGAACAGGCTTTTGTGGTGATCCTGAAGATAAGCGATTGAGCCTCTCACATTCAGCCGCTCCGCAGGCCTCCTCCGCCTTGGCCTGGTGGCTTTGCCTTGGGATGTGGCTGCACCTACTGCCATCTACCGGGATGCAGAGGTACTGCAGCCACGTGCATGCTGTGTGCACCGACATTTCCTGCCAAGGAATTGTAGTGTCCCCCCGGAGACAGTGAGCTCTGTGCTGCTGTCACGGGGATTTCCTGGACACTGCAGTGGGCCAAACTCCGACTCATAACATCCATGAGGTGTTCATACTCAATCCCGTTCCCTGGAGTGGGAGGGTTCTGTCCCTTTTCCTCCTGGAGGTATCCTGACACAGGGTAGCTGTTGGTCAGTAATAATGCCAGAGAGCAGGAATGAGGCAGAATGGATGTTTTCCCTCGCTGTGTGCAGAAGAAGCTGTCACTCAGATACAAAGACTTGAGGAATTAAGGGTGAGTCTGGAAGGGAAGCTGATGGCATGCCTGACAATGGCAGCTTGTCTCTTCTTGTGGGTGATTGAAGGTGGCCAAGGGAGTAACAAGTAGGAAGGAATGCCTGGAATAGCCAGGGTCCTCTGCTGTGCAGGAAACTTGGCTGTCAGCCACCAGGAAAGCTAAGCCAACTGGGCCCCAGGTTGCCACAGGCCCTGGGACCTTGGGAAACTTTTAAGTGGCACTGCCCAGGGGAAGAGACCTTTGACATACAGTATGACTGTATATGTGGGGTTTTTTTTAATGAATAAACCTTATTATTATGAGTAGGTTTTTTTTGGTGTTTGCTTGTTTTCCATCCTGGGGCTTGAACTCAGGGCCTGTACACTGTCCCGGAGCTTCTTTTGCTCAAGGCTAGTGCTCTACCACTTGATTGTGCCACAGTTCCACCTCTGGCTTTTTCTGAGTAGTTGATTGGAGATAAGAGTCTCACTGACTTTTCCGCCTGGACTGGCTTCGAACTGCAATCCTCAGATCGCAGCCTCCTGAGTAGCTAGGTTTACAGGCTTGAGCCACCAGTGCCCAGCTATTGTGGGCAGTTTTACAGAACAATTGAATGGAAAGTACAGAGTTCCTGCACCCTTCTCCCCCAACCCACCCCCATTCTTGCATTAAGGTGGTTTGTTTACTACAGCTGGTAAGGCAATAAGGAGATATCATTAACTAAAGTCTCACGTTCACTTGGCCCTTTGCTCTTGGCATTGTAGGTTCCGTTGGTTTTCACAAGTGCATAGTATCTACCATTACAGCATCACACAGAATAGCCTCACTACTCTAAAAGTCCTTTGTGCTCCACCTGTTTGTCATTCCTTCCCCCTACCAGCTCCTGGCTACCATTGACGTGGTTACTGTCATTACTGTTGTGTTGTTTCTAGAATGTTGTACACCAAAGCTGGGGCAGTATGCAGCCTTTCTGAACTGCTTTCCATGGTAATAGATACTTAGGTTCCTCCATGTCTTTTCATGGCTGATAACCTGTGTGGCAAGTGCTCCCTCATTGAGCTACACCCACCCCTCCCCCTTCCAGATTCATTTCTTGCTGTCACTCAATAACATTCCTTTGAGGGGCTATGCTACCATTTACGTGTGTATTCACCTTGTGAAAGACGCTTAGATTGCTTCCAAGTGTGGCAACAGGGAAAAAAGCTGCTGTGGACGTGCAAAAGCCTGTTGTTTTTTTTCTTCTGCAGACGTCACTTGGCATCCTTGGGTAGATAACTAAGCAGAGTCATTGCTAGCTTGTATGCAATCTTAAGTAAGATACTGCTTTCCAAACGGTTTTGTAAGACTGTTTTCCAAAATGTCTGTACTTGTTTTATGCTTTTGAACGTGGCTTCAGGCCTGAGCTTCCGGTTCCCTGAGATGGCAAGGCTGAAATAGGACAGGATTGGGGCCAGTACTGACCCATCTGCATCCTGTACCCTACTGAGCAAAACCTGCTTTCCCGCACTGCAAGAAGGAAACAAAGGGCTTTTCTCTCCAGTCTCTAAAGGAAGGTCCAAGGCTGCAGCACCCCTGCACATTTGAACTCTTGCCAGTCTGGCCCTTGGGCAAGTGGGAGGGGCATACTGCTCCGACTTTTTAACTTTGGATTCTTGTCTTGAGCTTGGGCAGGGGACTGCAGAAAACTTGGGGGAAAACTGGGACCACTGGAATCACAGCACTGTGCTCTGGCTGTTCTTTGTCTAGTGTTGGCAAGTTTCCTAGCAGCTTCATAGGTATCATCCCTAACTTGAGGGCAACTAGAACATTCTGACATGATGAGCAAGCTAGAAGTTTACTTCTTTTTTATTTTTTTTTTTGTGGGTCCTGGGGCTTGAACTCTGGGCTGCTGTCCCTCAGCTCTACAGCTCAAGACAAGCACTCTACCACTTGAGCCACAGCACCACTTCTGGTTTTCTGGTGGTTTATGGTAGATAAGAATTTCATGGACTTTCTTGTCTGGGCTGGCTTTGAACTGTGATCCTCAGATCTCAGCCTCCTGAGTAGCTAGGATTACAGGAATGAGCCACCAGCGCCCGGCTGAAGTTTACTTCTTATTTCTATTGTTAAGCCATGAAGTATCAAATGTGACATCCCCCAAATATTTGTTTAGGAACAATATTTTTAAGTTAAAATCTGACTAATATCAAACTGTAACTGTAGAAAAGCAGGGGATTCATTTGTTTTTCTCTTTATGTGTGTTTTTGTTTTTTCTCCCCTCCCAGGTTCCAAAATCTCATGTGTGGTTGCTTTTATGGAATTGTATCTTGCTCTCCCTGCATGCAAAACATGCAAGGGTTCCACAGGTAACTTTAAGCAAGTCCTGTGGGGGGCTTACCTCTTAAGACTCAGGCTTTTTGGTGATAGGAATGGGTAGGAGATGCAAGACCTAACTGTTTCAATCTGTAAAAAGAGAAAAAAGAAGAGCAAATCTCCTCCCGCTTGAAGGAGGAGGGTTTATTTACTTGTCTCATTTTACAAGCCTAAGCAGTGAAATGTACTCCCTCAAGGAAAATTTTGCCCTAATGACTTAAGTAAGTCCAGAAGCATCTGCTCTGATTTACTGAGAGTTGGCTGGTCTGGTCGAAGGCTGACATGGTACATGTGCGTTTGTCCCTCTGTCCTCAGAGGTCACTCTGAAGCTATTATCCTCTGTTCCGGCCAACTGTCTCTCGTGGGGGGTGGGGAGGAAGAAAGGTCCAGAGAAACAATACTAGCAAATTCTTCAGATGATTCTTAGGGAGACTGAGGATTGAGAGTTACTGCTCAAGGTAATTTACTTTTGAATTTTTTTGTTGCCTCTTTCAACTTTACAGACAAAATAACACTCTGTGTAGATAAAGATTTTAAACTTATCTTTAGTAGTTGCACCAAGGAGTTCCAATATTCTTCTAGATATGTTGAAAACATTCTCAATTTGGTTTTAAGAATTTTTTTTGGTCCTGGGACTGAGCACTGTCCCTGACTCCTTTTTGCTCATGGCCAGTTGAGCCACAGCGCCACTTCCAGCTTTTGCTGTCATTAATTGAAGATAGGAGTCTCGTGGACTTTGCCACCTGGCTTGGCTTCAAACTACAATCCTCAGATCTCAGCCTCCTGGGTAGCTAGGATTACAGGTGTGACCCACAGGTGCCAGGCTTAAGAACTTTTTAAAAAATTGTTTTACTTTTTGAATAAGCATGGTGTTTGTTCAGTAGATTTCCACCACTGAGACAATCAATCTAAAAGAAAGAAAGGCTCCTTTGGTTTCAAGGGTTCCCTGGTCAGCTATCACATGAGGCCTGTATCCAGACAGAATGTCATGGTGGGAGCTGTGATGGAGCAAAGCTGCTCACCTCCTAGAGGCCAGGAAGAGAAATGGATCATTCCCTTCAAGGGCATAGCTCCCAATGACTTAACCTCCTTCCACTAGGCTCCGCCTTTTAAAGGTCCAGCCACATCTAAATAGCCTCACAGGCTCGTGACCATGTCTTTAACACATAAGGCTCTGAGGAACCTATCAGGTCTAAACTGTAGCAATGAAGAAATGAAATGGACCATGTGCGTGTACATGTGTATTAGAATTCTAAGAATTCTAACCCATGTAACCACATTAAATGGGAATACAAAATGGCCCGAGCATCCCAGGAGAAACTGCCTTATGGTTATGGCCTCCCTAATCCATGGGAAACACTGCTCTGTCATCCATTAGTTTTGTCTCTTTCATAAGGTCACTTAAACAGATTCACAGTCTGTAATCTTTTGACCTTGTTATCTTTCACTTAGCACAATGCCTTTGAGAATCCTCGAAGTGGCAGTCTGTTTCCTGACACCAAGAAGAATCCTACACTGTCGAGTGACCCAGTGTGTGTGCTTCATTACCTGTTTTAGAACATTTGGCACCTGGTTTCCAGTTTGGGACAATTTTGACAAGAGTTGCTGTCATCATTTCTGTGCAGGCTTTGGGTAAAGGTAAGTTTTCGTGTCATGAATAGCGAATAGCTAGGTAATACCTAGGATCGCTCTGCTGAGAAGGCTTGCCCATGGGTGTCTGCCTTTCAGACAAGCTACCACATGAGTATGTCTTCATTTCAGCCATGCTAGCTGTGCAGGGAATTGCATGGCGGCTTTCATTTGCATCTCGCTAATGGCTAAAAATGTTGAACATCTCCTGTGCTCACTTGCCAAACATGAATCTTCTTTGGTGAAATATCTAAATCTTTTGTGCCTTTTGAGTTTGGATGGTTTGCTCTGTAACTGTAGAATCTGGAGAATCTTATTAGATTGTGGATAAAGTTCTGTTGCTGGATGTATGTGACCTGGAATGCAGCTGGCTGCTGCTGCTGCTGCTGCTGCTGCTGCATCTTCTTTTTTTTTTTTTTTTTTTTTTAATTCCATGTCTTTTGTAGAACATGTTTTTAATCTGGATGAAGTCCAATTCATCTGGTTTCTTTCCTATTATGAATTATGAAGATTTTTTCCCCCTTAGTTTAGTTCTAAAACATTTGTGATTTTATATTTTACATGGAAATGTACAATTTAGTTTGACATCTTTTTTGGGGGGTAAGATATGAGACCTGAGTTGGTGTTTATTACATTGCATATGGATGTGTCAAATGCTTTTATTGGCCCAGTATATTGGAAATGCTGTCTTTCTCTGCTGAATTGCCTCTCTGCTTTTATTAAAAACAAAAACCCTCAGATGAATAAAACTCAAAGGCCCACAGGGTTGGTGTTTAGTGGAATGTTACATGGAGAAAGTTCTGGAATAGTAGAAATGGGAACACTCCTTCTGGAGAGTGGTCACAGGTGTGTATGTCTTTGTCATATCATCAACTTGCACACATTGGGTCTTGCATCTTGCCTTGTGTGAGTAACACTTAGGAAAAGCATCATCAAGTGGCCATATTTGTATAGGTCTATTTGTGTAATCTGTTCTGTCCCATCGATTTTCAGATGGATCTTTTTGTCAATACCATGCTATATTGATATTAGTTACTGTTGGTTTACAGAAGGATTAGATTGAAAAGTATGATTTCTCCAACTCCATTCTTTTTCTGAATGTCATTTTAGCCATTCTTGTTTCTTTGTCTTTTCATATACACTTAGAATCCTTTTTGTTGTTGGTGGTGGTGGTCGTGAGACATGAACTCTGGGCCTGAGCACTGTCCCTCAGCTCTTCAGCTCAAGGCTAGCGCTCTACCACTTGAGTCACAGCACCACTTCCAGCTTTTTCTGCTTATGTGGTGCTGAGGAATCAAACCCAGGGCCTCATGCATGCAAGGCAAGCACTCTACCACTGAGTCACCTTCCCAGCCCGAATCCATTTATTTTTAATCTGTTAAAAAAAATCTTGGGGCTGGGAAGGTGGCTTGTGGTAGAGTGCTTGCGTTGTATGCATGAGGCCCTGGGTTCAAGTCCTCAGCACCACATAAGCAAAAAGAAAAAAGCCAGAAGTGGCGCTGTGGCTTAAATGGTAGAGTGCTAGCCTTGAGCTGAAGAGCTGAGGATAGCACCCAGGCCCAGAGTTCAGGCCCCACGATTGGACCCCCCCCCAAAAAAAAAAATCTTGTTCACACTGGGTGCTGGTGGCTCACATCTATAATCCTAACTACTTAGGAGGCTGAGGATCATGGTTTGAAGCCAGCCCAGGCAGAAAAGTCCAGGAGACTCTTATCTCCAATTAACCACCAGCAAACCAGAAGTGATGCTGTGGCTCAAAGTAGTAGAGCACTAGCCTTGAGCAAAAGAACTCAAGGACACGGGCTGGGAAGGTGGCTCAGTGGTAGAGCGCTTGCTTTGCATGCCTGAGGCCCTGGGTTTGATCCCTCAGCACCACATAAACAAAAAGAAAAAAAAAGAAATAAAATAAAAAAGAAATCAAGGACAACACCCACGCCCCACAACCCCCACCACCAACAACAAAATCATTGTTCAGATTTTGATTGAGTTTAATTGTAAAGCTATAGATAAATGTGGGTCCCGTGTTTATGACAATAGCATGTAGCTTATGAGCATACTATGTCTTTCCATTTCTTTAGTTCTTTGATTTAATTATTTAAAATTTTGGGGACATTTTAATAGTTTTAACATTTGGCTCCCAATTCCTTTTGGCAAATTAAAATAAAAAGTTCAAGTTTTTATCTGAATTCTTCAAACAATTCTTCAAGTGAATTCTTCACTAGTTCTGGGAAAGTGATATCCACAAGTGTTGCATGTGTGTCTACATGTGTGTATCTGTGGGCACATACATGTATGTATACTTGGAATTGGGGCTTTTCCAAGTATTCATTTCACCTATAACAGGTACAGTTTTGTATCTTCATTTCTACTCTAGATGTTTGTTTGTTTATTTATTTATTTTTGTTACCAGTACTGAGGCTTGAACTCAGGGCCTAGGCACTGTCCCTGAGCTTCTCTGCTCAAGGCTAACACTATACCACTTGAACCACAGCTCCAGGTCTCATGGACATTCTTGTCCAGACTGGTTTCAAACAGCAATCTTCAGATCTCAGCCCTCCTAAGTAGCTAGGATTACAGGCATGAGCCAGCAGCACCAGGCTCAAATTTTGAATCCATCAATAAACTGTGGACCTCATGAGGTCAGGGGCCTCCTAAACTAATTTTCTCTGGAAACATTCTCAAAGATACACCCAGATCAGTGCTTTACAAATCTCCTGGTTGACTCTCAGTCTAATCAAGATGTCAAGGAAATTAACTATCATGCTAAGAATGATAGCACATATCTGATGGAAATGGAGATAAAAGAAGCCTTCCCTTCTCATTCATTGAAAGGAAGCACTAAAACATATTATTACCTATGATGTTCTTGTTGGCTTTTTAAAGGTAGTAATGGTAATGTTTTGTCAGCCTTAGCCTTTCCAATAGCTGGAACTCCAGTCATGTACCATCACACTCAGCTGAGAACCTTATTATAATCCTGGCTGATATTTAGTTTTGTGAAGTGTTTTTACCATATTAACTATCTTTTTTTTTTTTTTTTTTTTGGTTGGTTGTGGGGCCTGAACTCTGGGCCTGGGCGCTGTGCCTCAACTCTTCAGCTCAAGGCTAGCACTCTACCACTTGACCCACAGGGCCACTTCCAGCTTTCTCTGCTTATGTGGTGCTGAGGAATTGAACCCAGGGCCTCATGCATGCAAAGCAAGCACTTTACCACTGAGCCACCTTCCCAGCCCTTAACTAATACTATCTCATGGCTTTTTTTCTTTCTATTAATATTATATTTATCAATTTCAAATATCAAACTAACCTAATAAAGCCCAGGATAAAACTCAATTGGCTGAGGTCCTTTTATATATTACTAGAATGAAGTTTCTAGAATTCTGTGAAGGATTTCTGTGTCTTATATTCATGAACAATATTGCTTGGTATGTAGTTTTTTTTTCCTTCTTGTATGATCTTTAAGTATCAAGGTAAATGAGTTAGGAAGTGTTTTCTCTTTTTTCTGGAAATAAATATTGTATAAATTGTTATTTAATCATTGAATGTTTTATAGTATTTTTGAGCTAGTGTCTTTGTAACTGTAGATTTTAAGAGGGTTGTTTTTAAAGTTACAACACTATCCACATTTTCTGTTTCATACTGGGTATAATTTTTTATCTCTGTGCATCAAAGGGATATCCCTTATTCATCTCTGACATGATCATTTTCTTCTTTTCTCTCACCTTTTTATCAGTCTTTATAGGTCTTTATGAATTTTACGATCTCAACAAACTAAAGTTATTTATTTCATTAATTTTCTCTAGTCTTTCTGTTTTCAGCTCCATTTTTAAGCTCCATATTCTCCTTTCTTAGACTTGACTTGCGCTCTTATTCAGTACTTGTTTGTTTTGTTTCAGTCTTAGATTTTTAAGGTGGAAGCTTATATTACTGATTTAAGGCCTTTCTTTGCTATGAAAACATTAATGCTAAGAATTTTCCCCAAGCACAACTTCAGCTGAGGCTTACATATTTTGTTTTCATATTTACTCAATTCATAATTCTTCTTAGTTTCCTCTGGAACTTTCTTTTTTTTAAAAAAATTACTTGATGATTATTATTTTTTTTTTTTTGTCGGTCGTGGGGTTTGAACTCTGGGCTTGGGCGCTGTCTCTGTGCTCTTCAGCTCAAGGCGAGTGCCCTACTGCTTGAGCCACAGTACCACTTCTAGTTTTCTAGTGGCTTATTGGAGATAAGAGTCTCACAGACTTTCCTGCCCAGGCTGGCTTTGAACTGTGATCCTCAGATTTCTGCCTCCTGAGTAGCTAGGATTACAGGCATGAGCCACTGGCGCCCGGCTAAGAGTAATTTTTTTTTTTTTTTGCAGGAACACTATTGGGATTTGAACTCGGAAGCTTGTGCATGCTAGGCAAGTACTTTATCCCTTAACCCTGACTTGATTATTCTTATAGAGATGGTGTAAGGAGGGGTTATATTTACATGAGTCAGGTAATGAGTACATTTCCTTTCGTACAGTATCATCTCTGGAACATTCATTTGACCTGTAGATTAATTAGTATTATATGTTGGTTAATTTCCAGAGATTTCCTTTTATGAGTCCCTCACTGATTTCTAATCTGTTTCCATTATGTTCAGAAAATGCATTTCAATAGTTTTGCATTTGTGTTCTTACTAAGGCCTGGTGTACCTTCACGATTTCTCATGTACACTTGAATATGTACCTGATGTCCTTACTTGGAGTATTGTGTCAATGTCAATTTAATTTAAATATTTGATCCTTTGATATTGTCTTTAAAAAATTTTCTCTGTATTAGTCCTATGGATTAATTATGTAAGGATGTTGAATTTCCCAATTATATTTGTGGACTTATCTATTTTTACTTTTAGTTCTTTCATATTTTTCTTTGTGAGCTTTAAATTTTTATTGTTACGTATATAAGCATGATTAATATTTCTTCTTGCTGCATTACTCTGTCATCACATAATGTGTGTCTATCACTGGTAATAGTTGTTGCTCTGATGTTTACATCGGCATTAATGTGACCATGCTTGCTTACATTTCATTAGGTTTTTCACGGAATGTCTTACTTTTGACCTATTTCTATTATAGTTGAGGTGAGTCATGCAAGCAGTCAGTACCTGCTTGGGTCTCATTTTTAATTGATTTGTTTGGATCATTGAAACTTTAGTCTCATTATGAATGTAGGCAGACTTAAGTTAACTGTTTTATTATGTGTTTTCACTTGTTCTGGTAGTCTTTCATTCTTGTCTCCTTTTTCTGCCTTTATTTATTTTTTAATAAAAGTTATTTGAACATGCTTTGAGTATCTCATTGTCATTTCTCCTATTTCTGTCAAATATTTTTGGATTTTGTAGCTGTCCTTCTGCTACTGGTTACTAGTTTATAAAGGTCTGAGAACATATTTTGCATGCATGCATATGTTTTCTTTTGGGACTTTTACCTCTGTCTATAGTATTCTTAGCACTTACTTGTAGGAATTATTATAGATAAGAATTTTTGCTTTCCATTTTCAGATATTATAATATATCAAATTGAATATAGAAAACCTATCAATAGGTTTGTGGTAGTTTTATGTATTATATAATTATATTTTTCTTACATGCATGTATTATGCAGTAAAAGCCCATGAGACAATGTTATGACTTTTGCTTTCCATTATTAATTATCTTTTCAGAAATTCAATAGAAAAAGAATAGTCTGTTACATTACCTATTACACTTTCCAGTTTCTCACTACATATCCAATGTTCCAAGTTTCGATCTGGTATCATTTCCTTTTGTCTGAGGAACCTACTTGGAAATGCTTCCAGAGCAGGCCTACTGGCAGCAAATTCTCTGTTTCCCTTTGCCTGAGAACGTCCTTACTTCAGCTCATTCTTGAAGGGTGTCCTGCACTGGAAATGGCTGACCAACTCTGTTTCCTTCTGGGACTTTCAGTGTTACTCTGTGTCCTTCTGGACTCTGGTTTCTCCTGACCAATTTGCAGTCACTTCAGTGACCCTTCTAGATTTTTTGGTCACTTTCTGATCCTCTTCATTTTCATAGATTTTCTCATGATGTATCTGGGTGTGAGTTTCTTTAGGCTGATATTGTTTATGGCTTGCTGAACTTCTCAATTCTGAAGATTAATTCCTCTTGCCACACACATTTGTGGAGTTTCTCAGTCATTGTTTCTCCTAATGTGTTATGTGTGCTGTGTGCTTTCTCTTTAGGAGAGAGTGCTAGGAAAGTTAAACCTTTCTGTCTTGTCCCATAAGATAACTGGGCTTCTGTTTTCGTTTTTTCATCTTTTTTCTTACTGTTGCTTAGACTGCATCGCTTCTACTAATATCCCTTCAATAGTATCACTGACTTTGCTATGTTACACTCATTTGATGAATGAACTTATTTGATGAATGAACTGGGGACAGGGCAGTACTGGGGCTTGAACTCAGGACCTTGTGTTCTCACTTAGCTTTTGCACTCAAGGCTAGCACTCTACCAGTGGAGCCACAGCTCCACTTCCAGTTTTCAGGTGGTTAATTGGAGATAAGAGTTTCACAGACTTTCCTGCCCAGGCTGGCTTTCAACCACAATCCTTAGACCTCAGCTCCCCAAATAGCTAGAATTACAGATATGAGCCATTGGCTCCCAGGGAGCCCATTGTTTTTTCAAATAATTTCTGTTGGTTTTTGTTTGTGGTTAAAAATTTTAGTTCTAATAGCTCTTTCTTCCACTTCTTTGCTGAGACTTTCTGTTGCTCCCTATTTGTTTCAGGAGGATTCTGAAGTTTGGGTCGAAGCTTTAGGACACACACACACACACACACACACACACACACACGTCAGATAATTCTGCATCTGTGTTAGCTTAGCACTGGCATTTTCCCCTGTGAGAGGAGCATTCCCTGGTTTGTCACAGGCTGAGCAATACCAGTTTTTCTGATGGGCATTCTCAATAGTATCTCCCGGGACTCTGGGTGTTGCTAAGTCCCATGGCAAGAGCGGATGTTTTCTTTCAGCAGGTAATCAAACCCTTGGGTGGCAGCCCGAGTTTTCACCCAGCTTTCTGTGGGCTGTGGTCTCAGTTTACTTTTAGACTCCTTGGCTGGGCCTTGCAGATCTGTCCCAGATGTTCACCACACAGCTCAGCCTGGAGATGGGCATAGGCCTTTCCATCCATAGTTCCCTTCTCAGGTCGGCGTGTGTTGTTATGGGTGCTGTCCAGACATGAGTAACTCAGGAATGCATCCAGGAGTTCATAAAAGCACGCTTCCCATCTTTCTCCTGGATGTCTGTGATGCCTTTGAGCTTCTGTGCTCATCCTTGACTATCATTGGACTGGAAGACAGGGCTGAATTTCCTTCATCATGGCTCCCACAGGAGGGAATGCATTTTAGGATACAGAAAAGGAAAGAGAGATGCAAGTTCATGTCCCTGTCAGAAGCCCACAGCGTCTCATCTTCCTTCCTCAGAGCTCTAATGCTGTCTCTGGCCACACAGCCACTGGCACCTCCAAAGCTGCTGGTGGTGTAGGAGCAACAAAGAAACTGAAAAGATAAGAAAGAGGGAGTACCTCCCCTTCCCCCCTCCTCAAGCCAGAGCCACGGGGCTGCTCCATGACCTCCATCTTCCCCCTTCCAGGTGGGGTTATGCTCAGGATGGTGGCTATGGTCAGGAGAAAAGGGTACATTCCACATTAGTGGTCTGTTTCCTTAACCTGCTCAGTGAATTGTGCACTCTCTCCAAGCTATAGAGCCGCTTCTAGGCAGAGAATCTATTTTCTGGCTTTGTACACTCTTGATAGTTTGGTGTCTGGGGCCTCACTGACCTGGAGAAAGACAGCCCCTCCTGGGGGCCAGCTAATTCCTAGAGATATACTGCACAGCCTGATTGATGGGAGTATACCTTTTGTATGCCACCCGCTCAATCCGAAGCCCATCTCTCCAATCACTTCTTTTACTGGGGGCTGGCATTTGGGATTACCATTTATCGGTTCTAGTCCTCCTGGACTGAAAGTGTTAAAACTAGCTAGTCCTGCACCTGCCCACCCGGCCTTCCCCAGCAGCCACTACTGAGGGTCATGTCACACCTTCCCACCTGTCTGCCTCTCCTGATGAGTACCCATGGGGCAGCATGGAGTGCAAACCCTCCTCCCGGGCTTTACCCACCAATCCTCACACCTGAGTACAAATAAAAATTAAAAAAAAGACAGAAAGGAACTCTTTCTTCTTCAAGGAAAGCTGCTTATCAGACAGGAAGTATTCCACTGTGAATTGCAAAGATGGCTTACTGCTATCTTCTGCATGCTCCCCATCCAGGTGATCGTCATGGAGGAGGGGCCTTCCTTCCAGAGGTGATTAGGCCAAAAGGGCAGAGCGTCCTGAGTGGGATCAGTGCCCAGAGACCTAGCTCACCCCCTCCACTCTGAGGAAGCGCCACCTGAGACTAGAAAGCTGATTCTCACCATGCACAAACCTGCTACAACCTTGGGCTTCCCTACTACCAGCGCTGTGAGGAATTAGAAGCCTCCTAGTTGATGATATTTTATTACAGCCCAAATAGACTAAATCATTTACCCCAGGGAAGGAAGCTCTTAAAAATAAGTTTAATGGTTATATTTTTTTCTTTTTCTTTTTTTATTAATTTTATTTATTTACTGTGGATGTGGTATTGAACCTAGGGCCTCGTGCATGCTAGGCAAACACTCCACCACTAAGCCACATTCCCTGCCCCTGAAGAAGGAATCTTTGTGGCCTTAAGGCACTAAATGGTGGCAGTTGATTTGGTGGTTTAATTTTCTTGTCTATACTTCTCCCCTACCCTTTTTTAAAGTAAAGGTCATCTCTAGTAGGCTCCTCTTTAACAACCCTTCTTCTTCCAGCTTTGGCTTTCCTTCAAGGACATTTGGTTGGGGTAGAAGTTACTACCTTTACTGCCATCCCCTGCTATAAAGGGGTCACCCTGCTAGGCCATCAGTTTATCCAGTGCCCACCAGGCACTGTCCACAGTCCTGCATGAGAATCGCACCCAGGACTTCACATGGAGCTTTATGAAAGAACATTTCCATTTGTTCTGGTAGCCCTAGGGGAGGGGCCTATACACCTGGTGCCCCATTTCCTTTTCTGTGACACTTCAAGCAAGCAAATTTTCACAACTTTCTATCACTTGAAGCCAAAAATATACTGACCAATGTGCCAACAAACCTTTTCTGTTCCCTTGTGTCCCGACTGTTCAGTTGTATTGACATCATTCGTCCACTTCTATTAGAAGGAATTGAATTTGATGGAGGAGTTTTTGTTTTGTTTTAATCTATACCTTCCTCTTGTTGTTTTTGTCAATGAAACATATTCTATACTATGTGCTTTGTGTCTTTCCTAGAAGCTGCCCTGGGGAGAGGATTTGGGTTATTTCAAAAGTAATGGCAAGTACATCAGAAGGGAACAAGAGGAAAATAAAGGTACCTTATTGAGAAAGCTGCCATGGAGGCTTCCTCCTGCTGGGAAATTTGAGGAGAGATGATGGAGAATGAGCCTCAGAATGGCCCGTGTGAGGAGGGCAGGGCTGTTCCCAGTGGCTTAACCCCCAGCCCTCCCAGGTTGGGAATCCAACCACATAATCTCAGCATGCATTCGGCATAGATTCTACCACTGGCCCACACCCCAGGCCTTCCCCCAGCATGTCTGTCCTGCCTTACTCAGGAGCCCTGAGCATTTCGCTCATTAGGGGAAGCAGGGCAGGTTCTTACACTAAGACATGAGGGGCCTGGGCTTGGGGACCCTCAGAGTTGAAGGCCCACCTGGGAGGGGCACAGACCATGTCCACCACAGACACTGAGCATTGTGGCTGCAATTCCCATGCCTCTAGCACAGGCTCTTTTCCTGTGATGGATAAAGAAGAGGTATCGATTGCTTGTGTGTTGATTCATAAGTCCTGACTTCAAAATGCAGCTGTTTTAAAATTCACCAAGCTTCCTCCACAGTGGAGAGATGAGATTGAGGTCAAAAGTGTGAGGTTTTCTAGCCTACTTCATTCATTGCTTTTCATTCACCCACTCGCTCATACATACACAAAATGCCCTTGGGGAACAGGAAGAACAAAAGTCCCTGTCCTTGTGAAGCTGGTGTTACCTAGAATTGTAATTAGCTCGTGGGCTAAAATTATACTTGCTTTAATAAAGGTAAATATAAATGACTTGTAGAGCACAGGGGTAGGAACCCAAAGGAGACAGTGTTGTGATCGAAAAGATGAGAAGGGGAAGAAAAAGGGTGTTTATTCTTAGTGGTATGACGACCTAACTAACCACCCCCATAGTGTGGCGTAGAACAGCAACCATTTTAACTGTGACCCCAAAGGGTTAGCTTGTCTCTCTCCTTCAGGTCTGGAGAGTTACTACGAAGGCTGGAAGTGATTGGAGGATGAGGTATGCCATTGTCCGAAGCCTTAGTCTCTCTGGTCTGGTATGTTGGAATAGGAGCAACTTACCCCAACATAATAGAGGCAGACTCATAGCCAACATTATAGTAAACAGAGAAAAATTAAAATCATTTCCACTGAGGTCAGGGAAATATAGTAGTGGCATTGCTAGTCAGAGCAACAAGGCTAGAGAAAGAAACAAAAAGGAAATATCAGGGAAAGAAGAAGTCAAATTATTTCTATGTGCAGATCATGTGATTTTTGTACTAAAAAGACTCAATATTCCACCAAGAAAACCCTCAATCCAATAAACATTTTGGCAACGTGGCAAAAAATAAGTAGCTTTTTTCTTTTCTCTACACCAACAATAAACAGGCTGAAAAAGAAGTGAGTACAATTCCATTCACAGTAGTCTCAAAAGAAAATAAATAGACTAAAAATAGCCAGTGTATAAACTTAACCAAGGAAGTGAAAGATCTCTCCAATGAAAACTACAAAGCCGTAAGAAAAAAATTGAAGAAGAGACTAGGAGATGGAAAGACCTCCATGTTTATGGGATTCCAGAATTGATATTGTGATACCAGACACACTACTAAAAGCAACCTACAGATTCAATGAAATGGCCGTCAAAATTCTAATATCATTTGCAGAACTAGAAAAATCAATCCTACAATTCGTACGGGAGCAGAGAAGACATACATACATACACACACACACACACACACACACACACACACACACACTACAAAAATATAGCATAATGAAACCACCAAATGCTGTTTAAAAAATGGGAAGGGGAGAGAAAACAAGTAGGAATCTGGAAGCAAAGGGTGAAATTATTCAAAGCCCACTGTGTATATATATATGGAAACAGCACAATGGAACCCCTTTATATTACAAATGTAGCTTCACTCAAAAAGACGTAACGGAAAAGAAAAAATGAGGAAAGAAAAATTAGACAATTGCTAAAAATAAAAGGCAAATCAGAAGGGAGATACCATTAACCACGTTTTTAAAATTATATCTTTTAGCATTAAAGGAATATAATTACTGTAGGCACCTGGTGTTTATTAATATCTCTCCTGGGTCACTTTATTTTCTAATTGGTTATCACTTTGAATTACTTGAATTACACAAGTCGGATTGTGTCATCAAGAGATGAAGAGAGGGATTAATGACTTGATGTATTTGTCAGTGTTTAAGAAGGCTTTAAGAGCCAGTGCCAGAGAACCTGCGCAGACAGCAGGAAGAAGGTGTCAGAATCAGCTCTGTAGACTCTCTCCTGAGGTCAGAGAAGGGCAAAGACCCCATGATTATTTTTACCTCAATACGGAAAATTCATTTTGAACTCGTGTGTGTATTCATACTAAGTTTATTTCTTTTCTCATTAGATCCAGTTCTCGAGAACACTGAAAAATGTTCTCTGGATTTCTTTTTTTTCCGCACGTGGCAGGTAATAATTTTCTCCCAAGTATTTCTCTCACTTCCTTTTTCTGAGTGGCTGAAGAGAATTCTCAGGCTTAGTTGAGGCTATCTCCTTTTCCGTTCTGTGGACTTCTTAAATAGTGGAGACGTAGTAGTTTGCATCCTTTAAACCCATATTGAAAATCTTCATCAGAGACACTTGAAATCAGGCTATGTGGTGCATGGGGACATTCTGACGTTTTGCTGGCTGAAGTAGCTAGGAGGCAGTGTTGGGCTACAGTCTGGTGCCTTTGGAAGAATCCCAAAGGTGACACCTAATGTATGATTTTTGTACAAATTTCTCAACTCCCTGAGTCTTAGTTTCTTTCATCTGTAAAATGGGGGGACATGGAGTAACTACTGAAACATGTTACAATGCTAGAAAAATAAGACGATTAACCTGTTCACTCCCCAGATGATGATAAATTGAGTATCAAGGGACACTAAGAAAGCCAAGTGTGTGTGTTCCCTCTGACCTGTGCAGACAGAGTGCAGGGCAGTGTCTGCCTGATTCCTGCTTCTTCCCAGCCTCCAAGGGCAGCTGCGCACACCAGCTGCAACCAGAGCTTTCTGGTTCAGGGAGTGAGGGCTAGAATGATAGCTGTAAAGAATATCATTTCTCTGACTCCAGTTCCCTCTCTATGTCTCTGTCCTGAGTCTGGCAGCCTCATAGACATTTCCTGATTACTTCTCAGATATGTGTGTTAATCGAGGAGAGAGTTGGGCCTTGTAAGGGAAGGCAGCTCAGGTCAACAGTGTTCACTCAACACAGTCTGCCTGCTCCTCCAAGCAACCTCATTCCTTTATTTTCCAATGTAATTTAGAGCTGAGACTGTGGTGTCACTTCTGGGCCTGTGACGGACTTGTCAGGAAAGGGCAGAGCCGGAACCTTCTTTGCCTTATAATTACAGCCTGGTTCTAAACCATCTCCTGGCCCACCCTGCACCAAGACACCAGTCTGTCTCATGGACAGCACTGGAAATGGCCAGGAACAGCAACAACAGTAACAGAACCCCACACCATAGTGCCTGATGCTTGTTTTCCTTTCATTGTTTATTTCTTAAGTCAACAAGCCACAAAGCCACAGTGAAATCACCGAGAATGCCATCTAAGGGACTTGATCATTTCATTTGGCCCTATATCAGGTTTCTAATGTTAATTATTGTATCAATGACATTGTACCTTGGGAATGAAATCCCCATCCTCATTATCTTGCATTGCCATTATTATTGTCTGAGTTGAAATGGATTTCATGACAACTCTGAAAAAACCAGAGTTGGCTAAATTTAGCTTTAATTAGGCATCATCTTAGCCCTGCGATTATTTCCTCATTTACTCGGATTCTACTAACTGGAATGCTGAGTGAGGGTTTGGCATGTTTTTTTGGTTGTTTTTTTTTTTTTTGCGCAATTTCACAGAATTCTCCACCACATTTCTTGCAAAGCATGGTGATTGTTTGGAGCCACAAATCGTTTTTGCAGATAGAGCTTTAATCCCATTTTTATAACTCAGAGTTTATTAGGGGAGAGTTGAGCTATGCCTTACAGCTGGCAGCTGCCAAGCGGAAAACCTAAAACAAAATTTCAGGGCGCCTCCACTTCACACAGAGGCTCCCTGGGACCTCCATGGGGACAGGACAATTGCTACCCCAGATGGGGGGCTCCAGCCACCTCTGGGTTGAAGGATTTCTGTTTTTATCCAAATAGTGATGTGGGAAGGAATTTGGCAGACTTGGGCTGATAGAGAGGCCTCTTGTGATGAGAGAGTAGAAAGACAGGTAATCCCGTGATGAGGGGGGCCCTGGAGGAGTGCTAGGTTCCAACCCCGCTGTGGCGTCTCCCCAGCCCTTTGGCCCTGGGGCTCTTCTGGGTAACTTGGCTTCCTCATCTGTAAAACAGATATAGGGCAGTACTGCTTCCTGGTGTGGTTGTGAATGCTACATTAACATATGTAAAGCATATGTAAAACATATGCCTGGCACAGCATGTAGCCTGTAAGTGCTTCTTGTTGTTGTTGTTGCTGCTGCTGCTGCTGTTACAAGTCTCCTGGAAGATGGCATCTAAGAGTCAAGTTCAAAAGCACCAAGTGGGCACTGGGGTGTAGATCAAGGGGAAAACAGGTGCCCAGCACACACAAGGCCCTGGGTTCCATCATCCCTAGGAATAAAAGACAAAAAACAAACAAAAAAACCCTCAAAAACATCATCATCAACAACAACAACATAAATAACATCACCAGGCAGGCAGACCAACCCATGCTGGGAACAAGCAAAGCTTCAGTCTTGGGAGAGGGAATTGAAAGAACCAACCAGGACTTGATTCATACTGAGTATCTATGGACATTGTCTGCCTGCCACTCATGCTCTCTCCTGGCTTTTCCTTGGGGAACTCTACGATGCCATGTCAGACTGACACAACAGAATTCCAGGTATTGTACACAGAGTGAAATGTCTACAGTGGAAGGATCGAGGGTCACAGCTGGGCGGGTGCAGCCAGGTGGTTAGCACTGGTGGGCAAGTCCACTGTCCTAGGACTTCATAAATAGACTAATATTCATTCATAGGATAGATGTTTATTTTTGAATTTTATGTGTTTTCACTTTTAAGGGCACAATGACCATTAAGATGAAAATTAGTCCCATTCTTTGCGTGTTTGTTTGATTTGTATGTGTGTGCTTGTTCTACTGGGATGTGAAATCAAGGCCTGTGTTCACTGCTTAGTAGGCAGGCCCTCTGCCACTGTACCATAGCTCCAGTTCCTTTTTGCATTGGTTATTTTGAGATGGGGGGGGTTGTTTTTTTTCTTTCTCAAATGCATGCCCGAACTACTACAACCCTCCTATTTTACCCTTTCTGCTGTAGCTGGCATGATGAATGCATGCCACCAAGTCCAAGTTCCTTCCTTTAGAGTAGGGTCTTGTCAATTTTCTTCTGCCCTATTGGCCAGGAACTGTTATCATCCTTATTCAGCACCTCAATTATTTCTATTCTTAAAATGTGGAAATGAGGCTACAGAGGGAAAATTAACTTGCCTAGGATTTGAACACAGGCCATTAGACCCGAGATTGCCCTTGTAACTGTAAGGACAGGATGGCTCTCACTCGTCTGAGAGGCCTTGTTTATTTTTCTGTTCTCAGCTCTCGTCCACCTTTAAATGAGCCTCAAAGCCCACTGTGTGCTTCCCTTGGACCTCCTCATCTTAGTCCACACCCTCTCTTGTAGTCACTTGTCTAATTTTACACATACAACTTCTCCAGGAGACCATGGGCTATATGGTCAGGGACCTGTGCCTTCCACAGGCTTCATTCTCCTCTGTGAAGCCTGGCAATGGGGTAGATCCTCTCAATAACAAAAAGAAGAAAGAGCATTGCACCACAGGTATAAGCTTGAAGACATCTTGCCTTTGTCTAGGGTTAGCTTGAAAATTGGGTGAGAAGTGACTGTTCTCACATAGAGATCAAAGGGCTTGGGCTGTCAGGGACAATCAAGGACTGAAAAAGGGAAGGAGCAGACACAGCATGATCTAGCTACAAAAGGAATGGGAGGATTACAGGTCTGAAAGCCAGATGAGAAGAGACTTGAAGAGTGTTTCTTAATGGTTAAACCATAGCTGGAATTGCTTCCCCCATCCCCCAACCTGGCATGGGGGGAAATTCCATGATGCCTAGTCTCCCAGAATGAGGCTGGTTGCACTTCCAAAGGAAGAAGTGCCAGGCTGCTCAGGCCAAAGGCCTTCCTAGGGAGTCAGTACTGATGACTGGGCTGTGGTGTTCTCACCACAGACAGCACGAGCAAGATCTTCCACCTCTTAACAGTAAGCGGGCCAGGGATGGAATTTATAGGAGGGTTTCAGGAATTTTGCTCAGGGCCAGAACCAATTTTCCCCCATCATTTTGGGCAACAACCCAGGTACTTTTATCAGTGCCTAGGAATGTCTGAGGCTCTGGCTTAGATTCCAAACCCACAGTAGAAAACCTGTAGCTGGCTGGTTCTCAGGACAGAAAAGGGACTCCATGATTTTTGGTCAGGATACAAAACAAAAGTGGTGGAAGATGGGAGACCATGCAGTAACCGAGTCTTGCTACATCCCAGACCATCAGTGAGGTCCACCCTGCTTCCCCCACTACCAGTTGCTGTCGTTTCAGGCTTGCTGTGAGCTATGTAGAGAGCAGTTTTCTTTTAGCTGTTTCCCAGCCCTCAGCCCAGGCACCCAGTTGGTCCCTCCTGGATGCTGATTGGCCAGGCATTGATGGAATGCTGTTTCCCAGGGCCCACCTCCATCACTCTTTTGGATGCTGATTGGCTGGACAATGATGGAATGCTGTTTCCCAAGGCCAGCCTTCCATCACTCTCCCAAGGCTAAAGTAGAAGAAGGCTGATGATAAATGCCACGTGGTTCCGGGTGGCTTCGGAGGACGTGCCAACTGCTCAAGGGAGCAGTGCACTGCCATTTCATAAGCTCTGCCTGCTGCCTGATAATGTTATCTGCCAGAGAGCACATATAGCTCGAAATGTGTGGCTGTCGGCTCAAATGTGTTCCTCCAGCTATTGTAAGCCGTTTCCATGCTCTTTCATTTATTATGTACTCATCCTTCGACAAATATTGACTGAACATGTATCACATGTAAGAAGGCACATGCTAGGTTTATGGCTGTTAGAGTGAATAGAGGATCCATACCACACATGAAGCCTGAAACCTGCCATCTAAGAGGCAAATTAAAGATGTGAAACTGCTGTTTCCAAGGCACCTGCGCTGTGCCAAGCAGGTGCTGAATGGTCTCCACAAAGCATCTTCTTTACTCTTTGCCATCAGCCTGGAGCATAGTTAATCGATGAGATCGCTGAGGACTTGCATGTAGAAATCACTTGCTCGTAATTACGCAGCTGGCGAGTGGCATGGATGGATGAAGCATCCATCCCTATCGAGACATCACAACCTGTTCCTTCTTTCCTTCCAGTGCTGCCTTTAAAATAAGGAGGAGCTAAGAGGTGGGCAGTGACCCCAGAAGTTCAGACAAAATGCCATAGAAGACTGGGAGGCACCATTTTCAGTGTGTCTACTGACTACTTCTGGAAACTACAAGCCAGCCACATGATCTCATTGACACCCACCCCATAGGAAATGAAAGCTGCAAATTCAGTTGATCCTAGGGTGGTTGTGATGGCTAACATGAACTTACTAGGGAGTTGGAATCGAATTTCCATTCTTATAGGATGGCCCATGCCTAACATGCACACCCTGTAGGGTTTCCATTCTAGACCGAGTGTCAGTTCTGTTGTATTTCCAGATGGGACAGGACTCTAAGAGGCAATCAGAGGATAATTTTTTTTAAGAAAGAATTTTTATTTATTTATTTATTGTTGGTCATGGGGCCTGAACTCTGGGCCTGGGCGCTATCCCTCAGCTCTTCAGCTCAAGGCTGAGCCACAGTGCCACTTCCGGCCTTTTCTGCTTATGTGGTGCTGAGGAATCGAACCCAGGGCCTCATGCATACAAAGTAGGCAGTCTACCACTGAGCCACCTTCCCAGACCAAGAAAGAATTTATTTTCAAGATTTCAATATGTTTTCCACCTAAGGTGGGGATAGTCTTGGGACCAAACTCCCTGTGTCCCTTGTTTGAGGAGTCTTTACTGATGGACTCTGCTAATTCATATCTATGAGCCATTATGTAAATTAGAAAGCTGTCCAATCAGTGTACAGGCAGTTTAATACAGTGTTTAGTCCTGCAAAGTATTAGAACCATAAGAGACAATTACTTTTTCCCTAAAGCTAAATTGAAGTGTCTTACAGCTGAGAAAAATACACATGTGTACTGCTTTTAAAAAGCAATCACTTTTTAGTAGTATTAAGGTTTGAACCCAGGACCTCAAGTTTGCTAAGCAAGGGTTCTTCTACTTGAGCCATGTTCCTAGCCCTTTCTGCTTTTGTTTGGTTTAAATAGAGTCTTAAGCTTTTTTCCTAAATTGGCCTGGAACTTTGATTCTCCTATCTTTACCTCCTGCATAGCTGGTATTATAGGTGTATGCCACCACATTAGCGCTATACTGCTGAGTCTTGAGAGTTGTTTAGATCTTTCTCCTAGATTATGAATTGTGGCCAAGTCAGGTCACCTTAGCATGGGATTAGAAGAAAGATTTTGAGGGGCTTTGTAAAAAAGCCCTGGGTAATACTATCACATAGACCAGCAGCCCCAGCTGGGAAGTTCATTCAACTAGAATGGTTCTGTCTTAGCTGCTTAGGTCAAACTACAGTGTGTTAGTAAGGTGGTGTGTTGGTAGGCTTTCCTCTTTTCTTTTCTTTTTGTCTGTCATGGGGGCTGAACTCTGGGCCTGGGAGCTGTCCCTCAGCAATTTAGCTTAAGGCTAGTGCCCTACCACTTGAGCCACAGCGCCATTTCCAGCTTTTTTCTGCTTATGTGGTGCTGAGGAATCGAACCCAGGGCCTCATGCATGTGAGGCAAGCACTCTACCACAGAGCCAACTTCCCAGCCCGTAGGCTTTCCTCTTTAGAAATGGATGTGATCACTGTGAGTCATCCTAGGAATTTAAAGGCACACTGATAGTTCTCCTTGGCAGGGACATTTTTTTTAGGAAACCTTGATTCCCAGTGGACCCTGGAATGTGAAGGTTTCTCGGGAAGGCATTCTCCCTGAGAATGAAGCAGAACAACAGGCTCTGGGCAACGGAATACAATTCCTGGGCAGAGAATGCAAATCTGCTCAGAGTGAAGTTCTCAGTAAAGCAGTAAGCATGCATGCTGCCACCTTCCAGGTTTAGATCTTTTCACTGTATTAGACTAGCTCTGTGCGTGTGTGTGTGTGTGTGTGTGTGTGTGTGTGCGTGTGTGTATACACACACATGCATGTGCATACACGTGCTTGAACTCAGGCCTTGTGATCTTGCTTGGCTTTCTTGATCAGGATTTTATTCATTTATTTTGCTAATTAAACCCTTAGGGACTTTTCTGCCCAGGCTGGCTTTGAACTGTTATCCTCAGATCTCAGCCTCCTGTGCAGCTAGGATGGTAGGTGTGACCCACTAATTCCTAGCCAAGCCATCCTAGGTGATTTTTATCCACCTACTTAACCTCTCTCAGCCTGTGCTGCCTTATTTATGATATGTGAGTAGCAATCGAATCTCACTCACATTATTGTTAGTATTAATTTCCCAGAGGAAGGCTGGCTATAAACTTAAAAAATATTACTGGTAGACATTAAATGCAACAAACCTTTCCCCAGAGATGTTCTAATTAGATGTTGATAGGACAGAGTATTTTCATTGTTTTTCTTTGTCTTTGCTTTTTTTTTTTTTTTAAGCTAGGAATGCTGAACAATGGGATGATTGTCAGAAAGGTGCTAGGAAGAAATGGGGTGAAAATGAGTCTATAATAGAAGCATCATTTTGGCGAAGCTTATTTATTATTGAACATACTTAAGAAGAAAAATGGGTAGCAATTTAATTCAATTTGTAGCACTCTAATGAAATTGTCTCCACAAAATGGCAGAGTACATCTTTTGAAGCGCTCTCTTTAGAAGGGGGAGTTCTATTGCCTTGGAGTGAGAAACTGCTTGCAGAACAGAAAGGTATGATTATGCTGAAAGATTGGTCTATCCTCATCCCTCCAGGTCTAGTGGCTAGGCTGTCCTGCTAATTGTTAACAATGGTCATTCTTCAGAGAAATCAATGTGAGGAATTCCACAAAGTATAATTGGGCACTGGGCTATAAAATCTGGCATAAAGCCAACTGAATCACATTGTTGGAAGAGTCTAGAGTAGCCTCCAACATCATGAGCCATTAACAAAGCTTTGAAGCTAAACACACAGACCTATTTCTTAACTATGTGCCATGGTGGTAGGTGATTTATCTGGTTGCTTTGGATTGAGCATCTGTACTTTTGTTTTTACATCGTACATGGTTGTTAAGTGATGTGGAGTTATGAAATCTGCATTCAAAACTGTAGGTTGCAATCTTAGCTGTACCACCTACCAGTTATGTGATCAAATTACACAAGCCTCTAAAAGGCTCAGTTTCCCTTTAGCGCCATAAAATGGGAATAAGAATATTTATCTCCTGGCTGGAAGCAAGGATTTAGTGAAATAATATGGAAAGTGCCTACCACGGTTCCCAAAAATCTGTGTGGTTGTTTTGTTTGTTGTTATAATTGTACTTACAAGTGACAGAAAGAAACCTAACTCAGATTTATCATCTAAAGTAACAATCACAGCATATGTGGGCCTGTACTGTATTTTGTGCTCTCTGGGAGAAACAATTTATCTTCATCATTTTACTTAATCAAAAGCAATTTTAGTTGAGTAAGTAAATTAAAAAGCCTAGGTTTGGTCTGGCTCTAGGAAAGCTGGACCCAGATGTTCTAATGCAACCCTAAGAAATCTGTCCTCTCCCCATGTTAGCCCCAGCCTCCATCCACAGGCCAGCCATTTCACTTCTTCACACTTCCTGACTTTCATTCATCCATCTCCTCTAGCAAAAGTGCCCAGTGGCTTTTGATTGGATGTGTTTGTGTCACTGCCTTTGCGTTCCCCAATGAATAGCAAAGGACAGGAGGGTGAGCTATTCTGATGAACGATCACAGGCCATTGACTCCCATTGCTTGGCTGGGGATTGAGTATATTGCACTCATGGCCTCTTCTCAGTGTCTGGTCTTTCCACCTTGATTTCTGAAAAGCAGACAGAGCATCATCCACAATTACAGACTGAATGCATGGGCAGCATCAATATCTTCCAGAAAACCAGGGCCTCGAGCACCCTTTGAGAAGCCCCGAGCTGAAAGGTAGCCTAGCTGCTGTGAAATCCACAGTGGTGTAACAGGAAGGAAGGGAGAATTCTGAAATGTATTACAAGCTGAGAATCCACCAAACAGCCAAACACAGGAAGGTTGCACCATGCACGTGAGATGATTCAAGACCAAAGAGCAAATCTAGAGAAAGGAAGTCCTTATGGGCTCCGAATTAAGTTTTCAAATAAATGGCATGGTCTGCAAGCAATGCTGTCTCAGTCACAAAGAATACCACAGAGTCCCAATTATCCCTGCTTAAATAACCTGGGACTCCTCAAAAGCCAGTTCCAGGTCAGGATCAAGGAAGATAGCCAGGAACTTGAGATAGCTTGTTCTGTCAGAAAGCAAGGAAGTTTTCTAATATTAAGAGTGTCCAAATGACATAAAAAACAAACAAAGGTTCTAGAATGGCCAAAGTTGAGTCAATTGGGTATCTGGGCCCCATGTTGTATTCTATAGTAAAACTTAATATTTATAAGTAAAATATACTTAGCATATAAAAAATTGGTGACTTCACAAAGATACTGAAAAAAGCTAAAGCCTGCTAGGTGCTGGTAGCTCATGCCTACAATCCTGGGTACTCAGGAAGATGAGATCTGAGGATTGTGGTTTGAAGCTAGCTGGTCAGAAAAAATCCCTGAGATGCATAATCTCCCATTAGCCACTAAAAAACTGGAAGAGGAGATGTAGCTCAAGTGGTAGAGTGCTAGCCTTGAGCCAAATCTTGCTTTGAGACCCCGAGTTCAAGCCCCCAACCTGGCATAAAAACAAACAAAACAAAGGCTACATCTGAAATAAACATTGTATGAGCTGGCCATTAAGTAGCTGCTAAATTAAATAGTCTGTCTTTTCAGTGGAAGCTCTGTGGTTTGATAACCAATAAACCTAGGTTATGAAGAAAAGCTCTCCTTAAAAAAGAATGGCAGTAATAAGTGCAGAAGGAGCAGGAGAAGTTGAAAAACTTCATTTTGTAAAACCCATTGAATTTATTGATTTATTCATTAGGTGAGTGATGGAGAACATAGCTCTGACACAGGCCCAAAGTGATACCACCAAATTCCCTTCTCCATAACTGATGAGTAACAAACCACCCACGGAGTACCATGGCTAAAATCAATCCTGTTTTTATTCTTCATTACCCTGTAGTTAGCTCATGACTGGGGTGGGGATGTGGATCTCAGTTGACTTCATTTCCATGGCAGCCAGCTGTATGGCTGGGGCTTCCCATCATTCAAGTGGTCCAGGATGGATTCATTCACAGGGCCAGAACCTCAGCTGGAATAGCTGGGACACTCTGCATGTGGGGTGGGGTCCCCCCTCCAGTAGACCAGCCTCAGCTTCTTCCTATGATGAAGTCCACACTGGGACACTGAAAGGAGGCAGACCATATGCCCAAGCATTGTCTGAGCCTCTGCTGGCTTCTTGCCTGCTAACATTCTGCTGGCCAAGAAGGTTCCACGGCCATGCCTGGGTTTAAGGAGTATAGACAGGTTTAATCTCCAGCTGGCATGTCTACTAGAACGTTCTTCCATGAAGGAAGCATTTCAGCACACTGTCCAAATCCTAGCCGCTCTCCGCAGGCATTTATTAAACAAGTGAAATGTGGTTTCTGCTGCTGAGGAGCTGAGTTTTCCATTGAAATAGATTTATGCTTATATTTAAGTAGCCACATGTACACCGCAAGTCGGTGTCATCAAAAGGGAAATCCAGGCAGACTGGAGAGAAATAAGGGACAGTGGGGCCAGGCATGTTTCTTGATAGGATCTCTGGCTGGAACAAAGCAGTTACAATGGTTTTATTGCCTAACTAGGGAAATCTGAATGCAGCTTAGTTCAGTATGAGTGAAAATATGGAAGTAGAAAGAGAGAGATAATGAGCTGAAAAAGACAAGTTTTAGAACATCATGTGGAATGTCATCTTTTAGCAAAGCGAAATCCATGCACATTGCGTCTATGCAAGTACGGTTGCACACACCAACCATAAAGATCAAGACAAAACGCACCACAGCCCAAAACATGATTTGGGGGTAACGGATGGTGTCATGTGGGTTTCTCACTTGTGTTTTCTGAAGTTCTATCAGTGTAAATTGCTGCTTTTGGAGTACTAAATGGGTTGCGAAACAACCAAGATGAGGATAATACTAAGTGTGTGAGAGAGGCCCGGAATCCTGTTACCCATGGAGAAGTGGGGGCGGGGTAGGGGTGGGGAATGTGGTGGGGTGCTGTGTATACGTGTGTGGTCTGTGTGTGTTTATGAGTGTGGTATGGTGTGTATGTGTGTAGGTTGTTGTACATGTGTATGGTGTGTGATGTGAGGGGGTGGGGCGTGTTTGTGTAGTGTAAGTATAGTGTATGTGTGTGTGTGTGTGACCTGCTTCATCATGATAAACTGTGAATACTTCCTGCCCACCATGGGCAGCTGTGAACCTGCACAGGGCTGGCTGCACTTCGCTAATCTAGAGGATCTGGTGAGCACGTCTTTGTCTCACACAGTACAGGAGCTCCAGCCCTTCCTCTGGCTTCATCAAATAGTGTATTCCATTGGGCCCCATGTTCTAGACTGTTCTACTATGAATCATTCATGTAGGCTTCTGGTGTTGTTTAGTTTCTCCCTGAAATAATGGCCCCAGGGAATGGAGGCTCCTTACTGCAAAGTGAATAGAGCAATGCTGGCCTGCCAGGTGTCAGGCAAACAGCCCCCATCACAGGAAAAGCAGCCCATTCATAATTCATGGCAGCACAGAGAATTTTTTTTTTATCAGGAACTGATAACATGGTACTTCCTTTGAATGCATTTTATCCTTAGTGATATGTACATGGTTAAAGGAAAGTCTCACATTAAATATATATCAAACTCCTCTTACAGAAAATGTCATTGCTGAATAGAAAAAAATTATAGCTGTCTCACAGTTAACTTTTATCCCATTACTCACTCTGCTGTACCTTATGGAAGTTTCAAGATCATATGTGTTGCAGAAATCAGACTCAAGAATATCGAGTTAAAAAGTTGTGATTGGGGGCTGGGAAGGTGGCTCAGTGGTAGAGCACTTGCCTTGCGTGCATGAGGCCCTGGGTTCCATTCCTCAGCACCACATAAGCAAAAAGGAAAAAGCCAGAAGTGGCGCTGTGGCTCAAGTGGTAGAGCGCTAGCCTTGAGCTGAAGAGCTGAGGGACAGCGCCCAGGCCCAGAGTTCAGGCCCCACAACCGGACCCCCAAAAAAAAAGAAAAAAGAAAAAAAAGTTGTGTATATATTATATATAATCATATATGGTATATATATGTCTATGTGTGTGTGTGTGTGTGTGTGTGTGTGTATTGCCAGATTGCAACAGTCCTTAGAAAACTAGAGATTGTCACTAGTTTGTCTTGGATTTATATGGCCATCTTTTCCTATAGCTATGTATTACCATTTCTAGGTTACAAGCCCATGTGAGTAGCTTAATCTTTCTTGCAGTCAGCTGAATAATTAAATAGCAAGGAAAGAATTTTTATTATCCCCAAATCTTCCAGTGAACATTTGCGAAGAAACAAATGGATACATTTCTCTATGGGACCCATTAAGGAGAAAGGAGAAGTTTAAAACTCTTTAAAAGTCTGGCAAACAGCAGTTGTTCAAGTGTTAAAATTCTATCAAATAAAATTAAGTGAAATCAAATTCTCTTCCCATTTGTATACTTTATGCCTTTGTTGAAATTGCTTTTTCTGAAACACAATAAGCTATCATACCTGCTCCCTAAATTTCCAAAGCATTAAGTGATTGTTCGATTATCCAAATTGTATTAGTGTTATATATAATTTTTTTCTCTCAAATTTGAGCATTAACAAGTTTACAAAAATCATCCTATTTTTCTGATGTCTCCTACATTAGTGTATTAAATCTCTGAGAATATTCCTTTCTCCTTATAGTTAATTCACTAATGATGCACAGCATGTTTTACTGGTAAAAATAATAACAGTAATAATGAGGATGATGATTTTGTTTCTTTTGTCCTTTATCTTTGTATTTGTAGGTAGTCTCTCAAATTTCTAGGGAGAGGATCAAGCCATGTTTATGAACCACGATTGTTTACAGAATATTTTATCTAAGAGAGATGAAGAGATACATCAGAAGAGAAAGGCAAAGACTTCAGACTTGGGCCATGTAAGTTGCACTGAATAGTGAGTGCTTGCTAGTTCATATAAGGTGTTAGGGACAGATGGGTGAACACAGGCCCTTGTGTAATTTACAAACTGCAAACAGCAATATATGTAACTTCCGTTCAGCTAATTAACTGTAATGAGAAGTGATATGAAATACAGGCATGATACAAGTATGTTACCAGACAGTATCATCTATGAAGGGATAGGAAATGGTATTTATGGGAGGAGCTGGTTGGGAAAAGCTTAAGTAATTTGAGAAGAAGGAAAGGAGGAGGAAGAGGGGGAGGAGTTGTTAGTAAGTAAGCAACAGCGAGTATTACAACAGGAACTTCATGTTCAAATACACTAGGGTACAAAGGGTATGTTAGAGAGTTGAGAGAAAGCAACTATAGCTAAGATACAGAGAACAAAGAAGAGAAAGTAGCCAAGGACATGATGCAGGTCCCATAAAGATGTCAAGTGGATTTCATTGTCTGGGGTCCAGCGTGAGTGAAAGGGAGACACTGGGCTTTAATAGAGGCAAGAGCAGTGGTCTACTTGAACAGGACAGAAATACATTCATTCTGTCCATGGTCTTTGGGAAGCTCATGGCCAGGTGGGGATGAAGTGGGAGTGGAGACTGAGCTTCTGGCTCTGAGGATTTACAGTGCCTTCTGCAAGAGGCTGATGAGCGGACGTGAATGAACAGGGAACATGTCACAGATACATGTGGGAGGAGGAAGAGTCAGTCGGCTTTGTGAAACTCAATGGAAGTAGGGAAGGAAAACAAATGTAGATGCCATTGATGAGCCAGTGGCTGATGGGAGTGTGTAGAGAAACACTCCAAGCCTGTCACCTGTGGGAGGCCCATTCAACAGCGTCTCTGTGAGGTCCCCAATAGGACTGAGCCCCAAGGGCTCCCATTTCTAGCATGCTGATAAAACATCTTTTATTGACTTCCTTCCCTTGCCCATCTCACTTCCTGAAACTATTTCTCTGGTGAGCCATTGAACCTCACAATCTTGTCTTGGGGTTTGCTGAGGGTAAAGAAACCAAGGCAGGAAGATTGGAGGGAAGAAAGGAGATGAAAAACTCATGTGCATGCACTCACAAACACACACAAACACACACACAGAGTTTCAAGCTCCCACAGAGACAAAATTTGGGACAAATCAGTAGGCATCATTTCTCTGTGCATGCCTACTGAACTCTACAGGGCACAGCGTGTCTTCCCAAGAAAGGATGAGATGTTCAAGAAGGATACAGGGAGGACACAGGAAGATAAGCTCAGGATGGTGGAGAGGACATTGTTATGAAGGAACGTGACAAAGCCAAAAGACTTTGGGCAGTCTTCATTACAGAAAGCTTTCAAAACAGCTGCTCAGAAATGTGGAAGCAGATTCACACCTTTGGAAACGTGGGAAAGCAGAACCCGTGAGGTATGAAAGCCAGCTGGGCTTATGTAATTTCTACAGTAAAAGGTGAAGCAAGTTACTTCACACAATAGGTTGACAAATCTCTAGTATGTGCTTCACGAGATGCATTTGAGAAGACTTCTGGACACACCATCAAATATGGGTGTTTTTGGGTAGCTCTCCATTCAGATATTAAGAAAATTGTTACATGCACACCACCTGCCTCTTACTGGCTTACTGGTAGCTAATGTATTTCACAAGTTTAACTTACACTCATGTTCATCAGAACATTTGGGATGCTAACTTTTGGGATGAGGGCAAGGTGAGTCACCTGGTCACCACTTAAACCCACCACTGATGACAGATCTCAGCACCCCCAGCCCAGAGGGCTTCACTTCGAGCTGGAATGTAATGAGAAATGATCATTTAATAGGTTTGTTCTGTGGCTGGATATTTCAAGGTCAAGACAGGGAATGTCCCAGGAGCCATGATCTGAAAGGAAAGGACACGTTTCCTAAGAAGTTTTGTGCTACATAGATCACCTCATTCAGTCGGTTTATGCTGAAGTTTTGGCTTTTCTTGAGATTCACATGGCTCAGTTGGAGGCAAAAAATCAGATGCAAGCTTTACCAATCTCTCTCTCTCTCTCTCTCTCCCCCCCCCTTCCTACTCCTTTAATCAGGATTACAGATTACAGGGAAGGACTGAACTATTCTGCTGCCATTTTGTCTAAATACCTTCTTCATTTCAAGTACCTGTTTATTTCTGTGAAATCTAAGGGAGAACAATGGGCTGAAGATACACCTTGAAGTTGAGGGGCTTCTGCACTTACAATCTGTACTGGTTAGTTTTCCATGACTATAACAAAAACCTGGATCAGGGAACTTAGAAAGAAAAGAGATTTATTTACCTCACCGTTTTTGAGACATATCATGCAAAATAAAAAAGGGCCCATTGGTGTGGCCTCTGTTTAGAACTTAATGGCAAGTGACATCGTAATGGGAGCAGAGACAGGAGGCCAGACACTAGACTGAAGAGCTGTCTTGCTCTTGTATAATAATCACCTTGCCGAACTAGGCAGAGGTCTGGTGAAAGGGACTTAACTCCCTTAGAGAGCAGCGCCCTAATGGCATTTGGCACAAGAACCTTTTGGAGAACAAACCAGATCTAAGCCATGGCACCATCCATTTGACTGTCCCAAAGGAAGCTTACCACCAAGAAACTAAGAGGAACCATGTCCCTGTTCCTCATTTTCCTAAAGGTGATGATTACAGTTGACCATATAGTGCCTAGAAAAGGCCAGCATGACTTAACAACTCACTCAAAACCACGTGAAGAGCTCATATTCAAACACAAGTGGTATGATTTGGGCTTGACGTTCTCTCAAACATGGAACTCCTTTTCCCTTTTCCAACCCAAGGCCAGTTGCTTTATTCCTTTAGGCTTTCAATTTGGAAATGAGCGGCTCACTAATTATCTTCTTCACTACAGAACAGACGATATTTCATCCCATTTTCACCTTGGATGAGTCAGCTAACAAGGGTTAAAATCTGTAGCTCACCATTTCTCCTTTGTTTCTCTCCTGTTAGGTAAAGCTCACCCTCACCATAAGGAGCATATGAATCCTCCCACCTGCATTTATCTTACTGAATTTAGTTTATGCGTTCTCCTGGCTTTGTATAGTATGGTGAGGTGATTAGAGTTTCACCAGGCATGTCTTCTCTACCTTTTGCTGTAATGGTGGACCTGAGAAGATATTTAGCAGCGTCCCATCAAGTGACATGGTTTGTGAACAGTAGCAAGGCTGAGTCATTTAAAAAAACAAATTTCTAAGTGAAAGGAATATGAAACCTGCCCTGATTTTTTTTTTTTTTTTTTTTTTTTTACATATCAGAAGTTTGTAAAATACGCTTAGGATGAGCAAAATTTCAGGCACAATGACTTGAAGGGCAAATCAAACGAGTCTTTTCTCTTTTCATTTTCCAACTTTGAAAAGCTGATTCATAGGCTTATTTTTAAGAGTCTAGATAATTAATAGGATGGACTCAACACCTGCTGTCCCCCCAGAATGCCCAACCTCTCTGCTCTCTTTCTTAGGAACCTTCCCCGCTTCTAGCACCTTCTCTTAACTAAGTAAGTGACGCGTTCTCTGCGTCAGAGGTATGACTGGGCTCCGTTTATTCCACCGCTCCCTACCCACTGTAGTTCCCTTTGTAAAATCGCCACGGGTTTTAAAGGTCTTTTCTAAGTGGAATTGGCGTACTTTTCTCTCCCTTTCAACAAAAGCTCTATCTTTTGCTGCCTTTTGCTGGTTCCATAGAAGTCAAACATTACCAGCAAAGGGAGAATAACTTATTTAGGGGGCACACACCTTGTCATGAATTATCCTCACATCCCACACAATTATACAACTGAAGCACCTAAGTGAATTCAATGAAAACAAAATGAACCAATCAAAAAGAATATCCAAACAGTGGGACTAGGTTAACTGCTTTGTAAAGGAGAGGAAACTATTTCTAAAGGGCATTTGACTATGGCATTAGACAAGACCTAGCCCTGGGCTCAGAGACTGTTCCATTACAACAAAGGTCAATTTTTCAAATGGATTTATATTTGGGGATTTTTATTTTGCATTTTGTAAAGTAGCATCTTTTAAACACACCATGCTCCAACTGATGAATACAAGGTAAAGAAGACAAAAATCTGATTGGGATATGGCAGTAATCATGATGATGGCTGGAATAGATAAACTAGGAGTGGAAACAGAAATATCCTAAAATGACTGTCAACGCAGAGCACTGTAGAGTTTTATTTCCCCAAGGGGTCTGATGACCCGCTGATAGCCAGGGATCACTGCAACTCTCCAGCCCCCTAAGAATATATCGTACCTCTTATGACCAGCTCAGAAAAAGGTGAAAAATGCCAATTAAAATACAGTTCCTACAGAATGCACGTTGCTTTCTTGAAGTTAAGCCATTACAAATTGGGAAGTGTCTGTACTGAAAAATTAGGAGTTGTCTATCTACAATTCAGATTTAACCGAGTACCTTGCATTGAATCTGGCAGCCTTTCCTCAGGTCCTGGGTTTGGCCTACAGGGCATTTTTTTCCTTGCTCAAGGAAAGGCTCTGAGTTTCATTCTCTGGAAGAGAATATTCTTGGCATGAGGACAGAGCTTGGCTGTCTCAGGCAAGGGACGAAGGCAGGGCAGGTGGGACCGTGGATGCTGCCATTCTCTGTAGAACAGGCCTGCTTCCTCAAGTGAGGATTCAGGACACAACACAGTCCAGACTAGCCACAGCCACCTGTTAGTGTTCAGATGCTTTGTATACTTACAAGTTTAATCATGAAAAGCAGGTCTGGCCATCTAAAAAGAAATTGCTCCTCCAGGAAGTGGAAATGAGAGGGGGCCTTTTTCTTCATTTTTTTTTTGTTTGTTTTTCCTTTTTATTGTTTGCTTATCTCTCTCTGGGAGAATAAGCGGGGGTGGTGGGAGGCCCAGAAATGGAGGGACAAAAGGTGGAGCAATACAGCCATGGTACTCACTGGACACTGAGTTGAACATAAACTATACAACTTGTGGGTGGGAATGGGAGGGAAAATCTGGAGAGAGTGTGGGAAAGAGTGACATTGTCCAAAAAGAACTATACTCATTACCTGACTTGTGTAACTGCAACCCATTTGAACATCACCTTTATAATAACAATAAAAAGAAAATATTCCTTCCTGTTATATAACATTATATTGGCTCACTTTATTTCAGAGCTCTGAAGTCAATTAAAACTGATGTTTAAATTGGATACATATGCTGGGTTTTTTAAAAAAATATTTTTCTTGAGGTTTTCTGTCTACCCTAGTCTTTGACTTTAATTCTCTATTATATTTGAGGATAAGAAATAGCAAGTAGCCTGTAGCTCATGAGTATGTGGATTCTGTTCATTTTTCCAGGTAAGTTCTGTCTAAAATATTTGTTTTCAAAATGATACTTGTTACTGTTGTCACGATTTGTTTCTATTGCATTTTATTTGGCTTCCATATAATTTAAATTGAGTCTGTAATGCTATTTTAAAAAATGTCATTTCAAAGTCGAATTATTAAATGTTATGGAGAAAAACTTTTTGAGTGAATTATCAATTTGTTCCATTTTCCAAGCATCCATTTAGGGTCATAAACATAATAATGGGGAGGAAAGAATTTAAAAAAATTCTCTCATAACAAAGTCACCAGTGATCATAGGCCATACTAGAAAATTACAAATACGATTTGGTTATTACTCAGGAATGGTGTATTTTATCAAATGTGGATAGGGAAAACATGTTTTTATTGTCAAAGATGCTATGCAAATGCTGTCAGGTGACAATATGCTAAAGTAATCAGATGGCTGTATAATCTCATTTCAAAGTGATCTCAAGCTCTAATGTTTTAAATAAAAAGCAGTATATTTACATGTTACAAGCATCTTAAGTAGACACATTTAGCATATTATCTACATTTTGTATATTTACAGTCTATTCCTCCCTGCAATCTTGGAAGGTGAACATTGCTGCTATACTACATGGTCAAGGAAACTGAGGCCCAGAGGTGCTGAGGAAACCATCCAACAGCAGGATGCTAGTTAGGGGGCAGAGCTGAGAGTTGAACTTGGATCTGACTGGCTCTGTTTGTTGTTAGCTATAGGATACTGGACTAGATGATGTAAGGTATAAAAACTTCTTCCTTTCCAAAGAGGATGAGAGATGATAGAAGGTAATAGAACAAACCAACTAAAAATAATGGCTGAAATGAACAAACCAACAACAAAAATTAAAAACAAGAAAATCATTGAATTGAGTTGGTACTATACCAGCTACTTGAAATGAATCTTAATGTGGCTTCTGACAGGCTAATATCCAAATAGAAAAGAACAGCAAGTTGAAGTACATATTTCTTCTTGACTTAAAAATCCAATGGGGGAAACAAGTCAATGAGTAAGCTCATTCGCAAAGGTGACCTTTTCCTTCCACAGTTTAATGGGAGGAAAGCCTGGGTCGTCTCTGAGTGTTGTCACACTCACCTTTGGTTTTAGTAGAAATAGATTTCCCAGAAACACATTTGAGATGGTAAAGATCATTTTGAAAGATACATTTTTGCATTTGTAAAACTTGGTACACATGGATATTTTTACATAAGCTATCTTTATAGGCCACAAGCAATTCACTCAAAGTTTAGACAAAAGGTCAACAGAATGATGCAGATAGAGCTAATCAGTGATATTATGCAGGTGTCCGGAAACTCCCTCTAAAGAGCTAAGTAGTAAATATTTTAAGCTTCGTGAGTCACATGGTCTTGGCTACTCAACTCTGCGTGAAAGCATCCATGATGATTCGTAAATGAGTGACTCTGTATGTATGCCAATAAAACTTTATTGGCAAAAACTAGAGAAGGGCCAGATCTGGCTTATGGACTCTTGACATCTAATGCCACCATCTAATATAGAAGATACAATGTTAAGAGTGTGTACATTCATCCTTCTGACTCAAATAGTTAATTCAAGGAGGAATTGGACAACATGTACATATTTTACCTGTTATTGCTTTTCATTGTGGAGCCAGACAGCAAGAACCAGAGTTTATGTTGGGAAGATGTGGGACAAAGGCACAGAGATGGCCAGCCTGTTCCCTCCTCAAGGCCTTCCAGCCCAGTAGCGAAGAGAAGGGGAAAGACCGGATGCTCTGCTGTATCTTCCCAGAGAAAGGCTGTCTTTTTCTAATCCATCTAATCAAAGGAGGCGCCTTTGTCTGCTGGGAGGGATGTCTTTTTTTAATTCCTGTGAGGGTGTGGCATGTGCTTAGAGAGATCCTATGAAAACTGAAGAACCTGACTCATAGCCTTCCCATGTTTTGTGGGTTGCAGCTCAGAAAGCAATCTTTGCATGGATCTTTAATAAAAAATTAATTGGAAGCCATTAGGTTTGGCGCCATCTTTCAGAGAGAAGACTCTTTAGGTCTGAAAAGTATTAAGTGTAGCTGCTCCCAATTGACTCTTGCAACCAGAACACCATAAGGTTGTGTTTACCCTTCGGATGGTGGTTTTAATAAACTGTCCTAGGCACTTTGAAAGCCTAGCCCTCTGGAATATCTGTTATCTAAAGGCAACATTTAGATAACAGGCCATGACTCTCCTGGGCACAAATGTGCGTGTGAGATATTTGTACTTGTTTCCTCACGAAGCTGCAATGAGTTGTAGGAAAACGTGTGGGTAAACCCTCCCGACTTGTCATATGTCACCAATGAAACCGGTGTTGCAATTAGTTAAGAATGCCAGCAGAGATTAGTTTTGTTTACTTTTGAGGTTAGTTTTGTTTTTATTTTTGAAAAAACCCTCACTGAAATTAAAATAATATTGTAACACATAAAGGGAAAACCTGAAGTTTCCAATGTTTTCTGGCCTTTAAGCCACACTGAAAAGGAAATAGCTCCAGTCAGGGTTATAATAAATATACCCTTCTATATTCTCTTCTAGTTGTTCTTTATGTTTAATTTTTGTATGGAACTCTTTAACCTGATTGGAGTATGGTTATGAATATGTTGTGAGGTGGGTGTTTGACTTTTGCATATAAGTGGTAACCAATTTTTTGGGTCATTTATGACCATCCTATTTGACAATGCAGCAAAAGTGCATTATGGGCTATTCCCATTGTGGCAAACAGGCTATTCGAATGGTATTAATCTCACAGTGAGATTTAATCAAATCAGTACTTCTTACTGCTTCTGCAGAGACATTAATAAATGAAGCATCTTTTTCTTTTTACTTTTTTTCTTTCTTCCTTCTCTCTTTCTCCTTTCTTCCTTCTTGCCTTCCTTTCTTTTCTCTCCCTCTCTCCCCCTCTTTCTTTCCTCCTTTCCTCCTTTCTTTCTTTCTTTCTTCCTTTCTTTCCTTTCTTCCTCCCTCCCATCCTTCTTCCCTCCCTTCTTTGTTTCCTTCCTTCCTTCTTTCCTTTCTCCCTTCTTTTTCCCTCCCTCCCTCCCTCCCTCCCTCCCTCCCTTCCTTCCTTTCTTTCTTCCTTCCTTCCTTCCTTCTTTTTCTTTCTTTCTCCAGTACCAAGTATAAACTTAGGATCTCACACTTGCTTACTCAGCTGGTGCTGTACCACTTCAACCACAAGCAACCTTTCTTAAAGTGTAAGTGCCCTCAGGTGCTATAAGATGACTACTCTGGCAGTTTGGTACCCCTGCCTCAACTATGCCAAGATACCAACAGTGAGACTTAACATTGTCTTTTATCATCTGTGCAAGTGTCAGCATGGGGAAAAAGGCAAATCATAGACTTTCCCAACAGGGTCTCAGGGACCCCATAGGGGACTATAAGCTCCACAGGAGTAATAATTCTGTCTGTGCTGCTTGCTGTTGTGCACACACATACACACACCCTCATGCTTTGCACAATGCAGGACCTCCATAAACACTGAATGAGTGTTTGTTACTACCTATATCAGATCAGCTTGAACTCTGGGCCTGGGCGCTGTCCCTCAGCTCTTCAACTCAAGGCTAGCGCTCTACCACTTGAGCCACAACACCACTTCTGGCTTTTTCTCTGCTTATGTGGTGCTGAGGAATCGAACCCAGGGCCTTGTGTGTCCAAGGCAAGCACTCTACCACTGAGCCACCTCCCCAGCCCTCAGCTAGCTTTTGCTAACAATAATCCTGCCCAACAAATAACCATAACATGTCAGTGGTTTCATAACTGTTTTGCCTTACACACCTCCCTGCAGGTTGACTGGGTTCTGCCAATCTAGCCTGGCTCAACACTGCTTCTCTTTATTGGTCTGTGTGCCAGCTGGGGCAGCTCTTCTCCCACCCAAAGTCTCTTATCCTCCTTTGGCCAGTAAATGAACAAGGGTCTAGGGCACAGCTTCCTGTGGTAGAGATTTAAGGGAGAAATCAGAAACATGAGTCCTTGAACCTCCATAAGACATGTCATTGCTTCCATATATGCTTACACCAGGGAAGGTTATGTGACCAGATCTGACGTTAAGGGGCAGGGAGATGCACTTTCCCCAAGGTGAGACCATCACAAAGATGCAGGAAGCAGCATGCAGAATGGAGGCCCAGTTACTCACACAAAGACCAACCTACCTGGAGTTCATTTGGCTTTAAAACTGAAAAGTCCAGAAGATTGAAAGACTCCACATTGTAGTGGATCATAAACGAACCCAGAAGGCCAGTTAATTAGACCATGTAGTAGGCCACATTCCCAAAGTGGTACTATTGGGAGGTGGTCAAATCATGAAGAGGTCAGGCCGGTGGGAGGGCTTTAGCTCATTAGGGCCATGACCTTGAAGGGGAAAGCGGGGCCTAACCCCTTCCTCTTCCTGTTTTCTCTTTTGCGCTGGCTTTGAGGAAAAGGGTTTTGCTGACCACATGTTCCTGCCACGATGTGCTGTCTCATCGCAGGCCCAAAGCACTCAACAGAGAATCAAGGACTAGCGCCTCCATACTGTGAGCCAACATGTACTTTTTCTCTTTGTAAGGTGATCATCTCATGTATTTGTTTCAGTGACAGAAGCTGACTTACATGATTAGGTGAGCCTCCAGAACTACCCTATTATACACTTTAGGCTGTAAGGAGGCTGAGAATGGTGTTTTGTGAAGGTGGCTTTCCTTTGATTTTCTCCTTTCTTAACCACTGTAACATTCTTGTTTTTTAGTAGTCCTCCGGGCCTTGTATTTGCCAAGTGGAATTTTGACCACCACTGGATCCCTACATCAACCCTTTGTGCCTTAGTTATTTTCGGATATAGTTTCATGATTTTGCTCAAGGTTGCCTTACACCCTTGATCCTCTTACCTGCAGCCTCTCAGATAACTGGAATGACAAGTGTGTACCACCTCCTTGGCTTATTAATTAAGATGAGAGTCTCACTAACTTTTTTTTTTCCCAAGCTGGCCTTGGATTGCAATCTTTCCCATCTCTGTCTCCAGAATAGCTGGGATTCCAGGCGTGAACTTAAGAGTCCCAACCCACAAACACTGTAATATCACTTGCAGATATTCAACAGAAGATTTGTGGTGATACTGGAGAGATGGTAAAAATCTTCCTTAGTAACCTTAATCCTCCACTGTAGGAGATATACTCTGTGTGTAGAGAATCATCAGATCGTACATTCCTATAATGCATTGTTCTATAGTAGATTTTTAGGCCTAGTGCAAAAAGAAATCCTATCCTAAATATATATATTTACACATGATACATTATGGTAGTCATCTCTTATATTTTGCAAATATCTTTTAACATTTTCTTCAATTCTGTTCATTTTTTTTGTGTCCTTAGTCATATAATGATAACAAAGGTGATATTGTTACTGGTGCCATGTTGTTTTGTGATAACCCATTGGGTAAGAAAAGCTGTGCTTGAAAGAGCAATGGCACACAGGCTATTTGGGGCTTTAATGACTTTGGGTAACAAAGCTGAGACACTAAAACAAATTGATGGGGTTACATTGGGTTTTTGGCCATTTAATTAAATAGGGAAATAATGAATCAGCTGAATTGTGGTAAGAAAATATTGAGCACAGATTAAGAGAACTTCATGGAGATACTGTATGCCCGTTGCCAGTAATGATCATGAGAATATCAGGAACAAATAGTTCTACCTCGTCCTTGACATATTTTGTCATTCCCCGTGGTTCAAAAAGACGCTTTTCCACTTGTATTTTTCTTTAATGTAATACACTTGTTTGCATCCTTGTTCAGTGAAGTTGTTTGAAATATGTCAGAAATGTTCTTTAATTCTTGTGGAGAATAGCCATGCTCTAAAAGTTCACACAGAGACAAAAAAAAAAAAAAAAAAAAGAACACTGGTGCTTAAAAATATGCCCTTTAAAAAAGAGATTGAAAACCAATGAATCCACTGTCACTCTTGAATGGAAATGAGTATTTATTAAAGAGATTGACAATCATCGCAAAAAAAGGCATCCATGGGAATAGATCAAAAATGGAATCACAGTTCGGTGCACATTACACTTTGAGAGTGTTCTCATTTTAACATCAGTCTTAGCCCAGTGATTAAATATTTAACACAGGAGAACAAAACCTCACAGTGTCAGTGTGGCACAGATTGCTGGAAAATGAAGAGAAGCTGGCTGTCTATGTCCCACTTACTTCGCTCAGCTTGAATGGCTGATGATGAAGCCAGTAATACCCTGGGGATGGTTGTAGGATGTAATCATCACCATGGTTTTAGGAAGTTGAGTCCCTCCCTATCCTTGTTTTACAGCTTCAGAGTGGGTAGGTCATTGGTCCAAAATAACACAGCTTGGATGGGTTCCTTTAGGGATACCACATGAGATTCAAATCCCATGGTCTGACACCAGTGACTCAGTGGGTCCTATGTGTACAATGTGTAAAAAGTGCATCCCTCTCGAAGGCTTTGTCAGGCACACAATGTTTCCAGCTCCTGGTTTTGTCTGTCTGTTATTCTTCTTAGGGGACATTCCTCCCACTCCATGTAGTTCTGGTACAGCTTTAATCACAGTGCTAGATACACGTGTGTACACACACACCCCACCCACCGTCAGCCCCCCAGGACCCTCCATCATTCCTAATCACCCCTATCACCTTCTATCACTCCATCCCCCTCCATCGTGCCCATTACCTCCATCACTCTTCATCATCCCCATCACCCTCCATCATCCTCCATCAACCCTCTGTCATCCTCCACCACCCCTACCATTCCCATCACCCTCCATCACCCTCATAACCAGTCACCCCATCTCTATCCCCCCCACACCCATCACCCCACCTTTCCTCCACCCCCTGCACAGGGCCTGTTCTCCTAATGCAGGATGTGAATCGCTAGGCTGAGCTACTTCCTGACCTGCGATTGTCCCAGTCAGCATCCTTGATCCTCCCAAAGAATTTTCCGTTTTCCAAACTAGGGAAGTAGAGCTGGGTGAACACAGATAGTGAAGACCCAGGCAATATCGGATAAGGAAACATGGCCCTGATTCCAGATGTCACCACTGTATTTAATGCGAATTTCAGCATGCAAATCAGGTATCACAGTAACTGCTAAGAAATGCGATGCTGACTGTATTTGGCAATAAAATAATAATCACAGTGTATATCTCTGATGAAATGAGATTTAATCCATTTGCACTCCTAATTGTCTGCCACACTGCATTACAGTTAGATGCTGCTACTGTCTCCCCTGCTCTGCAATATGAAATTTAAAGCAATATGCGCAACGTCTTGAAATAAGCTAACTTAATGAACCAGCAAATTAGACCTTTCTATCTCTTTATTTAACATCCAATTCCATGAGTGTATCAGAGTTCACTTCAAAGGTGCAAGTTCTAAAGAAATGCTACCCAAATCATCAGTGATTAGAACTAATGACTTTGAAAAAGACTTCTCACATTTTTAGAGAGAGTGAGTTCTTATTTATTACTGCGATGTGCATGGGCTTGGGTAATAAATGTTTAATCTTTTCTCACTTATGCCTGTTATCGTTTGGATTTTGTAATTCAGCTCTGAAAAATAATCTTATGTAAAGAAATCAACTTCTTTTTCTTCAGCACAGCCAAGTCTACCTCAGTGACCTGTGTCCAAGGTTCTTCATGGGAGGAGGGAGGACTGTTGTTCTCGGGGCATTTGGTGTTGTCTGGAGATGTATTCTATTATCACAGCTGGTGTGAGGCAGGACTACTTGCATCTAGTGAGTAGAGACTATGGGTGCTGGTGAGCAACCTACAATGCACGGGGCAGCCCCCCAGCAGGGGTGTCTATAGCATGTACGGTGCTGAGACTAGAAACCCTTGACCCATGTGAATGAGTCCTATTTATCCAATGCTCCATCAATTCACTGATTTCCAAAATGAAATTGCTTTCCCTCTCATCGTGTAACTGCAGAGCAAAAACAGCTAGAAGCCATGTGGCCCCAGTGATTTCCCTGTGGTTCACTTAATGCAGCTTCACTGTATCTTGGGTGTAATGTGTCTATATCTATATCTGTGGAGTTTTTGCTATATCACAGGATTTTGCAGAATATAGGGGCATTTATATACTATTTATTATTTTAATTATTTTTCCCTAAAATTTTTAAACCAATATAAAGTATCTAAATGTTAATTCAAACATATGAAAAGAATATTAAATCGACATAAAATACACTAGCTATTTCATCAGTGGATGAATACCGTACTGTACACAATGGAAATGCAGTACGCCACTACCGTTGCATAAATTCGCCAACGTGGGATTGTACAAGCCACATTATTGGCTTGATGGACTGGAAAGTGGCCAATCACAGCACCGTGTTCTGCATCCTGGGCGCTGATTGGCTCCGTGACCAGAGGCTCGGCCTGTTTGCTCTCCTGCACTGTGCCCTGGCGCTCAGCATCTCTCCTTGTCCACTTCATGGACCAGTCTAAAGGCTGCGCATGGTGTTGATCTGCAGTGTTGTGTTTTGGGGAAGTTTTTGTACAAGTTTGAATTTTTTTCAAGCCCTACGATGCCACCCAAACACGCTGCTCCTTCTAAGGCTTCCAGGCGCCAGAGGAAGATGTTTACCATCAAAGTAAAGGTGAAACTTCTCGACGTGTTAAAGAAGGCAAAAGCTAGGTGGTTGTAGGCCGCCATTACGGATTCAGTGGATCTGCTGTGCACTACAGAAAGGAAGACGAGAAGACGATTCGGTCTGTGGCAACGATGACTTTAGCAAGTCTGCAAAGAAGGGGTCCCTTCCCACACTATGGAGACTGCATCGGCCCTGTGGATAAGCGACTGCAGGAAGAAGAGTATCTCGCCGGATACCAGCACCATCCGGACGAAGGCCAGGAAGCTTTATGATGGCTTTGTGGAAAGCATGGATGTTCAAGATGGTAAGGAGGATGAAGATGAGGGCGACCGCACAGAAGCAGGACGGTCGAGTGCTTCTCCCATCGGACCAACCCCAGTCAGTGCCAGCAAGGGCTGGTTTGACAAATTTCAAAGACGCTTTGGACTCAAGAGAGTGTCTCTGCATGGAGAAGCTGTCTTTGCAGATAAAGCCGGAGCTGAGGAGCACCTGAACGACCTGTTCAAATCCATCATCAAGGAAAGGGGCTATAAGCCGGAACAAGTTTTTAACATGGAAGAGACGAAGTCAGCAAGTGAAGAAGAGGATAAGGAACACGATGAACTACATGGTGGAGAAGAGGAGGGTGGCCTAACAATCATCTTGCAAACTGTCATCAGAATGGCCAAAGGACTTCAGCGAGTGGCTGTAGAATGGGACCCCCAGGTGCTTCGTTCATTGCACTTCATAAATGCAATCGAGAGTGGTGTGTCAGTGTATAAAAACCTTCTCACTCAGAAGACAAAGCAAAGCCAGAAACTCCCCATAGCTATGTTCATCACTGGGACAAAGAGATCAATTATGCCTACACCTTTAGCAGAAGCAGGAGTTACGGCCCAGGACGAAAATACTGCATCACCTGATGAAGCGCCTGTTGAAGTAGAGCCTTCAGACGAGCTGTACTGCTCTTCTTGGCTGTGCAGTTCCTTCATTTCATCACCACCTTCATCACCATCAGTACTTCACAAGCTACATAATTCATGGTCTTCATCGTTCAAGTTGCAGTATACTTCACACTGGTGAGTACCCATATAGCATTTTATACGTTGTTAAAATTACATAGGTTTAAGAGTGTAGAAAGTGTTTAAGAGCAGATGAAGTGTTTATAAGAGTGTGGGAGAGGTTAATAAGAGAGTGGGAAAGGTTTATAGGAGAATGGGAAGGGTTTATAAAGCCTTAAAATATATAGAAATAATAAAATAATGCTCCTTCAGGGATTTTCACCTATCACGGGGGGAGGGGGGAGAAGGGGGAGGGCGGTTCTGGAGTGTAACTCCCGTGATAGGTGAGGGATGGCTGTAATGGTCACTTTACCATCTACAATAAAGAAGAGATAGAGATGAGTAATAAAATGGATCCCCTAAATAATTGGCCCAATCATTTATATTATCTTCAGACACATATCTTTCCCACTTTAAACCCAAAGCACCTGGTCATCTAATAGGTTTTGATATATTAGCATATTGGTTCAAGGTATTTAAAAGAGGTTTGTTTGAGTTTCTGGTATATGTAAGAGGGCCTGCAGTCAGTCAAGAATGAAGGTGAGCCTGGTGCTAGTGCCTCATGCCTTTTATTCTAGCTACTCAGGAGGCTGAGATCTGAGGATCATCCTGTCTAGGCAGGAAAGTCTGTGAAACTCTTATCTCCAGTTATACACCCAAAAAGCTAGTAGTGAAACTGTAGCTCAACTGATGGATTGCTAGCCTTGAGCACAAAAGCTCAGAGACAGTGCCCAGGCCCTGAGTTCCAGCCCCAGGACTAGCATACGCTCAAAAACATAAAGGTAAATAATGGGATGATTGATTAGACACCATATTTCCTTGGAACATTATTTATGGTCTGCCATGAGGTAGATTCCACATTTTTAATAGAGGCAAGTTTGATTTTGATACTGCAGAAATTCCCTTTCAATAGTCCAGACTTAGTTGGACTTTTCTCAAGGGCATGCATCAGGCACTTGGTTAATTTGATGATATTTAATCTGATACTTGGTGGTCTCCTGTGATAACAGTGATCAAACTTTTATTGTTCTTACTTATTTGAAAAAACCTAATCAATGTACCCTAGAAAAGAATGAAAGAACCCTCATTCTTCTCATTCCAAAAAATTAGCAATTGACTATTAACCTATATAACTATATATATGTAATTATATATATAGAGAGAGAGAAAGAGAGAGAGAGAGAGAGTTACAGATTTTTTTGTTTTGTTTTGTCAGTCATGGGGCTTGAATTGAGGGTCCTAGCACTGTCTCTGAGTTTTTCGCTCAAGGATAGTACTTTACCACTTTGAGTCACAGCTCCACTTCCAGTTTTCACGTGGTTAATTGAAGATAAAAATTTCACAGACTTTGCTGAGGCTGGCTTCAAACCTCGATCCTCAGCTCTTAGCCTCAAGCATGAGCCACCAGTGCCCAGCTAAAAAATACTTTTGCTTTAAAGAAAATTAGAAGCACAATTTGCTGAATTTGGGGACTGGGTTGTTCTGAAGGAAACGTAGTTATAAATATATTTACATAAGTCCCCTTACGTTTGCCTCACACTTATATTGTAATAATTGCATCTCCATGGCTCTGGAGCTCAGGAGCCAATGGGTCAATAGATAAGAGTCTTAGCACAGTGTTCAGCAGCCACAAAGCACTGGATTACTGCTAGGCTGGGTTGGATCCCATGGGTTCTAAGGCTGCTGCAAGGTAACTGGCTCAGAGCAGAGATAGGCACAGAAAAGAAACAATGGCTTATTCTCTGCCTTTAATTAATTTGTGGGCTTGAGCAAGGGATCAGGACTTTGTTTTAAGTGATTTCTAAAAGTGATTTCATTTTACGTGTCAACTTGATGTGCCCAGATAGATGTTTGCTCAAATGTCACTCTGTATGTTTTGGTGAAGATGTTCTTTGAGGATAAGATTAAAATTTGAGTTAATAGATTGAGCAGAGCAGGTTGCTCCACATTCTGGGTGAGCCTCGCCCAGTTAGTTGAGAACTGCATCCCCTACCCCCCCACCCCCAAAAAAGACTGACTTCCTCCAAGATGGAGGAGGGAAGTCTGCCAGCAGGTTGTCTTCATACTTGGGAATATAACATCATGTCTTCTCTATCAGCCTTCCCTGCAGACTGTGCATTTACTAGCTTCCATATCACATTAGCTAGGTTGTTAAAAGTCTCAGTCTGATCCTAGCTACTCAGGAGGTTGACATCAGATAGTGTTTCAAAGCCAGCCCAGGCAGAAAAGTCCCTGTGAGACTCTTATCTCCAATTAACCACTCAGAAGCTGGAAGTGGTGCCGTGGCTCAAGTGGTAGAGTACTAGCCTTGAACACAAAGAAGCCCAGGGATTATGCCCAGCTCCTGAGTTCAGGCCCCACAACTGACCAAAAAAAAAAGTCTCAGTCTTTCTCTCTCCCCTTATTTTTTTTCCCCTTATATGTGTATATCTAGATATAGATCTGTTTGAGGAACCACCATATTGCTTCCCATAATGGCTATGTGGCTGTTATAAACCCACCTCTTACTGCAATTCTTGCCTGAGTTGAACTATATCACTCCTTCAACAAAGGCACTTCCAGTTTATCTAGACAGCAGAGAGCATAGAGACTACCAGGTCCCTTTGCTACTAGGGCTAGCTAGCAGAGAAGGGCAAATGGAGCATCATAGAGTTAAATTATCAACAAGACCAACTGTGAGTTTTCAGAAGAATAACTCTCTCATGGGCTAGTTGGAACAGATGTTTAGAATGGACCTTCAAGACCTCCTCCCATGACTGTGTACAGTATGGAAATAACCAATCCAATCAAGCCTCTTCCAGTAAATAACTGGTTATTTGATCAAGCAAGCTTATCTGACAGTTCACAAGGGCAATTAAGCCCTTCCTCATTCCTTCGGGCAACTAGGAATCAGCCACCATTCACAATTTCCTTTTATGTATAGAGCTGCTTCCAAAATAACTTAAGGGTTCAAAAGAGCTTTCAACAAGTATTTTTACAATCTGTTCCACTGGGTAACAGATTGAACGGAGCTTCAGCTGGTGATATTTGTCTTCTTAATTATCAGCTATAACAGCACTTTAAATTCATGTGGCTCTCTTAACTCTGCAAAAGATGGCCAAGTTCATTTATCAGCTGGTCTGCTTGGTTGTACTATGCTATAACTTTCAACTGATAGGCCCACACAGCAGGCCAGCATGTTATAAGGAAGCATATGGTAAAAACTGGTGTTAGGCTCTCTTTTCCTAAGCAGAATTTGGGCCACAATAACATGATCTAAAGAAAAATGCAAGCTGGGTGCTGGTGGCCCATAGCTAATCGGGAGGCTGATATCTGAGGATTGTAGTTTGATGCCAGCCCTGGTAGGAAAGTCCACGGGACTCCGATTAACCACCAGAAAACCGGAAGTAGCACTGTGGCTCAAAGTCGTAGAGCACCAGCTTTGAGTGAAACAGCTCAAGGACAAAGCCCAGAACCTGAGTTCAAGACCCATGATGACAAAGGAAGGAAGGGAGGAAGGAAGGAAGGAAGGGAGGAAGGAAGGAAGGAAGGGAGGAAGGAAGGAAGGAAGGAAGGAAGGAAGGAAGGAAGGAAGGAAGGAAGGAAGGAAAGAAGGAAGGAAGGAAGGAAGGAAGGAAAGAAGGAAGGAAGGAAGGAAGGAAGGAAGGAAGGAAGGAAGGAAGGAAGGAAAGAGAAAGAGAAGAGAAGATAAAATCAAATTGTGGTATCTGGGATAACACTTAATCCTCAGAGATGTAAACATGAACTTAATCATGTAAAAAAATAATTAGTATGTGTATTACAAGTATAAGAATAAAAACTAAAGCCCATTAGTACTGGTGGGAGAATGTTGGTTCCTGTGACTATCCCTCCATGAATCTAGGTAATTGAGAGTTTACTGCACTATAATGTTTCCAGAAAATACTGGAAGGGAGATAAGTGCAAGCAAAGGGGCTTGGCCTTAGCCTTTGAAAGGTACATGCTGTGCTGGCTGAAGAGACATCTTTCTCTGGTTTATATTAAAAAAAAAATCCATATACTCAACATAATAAGAAACTAATAGCTATGTCAGCAAACCCTTCAACTATAAAACTTGCTAAATGGTGTTTAAAACAGCAGGAGAGCATTTATCTATACATCTTCTATTACTGTTTTGCATTGTATGGGATAAGATTATATGGCATATTTTAACATTATGTGACAAAGGAAGGCAAAAACTCTTAAAATATATGAGGCTCTAAACTTATATTTAGATATTTCACTATATAAAGAGACAAGTTTGCAAAATGAGATGAATAGAAGGGATGTGCGTAGGCAATTTTAGAAGGTAAATCAAAGAAAGCATGCAAATCAAAGAAGGTAAATCAAAGAAAGAATTCCATGTGGAATTTCCATCCAGCAATAACATATGAAGATGTGCTAGACATTGAAAGTACATGTGTGATGAAATGTGTAGGACCACAGTCTCATGTTTGAAAAATGAGAGGCTCAAATAACTATAAATGGTATGTTGCTCCATCAGAATTTTTTTTTTGGTGCCAGTAGTAGGGGCTTGAATTCAGGGCCTCAGTGCTGTTCCTTAGCTTTTTTTGCTCAAGGCTGGCACTCTTATCATTTGAGCCACAGCTCCATTTCTGGCTTTTTGCTGGTTAATTGGAAATAGGAGTTTCATGGACTTTCCTGCCTGGGCTGGCTTTGAACCAAAGTCCTCAAATTTCAGCCTCCTGAGTAGCAAGGATTATAGGCATGAGCCATTGGTGCCCAGCAAAATTGCAAGGATTTTCAACCCATTGCAAAAACTTACTGGGTGTAATCAAAGGCGACAATTTGTCTTTTCTCTGTCCATTGTACTTTGCTAATTCCAGCTCATTCTGTTTAAGTTTGGTGTTGCACAAACCCAAGTACAAATTGAGAGTTTGTTCTTCCTTCTGAGGACAAATTGTCAAGCCAGGTGCTAGTGGCTTTTGCCTATAATCTCAGCTACTTCAAGAGGCTAGAAATGTTCTACTTGTTGTTTTAGGTATTCACATGGATGTATTTAGCTGGTACATTTTTCATGCAAATATTATACTTAAATTTGTATTATAAATGTGAAATATTAATATAATAGAATAAATAAAAGTAATATAAAATGAAAAAAGAGGCTGAAATCTAAGGATCCTGGTTCAAAGCCAGCCTGAGCAGACGTATCTCCAAGACTTTTAATCTCTAATTAACCAACAAAAAGTGGGACTGGAAGTGTGGTTCAAATGGTAGAATGTGCCAGCTGTGAGGGGAAAAAAAAACTGAGCATGGTATAAGACCTTGAGTTCAAGCACTTGTACCTGCACAGAATTTTTTTAAGTGGCAAAGTTAACTATCACCATTGCCTCTTCCCCCAGGAATGATGTCTTTCCCCTTCTCTACTCTGCATCTTCTATCTGTGATAACAGAAGGGAAGAAACCCAGGATAAATTGGGGTTCTACCAAGTGTAAGACCATTGTACAGCTTTGGAGGCAACATTCCCAATGAAGTTAAAGTGACCTCCTGGTATTGTATGTAGAATTGCATGTGAATGTTGGCTTTGGAGTTATGCAAATCCTCTCAACTTAGTTCAAACCATACAAATTCATAAGATCAGATAGCGTTATCATGAGAATATAAGTGTATTCTCTGCACCTGGGCTTTCTTCCTTCAGCTTTACAAGGGCCAAAGACCTCTATCTCCACGCCTCCCTTTGCTGAACCTCCCAGATAGTCAAGGGGATTGATCATATTAGAAATTCTGAATCGCCCAATCAGAGCAAGGTATCCACCTCCTGGCCCAATGAACTGTGGCTACAGAAGCAGTTTTTGTGCAGCTCACTTAGCATGAGATCAAACCTCTGAGAGAGGAGCTGGGAGCTGGAGCCTACACAGCCAGCTGTGGGTACATGGGAGATGCTGGATTTTGTTAGGAGAGTTCATACTGTCTGATAAGATTCCGCATGATGCATAAACCATTGACTATAGGAATGCTTAATCTTCAGTAACAATGAACCCCTCTTCATGCAGTAGATTTCTATTAATCCAAAAAGAGTTGCTGCCCCTCCCATTATTTCTTGCCTCTTTAAAGTCAGGCATGTCCTTGTGAATTTGCCTTAGCCACTGAAATGCTGGGGGAAATGATGGTTGTCACTTCTGAGCAGTTTTTGGAGCTATCAAATGCTAGCTGTTTTCCTCCTTCCATAATAGAAGTGCTTGAGGTGATTATCTACATGACTTTATTTATGCCACTTTGCATTTCTCTGCCTTCCCCTCCTAATCTTCTCCTCCCTCCCCCGCCCCTCCCCGCCCTGACGCTGTTCCTTCTTTTCTTATTTGCTTTGTGGTTGTTGGAGAGACTTTGGATTTGGCTGAATTCTTATAAACAGCATTGATTTTGTTTTTAGCAGGCAGTTACCTTGGACACTCTCAAACTGAGAACTCAGCTCTGTTTTAGCTTTTGTTTTGTTGGGGTTTTTTTTCATCTATAATGTAAATTCATGTTCCAGGAGGCTAAAACTGTGGCTTATGCACAGTACTTGAACCCCTCTGACTTGACTCTGTTTGTGGGGGACTTTACTGGAGGCCAGAAAGAACAGAATTTTTAGTGCATTTTTAGCCCACCTATGCTGCCCTTGAAGTCTGGGTCCATGAAAAGAACTCTTACAGGGATGACACTCTTGTGTGTTTCTTCTTCCTTCCAAAAGCCTGCCTTGGAACACTTTCTGGAGTATTTCAGTCCAAGCTCAGCAGTTCTATCCTCATTAGGGGTAGTGTAATAGGAGCCCACTTGGCTATACTGGAGGTGACAACCTCTAAAGCCACTTCAGTGATAGGCATATAATGAAAGCTAGAAAGAAATTCTTGCAGTTGAAGGTCATTGAGATGTAGGTGCATATTTGTTTCTGCAGCCCAACTTACGCTCACACTGACTAAGTCAGTTAGGGCTATCTGGAATATTACTGTTGTAGCCATTTCATATCTGTGTTTATGAAACCTATTCTAGGTCAGATGGACTTTTATACATCGTTCCAGTCCTATGGAGCTTGCTTTTCTTACTTTCCCTGTGAAGATGCTTCATGTGGTACTCTTCCCTTCATCCTCTTCACTGTGACCTAAAGAATAATGTTCTTTAATTTGAAAGATATTTTTTATTCATGTCCTCATATTCCATCCTTATCACTGAAACCGCAAGGTTTGCAAACAGTTATCTAAATTGAATGTACATCCAGCACCCTGGTTACAGAAAGAATTGGGCTTGGTACAGGCATGAAATATGATCGATTTCCATTAAAACATGGCAATGTCGAAAAGCTACAAAGTAAAGACTATAAAAGCAAATTAGGCAAAAGAAAATGTTTTTTTCTTAGGGCTACTATTGCAATGCTTAAATGCCCTTAAAATGGCCTAGTGGAGAGCATGCTTTTCTTCAGTGGCCAAACAGGTCTTTGGCATAAGATATTGAATGTTATTTATGATATTACCTTTAAAGAAAATTCAGGATTGATTCTGAATATACAATCTTCAGAAATAGAGTACATATTTTACTTCTTTCTTTTAGCTGATTAAAATAATGAAAAAGAAAACAGATATTTGTATTTATATTTTTCTTGTTACTTGATTGCTTTGCAGCCTGAGATCTAATCAGAAACAAAATTTCTTCACAAACATCTCTCCTATAGGAGAGCTGTAAATTAGAAAAGCCTGTTTTAAATATATCACAACCTTTGAACATTGTCTGTTTCCTTTTTAAGTTATAAGAATACTCTGGAAGGCTGACAACAGGAGAATTTATTTGAATTTATTCTCTAATAAATCTTTTGTAAACAATCAGGACATCTATCCAGATTGCTCAAGTTATTATTATTTTTCCTTTACATATTTTCATTATGTTCTTCCAGTCATTTGTTTGACAAAGGTTTATTGAATGACTACTTTCTGCCAAGTTCTGAGGATGTACGGGTACACAAGTGCAGCCTTCACGAGGCTTCCATGTTGTAGAAGAGACAGGGTGCAAATAATATCACTTTGATTATCAAATAAATACACCATACAGAAATTAAAGCAAGGTCAGGGGCTAATCCCATTGATATTCTCCTTTGTTCTGTAATTGCTTCACGTAGCATGACCCATAACCATCACAGCTGCTAGGAACTGGTTACTGCACAAGAAACTAGTGCTTTTTCTATACTTTACTCACTCCAAATTCAGCCTACTCTATCACTGTTCACACAGGAGTTGAAGGCCTATCCCTAAACCCAATGAGTGCTTTTCACTCTTTACCTACATTGACTCTTGTCCAAAATCTAATTCTGTCACTCTTTCTGGTTTTCTTTAAAAAAGGCTCTGGCCCTGGGGACATCTCTGACTGTACTCTCTCTGTGTCTTCTGGAGTTTTCTCTCCCTCTAGCCTTTTACTCATTAGGTAGTGGCATTGAAGAGACTGGGTGGCGGGGTGGAGGCTCTTGTTCCTTTTCCTTCTCCTTTTCAAAAAAGTATTTAGTAGTAGTAGTAGTAATGGGGATTGAACTCTGTGTCTCACAGTTACAAGGCAGAGGCTCACCACTTGAGCCATGTTCTCCAGCCTTTTTTACTTTAATTGGTTTGCAGATAGAGTCTCTCATTGTTTGGTCAGTCTGACCTGAAACATGATCTTCCTACCTCCAACCTCTGAGAGCTGGGATTATACACATGTACCACCATGCCAAGCTCCTTCTCTTTATGTATTCATTCTGTGTGTGTGTGTGTGTGTGTGTGTGAAAGAGGGGGGGGATAGATGGGGCTTTAACTCAGGGTCTGAGCACTGTCCTGAACTCTTTTGCTCAAGGCTAGCACTCTACCACTTGGAGCCACAGCTCCACTTCTGATTTTCTGGTGGTTCATTGGAGATAAGAGTCTCACACACTTTTCTGCCTGGGCTGGCTTTGAACCAAAAGACAGGCCTTGTATAAACAAACCTCATACTGTCACTTTATCATTGTAATTAAGTACTTTCATTTTCATGTGAAGTGTGGGAAAGTTAACTGTCCACGGGTGTTTATTGAATTGTGGGACACAGGAGATGAGGGTTCCTGGCCAAACTCTCTCTTCAGGGACTGCTTCCACAGGGCATCTTCCCTTCCCACCTTTCTAAGAAATTCCTATTGCAAGCAGATTCACCAAGTCAGTTACCGCTGTGTCTCATACTGGCACATTGGAACGTGTATATGTCGGTCTTGGGGCTTGAACTCAGAGCCCAGGCACTGTCCCTGAACTTTTTTGCTTAAGGCTAGCACTTGGAGCCATAAGACCACTTCTGATTTTCTGGTGTTTAATTGGAGATAAGAGTCTCACAGACTTTCCTGCCCTGGCTGACTTTGAACCATGATCTTGAGGTCTCAGCCTCCTGAGTAGCTGTGATTTGGGGCATTAACCATCAACACCTAGCCACACAATGCTGTTTTACAGATACAGTCCTGAAGGAGGACAGAAAAAAAAAACCACAGTGCATCCATAAAATAGTATTGTGTGCCTGGTTGTTGATGGCTTATGCCCCAAATCATAGCTACTCAGGAGGCTGAGACCTCTGCTTTCTCCTGGAGAGAGAGTATACATGTCGTGTGTAGAAGCATGTCTTTCTATCACTGTGGTACCACACTGGCTCAGTGTCTTGTTGAGGGCCTTGCTGCATGTCTGCAGACATACTTCTCCCGCAGTGGGTTTGCCTATCTTTTGGTCTTTCCTACAAACCAGAACTTATACATCAGCATCCCTCTAGTGCCTGGTTCTTGTGACTACTAGTATACTTAAAAATGAACTATATCACTTTCTTTTTAAAACTTTCTCATCTTCAGAGAAGTAAACACTGTAAATTATGGTTTAATGATGTGATTTGAGGAGTATTTATAAGCTAGGATTCAAAACCAGACTGCCTGTGTTTAAATCTCATCTTTTCTTTTCTACTGGTATAGTGTGTGTGTGTGTGTGTGTGTGTGTGTGTGTGTGTGTGTGTGTGTGTCTGTCTGTCTGTCTTCCTGCCTGCCTGCATGCCTGTCTGTCTGCAGCCTGTCAACAAAAGTCGTTGACATTCTATACCTCATGAGATTGTTGAGAACAGTATAAGTGACCCAGTGAGGTTTTGGCATATTGTCTGATACAAAAAGTAGATGAGTGGACATAGGTGTCATTACTATTGTTAATACTATTAAATGTTACTATTACTAATTCCTGTTACTCATATGATAACTGTCTACCATCTTCAGTTTCAAAAAAAGATTTGTCATCCAACTATAAGCAATTTACATTGACCTTAAGTAGAATCAAACCTATAAAGGAATAGTTTTTAATCGTTTCTAAGCATACGAATTCCACTAGATTCAAATGTGTCTTTCCAGTGGGACTATTTGTTTAATTAAGTTGGTGTTTGTCTTTTTTTCTAAGACATAGAGTCATACTATGTTCTCAGGCCAGTGTCTAACTCCTGGCCTTAGCCCACACCTCCTAAGTCTCTGGGACTACTAGCTAGCATGGGGCACCATGCCCACCTAATAATTGGTTTTTCACCAATTTTAAAGTTTTCAGGCACCATCTTTATATCGGACAGTGTGCTAGGTACAAGGTGAATAACAGAGGCTGCCTGTCCCTCGAGAGAGACTGTGAAATTCATTCTTGTGAAAATGAGTTTTTGAGGCTAGGTTCACAGGAGATGATGTTAGCTGGGAGGTGGAAGAGTGGGGAACAGAGCAGAGCAAGGGAAAGAAGCCAAGTGAGGATCAAATCTCAGGCCAGGTACCAGGTCCAGCTCCATCCTCCAGGGTCCCCCTTCTCTGTCCTAAGAGGACAAAGGGGAGCTCAGAGCTTCTCCTGTCTCAAGATAAGGGCTTTGACACTCCTGTGTTGGCAATAACAGGAAGTAGACGTTTTCTCCTGGAAAGATCTCGTGTCTCGTGTCTTGTGTGGGAAGCATGTCTTTCCATCACTGTGGCACCACACAGGCTCAGTGTCTTGTTGTCACTGCACAGAAATTTCTGAGGTAACCCATTTGCTAATTAGCACAATGTTGACACTTCATAATGAATGCTTGTTTCAGTACAAGATGATGCATACACCTATTGTCAATTGTCCAATAAAACAAGTGAATGAATTTTGTTGTTGTTGTTCATGAGGCTTGAACTCTGAGCCTGGGCACTGTCTCTGAGCTCTTCAGCTCAAGGCTAGCGTTCTACCCTTTGAGCTACAGCACACTTCCAGTTTTCTGGTAGTTTATTGGAGATAAAAGTCTCATGGACTTTCCTGCCTGGGCTGGCTTTGAACCGCAATCCTCAGATCTCAGCCTCCTGGGTAGCTAGGATTACAGGTGTGAGCCTCCAACACCCGGCTGTGAATGAATTTTTTTAAGTTGACATTCACAGCCAGCTTTGTTGCTTTTGTATTTATAGATCACATTAAAAAATACATTGTATTGAATAAGTACAAAAGGAAAAACTCAAATTTCATCTTAATGTATAAACTTTAAAATTAATTACAAAGTATATCCAGATTAGAACAGATCTGTGGGAAAAAGTTATCTTTTTGTTTTGTTTTGGTCCTATAGGTCTACCTCCCTTTCAGCAAACATTGAAAACAAAGTATGAAATTTTTTAAAAAGATGATAATGGATTATAGCGCAACCTCTGGATGCATGCGTTTTAGATAAGCTATTTCTTAATGGATAGCCACAGTTTTTACAGCTATAACTGGAAAAATGCAGCATGGCTCACAGGCTTCTCCCTTTTTGAAAGATTAAAATTAGTATGAGATTCATTGCAAACTGAGTTGCTCTGGATCCTAAATGAGAACTCAGCTTACAAAGATGTGACTTATACGGAAATTTGTGACAAGTTGATCCATAGTTATTAAGAATATAATTGTTTTATGCTTTAAAAAGTAATTAATAGGGTGGGTTTTTGGTTTGTTTTTTAATTCTACAAAGTAATTGCGCTGTCATTGATTGAACGTGAGGCTGAGTATCTTCTGAGAACATTCATTATTAGGTTCTTTGCATTCTTTTACTAAAGACCTGGCCATAGTTGAGTAATACACTGAGAAACAGTCAGAAAATGTTGGGGTGAATCTGTTGTATAGGCAAAAAATGGAAAGAGGGATAGGGAAGGTGATGGAGAGAGGGAGGGAGGGGAGAGAGAGAGAAAGAGAGAAGAGAAGACAAGAGAAGGCAAGAGAAGAGAAAGGGAAATATGTTTCCATGGCTTCTAATAAAAGCATAGATAGGATTGCAAAAATGAAAACTGGTTTGCTTTGGCAAGCAAAAATGAACCGATCTATAAATATTTCCTAATTTTAGCCCCATAAGGTCTCATTGTTGGGTGGTTATCTTTATTGTGAGTAATCACGGGTTGCTTTATATGTGGTTCTGGCTGTCTCTGCTCATCTCTGTGCCATACATCTTTGCAACAGCACCCACTAATTTCTTCTTCATTTCCCTTATTCTGGTGTATGGAGAATATATGTAGTCATTGAGTAGGAAGTTGGACACATCACTATTCAACTTAAACATATAAAGTGCATTTTTAGAGGCAACACGTATATTGCATTTGCAGATGAAGCCCTGTGTTGTGTTTTCCTTGTGAAACAGGATAGCTCATGTTTAAGACATCTTCTGCATCTTGGGAGGTCCCTCCTCTGAGGTGAGCCTTGGGGAGATGACAAGGTCACTCAGAGGGACTCATTCTTCTTTCATGGGATAGGATGAGAGAGTCTTTCATGATGAGTCAGAGCTACTTGCTTTGTCTCTTCCATGTCCATCCACTGGCCCTTCTACTTTCTTCCATGATTTGAGATAGCTTGAGGTGCTCAGGCAAGATGAACAGACACTCAATCCATGTACTTAGTTTTTTTTTCAGCCTTCACCGCAGGGAGCTAAAAGGAACCTCTTTTCTTTATACACGAGCGTCTCAGGTATTCTGTAATACAGACCGAATACAACCTGAGCAAGGGAGTGATGTTGTTTCTTGACACTTGGGAACATAGAAATGCTCCCTAGTAACTGGTAGGCGTGTGCAGAGTAGCCCTGCTTTGCTCAGAAGTGGGACACAGCATTGCCTTTGTCTGCACAGCACCCATCCCTCTTCCTTTGTTAACAGCATCTTCATTTTCCCTGGAGAACCTGCCCGTTCCCCTGTCCTGAGTCAGGTGATCTGGTGGGTCTGCCCTTGTCAGTATATCCTCATCACATTTCCCCATATCACAAGCCCATTCCATTCCTGTGCCTGGTTCAGAGATGAACCTTGAATCCACAATGGTCCACCGAGACTTGATCCAGGGATTTCTGCTGGAATCAGAGACAGAAACTAGATCCTCATCCTACCCCCAACACTAAAACACACAAAAGAAACATAAATGAGCCAGGTGCCAGTGGCTCATGCCTGTAATCCTAGCTACTCAGGAGGCTGAGATCTGAGGATCACAGTTTGAAACAGCCAGGGCAGAAAAGTCTGTAAGATTCTTATCTCTAATAAACCCCTCAGAATTAGCAGGAAGTGGCACTGTGGCTCAAGTGATAGACCGCTGGCCTTGAGCACAAACTAGCTCAGGGACAGTGCTCAGGCCCTGAGTTCAAGCCCCAGGACTGGCAAAAAGAAAAAGAAGAAAGAATGGAAAAGAGAGAGAGAGACACACAGAGAGAGAGAGAGAGAGACAGAGAGAGAAACATAAATGAGAAATCAAGGTCAGCCTGGAATTCCTAAAGAGAGCTGTTGCATGGGGAAGTCCCGACAGAAGGAAACAGACCCAATGCAATTCATGACTGAGAACCAGCCTGCACCTATTCTGGCCCTTGTAGTTTCAGTATTTGTGGGGACTGATTCCCATACACCTGCAAACACCAGACACAGGGATACACAAGTCCCTTATATTACATGAGGTAGTATTTACCTGTTAGCTCTACATATCTTCCTGTGTATTTCAAGTTGTTTCTAGAGTGCTAATACCTAATGCTATGTAAATACACATGTATAGTAATTATTCTGTACTGACTAAATGATAAGAAAAGGCAAGTCTGTATATGTTCAGTACAAGTGTAATTTTCTCCCCAAATATTATTAAGTCCTAGTCTGGTTGAATCTGTAGAGGTGGAGCCAGCAGAGAGGAAGGCCAGACCATGCCCAAAGTCTTCCCCTTTGGCTAGAGATAGTGATACACACCTGTAAGCTCAGATACTTAGAAGGCAGAGGCAGAAAGATTAAGTTTGAGGCTGGCCTCCACAAAGTTATTGAATACCTATCTCAAAAGCAAAACACAAAAGGCAGGTGGGTGGCTTAATTGGTAGAGAGTTTGTGTAGCGAGCTTAAGGCACTGAGATCAATCCCCAGGACCACAATAAGGAAAAAAAACTCACCCTATGCAGAGTTGAGTTTCATTACTTGTAACTGAGAGATTATCAAGGAGTTCCCAGAGTCAAAGTCAAGTTCTTTAGAACCTGGAGAAGAGAAAGGGGCCCAGGGCTGTTTGAAGGATGGAATTAGGAAGAATCTGTGTCTTACACGGATCTGCACATGGTTAGTAAAAGCATGAAAAACAAGGTGGGAAATGTTTAACACACCAAAAAAATCAGGGAAATGCTTTGATCTGAGGGTGTCGGGTGCAGAATGCATTTTCGAAGGGGTACAAAAGCCATCGCAGAGTTCACATGCTAACATTGGGGTTGCCATGCAGAAACTTATTGTTGCGATTTCTATTTGTACATATAGGTTAGATATTGCAACCTTTCTAAGGTCAGGAATTTTCAGAGGGGTCAGGGGAGATCAGGTCCAAAACTGAGTTAAGAGTAATTAAGTCTCATGGGCCATGGTACTATATAGCGACTCTAGTTAACAAAAAGTGAATGGTTCATTTCAAAATAGCTACAAGGCAAGATTTTTCAATGTTTCCAACAAAGAAATGATAAATGTTTGGGGGAGTGGAAGACGTTACACATTGTAAACATATATATAACATATGCATGTTATATATATGTTATAAATATTATATATATATAGCCTCTGAGCATGCACAATTATTTTGTGTTGGTGAAAATATTTTTTAACCCTCAGCCTGAGCACTGGTGGCTCATGCCTAGAATACTAGCTACTCAGGAGGCTGAGATCTGAACATCACAGTTCAAGGCAGGGAAAATTCATGAAACTCTTATCTCCAGTTAACTAGCCAAAAGCTGGAAGTAGAGGTATGGCTCAGGCAGAACCCCAACTTTGAGTGGAAAAGCTAAGAGTCAGTGCCCAGGCCTCGAGTTCAAGCCCTAGTACCAACACACAATTTTTATTTTAACTTGCAGAGAGACATAGAGCTTTATAAATTGTGTCATATTAGTTCTCATAAGGAATAAATGAATCAACACATGTAAAAATTTTGTATTATGCCAATACGTAGCAAGTGTCCAATAAATTAGACATTTCCACACTGTTAGATGTTCATTGTTTATGCATCTGAAACCCTCTGCACAATTTCTAGTATGTAGGAAGTGCTTGCTTTAATGTTTTCTATTATTGTTTTTATCAGAACTGATGCATATATTCTCCTGGCAGCAAATCTTCCACAAAAACATGTCACCCATGATTTTCTTTGTAGGCTAAGCTTTTATTCTGCTACCATTCACACTCCTTTCTAGCCTTTCCTTTCAAGAATCTTTACCACGATACTTGCCATGTTTAATTTATAACTGTACTGAGCAACATCATAGTCACTAGCCAAGTGTGACTATTTAAGTTTAAAATTAAAATTACCTCGGAATGATCTTCCTCCCATGCACTAACCACACTTCTTTCATTGAATCTTTAAGTAATCTTACAAAGGAGTTTCCACTTAACAAAGCACTTTATGAAATAACATATCTGGATCAATGTCACCCCTTTCATTATTGTCACCCATCCCTCCCCTCCCCTCTCCTTCCCACACTCTTGTTAATTTCAAAGGTTATACATTGAGTTCTTGACTCCTGGCCACACTTTGTGTGGCCATCCGTGCTGCACAGATAGGGAATTTTTCCATCACTATGGAAAGTTCTATTGAACGTCAATGTGTTACACTGGACAGTAATTAAAACCAGATGTGGAAAAGCAGAGAGCCCTCCATCTGGAAAGTTCAAAGGGAACACACTAGGCAGTGCTTCGGGGTTGGTTTCCAAAGGTCCCTCCAGTCCCCACGGCAGGTGGCCTCACCGGTGACTATAGTCTCTGGTGGCCTTTCAGGCTTGTGGTTTGAGCTGTCTGAGAACACTGTGCTAAGCTTCCTCTGATGGGTCCACAAATTTGGTTGCCAATGCATTGACTTACAAAGAAAACCCTCACTACCTTCCCTGCCCCTATGTCCAGGCCTCAGGATCCCAGGGCCTTGCCACACTGGCAAAGCAGCTGGAAGACCTTATCTCCAGGTTGTGGTAAATCAGGGTTGTCCACTGTAGTGTGCTGTGTGGTCTGAATGGGCTGCTTGACTAAGTCAAGAGGGTCCTGCCCATGCCTAGAGTGTACAGAGCCAGAACTGTACAGCCATCCTGGTCCTTTGCTGCTAGTCTTGCTGGTTTCCCTCTTCAACCTGCACAGAAAAGAGAGGAAATGGGGGAGACTTTCATGGGACAGGACTCTTCACAACCCTTGGCTATCTGACTAAAAGTAGTTGGAGATCTGTTGGTTTTTATAAATATGAGATCAATCTGTTAATAATCCTGGCAATTAATTAACTTTAATAGAAAAGTTGTAGCCCATGAGGACTAAATAAGATTCATTTTTTTGGTTTTGGTTTTGTTATTGTTGTTTTATCAGCTTTAAGGAAGACTGTGAGCTCTGGGGTTAAGGTTGAGTTCTGGAGCTGTACCTCCTTGACAAGGAAAACAGTTCTGCAAAGAAGAGCCTTAAAAAAATAAAGAAAGAAAGAAAAAACCCTCATCTCCTGACCTCTTCATTCTCTGTGCTCTTCCATCTCCAACTGTTATGATGGGGTCTATTAACCAGACGGACACAAGGAAAGGAAGCGGTAAATGTTGTAGGAAGATTATGAAAGCACAATGCTCATGGACAACTAGCCAGGGTACAGAACTACTTTCCTTATGATGAATTACACCTGGTGGTTCAAAAACCCTGGGAATAAACCAATGAGAAGAGTTACTAGCCCCGGAAGTGATTTTCTGACCCTGCCCACTCAACTCTACACTTCTTTTTTCTAACTCATGGGCCAAAGATTGCTAAGTCTGTGGTAGGTATTGGGTGACCTCCAGTCTACCAGTCTATGTGAAAAGCAGGCATCAGCTCAAGATGTTTGTAGTAATATACAACCTGGGTGTTGTTTCTCATTCAGGGCAGAGGAACAAGTAACTCCCATAGCTAACCATGGAAGGAAAGGATCTTCTGAAAAGCAATCGCTTGTTTGTAGAAAATACGTTTGTAACGTTTAGTTTTCGATGGCTACCCCACAGAGGTACTTGCATAGTCAAAACGCAGAAGTCCCAGCTCTGTGACCTAGACACTGTGAGGTTAGTTTTTATATCTGTAAAGAAAATTGAATTGCATTGTCTTGTTTTCCTTTTATTTGACGGATGAGTTCATTGAAGCCTGTGTATATATTAAAATTCTTACTTTGTGTGTGTGTGTGTGTGTGTGTGTGTGTGTGTGTGTAAAGGCTGGATTATGGCCAAGAGACAGGGTTTAGATCTGTACACAATTTTGCCCCTGATATGTACAATTGTGTTGGAAATGCTGGTTTGTACTGAGCCAGGCTAGTTCCTTCTGTCAGGACTTCTCAGAGCCTTTGGTGTGTTAGTACAAATTATGACTCCATAGGAGTACCCCAAATCATCCAGTCATAAAATTCAATGTTTTTCTAAGAAGAAACCTACACTGGCAGGTGCTGTCTGGGAAGTCCTCGGCCCCAGGTTAGGCTCACTCCACTATGCCTTCTTCCTAAGACGTAAAACCTTCCTAAGACATAAAAGTCTTTTCTAGGCTACTTACCTCTTGCTAGTCTAAGAACAGATGCTGTTTCTGTGTGGCTAAAGGGGATCCCTCTGAGCAGGGGATGGGAGGGACTTCAGACAAAAAGTCTCATGTACCTGCTCTCTGCCATCTTGCTTTGAAGAACTTGATCTCTAAATGATTGGAGGCAGAGCAGGTCATTAAGATTTATGCTTGAAGACTACTCACCCCAAAGCCATTGCTCCTTCTGATATTGCCTACCTAAAGCTTCTGTTGGCAGTATTTCAGTAAATCATGTAAATTCAAGAAGCTATAATTGTTAAATATATGCATCAGATCAGCCTGGCTTGCAGTCCTTCCAGCTCAACTCCTGAGAAGTTGCTGTGAATCACTGTAACATAGGTAATCTCTCCAGAGTTCACTTTCCTCATCCATAAAGCAGGCCCAGTAGCTACTTCTATAGACAAGATGTACTGAGATTCACTGGGCACTTGCCACATACAAAACATAGAAGACAGCCTTGACCTTTAGAATAGAGGCTGTCTAATTGGTTTTTGCCTAAAAAATTTTGTGACTATAATTTCCTACATGTGGATGTCTTATTATTTCTTCCAAGTCTTTGCCTTCTGAAAAAAATATTCAAATCTAGAGCAGAAAAACAAATTGCTAAATGAAATGTGTTTGTGTGGGATCAGTAGTACATGCTGACCTAAAATAATAGAGAAGTAATTATCTAGCCCTGGTTTTATGTTTAGACCATTGTCTTCCCTATGAGCTGCTCTCTTTCTGTCTGGAAAGTTACCAAATATGCTACATATTTGCATAACAATCTCTTCCTTTGAAGGAAATGCGTGATACATAAACCTTAGCCTTAAGGCTCATGTTCAGTGCTAATTATGATGAATAGAGAACCTAAATCTTTTAGAACCAAATGCTCAGCCTGACCTTTCCTATTATTTGAGCGGCACATTGTACTAATTGTTTTAAGAAAGCTCTTTCTCCTGGATTAATATTTCAACAATTTAAAAATAGATAAACTTTACTGTACATTATCACTTGAAAAGACCACATGATTTTTAGTATCTCCTTAGACAATTGGCTTTCAAATTGAATCCTGGTGATTTTTTATTTTTTTATAAAGAAAAGTCATCAGCATTGAGCTAGATTAAAATAGATGACTTATTTAGAATTATAAAAGCGAGTCATTTTTTTCATATGTCACATTTAAAGCACTGGTTATTATTTTTAAAAGATATTTCAGACTGATACTATGGGTTTGTTAGCAAGAAAAGCTGCCACGTGATGGTACAGGGATAAAAGATGAAAAGGTGGAAAAACAAGGAGAGGATCTCTTTTACTTTTTCTTTGAACCCATCTGAATGAAACATCATTTACACAAAGACAAATAGGACCCAGTTAGGAAATTACCATGCCCACATTTTATGCTGTGATAATAGAAGGCATATGAGAAAGACATATACAAAGGAAGTCTCCCAGCAAGCTGAAATTGCTTCTAAAACCAGAGCTTCATGGAAAAGAATAACAAAAGTTTTCTTCGCTTTCATAGTTTAGAAAACATTTCAGGCTTCCAGTTCAAGATGGAAGAATGGAAACCTATATGGGTGTTTTTGCCTTTAATTTCTACACAAATATTGGTTGAGCACCTGTTAAGTGATAGGCAATGATAATCAACATATATGTAATAAACATTCAAGGAACCCATCAACAAGCTTGAACTTTAGGCAACGTCTTCAACCTCAGAGAGAACATGAATTATGCTAGTAAACCAGAGAGATCCTCAAATGGCCATCCCATAGAAGCCCAAGAAAGGGAAATAATAATCGTTGTGAAGAACAATGAGGAAACTCTAGACTCCTCTTTATTACGTAAGACAAGAGTCAGAATACTTTCATAAGTATTTTTGAGCTTTTCAGGGCCATACATTCTGTCTCTCTCAACTAGCCAACAAAATGCAGTCTCTCTGGCTAGAAGCCCAGCTTCTTTGCTGCACCACAAGTGAGTCTGGCTGCCCTTCTCTATACCCACATGAGTTCCTATACTCTTTCACTTGTTGGTTTGCTAGTCTTAGGGCTTGAGTTCAGGGCCTGGGCACTGTCCCTGAGCCACTTTGTGCTCAAGGCTAATGCGCTACCACTTAGTCTGGCTTTTTCTGAGTACTTTATTGGAGATAAGAGTCTTGCAGACTTTCCTGCCTAGGCTGGCTTTGAACAATGATTCTTAGATCTCACCTCCAGAGTGGCTAGGATTACAGACATGAGCCACCAGCATCCTGCTTGGGTTCCTATATTGCTATTGTCAGTTACAGCTGGTGAATCTTGCTTGGCACTTCCTTGTCCTTTATCTTACAATAGCAAACTCTTGTTTTAATTCTTGAGAGAGTTGGCTCACATCTCTTTCCCTTGACCTCCAACAAACTTACTACACTATTCTCCCTTCAATCTCCTCTTCACATTTCTAGTAATTTGATCAGAAAATACTTATTGAGGTCCCAACCCCCAGTGCATTGCTCAGTACCTAACTGTTGAATGAATGAAAGAATGAATGATTGTTTACTATCTACCTAAAGCAAAATATCCTTGGCTTATGCATTGGTTTTCTTTCAGTTGTACTGTTAGAGTAAAATACATAGGAAATAACACATTATCATTTGAAATAACCACTAATATAATTCAAAATTCATTAAGGTCATTAAGGAGTCTCAGGCATGAATGATCCTTTTCCTGTAGAAGATGATGCTTGCCGTTCACCAGATTTCTGGTTCTCTTCAGAAACCAAAATGAATTGCAGATTTGCCTCATCTGCTCAGGCAACGTAGAATGTCACGTGACTTTTGTCAGTTACTAAAATGTGAGCAAGAGTGATAGCCTGAGTTCCGGGCAGAAGCAACTGAGCATGCATGGGTAACCTTCTGGCCCTGCCTACCTTGGTTTCCTGTAACTGAAAAAGAATTTACCAGAACTGGGTGACTTGAAACATCCAGTTTATTCTTTCATGGTTCTGGAGGTTAACGGTTCAACATGGCTCCTTGTAAAGGCTCCTAGGGAGAACCTTCCTGGTCTTTGCATGTTCTGATGATTGGCTGGCTATCTTGTTATTCATTGGTTTACAGATACATCACTTCAATCTCTTCATCCATCTTGTGGTGTCCTCGTGTGTGTGTGTGTGTGTGTGTGTGTGTGTGTGTGTGTGTTTGTGTGTGTGTGTGTGTGTGTGTGTGTGTCTTTCCACTGTGCCTTGGTATCCAAATCTCCCTTTCGCTTACAAAGACATTGGCCATTGTATTTAGGATTTACTCTAATCCAGTATAAATGCATCTGCAAAGTCTCTACCTCCAAACAAGATCACACTGACAAATAGCAAGGATTAAGCCTTGAACATAGCTTTCTAGAGGATACAGTTTAACCCATTACATGAACCTCTACTGTCCCTCAGGAAGCATGTGTCAGAGCAGCCTCTATCAGCCTGGGTCCCTGACTGACTCCCATGGGATAGCTGTGTGTCCCCAGGCTCACCACATTTCAATGACATGGCCTCTATGAAGAGAGTGGCAGGCCCATCCCCTGACAAGTAAAGCATCTAGTAATTTGGGGGTTTGTTGCCTGTATTTAATTGATGTGTATAAATGAAAGGTGTCTACATTGTATCATTGACTTGTAACCTGTTTCTGAATTGTTCTCCATAGAGGATGCTCCTATTGATCCTCAATTAGTACTGAGTGTAGGCTGTGGGCTTCATGCAAGAGGGACGTGCAGGAGATGAGACGTGAGGGTCTTAATGAGAAAGAGCAGGCAGTGTGATCTTGTGAACCAAATGGAAAAGCTCTGTAGCAGTGTGAGCTGGTGATGCTGGTAGAAGACATGTAATGAGACAGAGTAAGAGGTAACATTAACAGGTGCCCCTTCCCAGGCCCTTTGCTTAGTGCTCTATGCGTGCAATTTCCTTTAAGCCCCACAGGACTTAAGGTTGGAATTTTATGTCCATTTTACAGGAGATAAAACAGAGGCTGAAAAGATTAAGGGTCTTGCCTGATAGGCACACAGGATTCCCAGCACCTCTACAAGCATGAGGTCCTGGAGACTCCTCTCTATTATACCTTCTATTTCAGCTCAACTAGAATAGTCTTCTAGCCCTGTGTCTTTACTTAAGAGCTCACGGTTTGCTTGTCCTACAGTTATTCCCTGGCAGATATGTGACAGCAGCGATAGGTTGCAGTAATAAGACAGAATTAAAGCAATAAAAATAAACTACATTTCCATTTCTATTTCATTTTTGGTAGCTCAGCCTTCTTACCTTATTTATGGACTAATCCAAATTCACCCTTTCATCTTTTCATTTACAAGTATTGAAGTTACATGTGATGTTCTAACTTGGCCCATGGATTCAGAAATTACATTGACAGCCTTCAGTTATTTTCTGCAATATTAAAACTTTACAGTGTGGATGGGATGTAGCTCAGTGGTAGAGCACTTACTTGGCCAGCATGCATGAACAAAGTCTGGGTTTGATTCCTAGCATGTCAAGGAGAGGTGGTGAAAAAAAGGAAAAAACAATTTTTAAGGGCAGTTCCCAAAGAAGTCAGGCACAAGCAACGTGCACCTACAATCCTAGCTACTTGGGAGGTTGAGACCAAGGGGATTTTGTTTTGAGGACAGCACTGGCAGAAAAGTCTGAAAAACTTCATCTTGGACTAGTTGCGTGCTAGAGCATGAAGCATGACCTTATTCCCAAAATAACCAGTGTATAAAAGGGCTGCCATCATAGCTCAATAGTAGAGCACTTGTCTAGTAAGAAAAGGCCTTGGGTTCAAATCCCTCTAGTGCCCCCAAAACAAAACAAAAAGTTCCCAAAGAAACAACATGAAATAAAACCAACCCTATTTTTAAGTGTTTCCAACCTTGTTTCAAAACAGCCTTATGAAGATTGTTTCCCAAATAGTCCAGTAAGAGAATCCAGCCACAGCCACGTTGGAAATTGGAATCTTTTTTCCCCCTGTGTAGACATAGCCTACTTTCTCTGCTTAGAGAAACAGGGAATACCCAGACTGGCATTCAGTCGCAGCAAATATGAAATAGACATTTAAAAAAAATTGTAGGAGTGTTCAGATCCATGTTGACTGGTTTTTACATCTACCCTGCCTGCAGCACTCCCAATGCACTGGTTGGCATGGTGACTGGAAAAAGGAAACTTTCCACGCGTCTGTCACTTGCTACTGTTTCCACTTATTTTACTGTGAATCCAATTTTAACAGTTTCTTTTAAAAAGTTTAAAAAAAGCGTTTGATTCCTTTTGTGTTTTCGGTTTCAGGATGTTTCTCAAATATAAAAACATGTGTAAGAAAAAAAAAAGAGCTTTAAAACTCAACGATCTGGGCTTCTAAATATTCAGCTGGTTGGCATTCAGATAATTGTCTTGCCTCTTTCTCATATATGTATTTTTTTCCACCAACATTGTGTCTGGGCTTTGGCCCGGGTGGTGGAGTCTCACAGTCTGAATGTAACTTTGTCCTAACTTCTCTGACTGCATTTGTTAAAAGAGTCTGAAAGATACATCTGCATTCAACAGTATGTAGTCCTTAAGAGACAAGAACATGGAAGTCCTGACTTGTGGAAGAAAGCTAGGCTTTCCCACATGTCATGGCCACACCTAGGTAGGCTTGAATGTCACCTTCGTGGACGTAAACCGTCTGAGATTCTTGGGGTTAGGCTAGTATCACAAATGGAGGGTCAAGTGGGTGCTGGTCTCTTGGAGTGGGTAGAGCCCATTGGGGGTGAATTCCGGCTTACACCAAGGAATCACAGCGGCGCGCTGTGGCACTTCGGGGCGTACGGTGACTTTCCTGCTCTAGGAGGTTGGAGAGCTGGCTGCCCACTTGGCGTTTCGGGGGTGCCTGGGGCTGGTACACGGAGGCAGCCATTCTCATGTCCCGCTGGCATCACTGAAGTGGTCTGGCTGAAGCTGGCGCGAGGCTTTGGAGGGGAGGAGAAGCAGGGTCAGGAACAGATGTGAGAGCATCGAGGGAAGGCATCTGACATGCGAGGAAGAAACAGAGTGGCACAGCTGGAGGAGGGACCCCCTCCACGTCGCCAGGGATGTGGGAAGGGGGGATGGGGGGCGGGGGGGGTGACTTCGCACACTGCCTTTGTTCTCTTACCCTGTTTGCCACGTTTTCCAGTTCGTTGGCCGGCAGGCGTTCACCCAGGAGGACAGAGCCGGTGGCCACACCTAGCATCTACCCCCCCTGCCCCTCCACGGACAGCAGAGCGGAGCAGAACACATCCAGGGGTGCCTGTTGCTCCCGGCACATCTGCACAGCAAATGATCGCGAGTTGGCGGCGCCGACTGCGTGGAGCTCTGGAAACCAGGACAGCAAATGAGTGTCACAACAGCGCTGGGCGCGCGCGGGGCGTGTGTGTGTGTGTGTGTGTGTGTGTGTGTGTGCGTGTGTGCGTGTAAGACGGCTGCAAGCAGGACCCGGGCGACAGCCAGGGACGGGTGGGAGGATGGCCCGGGAGTGGGGTGCCCCGTGGGTGGTGTCGCCTGCGTGGCGCGCGCTCGGGGAGCCGGGCACCCGGCACGTGCGCATCTCAGGAGCGGCGGCGCGGTGGGCGCGCGGGGCGTGCGTGCGTGTGTGTGTGTGTGTGTGTGTGTGTGTGTGTGTGTGTGTGTGTGTGTGCCCGCGCTGTGCCCCCCGCGCGTGCTGCCGGGCGGGCGGGCGGGCGGGCGGGCGCCGGCGTGAGTCACGGCGGGGCTCGCCTTTATAACCGCCGCCAGGCGAAGGCCAGGCTCGCAGGAGCCGCCGCGCCCACCCGCCTGCCCGCCGCGCCGCGCCACGCCGTGCGGCCTGCGATCCGCCCGCCCAGCTGCCCCCCCCCCCAGACCCCTGGATCCCCGATCCCCCAACGGCTCCAACCGCCGCCCGGTCCCATCCGACGGCGCCATGAGGAGCCCGCACTGCGTCCCACGGCTGCTGCTGCTGCTGCTGCTGCTGCTGCTCATGCCCCCAGCAGGGGACGCGGCGGTCATCACCGGGGTAAGTAGCCAGGCGGGACCCACCTGTCCCCTCGCTGTGCGCCCCCGGGGTGCGTCCGGGGCCCGGGGAACAGCTGAAAGGGGGACCCTCCCCCGGGGGTGCGCGAGGGCCTTCCCGTGCGTGCGTGCGGGCGTGCGGGCGGACACCTGTCTTCGTTGGCCTCGGCGCCCCTGGGGCCAGTGCGAGGGGAGCCCCGGAATTTAAAAAAAAATGACCGGAGCGCTCCCCAGCTTCCCCCTTCCACGTCTCTCCCCGCCACCTGGCTCTGGTTTGCCATTGAGCCGAGAGAAGTTTCTTTTGACGATCTGCTCAAGTTCTGCTCGAGGCGCTCGAGCCCCACTCTTAGATTTGGACGACCCCTCCCTGAAATGCAAAGCAGTACGAGGAGCCCTCCCCCCCCCCCCCCCGCCCCCAGCCACTCCAGGCTTTATCCGGCGCTCCCCATGTGTCCGTCTTCCGCAGAAACCCCCTTGAAATAACTTGGGTCAGGGCCATCTGAGCGATTTGAAAAGCAATTGAGAGCTTTTCATACTGGGTTCCGGAGCTTCCCCACCCCTCCGCGTCTCCTCCCCCCCCCCTACTTTTTCTCCTAAAGTGGTCTTGGGGTCCTCCACCCTCACCCCGGTGAACGTTTTCCCTTTCTGATTCCCGATCGAGGACCTGGTGCCCAGTGGTGGCGTGGACAGCCACTGATCAGACTTACACGAGGCCACTGACCCCTAGTTTTGAACAGTTTTCCTTTCGTGTCCCAGACCAAAAATGAGCTTATGGCACAGAATGTAAAGGCTTAGTTTACACCAACGATGCAAAACCTCTCCTGTTTGCTGTTTGTCCAGCAGCTTCACGGTTCCTAAGGGCTAAAGTAATTTACTTAATTAAACCCATTTATTTACTTCATTAAATCACTTCAAATACGGAAGTGCACGTTGTAGGACTGTAAACATATGTATTTGGAAGGGTTGATGCCAAGATCATGAAGTGCCCTTTTACTGAAAAGAAATGCCACTATCTCTTGATACACATAAAATTATTTTGTCTCTGGATTCCTTAACGAGTGTAGGGTATTTTGAATGATTGTGTCTGGTTATATCCAGTAGCTCTTTAATTATATGCTTTGTGGTGTTTATTAGAATAGAGACTTAAAAAAATATTTGTATAGCTGTGTCAGTAGCAAGTCTGTGTATGGGAACAAAAGTTTCTACAGGTCTTTCTAATTGAAACATGATTTTTCCCCCCTCTTCCCCTGCTGGTCCATTTTAAATGACTCCTAATCCTCTGAGCCCGATTCCTTTGCAATATAAGTATCTTTTTGTTCCATTCACAGAATGACACTCTTTGAATAGACGTGCAATGGGTTAAGGATGTGGGGCATTAGGAAACAGTTGTCCAATTAAAAATATATAAACTTAGGCAATTCTTTGAAAGTTTCTCAAGAACTGAAGCTCTTGTTACAAAACCATTTTTTTTTATTACATTGGATATTTATCTGCTGGAGAGATTCACATGGGGCTTATTGTATAGTTGTGTGCCGTTGTTGGTTTTGTTGTTGCTTTAGCCCAGTGTTACAAAAAGAAGATTGTTTTTAAGGCTCTCTAAAGCAACATAGCAATAAAATGTAGTTATGTCTCCCTGACAGGCACCATCTGGATTCAAATGAAAAACTCAATGACTTATCTAGATTTATTGTGTTACAGGATGCTAACCTCTAAGTGATTGATTGAATTTTAAAAGATTTTGGCTGGATTTTTTTTTATTGTCTTATACAAAAAATTGGTGGGGTTTGAGAATTGAGGGTATTGAGCATCTGTTGAAATAAAATACTGGCTGGAACTTCCACCTTAAGTATTTAGTTTTTTAAAGTAATATGTGTGTATGCATTCTGAAATTGATTTATATATTGATATAGATTTGTTACAATAACATTGGCAAAAACTGTTGACTTTCATTTATGGAATGTAGTGGTCATATATGCAGATTCCTGGCATAGTGATAACATTTGGACAATGGAAATGTTTAGCTATTGTCCTATAAAATACAAACCACTCCAATTGAACATCATGCCCTTCTAGCTGCATGTGTGTTTTAAATTGACCGAAGAAAAAGAAATTTCTTATGAAGGAAATAAATAACTTTGGAAGCAACATAATAAATTGGCCAGTTGTAATGAAAATAATCCTAAGAATGTGTCCACAGATTTATGTATTGAGAGATTATATGACACCTTTAAAGAACTGTTTCAGTTCTTTCCAAAAATGTACATTTAAGTTTATGCCTAAACTTTTACTCCATTGCACAAGTAGTATAGGATACTTTTACCTTATCACTCACAGATCAAACAAAACATCCTTGTTTGTGTTGGGTCTGGGCAAGAAAATAGTTCTTCAGATCCATTTTCATGTAGATAAATTTGGACTTCATTGTTTTCATTCCTTACTGTGTAGAAAACTCCTCCAGAGCTGGTTCTGTGGTTGTATGTACTTACAGTTTTTATACCTGGAGCAGGTGTCCTGAGTAATTACTGTTGCCACTTGCATATGCTAATCTGGTGGATTTTTATGGGAGTGCACCCCCCATACTCTTGTACTTTACATATCAGGATATTCCAAGCCAGCAATGTCTTTGTGTTGAGTTATTCATCTAAAAAAAAAGAAGAGGATATGGCATATATCTTGATCTGTCCATTTCTAATGTCGGAGATGTCTTTCCTTCAAGAGGAAATGGTGCAAAACCAAGTTAGCTGTGTGAAAAACAGCAAGTCTCATGAACCAAAATGCAAATATTTGAAAGGGAAAATGAGCACTTCTGAAATTTACATCAGTGTCTTTATGCATCTGGAGTATTTCATGCCAGATTTAGAGACCATTTAAATCTCTTTTTAAAAATTAGGCCCAATGTATTCTGCAGTTAATAGTCATAAAATCCCGTGGTTCGATTTATGTAGTTCCTAATGGCCATGTATATTGGAGGCCTAATATAGACTCATTCTTCAATGTCAACACCAGTTCAGCCATAAAATGCTAGAGAAAGAGAGCTAATTTTTTTTAAATGTCACCTTTAAGATTTTCATCATGTGGGGGCTGTGATTTAGCCTGTATCTGAAAAAACTGGAAAAATCAGAGCAGATTTCATTGTAGAGCAAATGAAGCTGATAGTTCTTTTCTGCCCAGGTTTTATTGAAACCATAGCCTTTCGATATTCAAAGAGTATTTTCTCAGCTAATCTCCAATTTTCCCTGAGTCTCTCCTGCTATCTACATCCCTGTGTTTCTTTCTTGTCTTGCAGGCCTGCGACAAGGACCCCCAATGTGGCGGAGGAATGTGCTGTGCTGTTAGTATCTGGGTTAAGAGCATAAGGATTTGCACACCGATGGGCAAATTGGGTGACAGCTGCCATCCACTGACTCGTAAAGTTAGTATCTGTGTGTACCTTCCCAGTGCGTCTCTGTATTGCCGTACCTTGACTTCCAGCAAGAGAGCGTTAACAATGGATAATGTATACAATGAATTGTGCCCTCGGACTTCTTCTTGCAGTGATTTTTTTTTCCTACCATTGTTCTCATGGTATTAGAAATACTACCAAAGTAATTTGTAGTACATGGACTCGTGAGGAATTACATTGGACAAAAAAAAAAGTGTTATCCACGTGCATGCGTCTTTGCAAAACTCAAAGTATCAACGTTGTAGAAAAGACTTGACCTATTGATAAGACAGAAGAAAATAGGTATATGTTTTGCTTTGGTGAGAAAAGCACCAATAATGTAATTATTCTTATGCTTTCTTGTTTTGTGTTGTTTCTTGGACACAAAGATCTTATCATTTATTTCAGGCTGACCTGAAAACTCTATCTAGCCCAAACTGGTCTGGAACTAGTGATCTTCCTGCCTCAGCCTCCCAAGTGCTGGGATTACAGTCCTGTATCACCATGCCTGGTCAAGTACTGTTCTATTATTTTTTCCCTCCGTTCCTCTAGGGTACATTGGTCCTGATTTTAGAAATCAGTGACACTTTCAAATTTCAAATGATCAGGTTGGCAAAGCAGTTGGCAGTGAACAGCATGACCCCAAACCTATGGGAATAGACTGGACCCCATTTCAGAAATTGTCCCTAGGGGTTGCCGTAGATTTGCATTACATCAGGAAGCTGTGTGGACCTGGAGTTTCCTTGCCCTATACGTGGTAACACAGAATGGGCTCAGCAACATCTCCCAGGATGTCTTTCTTTGGTCTACCTATCAGCCATTCAGAGGCACAGAGAGGAGATCCAGGCCAGGAAGCCTGTCTGGAGCTCAGCTGTGCTGTTGGGGGTGCTCATTGTACATTGTATCCTCTCATTCACTGGAAAACAGATTGGATATTCTTGAACCAAGCAGAATTCTATCTCTTGCCCACTCCCTCCCCCTTTTTTCACATATGATCAAGATGTACTAGAACCAGACATCTTGCCTGTCATCCACAGTCCCTGGTAATACTATTCTGATCTTCTCTGCATGTTGCTGAGGTTTCCCGGTGAGGGCTGGAATGTGGATTATGGTTGTTTGGGGAGGAGTGGTCAATCCGCAAACTTTGCTTGCTGCCGGCTTTCCTGTGGTTGCCTTGTGAAATGCTTGGGGTTAGGCCTAAGTGATGCCTCCCTGGGGTTTCGCCATTCCACAGCACTCACTGCTAAACGTGACATGCACCTTTTTATTCTTGGACACTTTAAGACAGTAAAGGTTTCAAACTATATGAGTCATCTGCCCCAATGCCAAACTCAACACAAGCAGGTGAGGCTGCAGCCCCGGTACCTTGTCCCTCTTCCTGACTCTGGGCCCTCCTTCCTAAAGGCACTGTCTGAAACGTTTGCTCTTTCTGCTTTAAGAACTACCTTTTTATGTATTGTTGGTATCACACTGTAGAGGGAACAGAAGCAACAAGGCTAAGCATGTGGCTTGTGTTAATAACAGTAATGGTTGGGGCTTGGTAAGGGCAGCAATGTGTCAGATATGCTGCAGTGGACGTCTTCTCTGTAGTTCTTACACAATTGTCACTGCAAGTCTGAGCACCATGGAGGCTGATCTTTGTCACACTCCACATAGGACAGCACTAAGCCTCAGAGGTATTCACTGGCTAGCTGGGGTCACACAAGCTCTATGTAAGAGAAGGTACCCCAGATACCCCTTCTTTCTGTCACTCCAGTCTGTGTCCCCGGGCTTTTTGTGCTCATGTGGTTCCAGTATATGAGCCACAGCTCCGCTTCTGGCTTTTTGATGGTTAAGTGGAGATAAGAGTCTGGCAGATTGTTTTTCCCAGGCTGGTTTAAACTATATTTCTCAGATTGAGGCCTTCTGGGTAGCTCGGATGACAGGCATAAGCTACTGACAACCCAGCTCTGATGTTCTAGGAATTAAATCTTTAAACAACAGATTATGGTTATCATAATAAAAATGAAGCATTCAAATCATAGACACACTGAGTGGAAAGGTTTTTGAGACCAGGTACTGGTGGCTCATTTTGTAAGATTCTTTCCTCCACTAAGGGACACTTTCATAACACCTGTGAGCTCAGCCAAGACAGGAATTAGGCAGATGTCAGCTCAGGCATGCACCCAGGTAGACAACAAAAATAACCAGCAAAAACGAAGGTTGGATGAATGGCTCAAATAGTAGAGCACCATCTAGCAAACATGAGGCCCTGAGTTCAAATTCCAAAACAAAAGAGAGACAAGGTTTCAGATTAGGTTTTAACCTTCTCTCCATTTAAATGTCCACTTGAAAGGTAGCTAGAGTGTGATTTTATAACCCTTTTTTCCATATTGAAATTGGGATATTTTTTCCATCTTGAAAATGTACTTTTTAAGGTCATTTTGATGAGCTTTTTAAACACTGGGTACCAGAGTTACTATTTGTTACAAATGAAATTACCTGTTCTGGGGGGAAATGTAATTTCTTCCATAGTGTCTCTGAACTATATTCTCTTCAAAATCAATCAAGAAAAAAAAGGTTTTCATAAACATACATTATGAAACATACACAGATACATGTTTACTAAGAAAGGACAATATTTTCTAAACACATTCTTCTTGGCAGTACTAAGGTTTAAACACTGGGCCTCGAGTTTGCTAGACAAGTACCCTAATCCTTGAGCCATGCCCTCAGCCTTTCTTGCTTTACTTTGTTTTGAGGGTCTCACACTTTTGCCCATGCTGGCTTCAGACTTTGATCCTCCTGTTTCCACTTTCCAAGTAGCTAGGATGATAAGCATGAACAGACCCCACATATTACTGAAGTTAAGGTCTCACTCATTTTTAACTTTTGCCTCCAACTGAAATCCTCCTGTCTCTGTTTCTTGTTCTAAATGCAATTTAGAGTAAGTAACAGTCTTAACATATTTACTTTATTTTTAACACATAATAAATGCATGGCTTACACAACCTTTTTTATGTTGTTTGGTTTTGAGACAGGTTCTTAAACTCATTGTCTTCCTGCCTTAACCTCGGTAGTGCTAAGATTACAGGCATGTACCACCAATGTCGACTAGCCTGTTGCCCTTTCGTAAACGCCATTTTCTCTGTAACAGTATTGCAGTTTGAGTGAGAATCGTGCCATTGCAGGCTGGGGAAATATGAGGGATTGAACTCAGGGCCTCCTGCTTGCTACAAATGCCACATCTCTAGCCCTAAGAAACATACGTTTCTGAAAGCTTTGGTAACTGGGAGAATTTGCTGCTTGCATTTCCAGGCTAATAGGAATTAAGATTGAGTATTCAAATGATTTGAAAGTAAACTGTCAAGTTTGGACTGAACGTACTGTGGCAAGCATTTTTCGTGTAGACGTAGCTATGAGATACCTATGGGCTGGTCACCCGATGTTGGTGAATGCAGTAGTGTATATAATCTCCGCAGTGCCTCTCACGTGTATAATCTCAGCAGGCGTAGTCACAGATGGCAGGGGAGGAGGGATATGACCATGTCTGGTGCTATTAAGAAAGGCTCTATGGAGAAAAGGGGAGATACACTCACTGGATCTTGAATAAGGCACCTGGGTTTGAATAAGAGAAGGCAGGCAATCTGGAGTCAAGGGGCCTGCAGCGTTCTGTAATCCTTACGTTCTCTGTAATCCTGGAGGTAGATTACGTTGCTGCCTATGTTGAATTTTTAATAAGCAAAAGAATACAACCACACCTGTAATCCCAGCTACACAGAAAGCTGAGAGGGAGGATCTCGAGTCAACCAATAAAAAGCAAAAACAAACAAACAAACAAAAAACCTGGGCACTGAGCAGGGCGGCCTATACCTGTCATTGCAGCTAGCCAAGTAGCATAAATAGGAGGATTGTAGTCCAGGCTAGCCTAGACAAAAAGCAAGACTCTATCTGAAAAATACTGAAAGCACAACAAATTGGAGGCGAGGCTGAAGTGGTAGAGTGCTTGCTTGATACAGATGAGGCCTTGAGTTCAAACTCAAGTACTACAACTAATTGAATGACCCCAGTACTGCAAATCAATGCCTGATATTTTTTTTTAAAGAATACAAAGATACGTTGGGGAGTTTCACAAGAATGTTTGACCTTGTAAACACACAACCAGGGTTCCTCCCTCCCAACCCAAGAACAGCCTGCCCCTTTAGTATCCTTGGCTACATGCTAACTCTGTGCTTGGCAGCTTGAATCAAGCTGGGCCTGCTCAGTGCCAAGCACATGAGAGCAAATGGTGTGAAGTGATGCTACAGTATCCAGCAAGGAAGAGAGCCTGCATCTGTGTTAGGGGTAGATGTCACAGGCATTTGGCAGAAAATTGCCTTTAAATTTTTTTTGTTATTATAAAGGTGACATACAGAAGGGTTCTCGTTACATACGTCAGGTAAAGCGTACATTTCTTTTTGGACAATGTCACCCCCTTCCCTTGCTCTCTCCCAGTTTTTTCCTCCCATCCTCACCCACAAGTCCATTTTCAACATAGTGTCTAGTGAGCTCCACTGCTGCATTTGTTCACCCTTTATCACTCCATTTCTGTGCCCCTTTACTTTCCCAAAGACAGAAAAATGAACAAACAAGACAAAAAGAAAAGAAATAAAGACAAAGGAAACAAACATCTTGTTTCCATTCCCTGGAATTCATTTTGTAAATATTATTTTATATGATCAGAGGTACAAAGGCATTGTGCCTTTGTGTCTCTCCACCCCTCCCCCCCAAAAAAAAAATTATCCTCATTTGGTCTCACTGTATGTGACTGCCTAGAGACCTGTATACTGTATCGCATCTCACGGTATTTTAGATCTAGCTTCCACACATGAGAGAAAGCGCACACCGCTTATCTCTTGCTTGTTTACCTCACATAACATGATTTGTTCCATTTAAAATATATCCTTAGATATCTTCTTTTTGAAGTAATAGCAGAAACTTAATTTTACTCGATATGCCTTTTAAATTTTTTTACTGTTCTTGTAAAGGTGATATACGGAGGGGCTGCAGTTACCTGAGTCAGGTAGAGAACACATTTCTTTTGAAGAATGTCACCCCTCCCCTCCAGCCCTCCCAGTTTTTCTCTCCCATCCCCACCCACAAGTCCTATAGTTCGTTTTCGGCATAGTGTCTCGTGAGGACCATGGCTGCATTTGTTCACCCTCTGTCCCTCCAGTTTTGTGTCTTGGCCTTGCCTTATTCTCCCAAAGTCATATAAATGAAAAAAAAAAAAAAACAGAACAAAAAGAAAACAAAACAACAACAAAAAAGAAAAAAGAACTCCTGTATTCATTTCCTGAAGTTCATTTGGATGAATATTGTTTTACGGAATCAGATGCATGGAGGCTTTGTGCCTTTCTGTTCCTCTCCTAAAAGTATCCTCCTCTGGTCTCGCTGTGTGTGAACACCTAATCAGACCCGTAGAATTGAGATCTAGCTTCCACATAGGAGAGAAATCACGCACTGCTTGTCTCTGAGCTTGGCTTACCTCACTTCACATGATCTGTTCTAGGTCCATCCATTTAAAATACTTCCTTGGATGTCTTCTGTACCTGGTCTTCTGTACAAAGACCGCAGTCATGGCCTCCTCTTCTGAGGAGCTGGAGTCCAGGCATGGTGGCAGTTGAGAGGAAAGACAAAGTTAGACCTGACCAACCATCACCCAGCTCCTGTTCTCCCTAGCTGAGTGACCTTCACTGCCACAGAGAGCTGCTTTGCCAGTCCCAAAGGAAATCTGGTCCTTGGGTTTGGGGTGATGTTTATAGCTGTGAATCCCAGCCCAGGGTCAACAGATAGTATTCTGTTTCCTTTCTGCTGCTTCCAAGGCCCTAGCAGCCCAGAGTAATGGCAGTGACATGGTGCACGAAGCTCAGACTATGGACACTGTGTGGGCACTTCCTAGTCCTGGGAACTATCCCTCTGTCATTGTTAACATGTCAGCAGGACACCGTGGTAAATTTGTACGAACCCTAGCTTCTCAGGAGCCTGAGATCTGAGTACCATAGTTTGGAGCCAGCCCCAGCAGAAAAGCCCATGAGACTTTTGTCTCCAATTACCCAGCAAAAAGCAGAAAGTGGAGGTGTGGCGCAAGTAGTAGAGCACCAACCGTAAGGGCAAAAGCCAAGCAAGAATGCCTCATCATGACAAGGGGCCTCTTCTGCACATCATCGCTATGCACTCAGCACCAAAAACCGTAACACTGACACACTGCCGAGTTCTCACTTACTTTGGACTCATTGTTCTTGAGTTTTGCTTCCTGTGGTCTGTTTTTTCTCATCCTCAGCGCTGTGGACATTTTGAACCAGGTCAGTCTGTGTTGTGAAGGGCTCTCTTGGTGGTTCAGGATGGTCAGCAACATTTCTGGCTTCTCCTCGCCGAATGTGAATAGCTGCCAGTTGTTAACAATTAGGAATATCCTTGTATATTGCCATGTGTCTCCTGGGGGCACACGGAGCGTGGTTGAGAAGATTGAGCCTGATTGAGAAAAGCACCTTCCTGTTCAGGTGTGTGATGCTTGACACCTCAGAGTCTGTGGTTCTAAACCCATTGTAAAGGCCATTGATGGTCACTGCACACACCATCTACTTGTAAGGCAATCCAGCTGAGCCCACCTCCTCTGATGTGTTTTGGTGGCAGTGATGGAGCCCGCCCCCTACCCCGTACCATGACTCACACAGTGGCAGAACCATTCTGAGCACAAGTCTGCACTGCTCCAATGGGCAGCGTCCTTGTGCGGAGACACTGGAAGTAAGGACGTACCAAAAGACAAAGGCACTAAGATAGCTCAGCACGTCGGGCCATGCATGTTGACTTGCCCAATGCTCCCCGCCCTCCTTTACTTCCCTTTCTCCCCTTTGTGTTTATTGATGTCAGTCATCTCCTGACCCTTCCAGAGCCATTTTGCAAATGGAAGGCAGGAAAGAAGAATGAAGAAGAGAAGAAAAAGGAAAAAGGAGGTAAGAATGCAAGCATGGTGTCACGGAGAGATAAGCCCAGAATTATTAGCTTTGACTCTCCCCTCCTCACACCCAACCCATAGAACTGGGTCCGAGCTATCAGTTTGATGTTCAAAATTAGGTTGGAATGGTTCTGCCACTGTCTGAAGATAGCGTTCTTATTGTGGAGAGACTTGGGTTTTGAGACTATCTGGTAGATGTAGCTCAGATTTTCCCACAAGGAGAGAGCGTTGGTGTGGGTAGCCTCCTTGGGTAAGATGGTAGCATGCTGGCATGGTATCTGATAAAGCATTTGAGCCTGGAAGCTGAAGGAACACGAATTTTTGAAGCCTGGTCTGTCGTAGTTACCTGTGTCACATTACCCTGAATTGAAGCCTTTGGCCATTGTCTTTTTCTTGCAGTAGTACAGCTCCAGAGCTGGCATTCGACACATTTTTCTTCTTTGGACTTTTTTTTTTTTTAATTTGGCAACAAGGTCTTCTGTGTCCCCGTCTAGCCTTAAACCTAGAATCTTCCTGTTTTTGCCACCTTCCGAATGCTGGGTGTATAGGCATGCTCCACCATGCCCAGCCACAGCATCAAACTTTCTTCATACAGCTTTTTTTCTCTCTCTCCAGCTCTTAAGAACATTTCTGGTCCTAGGGGAGGAGAAATGATTTGGTCTCTCCTGATTATAGAAATCATACATGATTTTGAGTGTGTTCTACTTCCTCTAGCACAAAGATCTACCATGATAACTGCTGGTTCACTCACCTTGTGTCAGCCTCACACATGCACAAAGCGGGTTGTGGAGTGACAGAATGAATCAGAGCTTTCTATCTGGGCCATCCTGGGTCCCATGGCCTAGCTTGTTGCATGTCTATAAATGGAGTTCCTCTTTCCACAATTCTCCTCTGTTCCTTAAAAAAAAAAAAAAAAGCAACAAAACAGCACAAAGCAAAAAACAACAGAAATTAGTCTCAGCTTTTCTGTTATTTCTATGCAAATGTGTAAATGTAAATATTACTGCTTGACTATGGATCTATTTGCTTGTTGATATAAGCATACCCATGGTATTGGACTCTTCTTATGGAGTTAAAGTAGAAGATCACACACATAAAAAAGAGAGAAAGAAAGAAAGAGAGAGAGAGAGGGAAAGAAAGAAAGAAAGAAAGAAAGAAAGAAAGAAAGAAAGAAAGAAAGAAAGAAAGAAAGAAAGAAGGAAGGAAGGAAGGAAGGAAGGAAAGAAAGAAAGAAAGAAAGAAAGAAAGAAAGAAAGAAAGAAAGAAGGAAGGAAAAGAAAGAAAGAGAAAGAGAGAAAGAAAGAAAAGGACAAAAAACTTGGTATCTCTGGTCCAGTCCCAGCTAAGCTTAAGTCCCAGATCTGTGACCTTACGTGGCTTGTCTCTGTGCCTCTCTCTCTTAGCTGGAAAATGGGTACAGTTAAGCCACAGGCCCCCTTCACAAGGCCATGGTCAGGATGAGTGTGGATGGCACATGCAAAGCCACTAATTTGGCTTTCTATCAGTTCTTCCCATTGATAATAATAATTCACTAGCAATTACTGGAATCTGTCTGAAGAATGGTGGTGTTGGTTTTGCAACATTTTCCTGCTCTGACTCAGTTTTCTTTTGTTTTTCTTTTAGGTTCCATTTTTTGGGAGGAGAATGCACCATACTTGTCCATGTCTGCCAGGCTTGGCTTGTTTACGGACTTCATTTAACCGGTTTATTTGTCTAGCCCGAAAGTAATTGTGTTGGAGTAGAAACTTTAAATGTGAACAGCACACCATGTCTGTAACGTCTTGTGATTGTGCCAAACAAATAATGCCAGAGAGCTTTTTGCTTTCTCTACTTTCCAAGTAACTTCCCCCCCCCCACCCCCATCTTTGATTTTTAAAATGATTTTTTTGTTTTAATTGAAAAGAAATTTTGGTTTTTGGATGGAAATGCAAAGTGCAAAGCATTACGGGAACAGTTCTCATTTCTATGTTTTGGTTTTGTTTAGGTTTTTCTTTTATGCCAGTAACTCGCCATTTTCAAGGAGGAAAATACGAACTGATACTTTTGTTAGAGACATTTTTTTTCTTACTACTCCTTTCTCAACCCCTGCCCTAACTTCACACACACACACACACACACACACACACACACACACACACACACATTTTATTCTCGCTGTCTTCTTATCGTTAAAGAACCTCAGTACCTTTACTTTCCCCACCATTGACCTTCCCACCACCACTTTAAAGTGGAGTTCTACCCCATTAGCATGTTAATGGAATTGCCAGTTAGAATTCAGCTGTTCCTCAGATTAGAGGTACAACTTAATTCTGACTAAGGAGTTCAGTTGAACTAAAGGCTTCAACTTCTCTTACGGAGTGAATATTGGAAGCAGTTCTAGAAGGTTCCTGAGCCTCCATAACCCAATGGACTTCAGTTGATTGGTACGAGGAAAGAACAGAACGGAAGTCCAATTAATATTGTCTAGATTGCTAGCTTTGGTATTTTATTTAAATAAAAGATATCATTCCCCATACAACATTACATTGGTTTCTCTTTATGACTTTTTTTTTTAAAAGTCTCCTAGTTAGAGATGTTCTCCAAAATGTCACTTGATGAGGAAGCATTGATTTTAATATTGCATAACACTAGTTACCATTCTACAATTGGTGTTGTTATCATTTAAATTTTTATTTGTAGCCCAAAAGTCTATTGTAGTAGATTTGCCTGATAATCTGACATTTGTGCTGGTATCAATAGCTCTGTGTAAAAATTCTGTATCAGAATAATGACAGTACTGTATATCACTTGATTATTTTAATATTATATCCTTACTTTCATCACGGTGGTCATCAGTCTTTATTACAAATAGGTGTCTGTGTAGGCTAATCTGAAATGGGGCAAAGACTGAGAAGTTGTTAAACTAGCCTTAATGTTGTGTTCATTTTCATGCTACATGCGGGAAAGTTGTGTGTTCTCGTGAATTTTCAGGTTGTAAAACAATGAGAAAACCTGAGTCCTGAAGGGAAATGACAACATGAAAAACGGAGGGTCACGGTGAATGGAGACTGGGCCTTCCCAGCAACAGGTGAGGCGGGGGCTGGGTGCCAGCCAGACCCCATGCCCATGTGCTTTGGGCCTGGAAGAACCCGAACGCAAATCGATTTAATGTCACCAATAAACCACCTATGAGATGCAAAGTGTAACGGACTCCACTGGCCCATGCCCACACACGGACTTCCCAAACAACAACAATCCCTGGGGTATTGACCGCTGCCCCTGGCACGCCCTCTTTCCCCTGGCCCAGCAGAGCACAGACACAGATGGGATTTTGTGTGCTAATTGCTCTGTTTGGAGAGACAAGTGTCTGTTTAGGTTAGTTAATGTTCACGAGACATTCCTCAGCAAGTTCTAGGAAACACATTTGACCTGTCCACACAGTCTTACCTCTCCCTTCCCACTTGTTCTTTTTAAAGCACTTTTGCCAGATTTCTTTCCATATGATAGTCAATGCATCCTATTATCATAGGTGGTGAAAACTCAATTGGCGTAATCCCCCATTTTCATCAAAGTTAAACACATAACCAACCTTTAAACAATTTTGTTCTTATGTATACCAATCCAGTTCTGTTTTGTTTTGTTTTAAAGCTAGTACCTAAAGGGAAAGGCTCCACGTCCAAGAGAACAGTGTGGAAAATTAACCATGAATGGTACCTGCTCCTCACCCTGCCAACCAAAGATGCATATGACTTTGCCATTTGTTGCCTTTCCCCTGGATCATTGCTCCTGTGTGTGTGTGTGTGTGTGTGTGTGTGTGTGTGTGTGTGTGTGTGGCACACGCACTGGGCACGCGTTACACTACTGGGGCTTGAATTCAACGTCTGGGTGCTGTCCCTTAGCTTTTTCACTTAAGGCTTTGCCACTTGAGCCACAGTTCCACTTCAAACTTTGGTGGTCCACTTGGGAATAAGAGGCTTCATAGATATTTCTGCCCAGGCTGACTTGAACCATGATGCTCAGATCTCAGCCCCCTAATTATCTAAGATTATAGATGTGAGCCACCAGCACTCAGCTACTCCTGTTGTTTTCAGTATGCCTTTGTATTTGGACATCATTTTTTAACTTGTTACCAAAATCAACATCTTTCAAATAATTGCTCCTCAAGTCTTGGAATCTGGGAAGTTCTTTGAGTTTCATGCAAAGCACTCAGGGTCTTGTGTTGTGAAGGTGGTGGGGCTGTTTCTTCCGGCTCCTAGGATGGTTTCTCACAGTTCTGGGACTTTGTTCTGGCTAAAGCAAGTGGAGATTGTCAGAAGAGAGACAAAGTCAACAGTCTATTTTGGTAAAAATACGAAGAATGAATTCTATCCATTTTAAGGTAGAAAGAGATGTTAGGTCAGAAGCTAGTGACCAAACTTAGGTGAACCTTTGGCCTTCTTTGCCACGATTGACTTCCATAGAAAGTACCCCTTCTGTTTTTCACCTTTCATTAAAAGAAATGTAATTAGCTGGCAGCCAGTGGCTCATACATCATCTGAGGACTGCGATTCAAAGACATCCCGCACAGCAAAGTCCTTAAGACCCCAGCTAACCAGCAAAAAGACAAGTAGAGCTGTGGATCGAATGGCAGAATGCTAGCCTGGAGCACAGAAGCTCAGAGACAATGCCCGGACCCTGAGCTCAAGCCCCAGGAACAGTGTGTGTGTGTGTGTGTGTGTGTGTGTGTGTGTGTGTGTGTGTGTGTGTGTGTGCGTGTGTGTGCGTGTGTGTGTTTATATGTGCACGCATGAGCAGGCATGTGTACACGTGCACGCGCGCGCACACACACACACACACACACAAACACAAACACACATTTTAACAGTAGCTCATGCCTGTAGTCTTAGCTACCCAGAGGACTGAGATCTGAGGATGGTGATTTGGCAAAAAATTCATCAAGATTCTTATGTCTAAATAACTGACAAAAAGCTAGAAATGGAAGTGTAGCTCAAGTGGTAGAGCATTAAGTGAGAGCATGACATCTTGAGTTCAAGTCCCAGTAGTAGCATACACATACACACACATGCACACACACACATGCACACACACGCATACACATACACACGCTCACACACACACACACACACACACACACACACACACACACACACACATCTTCTTTTGGGCATAGAAAATTTTATAAACTTTCCTTACAAATTTTCCCATCCAAATGACCACCGCAGCACTAGATCTAGCCACCAGCCACGTCTGCATCACTAGTGCTGTCAGAAATCCCATCCCACTCATTTTCAGAAAAAGAAAAAAGAAAAGAGTAAATTCAAGGAGTATTTGAATTTAAAAAGCCAGGACATTTTCTGTGATTTAGTGAGGACCATTGTAAAACCCTCTGGCAACTCTTGGCAATCTTTTCATCTTCACATTGCCATGTATTTCTGAAAATATCCTTGGAATATCATCTTTGGTTCTATAATGCCTTCCCTAATTTTTTGCTTCCTGGTGATCACTTTTGCATGAAAAAAGTATTTTTTTCCAGTATTTTAAAAGAAACATTTCATTGGCCAATACAACTTGACATATATATGTGTTGTACAACATATTTGGGGGTAAGTACACTTTGTGGAATGACTAGGTTGAGCTATGTGCTTTTGGTTGTGAGAACACTCGCCTACTCTTAGTGTGCCATATTATAGTCACAATGCTGACTGAGACAGCTGACACCCAACATTTATTAATACATCTTAAAGATGTCCGTCTTTAATAATGAGACGCATAAGTGAATTGTATTATCCCCTGCCCCCAAATTATACATAGGCATATGTGTGTGCATACACACATTTATTCACATATAGAGAAATAGATATTCACACCTATTTGGGAATGCCCAGAATGCGTGTTTCCTAATTTTACAAGTGCCATCAGTGTGCTATTCTTTCCTTTGTCTTTGAGACCAGTCTCCCTGCATATCCCAGCCTCTCCTGCACTCTCAATCCTCCTACCTCAGCCTCCCAGGTTTCATGTATACAGGCCCAGCTCACATGCCGCCCTCGAAGTCCAGTCATCCACCATCTTCAAGGGGTGTCATTTGATTTGTCAGGGTGAGACCTAGATGTTGAGATTTTTTTTAAGCTTCTCAAATTCTAAGGCGGATCCAAAGTTGAATGCCACTGAGAAAGAACAAAGGTCCACTCTTGTATGAAAAGGCTAACCATGACAATATTGACTGAGATATTTCTCTCATTTCATGAGACGGGAAGGAAATGGCTCAATATCTTCTTTTTTTCCTGCCACCCTCCGAAGTTCCTGTGACCCTTAGCATGAATAACTCTGTTTACTTTCATCTACATCAAGGCTTGCCAAGGGTCAGCACTGGAGAATTCAGTGGCAGTTATATGTGTAGTTCTCTGTATAACTATATATACACATTTATTCTATAAATATACAACTATATAGTATAAATATGTAATGCGTATTATTATTTTATATTTAATATGTATTTAAGTCTGTGCTCCTTAGAGCTATGACAGTGCCCTGGATTCACCCAGCTGCTCCCTGCTCTCCTGTGGCCTAGGGCTTTAGGCTTGATTGCAAGTCCTTCCACATCTCCTGTAGGTATCTTTCGTGGGACCTGGCCTTTGAACCATCCCCAACAGATGCCTTACCCCGCTTGTATCCCAGGATTTCATTCTGTCCTACAGAGTGTAAATCATCAGAATGTCTGAGGTCCAATTTGCACCACATCGTAATTGAATAAATCAGACCTATAATCACTGCAATCAAATATACCCAAAGCAAGAAGGTGGGAAATTGTTCTGACTCCTGGTGACAAAAGTGCACAAGTCTGTCTGTGGGTCTTATGTGCATTCAGAGCGTGTGTCCTGGGGCCACGTGGGGACTAAAGGGTGAAGTCTGGAATGCTCCTGCATGCAGTTGTCCCAGCAAGGCAAATCTTGGCCTACTGTATAGAGTGACAGCTGGAGAATATTTCCACACCCTTGCTCACATCAGTCCTGTCCTAGGTTTCTTCACCTGGATGCTAAGAATGTTCTGGGCCATGTTATATGAGGCCTTCAGTGGAGTTGAAGCAGCTCCCCTGGTGGCTACCCATTAGATGCCAGTCACATCTTCCTGTTCTCACAACCTGAGTATCTGAAGATACTGCCTCATGCCTGGAGGTGGCAGGTGGGGAGAAAAGGCATCCTTGTAATACCCATCAGTGTGGTCTGAAGCTATATGGTGTCACTTGGCTATACAGAATGATGCATATTTTATTTCATTATCAAAGGTGAGTTGTGTTTTTTTTTGTTTTTTTATTTTTGTCATGGGGCTTGCACTCGAGGCCTGGGCACTGTCCCTGATCTCTTTTGCTCATGGTTAGTGCTCTACCACTTTGAGCCACAGCTCCACATCTAGTTTTCTGGCGGTTAGTTGGAGATAAGAGTCTCATGAACTTTCCTGCCTAAGGCTGGCTTTGAGCCACAATCCTCAGACCTCAGCTTCCTGAGTAGCTAGGATTACAGGCGTGAGCCACCAGCGCCCTGCATGCGTAAGATATTTTGAAAAGTTAAACCTTTTCAAAATCAATAGAAACAGCCAGTGCTGGGGGCCCACACCTATAATCCTAGCTACTCAGGAAACTGAGATGTGTTGATTGTGGTTCAAAGCCAGCCTGAGATTGTTATTTCCAATTGACCACCAAAAAGCTAGACGTGGAGCTGTGGCTCAAGTGGTCTAGTGCCAACCTTGAGCACAAAAGCTCAAGGACAGCACTCAGGCCCTGAGTTCAAGCCCTGGTACGGGCACACAAAGACACATACACACACACACACAGACTCAGTAAAAACAAAATATTTTTCATGCAAAGCAGTGAAAAGGCAAATGTGCTACACAATCAAAGAAATATTATTTCTGGGTCAGCTCTGTGGCTTGCTGTATTCAAGGAAGTTTTCCTAAGTCACTATAAAATAACACTTCAGGCTAAGGACTCAGATAAAATAAATTCAATTAGAGATAAATGGTTCCCTGTCTTTAGGTTTTACTTCTAAGCAAATTCCCACATTGTTTAAATCTAAATTTTCATTATCTTGATTTAAATGTGAGTTATTTATGAACAAAACCCCCTGTTTTTGATGCAGAAACTCTAAACCTTTACAAGCAAAATTGAGGGAAAATTGTGTTTTATTAAGTTTGGTTTGAACAACTGCTGTGAAGTTTCCCAAATTGAGTTTCCCCATAGACAAGATTAAGGCTGGCATTGAGTGTATTTGGCTCAGTCTTAAAAACAAACAAAGCAACAGAACTTTTATTACGGAAATTTTTTAAGCATAACAGATTTTTAGCTGAACATGGTGGTATAAGCTTACAATCTAAACCCTTAGGGAGACTGAGGCAAGAGTTAAAAGTCAGCCTGGACTGCACAGTGAGACACTGTCTCAAAAAGCCGAAACAATCAACAACAACCATAATGGTGTTGTGCAAGGGATCTTCCTGTACCAATCATCCTAACACAAATATTGTCTTCTCTCTGCTTCTCCCACCCTACCTTTTCCTGAAGAAAATTACCTTGGTTTCTTCTTGACAGAGTTGATTTATCCATCACTGTACTAGTTCATTTTCCAGTGCTATAACAAAATACCAGAGGCTGGCTGACTTTTAAAGAAAAAAAAGGCTTATTTAGCTCTGATGAGGGCCCATTGGCTTATATCATATCAGCTTATTTAGTGTAACACAATCTCCAAGTCTATCCTCTTCCTTGCAATTGACATAATTTCATTCTTCTTTATGGCTAAATAATACTCCATACTGTGTCTATACATTTTCTTTATGCACTTACTGGTTGATAGGCACCTAGGTCGATTCCATTGCTTGGCTATTGTGAATAGTGCTGCAGTAAGCATGGGTGTGCAAGTGGCTCTGCTCTGATTTACATTCCTTCAAGTATATACACACTTGCCATGTAGCTGGGTCATAGAGTGGTTCTTTATAAACTGTGTTCTTGGTTTGATGCTATACATCAGCCTATATTAAGGTCAAACCCTCCCCTCCACCCAGAATTGGTTTGTAGATTGTAAATGATGACAGAGGCACCTCTTGGGGGGCTGGGGGGGGGGCTGTCATTAAGATTTGTTAACAGAATTGGATTCTCCCCTGAGAACTGAGCTGGCACAAGTTGGTCCAGGTGGCATTGGATGGGCATGAGGTTGGTTGGTTTTAGCTTTTATTGTAGCCACAAGGCAACACTGGACTGAGAGTTCCAGCTAGGACTGGGCACCAGGGTGCCGGGACAAAAGACTGCAGAGGGGTGGGACTTGAGAGCCCTCAGCCTTTCCACAGGAAGAGGAACTTCCTCTTTCTAGGGTCCTGAAATCATACCACAGCTGCAAGAACCTGCTGGCCCAATAGGGCAGAGTTTTCACATTAGAACCATTAAACTGACTCACATGTATTTTGGTCATGTGAACATTCACATTCCAAACACTAGGAAAACCTATGAATCCATCTTCTTGTAGCAAGTGTCAAAACTTGAAAATATGTCACCTGTATGTAGATGTAGAAATTTAGGGAAAGTTATCAGATGCCCTAAACAACTGTAAATTTTCTCATTCTATTTAGATGAACTTTAATCTTGACAAGATGTGTTAGAAAAGAGAGAGGCCTGGGGGGGGGGGGGAGAGCAGGTACTCATAGCTCATGCATGTAATCCATGCTATACCTAGGAAGCTGGGATCTGAGGATCATGGTACAAAGCCAGCCTAGGCAGGCAAGTGTGTAAGACTATTATTTCCAACTAACTAGCAGAAAGATGTAAGTGGAGGTATGGCTCAAGTGGTAGCTTTGAATAATAAAAGTCAAGCAAGATTGCAAGGCCCTGAGTTCAAACCCTAGTGCCAGCACAAAATAAGACAGAAAAAGAAGAGAAAAGAATACACATTAAATTACCAACTTGCTCTGAACAGCATCTGCAAAAGATAGAGTGAAAAGGCCATTAGCAGAAGACCAATCGTGTAGGATTGTGTACCTTTTGGGAGAGACAAGTTAATATATATTGATATATCTATATATCTTTGTAAACCTTACAATGGTAACTAACATTTTTAAATCCTTTGTCATACCACGTGTCACCGTACTCATAAAGGATTAGAACAATTATGCAAATCAAATTCTAAAAATAGCTCTGATATCCCATAATTCCTCTGGCTAGATATGCAAATGAAGTGGCTGGTGACTGTCGATTTAAAGAATGAAGCATGATTTCTTCACATGCTGTGCGGTCCCTGGGCAGCTGTGATGGGTTCTCACTGGCTCACACATCACCAGGCACATGGCTCAGTATTCAGGGGCTCTATGAAGAATAAAAGATAACACATATGTTAAATGAGGGCGGTAACAAAAAACCTTCATGTCCTATACATTCTCAGTTTTTCAGCTCTTTTAGAATTTTGAAAAATACTATCAGGTTGGCATTGAAACTTTAACAATTTCGAAGCCTTTTTCAGTTACAGCACATCTGTATCTCCAAGAACATGAAACCCCATGTGTCTATCTCCAGATTCCCACCAAGAAACAGTGTGGTGTTGCTCCAATGACATTTTATAAGCGTTCCCTCCTAACAATGTATGCAGACCAGCATGGTACAGGTAATATAGATATATCTGGGAAGGGGTTGAATGCAGTTTTCCAACAGTTCACATATTCTCCACCTGTTGTAAGCTGGCCACTTAAAACTTAATTTGTAAATGACTACATTATTCCTTTTAGAAGCCAAGCAGTAAGAGCTTTAATTTACCTGTCGCCTTAACATTACTAGGAAATTAGATTATTGCATTCATGCCTTGACATTGCAACTGAAAGTTTTTTTTTTTCTGCATGATTTCTTCGTGTAATTTGAAATGACTCTAAGACTTCAGGCTTTCAGATGTTGATTTCAAGCTGTTCATTTACAAAGACACAGGATTGGTTGGGACCCCTCTAAGTCTTCCCTCTTTCAACCTGCAGAACACAAATGACCCTTCCCTGTAGGGTAAGCCTGCGGCCCCGCTTCCCGGGGAGAGAATGCAGGAGTCCTTTGTGGGGTACTTGTTCCATTTCTGCTTAGTTCAGATAATGCCAGCCATCAGTGTCTTTGCTGGCTCTTTCCTTCTATAACAAAACCTCCACCTTAAAACGACCCCCCTCCTGACTGGCTCTTTTACACTTGCATAGAATTGAGACTGAAAACTTGGAAGAGAGAGAATTCTGTGGTTTTATTTTACTTAGAGAAATGCATTTCTAAACGGATTCCAGAGTGAAAAGAGCATGGAAAAGAAAGCATAGAAGAACCCAGGCAGAAGGAAAGGAGGAACCTGAACTAGACTGGCTCCAGTCTTTTCCCTTTTCCCCCTAAATTGGGTAAGCAGAGATAGGCACTACCCAGGGATTTTTCCCCCCAGACAATCCACCCTGAAGTCCGATCTCCTCCTGAGCCCAGGCTCTCCATCTCTATCTCTCTTGGCCTCTGCCTTATTCTACTCTTGTCAGTTTACCCCAGTCACTAGCTGGCTAGGTTCTTAGACAAAAGCTGCATCCCCCCATCCTTGTCTCCTTCTGCATCTCCCAAAGCAGAGACTGGCTTCTTGCTAGCTTTCAGAAGCTATCCATTAGATGGATTCCATCATGTCAGTTTTCCAGACTCCTGTAATTAGATTTACAATATAAAAAACTTGAAACATGCACAGGCCAAAAAGGTATTACAAAGTGCAGATAAACAGAACTGGCCTAGTAATAAATAGTGTAAAAATCTCCTTTCTAGCTAGAGCCTGGATAATTAGTACTAGGGAAGGATATCTGATAGTAGGAAATCAGAAAATAATGTCAATTAAAAAACAAACTGGTGAGTATAGTTCCAGGATGTCTTCCCCTTACCAGGGGGAAGGAAAGGGACAGAGGAGTTTTAAGTATTTACTTAGGTTTCCTGTGTTATGGTTGAAGTGCTAGTTTTTGTCTGAAACCAGTAGTCTAGGGGTATGATGTTTGTTCTCTGGTTAGAGAAGAGGAAAATTAAAATAGATACCTGCATTTTTTTTCTTTTTACCTTCCCAGTCTGCCATTTCCATTGTTGATAGTGTCGCTCTTCACAGTTTCAGGATGGCTGCTGTGTCTCAGGCATCACATCTTAATCCAAGTACACCCGAAAAGCATTGGATAAGGTGAGGAAGCTGGCTCCTTTTGAGATGGGTTAGACTCCAAAAGTGTTGCCCAGGTTGGAGCCAAGACAGGAAGAACCCACTTGGACTTAGATCAAGTTTGATGACTCTTCTGTGCAAAGTAAAACATCTGCAAGGTATTTTGAGCCAGATGCATTTTACAACCACAGCTACCCAGGACACACAGCTAACTTAAAGTGCTGGTAGGACACCAAGAGTGGTCCTCAAACCTACTGACATGCGTGGGTAAACTGCATCTCTTGCAGGGCATGTATCAGGCTAACACCTCTCTCTCTCTCTCTCTCTCTCTCTCTCTCTCTCTCTCTCTCTCTCTCTCTCTCTCTCTCTCCCTCTCTCGGCTGGATGTTCATCTCTATGTCCACCTACTCCACAGATGAAAGCACTTCACTTAGATGAGGACTTAGGACATAGGAAAAATACATGTAAAGGATACGCATGACCAAGTGTGGACTCTTCAGGACACTGGCAGTGACCTGAGTGGCTGGAATACAGAGCCTGGGAAGAGAGGGGAGGAGAATCACTGGGGAAGGGGCAGAGCCAAAGCTGTGGCCCAGGAATGCAACCCCCTGGAGGAAGACATGCATGGAGCCCAGAGAAGTCATGAATAGCCAAGAAGATTGTCCAAACATCCAGGACCTACCAGAGTCCAGCACTGACCCAATGTTCAGGCAGGACCTGGAACATGCTTTATGTGTGGACTGGGGTAACAATTAATCCTGCTGAAGACAGGATGGTACAGGACTTGGGGAATGGGATTTCCCGGAAGAGGGGCAGGAAGGAGAGCCTAGACACTGTGACCCAAGAAGGGAGGGAGGAGGAGGGGCAGAAAGAGAACCATGGGAGACCTTCTGTGGCTGACAAAGGATCACCATTAGTCCTTAAGCTTGTGGGATGGATGTGGTCCCAGAATCTCACCAACCTGATGATGTACATGCAACATTACATCCTACGTCAGCCTTAGAACCCAGAGCCCTTCCATCTCTTGGGGACAGGGCATTTGACACTGTAGAAGGCTGATGACCAGACCAAAGTCGTGTCAGAAATAATTTTATTTAAAAGATCAAAAAGGGAGGGTGGAGAAAAGGAAGGGAAGGGATAAGAAAGAAGGGAAAGAATAAGGAAATGCACAAGAGGAATAGAAATCAACTTGACAGAACTTACAAGAGTTGGCAAAGTTGCACAATAGAGTCAGATGTATTATTAACTATTGATTTGTTGTATGTGTCCCCCATAGAAATATCTGTTTTAAAAACTGCATGTTGCTGGGCTTCAGTGGCTTACACCTGTACTCCTAGCCACTCAGGAGGATGAGATCTGAGGATTGTGGTTCAAAGCCAGAGTGAGCAAGGAAGTCTGTGAGACTCTTAGCTCTAATTAACTACTAAAAAGCTGGAAATGGTTCTGTGCTCAAAGGGGTAGAGCACTAGCCTTGAGCACAAAAGTCAGTGCCTTGAGTTCAAACCCCAGGACTGACCCCCCAAAAAACAAAAACTGAAACAATAACAACAACCAAAACCAACAACAAAGAACAACCCTGACTGAAATCTGGATGGGGTGACTCATACCTATAACCCTAGCTACTCAGGAGTCTGAACTCTGAGGATCAAGGTTTGAAGTTAGTATAGGCAGACAAATGGTGACGTTCTGTCTCCAAAATAACCAGCAAAAAGCTGGACTGGATATATGGCTCAAGTGGTAGAGTGCCAGCTAAGCAGTCAGGCTGGGTGAACATGACACCTGCTACTGGAAATAAAGAAATGAATGTTAGGTTTCAATTGAAACAGTTCTAGTCTTCCTATACAGCTATTTGATGTAAGGTATTAAAAGACCTAACAATGCTCATTTTAAACCTAGTAAGTCCAGGCCCAGATATGTGAATGAAGATTTCTATGCAACTCTATAGAGTTCAGTGGCAACTCTTTATCTCACTGTGCAGAGGAGTATGTGTTCATTTGACTTCTAAACTAACGCTATTGTTGTTGTTGTTGTTGACAGCCCTGGGATTTGAACTCAGGGCCTTGTAAGCACTCTACCCTACCAGTCCATTAAACAAGGTATTTTAATGGAAGTCTCCCCATAGTGCTTCACATCTCTCCTGGACAAATGAGCAGAATGTTGGGGGGGGAGGGTCGGGGGGAGGGTTGGGAGGGAAGGAATGACACACAGCTAACTTCTCCTTGTTGATTTCTCATTAGGGCAATTAACAATAGAAATCCACAAAGCTGGCTGGACCTGTCTTGGTTCTTGGTTTTGCTGGACAGTTGGCTGTTTTTGTTGCCCCCACCTGAATTCTCTTAGGAAATCTTCCCTTCTCCGGTCTAATCCGTATTTTTTTTATACCACAAACATTGAGCTAATGACTTTGAACACATCCTGTGGGTGTAAGTTTGCATCTGACCAAAGGCCTGAAGGCATGTCTCCACTATCTGAAGAGGGTATGGAAAAATCCCCCCTTTGGGCCATCTCAGTACACATCCTGATAGAAATGTCTGGATTGAATGAATGCTGGCAAGCACAGATGTCAATTCTTACGGATTCTCTGTGAAAAACCATCCCAACTCCAGGGTTGTGTATCGTCAGCAGGTCGGGTGCACTGCAGCTGCTGCCTGAAGCTCTTGTAGTCAGGTGTTTTCTGTGCTGGTTGGGTTCTCGTGCCAGGCTAGGTGCTAAGTATTTTGGATGGCATATGGCCTTCATGACCTTTGGTTACTGAGCTAGCATCACCTGGGTAAATGGATGGTTGGTGAAGAAGACTTTTTGTGTATGTGTGCCATGGGGCTTGAACTCAGAGTCTAGGCACTGTCCCTGAGCTTCTTTGGCTCAAGGCTAGAGCTCCACTACTTGAGCCACAGTTCCACTGCTGGATTTTTCTGAATATTTTATTGGAGATAAGAGTCTCAAAGACTTTCCTGCCCAGGCTGCCTTCAAATTGTGATACTCAGATCTCAGCCTCCTGAGTAGCTAGGATTAAGGGTGTGAACAACCAGGACCTAACTGAAAAGACTTGTAATTCTCAGGCTGCTCTTTGGCTTGGCAGAGATTTCCAACTCTTGGGTGATGGATTTTGATCAGGATTTACAAACTATGGGGAGAAATGGGGTGATGGTTACAATGTTTTCCAAATAGATGATCTGCTCACACTAACTTTCACAAACAAAACAGAATAAAGTTGCCTACTTACCATAGAGAAACTGGCCATATTATCTTACTACTTATCTGTTGTACTATTTAATAGTTTATATTTGCTCCAAGTAAGTTTCAATGTATTTACTGTACCCATTATAATGACTATTTTAATCAAAATGATTACTCTGCTGGTACTGACATGTTTTAATTATTGGTGTACCTTTAAAAAAAATAGTAAAATCCACACTGGAATGGAATGGAACCCAGGGCCTGTATAATGCTAGGCCAGTGCTCCACCCCTAAGCTACACTTTCAGCCTATGTTTATTGATGTACATGTACCTTGTATATATAATATATATACACAAATATATATATGTGTTTACCATTTCTTTTATTTAAAGAAAAGGTCAGCAGCTTTTAATCTTGCATGTACAATTTAAAATGCCTCCAAAGGCCTTGCAAATGGGAATATTCAAATTCTACGACCTGAAAGAGAATAACAAGTACTAAAATGATACGGAACACAAGGTACGCGCTTATAGCCCTGGCCTTGACCAATAACAGAACCACTACTCCAGAATGAAAATACTGGTATATTTGTGTAATGCCAAGAGAAATACAGATATAAATCCTCAAAACGGAAGGTACATTAGTAAAAATGTAGCATTTTAAGCAAAAATTATTATACAGTACTTGCCGAATGTAGTCTTTGTTTCAAATTACAATGTCTAATCAAGAAACGTTACTTAAAATTATAATCCTTATTAGTAGTTTTAAACAACCATCAGTAGAACAACAGCACAGCCTAACCTAGCAAACACTATTAAGGACATGTTTTGTCTCATAGAAGGAGGGATATCATTATATTCCATTTTTTCATACCATGAACAACAGAACAATCTTCAAAGTGGAAATTAGTTTTGTAAGACAGAAGAAAACCAGGCTTCTCACAGCACAAGCTGTTTCCATAAAAAGTACTTTTAACTTTTCATTGGCATAAACCACCTAAACAATGTTGTTGTTCTTCTGCTTTCCAAAACCCTCCCAGTCCTGAATCAGATCAGTACATACAAACACATGCAATACTGTATTTTCTCCACACCATCACTAACCAAAACACTTTTTACTCTTTTTAAAGTTACAATTTTACAGAAATGTTTCCATCCAAGATTGATAAAATACAGAGAGCAGCTGTCTGCTGATGTGTGGTTTGCAGCAGTATAAACTTTAAGACGTGACTGCCTTCTACCGACTCCCGGATCCGTCTGCTCTTTAAGTTCAATGTCAACACTGAAAAAGTTCTCCAACCTTGCCAAGAACAGGCTCAGACAACTGGCCCTGTGGCCTGAGACACAGAGGGAAGGGAAGACTCCTTGCCCGTCCTCCAGCCACCAACAGAAGACCCTCAAGCAATCCAACTTGCCAAGTCCTCTAGCTTTGTTCATTCCACCTCCATGCAACTATAATGCCACTTGAGGTTGTCAAAAATAGCTTCTGTAGAAAACTGGCCATGGTCCTTAGGAAACTTTGCATGAAGAAAATTAGTTTAGCTCTTATTTAAAAAACAAAAACGAGTGAGAGAGAAATTACACATGGAAGAAAAGAAGTTCAGTTCCAGCAGCCCCCCCTCGCCCCCTCCCCCCCAAATGCCCTGCAGGGCCTACTGTCAGGAAGAAAAGAGTCAGAATGACAAAGTGGACTGAGCTGGGACAAGGAACCCAGCAGCCCTCCCGCCCGCCCGCCCTCCCCCGCAAATCTGGAGTCTGTACAATAATCCAAGTGTGTGTCCACTCTGAAGTCATTTTGAAGGCAGCTTAGAAAACCAAAAGAAGGACAGAATGGAGAGAAGGAAGGAAGATCACTGTTCAAGCCACAGGGAAAGGCCTGGATGGCGGGTGAGGGTGGCCGGGGTGGGGTGGGGGTGCCCGGGTGTGCGGTCCCTCACAACCCGATGCCCTTCAGGTCGCAGGGGAGGGTGGCTTGCGTGGCCTGGGGACTCTGGCAGCAGGGGAACTGGGCCCTGAAGCAGTCCCTCAGCTCCCGATTGAAGAGGAAGCACACGACGGGGTTGATGCCAGCCTGCGCGAACGTCAGCCACACGGAGGCCGTCAGATAAGCCTGGGGGACGGCGCCGGGCCGCACCAGGACCCGCAGGTAACTGGCCACGACGTAGGGCCCCCAGAGGAGCAGGAAGAGCAGCGTGACGGCGTAGAACATCTTGCACAGCCGCTTCTCGGTCTTGAACTCCTCCAGCACGAGGAGGCGGCGCGCGCCGCGGCCGGGCCCCGCGGGCCGGATGCCCACGAGCGCGGGCGGCGTGGGCCCGCGGCCGAAGCCCGCCGTCCAGTTGGCGGCCGCCTGGCCGGTGGCCCCGGGCCCGTGGAAGGTCCAGTCGTGGCTGACGGCGGGCACGAGGCGCGCGGGCCGCATCTTGCGGCGGTCGTGGATGAAGAAGAGCAGGCGGAGGTAGACGAGGTGCGTGGCGCCCACCACCACGGCCAGCAGCAGCAGGAAGCCCAGCGCGCCGGGGGCACCGTCGGGTCGCTGCTCCAGGGCGCACGGCGCGTCCTCGTCGTCGCCGCCGCCGCCACCGTCCAGCACGGGCGGGAAGGCCGCGGCCAGCGCCAGCGCCCAGGCGGCGCACACCAGCATGGCGGCGCACGGCCAGCCGGCCAGGCGCTCGGCGTAGAAGCGGTGGTGCGCGATGGCCAGGTAGCGGGTGACCCCCACGCCGAGCAGCAGGAAGGCGGCGTGGAAGCAGAAGAGCGCGGCCAGGAAGGCGAGCAGCTTGCAGCCCAGCGCGCCCGGCGGGGTCCCCGCCGCGGCCGCCGCCCGCCGCGCCGCCAGCATGACGGCCGGGAGGCAGGCGAGCGCGCGCAGCCCGTCGGCCAGGCACAGGTCGAGCAGCAGGTAGTACGGGGCGCGGTGCAGGCTGCGCTCCCGCACGATGAGCAGCGCGAACAGCACGTTGCCCGCCAGGCTCACGCACAGCAGCAGGCTGAGCGTGGCCAGCTTGAGGCCCAGCGCGGCCGCCTCGCCGCCACCGCCGCCGCCGCCGCCACCGCCGCCGCCGCCACCGCCGCCGCCGCCGCCGCCGCCGCCACCGCCGCCGCCGTCGCCGCCGCCGCCCGCGCCCGGCTCGCTCGCGTTCGCCATCGCGCTCTCTTCCCCACCCAGGCCGTGCGCTCCGCCCCGGGGGGTGGGGGGAGGCTCCCCCGAGGGCCTCGCCGCTCCCCGCAGGCCGCCCGGCCCGCGCTCCTCGGCCGCGAGGGGCTCTCGGCGGGCTCCCCGGGTCGGCGATGGGGGGGGGGGCGGGAGGGGAGGGCGGGAGAGGGGGGGAGGGAAAGGCTCAGCCCGCACCGGTCCCGCTCCTCCTCGGCTCCCGGAGCCGCCGCCGCCGCCGCGCCACCGCCGCCATCTCAGGAATGGTGCGCGCGGGTGGCGACGGCCACTCCCTGCACCCGGGGCGCCGCGGGCTTCACTGCGGACCGGGCCGCGCGGCCGCCCGCAGCCCCCCGCATCCTCCTCTTTCTCCGCCTCCGCCGCCGCCGCCGCCGCGCCTCTTGGCTCTGCCCCCCGCCGGGCCCGCCGCCGCCGCCGCCGCCGAGCCCCCTCCCCTCCGCCGGAGCGCGCAGCGTGGCCGCCGCCGCCGCCGGCCCCGCCGAGGCATCCCGCGCAGCCCGGGCCCGGCCGGGGCTGGGGGCGCCGCTGCGACCGCTGCGGGGCCGGGAGGCTGCCGGGAGGGAGGCCGGGCCCAGGACGCAAGGTGGCGACAAGGCGCGTTTGGCCCCAGGTAACGGGGGTCCGGCAGCGGCGTCCTGCGCCCGCGCTGGGGTCGATGGCTGTGAGTTGGGGGTTGGGAGTGGGGTGTAGCGGGGGTCGGGGGGGGGGGGAGAAGTCGCCTGGAATGGCAGGGCCCGGGGAAGCCTGGGGGCGGGGAGGGGGGGTGTCAGGAATAACGGGGATGGGGAGGAGAACGCGAATGGGAATTGAGAGCGGTGACGGCAGAGCAGCCACAAACCGCGGGTAGTCACTCAGTGATGGGGGCTGTACCCCCAAGCTCCAGGATGAATATAAAGTTGAGTCTCTTCTAAGCGCCACGGGATCCCTGGGGAAACCGAGGCTTGGAGGTGGGGAGGGGTGGAGCAGGGCGCAGAGCTGGGACGCAGCCACACAGGGAGACTAAATTTCACTTGATCCCCTCGGTTCCCAGGGCTAGACGCGCAGTCACGGGGCAGGTAGGTGTCTGCTCTTAACTCATCGCTGAGCCCCTCGAAACGCCTATCAAGGGAAGAGCAAGTCCGCATTTTCTCCCCAGCGAGCCCCATCCATCCACCTTCCCTTCCTGGTTCTGATCTTCCATCCACACTCAACTCGCCAGGCAGGGCTCTCCGTGCACCTGCTGGTTCCTCGGCAGAACCAGCCTCAGGCCTTCTGGCAAGCCCGGCCTCACTCCCCTTGCTCATTCCTTCCTGGTGCGTCTACTTTCTCACTGTTGGTTTTGTATTTCTTCTTCACATCCTGTCTGTAAGCTCCCTGAAGACAAGGGACCATGTCTTGTTTGTTGTAGTGGTGGCAGTGGTTTGCTTTGTACCTCTCTATCCCCCAAGGCCTAGCATGCTACAGTTGGAATTAAGGAGAATGTGGTTTCTTATACTTGTTTTGTTTTGTTTTATACAGAAAAGGATAGTTTACCTACATGCATAATGGCCATCTTGGTTTACATTTCCAGGACAGTGTAAGACCACAGCAGGTCTTGGTTGTCTTGGTAAGATGGGTCTAAATTCATTAGTCTATAGGTCCTAAGGAGTCCTTGAGAGTTTTGCGGAGAGAAGTTAATGAGAACTCAGTTTGGGGGAGTGGTTATTTGGAAAATGGTGTTGGGGGAGGAGGGGAGATGATTCCAGAGCAGAGCTTGGGAACCTAGACGCTATAGCCATAAACTATGTACAGAAAGCACCGGAAATCCCATTAAAGTATGTTTGCCGATGCAGTAGATCAGTCCCAGAGAGTCTGAATTCGTAACAAAGTCCTGCATGACACCAGTGTTATCAGTGCTCCACACTATGTTTTTACAGTATGCGGGTTTGAACTTGACCTTAACCTCAGGCTTTCTCATCAGACATTCTGCCACTTGAACTACACATTCACTGTCCACACTAGGAAGTAGCAAGGCCTTTGAGGATACTTTGAACATTTTTTGCCAAACTTTAGCCAACACCTCTGTTGAGACTCCCTCTTCCCCCCCTCCAGGTTCTCAGGAACAAGAAGGCAGATACATGTTGACAGAAACAGAAATAAGTTTTAGAGTGTGGATTGGTTAGGAACTGCAAAAAAGAAAAGGAATATAAATGTGTTTGTTTCCTTGAAAAAGAAGTGTGGAGGTTAGTGATTTTGAGCTCAAGGCCCGGGTCTGTGAAAATAATTTCACCCTTCCCTTGTGATCACAGTTGACTGCAGACAACCCAGCCATTGCTTTGGAATTCCAGGTGGAAAGAAAGAGAAGAGGGCAAAGTACAAGTTTTCCTGCCATCTAAGTCTAAGTTTTCCTGCCATCTAAGTCCAAGTTTTCCTGCCATCTAAGTTGGCTATCTTTCCGAAGAGTTTTCTAGAAGCCCTACATTGTAACATGCACATATTGTTGACTATCACTGTCAACAGGAGAGGGTGAGAAATTGGTGTTTATTTCTTTGTTTAAAATGAGACACATAAGGTATCAGTGACCAAGCTACTTAGGAGGAGGAAATCTGAGGTTCAAAGCCAGCCCATGCAGAGAAATCCACAAGACTCCGATTTCCAGTTAACCAGCATAAAGCTGGAAATGGAGAGATGACTCTTTAGTGGTAGTGGTAGAGTGCCAGCCTTGAGTGAAAAAGGTAAGCAAGAGCATAAGGCCTTGGGTTCAGGTCTCAGTACAAGCACACACACACACACACACACACACACACACACACACACACACACAGAATGAGCTCTTGCAATAGTGTGGGCCTCCACACTTAGACTGCATCTGCACAGAGGAAGAAATGCCTTGTTGCAGCTCTCACACACCTCTCCTGGGTGCTCTTCTCCTCCTCCTCCTCCTTTCTTCCTTCTTTGTCCTTCTTTGTTGTTGTAGGCCGTGGGCTTGAACTCTGGGTCTGGGCGCTGTCCCTGAGCTCTTCAGCTCAAGGCTAGTGCTCTACCACTTGAGCCACAGCGCCACTTCCGGTTTTCTGGTAGTTTATTGGAGATGATAGTCTCACAGACTTTCCTGCCCAGTCTGGTTTGGAACCTAGATCCTCAGATCTAGAACATGGCTCCTGACCTCTTCTTGAATCATTGTTGGACCATCTGGGGTCCCCCTTCTTAGTCTTTAGTTGCAGATGAGACACAGGAGGGTTAATCTGATCCAGCATTCACCACCAATAAGAGCCAGCAACTCGAGGCTGAAAGTTCTCCTCCTCCCCCATTAGAACCACCACAAACATCTGGATGAAAGAAAGCTATGGCCTTTATAAAGACAGCAAGTGAACAAACGGGTGTCTGTGTACATCAGAGAGGGCCTGGTTTTCCCAAACCACCTTTTCCAACACTTGAGTATTACACAGAGCCTCCTTGGTGTCTGGGCAGAAAGTAAAATCCTTGTCCTCCCACTGGTAGGTTAGTGTCTGCCCCACATGGCTGGAATCTTGAAGTATTTGCTCTGATGAATAAATGTCATTCAGCAAGTCATGTACGCGCTTAGCATCTTGACTGTTCACATTTGCTAAAGAGACACTATACTGCATGATTTCTTGGGGTTCCTGAGGTTCAGTGTGTCTCTGAGAAAAAGGAAGTGAAGGGTTGTTAACTATTTGTGAAGATGTAATCTTTAGAAAATATGCTGAAGAAGCGGTAATCCTTCCCTGCATTCCTCTGTGTTTTTCTTATTACTACCTATATGGTCCCATATGCTTCTCTTTGGGATTTGAGATTTAGTCATTTGCCCTGAATCAAATAACAGAAGTGGCAGTAGAGAAATGTATAAATCACAACACTCTTGCGGCATTTATATGTCTACATCTTTCCTTCTCAACATTTGCTGAGTAGATTAATACTTAAGGAAAACTCATCAACATTTCATTGGCCAGAATCTACTGCTATTCCTTTTACTGTTTCTAGGAAGCTTTCGGCAAGACTTCTAAATACTTTCTTAGACACTAAATTGAGTACTTGCATATCAAAGTAAAGCAACTCTAAGATTTTTTTTTCCCTATAAAAAGTTTCCATTTTACTTACAACCAAATTTTCTTTTTGCACATAGAAAAGTTGAGATTCCCCCCCAAACACACACACACACACACACACACACACACACACACACACACACACACACACCCCGAGTAACTTTGCTTCTTTGATGCACATGTACAGTTGTGGGTTGCCATGGAAACCAGACTGTTCCAGGGGACTGGTTGGCAGCAAGTCCCTGAGTTCTTGGTCATGGCAGCCATTTTTTGCCACTATCTCCTCTGCAACGTTGGGCTTTTGGCCAACGACTACACAGAACACCAAGTTAGAGAAGGTTGTTTTGACTTGGCTGTATTCCCAACTCTTAGAAAACAATCTATGCCCAATGGATGCTAGGCCATGAAAGACATCAGTCACTCTGCTGAGCCTCTCCCTGGGAGGAAGCTCTAAGATTCAAAACAAGTGTTAGAGGTGGGTACACTCTGGTTCAAACCCACAGGCAGCCAGTTACTAGCTTAGCATCCTGGAGCTGGTTTTTTGACTTCTCTGAACCGCTGAATCTGAAAGATTCAAAGAGCATAGCCAAAGGTGTGCCCCCAGGTGGCACAACATAAGTGGAAATTGCATTCATATTGTCTCTTACCTAACAGGACGAGTACTTGTACATTGTACTTGTACACTGAGCCGACTGACTTGTGTATTCCCTGTCCCAGACCAGGATACTGTGTATATAATAGGTCCTCGATATTCCTCTGACAAGTATGGATGGGAGTCAAATAAACTGAGGGTGTAAGGACTCTCTCTCTTTATATATATATAACTCCTTCCTAGAAACCCTGTTTCTTACTTTGGATTGCCATTTTTCTCTGCTGGTGAAGAGACATGTTCCTTGGGGCTCAGCATGGTGCCTTGCCTCTTTAAGGTGAGCAGTGATCTGGGCAAGTGCACAAATTTCAGAATACACAGTCCTGTGTGTGTGTGTATGAGGGAGAGAGAGTGACAGACAGACAGACAGACAGACAGAGAGACAGACAGAGACAGAGTGTGTGTGTGTGTGTGTGACAGAGAGAGACAGAGACAGAGAGACAGAGTGTGTGTGCGTGTGAGAGAGAGAGAGAGACCTCACCTGACATTGAGTCATATGTGCCATATCATCCCTGTTCTTAGCCATTGTGGTTTTGCAGTTGTAAGGTCTGAGAATCTGGGCCGAGTGTCACATACCTATGGTAGTAGATACATCCACAGCCATTACACGTGCCAGTAGATACATCCACAGCCATTACACGTGCCAGTGTACATTGGCAATGACATGGAGAAAGGAGTTCATACAATGCTGGTGGGAGTGAAATATCTCACAGCTCCTTTAGGAAATGTTTGAACGGCTCCTCAAAACGTTAAACACGGCATTGCCTTGTAACCCAACAGTTCCATTCCTAGGGATATGCCCAAGAGACATGAACACATGTCCACACAGAAACCTGTGCATGAATATTCATAGAAGTCATCATCATATTAACCCAAAGGAAGAAACAGTGTGAATGCTCATGAATCAATAAGTGAGTGGCTGGGTAGCTCATGCATATAATCTTAGCTGATCAAGAGGTTGAGATCTGATGATTATAGTTCAGTGCCAGCCTGGGAAGGAATGTCTATGAGACTCTTATCCCTAACTAACCCCAAAAAACTAGAGCGGAGCTATTCCTCAAGTGATAGAGTGCTAGCTTGAGCAAAAAAATTCAAAAACAGCACTCAGGCTTTTCACTCACACACAAGTGAGTGAAGAAGAAGAAATGAAGAGCTGACACATAATTTTCCAACATGTGTGAACCTTGCAAACATTAGGCTAAATGGGAGAAGCCCAAATTTAAAAGTCTATGTATTGGGCTGGGAATCTGACTTGGTGGTACAGTGCTTGCCTAGCATGCATGAAGCCCTGGATTCGATTCCTCAGTACCACATACACAGAAAAAGCTGGAAGTGGTGCTGTGGCTCAAGTGGTAGAGTGCTAGCCCTGAGCAAAGGAAGCTCAGGGACAGTGCCCAGGCCCTGAGTTCAAGCCCTAGGATTGGCCAAAAGAAAAAAAGTCTATGTATCGTATAAATAATCTCTTTATATGAAATGCAAAGAAGAGGTAAACCCACAAACCTGAAGTAGATTGACTTTTTTGGTGATTGCAAAAGGACTGTGTATGGGTATTGTGTTGGATTTGAGGTGATGAAAACATCTTAACAAACAAAAAAACAAACAAAACCCAGGTTGTAATGATAGTTGTGCAGTTCTGCAAATGTCCTAAGAGAATTGGAATTGTAGAAAGTAAAACATATCCAAGCAAAGTGGTGTCTGTGGCCTCTTGTGATGCCTTTCTTGAAAGGTGGGTAGCGACTGAGGGTGACACAAACTTCTGGCTGTGATTTTGTAAGTGAACAGGGCCAGTAAGGTCTGATTTCTTGGATCTTCTCAGGGACTGACTGCCAGGGGGCCATGAAGCCAGGGTAACCCTTGGTGGGCTTGGCCATTTCCAGCTGCAGGGATTTGATGCTGAAATGGGCTTGCTTAGTGTGATGAAAGAGTTCATATTTTAGGTACCTTTTTTTATTGAAGTGTATTTACTAGAAAAGCTGTCTTTTGGGGGGTTTGTTATTTTGGTGATATGAGAGATTGAACTCAAGGCCTTGTGCTTGCTAGACAGGCACTCTGCTGGAGCAAAGCCTCCAGCCCTAGAGCCACTTTTGTGTGTGTGTGTGTGTGTGTGTGTGTGTGCGCGCGCGCGCACATACGCGCACACGCATTTGCGTGCACATGCACGCACACACATTTGGTTAATACACTAAAGTATCTTGCATTCATTGGCTCACAGATGCTTCAAGATGCTATAATCTCATGGTCTAGAGGTAGAACTTGAGCAGCAAATGGAGTACAGAACCATGCATACAAAGTGGAGGACAAGGTAGACATAGAGGCTGTTTGACCTGCAAGTCTGACTTCTTGGTGTGTTGGGGTGGTGGGGTGGGAGGAGTCTGGGCTTAGGGCCTGGACTTTGTCACTTAGCTTTTTCAATCAAGGCTGGCACTCTACCCTTTGGGCCACAGCGTGACTTCTGGATTAAGTCTTGACTTCTTAAGGAAGCACACAGGGGTGGTATTGCGGAATGAATACACAACAGAGGGAAACCCTATCAACACCATAGAAAGATGCCAAGTTGAGGGGTTTCACAATTCTAGACCAAAATGGAGAATACCCACGCTGTCATCAGCAGTGTTTCAATCACCTGAAAATGAACACCTTCAGTATTAAAAAGAATCAAGCAGGAGTCAACAAGAACTTTTTATCACCATTTAAAACTCTATTGTGGTTGCTTCTGTAATAAACGTTCTCATGTGTGGTTGAGCCACAGCTCTGTGTGATGGAAGAAAGCCACCACCGGGTTCTTTTACGCTTAGTGGCTCTTGGAGCTCCCTCTAGTGGCTGAACTAGCTATTGTTGTGATCCTCAGTTTTCCGTGCAGCAGCCAGATGCTGCTCTGAGTGTCAAACCTGTTCTTCAGGGCACGCTGTGTGCCTGACATTAAGGTGTGATTGACATGTCAAGGCTGCTATTCTGTGTCCTCTCCTCCTCTGCTGTTCTGTCTTCACTCAACAATCCAACCACTATTGGGCAATCACTGAGGTTTCCTACGGTACAGATTTTTGACGCCCACCCTTTTAAAGTGCCCTGTATTATAGAGCAGAGGCCTACAAGATATGTCTTTAAGGATCTAGCATCTACTTCTTGACTTCACTAGTCTATTGCCTTGGTTTGGATAAGGTTTGTGTCCCCCAGGCTTTCATGTATTGGGATGGAAGGAAACCTTTAAGAGGCAGAGGCTAGGACTGAGGTGTGGTTCGAGAGGTGATTGGAAGGTACTGAGTCCAGTCCCCCCTATTATCAGAAGGAGGGGGGAGGGGAAGAAAAGGAAGGAGCTTGGTGGGAAATGGAAAGGTCATAGTCTTTGCTATAATCAACCTCTCCATTTTTTTTTAGCCTGTATTTTCCCCCCATCGGTCATAGATTTTCTTATTTACTTTTGAGAATTCTGCATGCACTACAGAATCAAGTTCTTTTCCAGATGGATGGTTTGCATATATTTTCTCCTTTTTATTCTTTTAATATATATTTTGAAGAACAAAAGACTGTAATTTTGACACCTCTACCCATTTGGATTATTAGATAAATCATGCTTTTTGGAGAATTCTTGTCTGACCAGGAGTCATAGAGATTTTTCTCCTGTTTTCTTCTAGCAGTCTTATTATTTTAGACGCTTTAGTTTTATGTCCCATACTTAATTTTTATAAATAGTATGAGATACTATTGAAAATTATGTGGGGTTTCTTTTTTCATATTCCTTCTTCCATGTATCAAAAACTAATACTCAACAAGGAGTTCTGGGTTGCAAAAGAGGATTTCCTGTTTGCACTGTCTGTAAGGTTTTGTTACAAATTAGGCAAAGGCACTCACACAAGGGTTATATGTAGTTTTTCAAACTTGGATATCCAGTTCAAGCCCTTGCCCCTTTTGGATGCCTTTACTGGGGCTTGAACTCAAGGCCTGGACACTATTCCTCGTCTTTTTCCACTCAAGGCTGGCACTTTTCACTTGAGCTACACCTCAACTTTTGGCTTTTTGCTGGTTAATTGGAAATAAGTGTCTCACAGACTTTCCCACCCAGCTGGCTCCGAACCGCAATTCTCAGATTTCAGCCTTCTTCATATCTAGTATTATAAGCATGAGCCATCAGTGCCTGGCTTTGTTACAGCACTATATTAAAAAATTATTGCTCACTAAATCGTGTTTTGTACCTCTGTTGTCTGTGTGTGGATCTACTTCTCTAAGAATCTCAAAAAGGCTTAGTCTCAAAGAATCTTAGTTTGAGTTCATTGATTTTTCTCTGCTGTTTTTCTGTTTTCTTTTCTTTTTCTTTTACTTCATTTGAGATAAGTTTCACGTCCTCCCCATTCAACTTTCTATACTGAAGAGTGAACCCAAGTCTTTGCATTTGTTAGGCAGCGCTCTACCCACATTCTTTGGTCTTCAGATTTTTCTTGTTTTGACACAAGGTCTCACAAACTGGCAATTCTTCTGCCTCAGACTCCAGAGTAGCTGGGATCACAAGTGTGTGTTACCACACTCATTTTGGGAGCTGAGTTCATTGGATTAATGTCTTTATTTCATCATGGGAATTATGAATTGACTTCTAAAAATTCATTAAGCAATATCCCATAAAGTTGATATGTGTGTTCTTATGTTCGTTCATTTCAGAATTCTTTCTAATTTCTTTATTTATTTATTGTCCCTAACTTATACAGAAGTAGGGTGCTCTGATTTAATCCCATTGTGTCAGAATGTACTTACATGCCTTGAACCCCAAGACTTGTTCTATGGAGACAGAATGTTCTGTGTTAGTGTACACTCAGTGGACACATGAGAAAAGCATGTATTGTCTGGTTCTTGGATAGAGTACTCTATGACTATCAGTCAGGCAAAGTTGTTTGATAGTGTTGGTATGCCCACTGATTTTTCTCTCTCTGTGTTCTATCAGGTTTTGCAAGAGGAGTATTGAAATTTCTGACTATAATGAGGGTTTTATATATTTCTCCTTTTCTAGCAGTGTTTGCTCTATGTATTTTTGAAGTCTGTTATATTTAGGATTACTATGTCCTTTAGGTGAACCTACTCTTTTCTTCCTAATTAGCATCTTCATTCCTTGCAATATTTTGTTCTAAGATTTACTTAAGAGACTCTTGCCGTTTAATGGTATACCTTTTCCATTGAGTTTTTAATTGTAAAAATTATTGTGGGCTATGGTCATAAAATCAAACCAAGGATATAGTAACTTCTAATTTTGTTTACACCAAATTCTGGGATTTCAGCATGTGTATATTTATGTTCATGCATGTGTACAAGTATGTGGTTTGGCACACATTACAAAGTTTCTGCATATTACGTGGAGAAAAAGAAATACACACTCTGGGATTTACTTTTAAGTCAAGTCTGTCTCTTATTTAAAGTGCATTGCTTATTGCAGGCAGCAGTATTTGGGGGCCTTGTTTTTTAATCCAGTTTAACAATCCCTAGCAGTCCTGTGGGTTACGGAGCCTGTTTACATCTCACGTGATAAGCTGTAGCTCTCCTTGTTTGATTTTATTTGTCTTCTGTGCCCTTTGTTTCTTTTCCTCTGTGTTTGTACTTCCCTTTAGATTGTTCCCTGTGATTTCTTCTGAGTTCTTTTCTTGGATTATTAGCTATGATTCTTTGTTTTGTTATTTTAGTGTTTTCCTGAGGGTTTATGGCATTCGTCCTTAGCATATAGCAGTCTATGTCAGTGATATATCTCTTCACATACTTCTAAGGCTTACATTAGTTCATACTTGAACTTAGTGCTGTTGTGTTCATATGTGTTACGAAACTCATGCTATTTGGTTGTTTTTGTTTAACACAGTTTATGTTCTGACTTGAATATAAAATGTTTCCAGAAGCTTGGTCGCCATTTTGTGGACCACTTGAGAGGTGACTGTATCACAAGATTGCCCCTTTTTACCCCTTTTTAATGTCATCTTTTATTTGGCTTATCTGTAATGTTCAAAATTTTTCACTGTACTCAAGGGGCACTCAGAAAAGCTGGTATGTTCTTTCTTTCTCGTAGCTAGTTCTTTTTCGTTGTTTTTGAAAAGAAATTTTACTAGGTATAGAATGCTAGAATGTTAGTGTTTATTTTCTTTTTAAACTGTCAAAGATATTAATCCTGTATCTCTTCATCTATATTATTTCCTCTGGAAAAAAAGAAAATCTTTCTGTCCTTGCTTCTGTTCCTTTGTAGTGTGTGTGTGTGTGTGTGTGTGTGTGTGTGTGTATCTGTGTGTGTGTGTGTGTGTGTATCTGTGTGTGTGTATGTGTGTGTGTGTGTGTGTGTGTGTACATTTGTTTTCCTTTTCGGTATGGTGCATTTGGTTTTGCTCTGTCTTGGGTGACTGATTTTTTTCATGTGTTTTGGTGTTTGGGTTCATTGCAGTTATTACCAGAACCCTTCCCTAAGTCAAGGCTGACATCATTGCTTAATGATAGAAATGCTGTCAGAGGGACCAACCACACCTTCCAGAGAATGGGGGAATGTTAGGAGCAGAAGCATGAAACTGGACAGACCAGGGCTGCACTTGGGGCCTCCTGTGAAATGATGGGTACTTGCCCATCTTAAGTCCCAGTATCAATAAGCTTACCTACTTTTAAAGGCTGACCTATAGATAAACAAGTGTGGGGCATAATTAAGGGCTCACAAAACAGTAGCTCTTATTTCCTATCCTATTTTTCGATTTTTTTCTATTTTTCAGTAGCTGTGTAGAGGGTTTCACCTCAGTAAGTCAGTTTCTGAGTACAGCGCATCTTGATTAGTGTCACTCCATCCCTTGGTCTTCCCCTTCCCTCCCAGCTCCACCTATCCCCGGCTGAGGTTTGAACTCAGCCTTGCACTTACTCAGCAAACAGTGTAGCACTTGAGCCACACCACCAGACCGTTTTGCTGTAGTGTTTTTTAGTTTGGGTTTGGGGGTGGTATTTATTTATTGTGCTGGTCCTGGCGCTTGAACTCAGGGCCTGGGTGCAGTCCCTTGTGTTGCTCAAGGTTAGCACTCTTGAGTACTTGAGCCACAGCTCCACTTCTGTTTTTTTGGTGATAATTGGAGATAAGAGTCTCACAGACTTTCTTCTCCAGGCTGGTTTTGAACCACAATCCTCAGACCTCAGCCTCCTGATTAGCTAGGATTGCAGGTGTGAGCCGCCTACGCCCAGCTGCGTCTTGCACTTTTCTCTATCCTTGGACTACAGACCATCTACCTCTGTCTCCTTTTGAAACTGGGATAATTGGCTTGTACTATCACACCCAGCTTGTGTTCTGAGATAGCGTCTGATACAGTGATGGAATACTTATCCTAGCATGCCCAAAGGCTCTGGGTTCCATCACCAGCACACAGCAGCCTTGTGATGTAGGAAGTGCCTGTTCAACACGGCTCTAACTTTCTTCTGCAGCTCCAAAAGAATCTGTGGACTTGGGGTGTCACGTGTTTGTAATCATAGCATAGGGGAGGCATAGGTAGAGCATAGTTCAAAACTAGCCTAGGGTAGATCAGCATAGCAAGACTTTGTCTCAAGAAAAAAGAGAGGAAAAGAAAGGGAGGGAGGGGAGGAGAGAAGAAGGGAGGAAGAAAGAAAGGAAGGGAGGGAAGGAGGAATAAGAAAGGAAGGAAAGAAGGAAGGAGGGAGGGAGGGGGAAGGAGGGAAGGGAAGGAGGGAAGGAAAGAAGGAAGGCAGGAAGGAAGGAAGGAAGGAAAAAGAAAAGAATCAGATCTGTGGGCTATTGTTGTGGTTCTGTTGTTAGTGGTAACATCGCATCAGCTAGGAGTCACCTCCACTTGGAGAGAACTCTGGGAGCGCAGATCATTCTGTGGGAACTAGTTGGGAATGCTACCGAGGTGTTATGCCATTCCCATTCCCACTCGTACCCCCTCCCCGCACGTCAGAGGATTTATACTATGCTGTTCATTTTCATTTTGTGTCCTTTTATTTACACACCATTTCCTTCGCAAGTAATTTTAATTCTCCGTTTTATGAGAGAGTCTCTCTCTCTATATGTGTTCCTATATAAAAGAAAGGAAATGATGGTTGTTAATGCAGATTTGAAAGGAATATAATGGATTTCAGCTACGACAATGTCTCCCCACTTAGAAGAGATGAACACCTAGTCAGATGAAGAACGTCATTCCTCATATGATTTGAATACATCCTGTTTCCATGACAACTTGTAGATATCAGCTGGCCTTCTAAAAGAAGTGTTTCAGTTCTCTCCTTGATAAAAGACTTGACCAAACACTAGGGTTCCTGCTTCTTAATTCTGATTATTTCCATTTGGGGGTCTAGTTTTCTTTTTAAATATGGGTTGCTTGGGAACGTTAGCCAATTAGAGGTAAATTCACCTTCAAAATAAAAAGGAGAGGACTCCTAGGCCAGATGCTAATGGGCATAGGAAATGAAGATGTTCTTGCAGGTCATAATCATTTACTGATATCTTCCAGTTTAATTAAATCAACAGAGATGATGCAGCAACTTATTAAGATGTGATTTGATTTGACAAAGAATGATTCGGTTCTTTATTTCCATCTGGACATTATAATCAGGCTGTTTCTTCACTGCTAATTTATATCTTGCCTTTATGGGAGGTTTGTGTCTTCTCATAGCTAAATTTTGAGTCTTGCAAGGAATATGGGTTTATTAACGATTTCCTCTCAGAATGAAAAATAGGAAATTATTTGGATCATTAGCTATGCTTGTGCAAAATCTGAAAAATATGGTACTACATTTTATTGACAAGATTATACTTAACTATTTAAGTCCAATACAGTAAGAAGACATGGTCCTTGGGCAGTTTAGGAATGATAACAACTTAGCCAAATTTAGGATGATTCAGAGTGTAATTTTGAAGTGTCTGACAGGTTTGAAAAGGACAATAGTGATTCTCCCCCCTTACTCTCCCTTCCTTTCTCCTCTCTCTCTCTCTCTGTGTGTGTGTGTGTGTGTGTGTGTGTGTGTGCCAATACTGGAGTTTTAACTCAAGGCCTTGCTCTTTTGCTTGCCTTTTTTTTTTTTTTTTGCTTAAGGCTGGTTCTCTACCACTTGACCCTACAGTTCCACTTCCAGCTTTTTGCTGGTTAATAGGAAATAAGAGTCTCACAGCTTTTTTCCCTAGGCTAGCTTTGAACCTCAATCTTCAGATCTCAGCCTTCTGAGTAGCTAGGATTGTAGGTGTGAGCCACCTGTGACCTGTGACTGATTCTTAATGATCTCCCAAGTTACTGTCTGTGGCAGTAACTATTTGTTGCATGGAACACTCAGGGCAGAGGCGTCTGAGGGGCATCTTTGCCAAGTCCTCCAGGAGAACTCAGATTGTAACTGAGTCATGTCAATGAGTACATAGTTTTAGGCTCTGGAAACATGATAGCATCTTACCACAAGGGTTAAGAAATTTTTAAAGCAATGGCATGATATGCAGCTTACCATTATAAACATACTAAGGAACAAATGACAACAAATAGGAAAGGAGTAAGAAGACTGACAGAGCACCCTCCCTGGCTGTTCCCCACTGACGTTCGTAAAGGAGAATGGACTCAGTAACTGCAGTGGCTTCCCTGGGCTGCGTGTGTTGCAGAGTATCTTTGTGAATCTGGATGCAGTACTTTGTGTGTTGTAGCTCTATGTCTGAAAAACAAAAAAACAAAAACAAAAACGTTATGCAGTCCCAATTTGTTTTTGGAGAACAAATAACGTGGCTTCATTTCAAAAATTGCTTTATGTTCCTTTACTAATTGCCCATCATTTGATAATGACTTCTCAAATTTTACTGTACTCAGCTCTCAAGAAGTAAATGATTTAGAAGCCAGGAAAGCAGTTACGTGCCTGTGAACCCCAGCATTTGGGAGGCCAAGACAGAAAGACTGCAGGTTTCAGGCCAGCCTGGATTACAAAGTGAGACTATTGAAAAACAAATCAACCAGAACAACAAAACCCCCAAACAAAAACCCCAGATAAACCAACTAAAAATATATTTATGGATTACTTCAATGTGTGCTCTAGTAAGGTGCTTTAATCCTAGAAAGGTTTATCACTCAGATATTTTTTGAGAGCCCACTCCATGAACATTATTTTGTGGTGTTCTCAGAACCTGAAATGGTAAAGCTCTGGCCCTCAAGGGTCTAACTGTGGTTGGTTTAGGGGAAAACGGTGCAGGTCGTCATTTTCTGACATGACTCATCACCTAATAGGTAAGTTTCTGTTTTCCATATTAGGATTTCTTATGGTCTGTCGGGTGGAGCAAGTGTTGGTCTGTGGACTTGCTTCTGGTTGTCTGATGGTTATAGTTTGCCGGGGACACAAGGGCTATCCAGGACCTGAAGGGGGAACGTGGGTCCTACAGGACTCAGTGGGGGACAGGTCTGAAAACTGTGATTTGTTCATGCTGCGTATTTGTCTCCAACTCCTCACGCAGAGACTACCACATTCAATCAGCAGAGAGGAGAAGGGTTGGCCTTCTAGGAAGGGAGGTAGGAAAGCCACAGCAAGCATTGTTTCACAGCTGTGGCCTGGACAGCTAGTCTATTTCCATCCTCCTGACAGCACCGCAGAGAGGCATCCTCAGCCCGTGGGAGGAGGCCCACAGAGCCCCAAGCACACACACAGCTGTGAAACACAGACTCCAACACACATTTTTAGGTTTGGTCACATGGCCTCCTTGATGTTACTGGTCTGCCAGCTTGCCTGTCAGCCCATTTCTGACATCCAGGCCTCTGATTGGCTGACCCCAGGGATGCTGGGTAGGAAGCCAGTGATACAGGGCTACATGATAAACACAAACGTTGCTGACAGCCGAAACACCCTGGTCATTTGAATCATTGTGTTCCTCTCGGTGGAATACCATGCAGTCTCTTCAAAGGGCCCTTAGTACTTAAGAGTTCTTAGACTAGCCACAACATAGAATATTTCTGAAATCATTGAGACTTCTTTTTTTTGGGGGGGGGGTCCAGTCGTAGGGCTTGAACTCTGGGCCTGGGCACTGTCTCTCAGCTTTTCAGCTCAAGGCTAGCGCTCTACCACTTGAGTCACAGCACCTCTTCCAGGTTTTTTTTTCTTTTTTGCTTATGTGGTGCTGAGGAATCGAACCCAGGGCCTCAGGCATGCAAGGCAAGCGCTCTACCACTGAGCCAACTTCCCAGCCCTAGGACTTCTTGTAAGCAAGGGAAAGCAGGGTTTCTTTTCACCAGTACCTGGGGAAAGCAGTAGCTTTTGTATCTGCTCTGCCATGGCTCCAGATCTCTGTATCTTGAGCCCCATTCTGGAGTATGTTAGAGATGGTTCTCCTGTGATGGATCTTTTCCAGGCCCTTCAAGGATGATGAGACAATGTGGCTCAGGCTAGAATGTGGCAATGTGAGCTCCCCAGCATGTGGGCCAGGTGGTGGGGGCAGGCCTGTCATTGGTTCAGTAGAGCGGATTCTCCCATGACCCAGACTCTGCTGAGAACAGAGGATCAGTTGACTGGCGCCAGGCCTGTCCCCGGCAGCTCACATTGTGCCAACATTGAGGTCACACCAAGGGGTTAGGGGCAAATCTGTTTGGATTTACTCATGTAAATGTATACTTACATGTTTTTAAATATATGTAAATATAGCTATACATGCACACACATATCTATGCCTAAACATATTTGGAAATGTACTTGTAGCTGCACTGGGAAAGGTGTGAATGATTTTAGCTGCTCCTCTGGGGATTTCAGACTTCAGCCATATGAAGCATTTGAGCTAAGATGTCAAAGGTAACAGCCCCTTGTAGGGAGAGCAAGATGCCATCCACTAAAAGGATGAAGTGGCAGAGGAGCAGAAATTAGAAGAGAAATTCCATCGGCATCTACTGTATATCCAGCTTATTTTCTTAACCCATCTTGGGGTTATGACAAGCTCTGTGACACCGTGTGACAAAAGTGAAGGAGAGACCCTCCCTCCCCCCGGGACCGGATGTTCCTGTATGGGAGATGGGTGGCAGACCCAGGAAGCTTGTGACCCGTGACCTGAAGTGAACAGTTGGGAGGAGGTGGCCAGTGTTAAGTGTGGAGGCTTGGGGTGGAAACAGGGACCAGCTGTGTACAGCAGAAGGATGGTGGACCAGGAGGTAGACAACCTGGGCCTGTTTCCTGTGTCCCCGGAGCAGGGCAGGTTGTGTGTGTGTGTGTGTGTGTGTGTGTGTGTGTGTGTGTGTGTGTGTGTGTGTTAGTCATGGAGCTTGAACTCTGTGCCTGGGCGCTGTCCCTCAGCTCTTCAGCTCAAGGCAAGCACTCTACCACTGGAGCCACAGCACCACTTGTGGTTTTCTGGTGGTTTATTGGAGATAAGAGTCTCACAGATTTTCTTACCCAGGGTTGGTTTTGAACCGTGACCCTCAGATCTCAGCCTCCCGAGTAGCTAGGATTACAGGCGTGAGCCACCAGCACCCAGATCCCCAGAGCAGTTCTGAGGATGAGGGAGAGGGGTCTGCCATGTGGTGAGGAGGCAGGAAGAATCCAGAAGAGGTCAAGCCCTGGTGGCTGCCTGAGCAGTTATGGTCAGTTAGTGAGTGGATCGCTTCAGTATGATGGCGTCGGTGCCCAGACTGCTGCACTCAGTGGATCAGAGGGCGGGGAGAGTGGTTGAGAGGGTGTGGTAGCCAGGAGTGAGTGTACCACTGAGGGTAAAAGAGGGAGACCATCCCCAGGGGTGCCAGGCAGAATAGGCTGGGGCTCTGCAGGGGGTAGGTGTGAGGATGTAGGTCCACCCAACCCTGGAGCTCAGGGATTGGTCAGGCCTATTTCCTCACTGCAGATGCTTAACAAATGCTGTTTCCTGTACCCCTTCCCCTTCCCTTGTAGTTGTGAACCAGACCTTTAGGGTCTTTTAGCATGAAATAAGTGATATTGGCTGCGCTTTTTCTGTGCACAGTTTGCTAAAAGAGGAGCTGATGTTACTGTGCTCATGTCTCAGGTGAGGTATCTGAAGCCCAGCAAAGTTCACACAACTGGCAGGAGCTTGGTGAGGTCTCGGCGAACTCTCACTCAAAAGAAATCACTGTGTTTTTGTTTGGTACATTTTTTAATTGTAAAAATGTTTTACAGAGGGGTTACAGTTACATGAGCAAGATAATGAGTATATTTCCTCTTGAGCATTGTTGCCTCCTCCTTTGTTTTCCCCCTACCATCTCCCCTCCCCCCTGCCCCCCTCGCTGAAGTTGTAAAGTTCGTTTTCAACATAGTGTTTCGTACATCCCCTTGTTACAATGGGTCAACCTGTATCCTTATTTAACTGTATCCTTATTTAAGCATTTTGTCTTTTTCCCTTCCCCTCCCTGAATTAGAGAAGTATATATACAAGATGCAGGGCACCAACATCAAATGCAGTGAAAATAGGGGTTATACTGTGGAGGAGGAACATACAAAGCAACAAAAAAATCACACGGTACATTATAAATACATTAGAAACAATAGCAAGAAAGGAAAAAGATATTTGTGTCCCTATCTTAGGATTCATTTTGCTTAACATCATCTCATCTGGTCCTATGTACATAGCTTTTGGCCTTTTCTGCTTGTCCTACACATGTGCTAGTTATTACAAATGAAGGAAACCATAGGACCTATGTTTTGGTGTTTATTCTTTTACTGCCAATCCTGGGACTTGAATTCAGGGCCTGAGCTTTTTTTTTTTTTTCTTAAGGCTAGTGTTCTACCTCCTGAGCCACAGCTCCAGTTCCAGCTTTGTGTGTGTGTGTGTGTGTGTGTGTGTGGTTAATTGGAGACAAGAATCTCACAGACTCTCCTGCCCTGGTTGGGTTTGAACCCCTTCTCAGATCTCAGCTTTCTGTGTAGCTCGGATTACAGGTGTGAGCCGTGAGTGACCAGCAAGAAATCACTCTGGAACCACACTGCTGACTAGCCAGACACCCACCGCTTCCCAGAATAGCCTCAAATCCTCCCTCGGGCGAGCAACGGTTAAACTTGGTGCTGTGCCTTCCAGTGGCCTAAATCAGGGAGGCCTGGCGCCTGCCATCTAGTGGCTGTGGCTTCCTTTCCCTTTGGTGCTTTTAACCAGAAAGGAAAAATGGAGTTCCCACAGACAACTCAGCCATGTACATATTTATATCATCACGCCCTGTAAACAGGGAACTTCTCAGTCTTCGAGAAGGAGGCTGGCAACGTAAACAGCATATTTGCCAATGAGTTCCTGCATCCATTCAACAAACACTTAAAAATGTAAATACGCATGTAAATCTGTGTACTTATACCTGAGTGTACTCTGCAGTGTCAGCTCCTAGGATGGAGATGTCTTTGGGGTGTGTTACCAAATGAACTGCAAGTAACCAGGACAGCATTCTCATATCAGACACACAATAAGGAATTCCTGAATGGACCAAGTACAGGCCTAACGTTTAATGCATCTGCACTATCCACGAGGTCCTTCAGTGTGCATTTGCTCGTTTAATCCTAAACGTGACTCAAGAGGGGCAGGTCATTGATTGGGGTGTCCCTTCTGTCCACATGGAGACACAGAAAGCTTTCTAGGTTTAGAGATACCTGGTTTGCCAATCAAGGGAGACCAGAATCTAGCTACTGGGCAGAGTGCCTCTGCTGTGTTCCAGGTTCTGTATGTAGCATTGGCACCGTTTAGACAAGTGGTAGAAGTTCTCTTGAGGAAATATTTTGACTTTATGGGGGTAGGTGGGTCCCTTCCCACAATGCTGTGTGCTAGAGCATCAGCAGAGGGCGTAGCACAGCTGGCTCTGTGGCTGAGGCTTGTTCTGTGACCCTAAGCCCCAGACCCCTGGTTGTTTAAAAGGAAGAGACAGAGTTAGGATCCCTGTCTTTCTTTCCGACTCCAACATTCTACTGCTCTTGTGATTCCCGGGGAGCCGGATGTAAGTGGAAGAGAGAGAACCACTTGTTACTAGGCAACCAGCACCCGCCTCACCCATGTTGCCATGGAGATGATGAAAGTTGGGCTGATGGGATTACCAGCTCTTGCTAATTGCATATGAGTGTTCAAGGTCTCTGTTTCTTGCTTTCTCACTGGCTCTGACTTTCTCATTCTTGTAGTGAAATGTGGAAAGATTGTCTCTTCTCCATCTGAAGCATGCCAGAGGCAGCCCTGGTACAATAGAAATCAACTGGAAGATGGAGCCTGGCTGTGCCTCTTGAGTAGCTGTGTGACCTTGGGCTGGTTACCCAGCGTCTCTGGGCCTCCATTTTCTCCTTTGAAAACTGAAGGTGTTCAAGTAGTGATTCCTCCCTAAGGTTCTTCCTGGCTCTCAAATCCTTTGATGTCTAGGGAGCATGTCAGGGGAACAGACCACACGGTTTCTAGGCAACCACCAGGCACCCTGCCCAAGTTGCCTTGGTGACTGGATGCCGGAGGGGAGGGGAGTAGCGGCTGCAGCTAATTGCTTAATTATTTATGAGTGCCTCAAGTCCTTTTTTGTTGTTTTCATTGCTAGGGGCTGTGGGGTCACCTCTTCCTCTCTCCTGACACCCCAAGTCGTCTGCATTTTGTGTTGTACAGAGGACGTGCACCTTGGCCTGGACCTCAAGCTACCCACGTTCTAGTCCCTCCTCTGTCAGGCCCCAGAGCGGTGGCCTCAGGTAAGTCGCCTCACCTCCCTTGGCCTCAGTGCCCGCATTTGTAAGGTCACAGGTGTGCTTAGATGAGCGCCACGCTCCCCTTCCACCTAATTCGAATGACTGCTTTCGCGTTGCCAAGTGGGGAAGATGAGGGGAATCTGGGTAATTTGTTTTCTTCTAAGATGATTCTGAAGAGCAGTGAGAATAATTGCGTTTCTCACACGTGTCAAAAAAGAATGGAATTAAAGTTGTCACCTTATCCACTGCTGGACTAGTCTGACTTCTCTCCCCTTTTCTGACTTCTTGGACCTTCAGGCCATTTAAATTTTGTTCATGTATATGCCAATAACTTCCCAAATAGGCTTGAGGGCTTCGTCTATGCACTGAGTTTGTTCAAATCCAGAAGGACTAACTAAAAAAAAAAAAAAACTAACTATATTGTTGATTCTTCAGTGTTTTAGCATAAGTGTGGTGATTGAGCAGCAAATGCCATTTTGAGCATCCTGGGAGCCAAAGCAAAATGAAAGAGGGATATAAATGCTTTTCAATACAAAAGATGGCCAGCCCATTCCTAGCTCTAAATTCTGAATAGAATGAATCATGTGGTATGCAATTCTTTTAATAGAAACCACAGATAACATTTCTAAAATAGCCTTTTCTTACTGACAGGACTGTTAAATGATATAAGAAAGAGCCAAACTTTGACAATTGGAGAAGTTCTAATCCCTAGAAAGCATTCTGCCAATGCATAGAACTTTACACAGAAACAAGCCACTTAGCGAATATACACTTTCACAATCATTCGCCGCCTATATCAGTCAGTTACATATAAATTCACGGACAACAATTTGGCAAGATGTGTCAAATTGTTTTAAATGCAGCCAGCAGCTCTATTTCTCCGCAGTTCTTCTGAGATAAGTTTGTACAGATGAGGAAAGACATAAATATGGTGGCATTATTTATAAAAAGAAAATGTCTGGAAAATACATCTGTGGTGGCGCATAGTGGATTAAATATTACTTCATCACACCCAATTACTTCGCAAGCCTTAAGATGAAATCTGAACATTTTGACATGGAAAGCATTCACAGATATATTGTAAGGAAAATACGGTGCATCCTAGGTGGTGCAGAAGTTGTGTTTCAAGTGGAGATAATGTAATCACGGTTGTCATGTTATCCAACTTTGGGTTACCTTTTGGGGAGAGCCCCTACCCTGGATTGCTGATTGTGATGCGAGTTTCTGCCTCTCACCTCCGCTTGTGTTTTGACAAAGAGTGATGGAGATGTGGACTATGAGCCTGCCTATGAGCGCACAGATCCCTGGGCCGTAGTGACTTACAGGATGGTCCCAACTGCAGGCTCTGTGTGCCAGGTCGTCCTCTTATCCCCCCCCTTCTGGCCCATGGTTTGGGGGCAGGTCTGGAGAAAGCTAACTCTGAGAGCCTTGTTTGAAAGCTAGCCACGCTGTCGGCCAAGCTGGACCACTGGCTGTGGGTACGCGGTGGATGGAGAGAAGGCGGGAGAGGGGCTTGGGGGCTCTTCAAATGAGCCTGGTTAGGCAATGCAACCTGCTACAACCCCAGGCCCTGAGTCAGCGGATCCCCGCTCCCCTTCTGTCGGCCTTGGCTGTGGTCTCGGTGCCCCCCCCTCCCCCAGGGTCTCAGTCTCTTTATCCATTTGGCTATTGGTTCTCCTCTCCATCTATCTGTCACATCCAACTGTGCCTCTATCTGCCCTTCCATCCCCCCATCCCTCCTCCGGCCGCCTGCCAGCCTCCCCATCCATCCTTCAGACTGCTGGTATGTCTATCATCTCTCCTGGCCTCCACCACGTGAGCCCCTGTCCCCCAGCAACTAGGTCCATCCCTACCTCCATCTGTCCGTCCCTCCGACCTCCTCCTGCCTGGCTGCAGAGCCTGCTAGAGAGCGAGCGTGGCTCTTCTGCCCCAGTCACCCCCACGACCCTCTAGTCCCCGCTGGCCACTCCGGCCCGCCCGCCCCTGGCGGGCCTGGCTTTGTGCGGGGTCTCCAGCGGCCCGGCGGCGCGCGGCTCCGGCCCCGGCGGGCGGCGGGCGGGGCGGGGCTCGGGGCGGGGCGGGCGGGGCCGGGGTGACTCAGCCGCCTTCGCCCCGCGGTCCGCGCGTCCGCCGGCCTGGCAGGCGAGGCGGGGCGGAGAAAATGGCGCTGCCCCCGGCCGCCGCGACCCCCGCCGGGACCCGGGAGCCGCCGGAACCCCACGAAGCCCCCGCCGCCCCCGAGCCGCCGCTCGCCCTGCCGGAGCTGCCGGCCCTGCGGCCCGAGCCGGGCGAGGTTCCGCTGCACTCGCCCTGGACCTTCTGGCTGGACAGGTGAGGGGGGCACGGGGCCCTGCCGCCATCGCGGCCGCTCGGGCTCGACGCGGCCCGGAGACCCGGGGTGCGCTGGGCCGCGTCCCTCGTGCGTCCCGGGACGGGGCGGGGGGACCCCGGCCCGCCGCGCGCCCCGCGGGGTTGGGAAGCCGAGGTTTGGGCCGCGGCGCCCGGCGGCTGCAGGACCGCCCAACTTTGCGCACACTTCCTTCGGGAGAGGGGGGTCCTCCGGCTGCGCCCGGGGAGGTGGGGCGCGTCGGGGGGGTGTCCCGGGGGGGGGGAGGAGGGAAGGCACCGGGATCCCCGTGTGCCACCGAGAGGTGGTTTCCCCAGACCCGTGCGCGGGGCTCCGGGCTGGACCGACCCGCGTGTGACTGACAGCGGTCGGGAAAAGTTGACCCGAGCCCCCTGGGGAAGCGCGCGAGGCACCTCCGCCCTCTGCGACACCCCGAATTCCTCCAGGTCCCTCCCCACCCCCGTCCCCGGGGCCCGAGTTTGTGCGGTTCTCACCGCCAGGCCACGCCCTCCGGGGGGGCGCAGCGGCTCGCGCGCGCCGGGGCGGTGGGGCCCAGCCGACTGGCGGGGCGCGGGCTCCCTCCGCCCCCCTTCAGCGTCCCCTGCCCCGCGCACCGCCCCCGAGTTATTCTGGAAGGACCCTGCTGATCCCCAGCCTGGCTTCCCCCCAGTCTCCCAACACCATGCCCTCAGCCGACAGCGACCGAGCTGGGGGTTGATTGTTAACCCCGCACGGTGCCTGGCACAGGAAATGTCCGAGGGCTGGAGAGGTGGTGAAGCCCAGCCTCTCCGAGTATCTGTGGTCCCTGCCAGTGAGGACACCTCAGAGTGATCCCCTAAAGCGCACAGAGGTTTTGGTAAAATTATGCCTGTGGCGGTTTAAGGAGTTAGGTGGGAAAGTTCTTGAGAAATGTTCTTAGTAGCCACGAAGCCGCTTTATTATTATTGTTAAACTTGGCACGAGGGGGCTACCAGAGCTTTAGAAAGGGATGCTCTTTTTATTTTTATTTTTTATTTTAAATAGGCGAAGACAAACTGATTTTCTTCCTGTTGGAATGGGCGGCTAGCTTCTAAGAGTTCATATTCAATGCTGGCTTCTTTTCTGGGGACCTAAGGAAGTTGGGGGTGGAAGACATAGAATCTCGTTTTCGAAGCATTTTCACTTTCATTATGAGATGCTGAGAACATTTACGGTCGTAACAGGTTATGGTTAGGACAAGCTGGAGCCGAATGAAATAATGAGTCTTTGTTTTCAAAGGTGTGCCGGGCGAGGCTGTAGTTTTCTGGCATCTTCTGTCAAGGTGTTTCACCTGTACCTGTTGTGGTGTAATTTGTGCATGCTGCTGGTGAAAACAATATCCTGAGGTTTGTTTATTCTACTTACCAGAACACTTCTTCTGAATGCTCTAAGGTGTCAGTATTTATACAACAAGCCCACATTTTTGTGGTGGTAACTGGGGTTTGACCTCAGAACCTCCATTTGAGCTTTACTCCCAGCTCAATTTGCTTTATTTTTTCAAATTGGGCTGGCCTGGATTGAAAACTTTCTGTTATTTGTCATCTAGGTGGAGCCACAGGCACGAACCACGTTTTTACCCGTTGAGAAAGGGTTTCATGAAGTTTTTGTGGGGAGAGGGAGTGGCTGGCCTAGAACTCTGATCCTCCCAATCCCTGGCTTTGAAGTAACTGGGGTTATAGGCATTAGCTACTGGATCTGGCTACTAAAACCTACATTATTTTGGGTGTAGACTCTGGGGTTTGCACTCAGGGCCTTGCTCTTTTGCTTGGCTTTTTTTTTTTTTTTTTTTTGTGGAAGGCTGGTGCTGTACCACTTGAGACACAGTTTCACTTTCAGCTTTTTGCTGGTTAATTGGAAACAAGAGTGTCATGGCCTTTTTTGCCTGAGTGGGTTTTGAACTTAAGTCCTTGGATCTCAGCCTTCTGAGTAGCTAGAATTACAGTTGTGAGCCATCAGTGTCTAGTCCAAATCTCTTTGAAAGACTATCTAGTGTCTTTTTAGGATAAATATGTAATAGGGAAGTGCAGCCCAGTGGGAGAGTGCTTACCAAACTAGCATGTACGTGCACACACACATCCACAGCGCAAACTGTCTTTCTTACTACAAACGTGGATTCTTTTCTTTAAAAATCAGTAATCAAGTGAAATTTATTATTGCCACGGTGTCCACACCTTTAATAGAAATGGCTATATTCATTTAGAAATTATAATTAGTTTCAACATTGTAGATTGAATTCATCTTGCCTGATCAATCATCTCATTATTTTTATTGAGCTACTTTTACTTCTCTGGGAATCTGTTTATATAGGCTCTCCCTTCCACTCAGGGTTATGTACTGACTTGTTCTAGAAGTTATTTTGTAACTCTCCCCCCACCCCACTTCCCCCCCAAGCAACATTCTAGAATTTAAGGTTCTCAGGAGCGCCCTGAGGTCACTGCAGCTAGTTCTTGTCTGTGCAGATGATATCAGCCTTGAGCTCTACAACATCCAAAGGCCTTCTAGTTAGACCTCCCCTTTGACCCCTATTCCTGGTCTGCCCTCGCCTCGCTTCCAGCCAACTATTCAATGATGTACAAGACACACACCCTCCTCCAAGCTGTGATTTCATTGTTTGTGAACCAAGCATAGTCATATGATGTATCTCATAGTGCTGTTCTGAGGACTCAGTGAGAGCCTTGACTGTAAATCACTTAATACATGCGCTTAGTAAGTGTTGAATAAGTTTCAGCTGTTAACATTATTACCTTGATCCCAAACGACCAGCACCCTCCTACATTCCCATACCCCGCCAGTGGTCTTCAGCTCCAGGTCTCTGTATTCACTAGTAGGAAGTCAGCATCCTAAATTCACTTCCTATTGGGCAAATTGGAGAACCCTGCAGTTGAATTATTTGTACTTTCTGGAGACAGCTTCAAGAAATCCTTGTTTGGTTAGAAGCTAATCAACTATGTGGCTAAGAATGTAAGGGGGCGCAATGAAGTCTTTTGGATTACAGTAGAGAATCAAGGGAGGATGTTTCTTCCCCCTTTCTGGATATTGAAAACCCTACTCTTTTTTATTCTGGGAGCTACTCTGTCCATGTGCCTCTTGACTTCTTCACCTACGTTACCTGGTGACCCCATACCCTGCCAGATTTTCATAGGACACACATAGTCCCCAGGCCTGTTTCCTGCTCCAGGGCTTGCACCTCTGGCTGAGACTGATGATGCCTGGAGGAGAGAGATCCTGAGGAACAGGTGGATCCTGTTCCTCTTTCTCATCTGTGCATGTCTATTCAACTGAATATGTGCCGGACCACCTTCTCAGCTGCCCTGCACACCTGCCTTCCTTCTGTCATCTGAGCTTAGCAGGAGCTCTCTCAACAGGGGTCTTCTCCTTCCAGTTGGCCAGGCCCTAAATCCTGGAGCTATCTGTAACTGCCCAGTACCCAGCAGAAAATTAAAGTGCTTAGAGTAGCCAGGAGACTGCTCTTCCCACTCTGTTCCTCCGTCTCCTTGCTCTTTTTCCCAAGCCTTCATGCTCACTAGTGTGTTAGTCCTCTGTAGCCTCTGCTTCTCCCTCTATATTCATAGCATCTTGTTACAGGCCAATGTCTGTTTTATGGACAGCGGCTTCTTCCTCTGTCCCTCATTCTTGATTGTGAGCTCTAACATTCATGTCTGTGACCCCCAGGGACTACATGCATGGGTGAGCCCCGTCTTCCTGGAAAACTCTCCATGTCATCGTCATGCAGTCTCTCCTCACTTTCCTGTCCTTGAGTCTTTATTCATGGGCCATCTTCCAGGCAAGACTTTTCTTAACCACTGATGTAGAATGATTCATGCATCCTGACATGCAAGCACAAGTTCTCTAGATTTTTTATTTTATTTATTTATTTTTGGTATGTGTTCCACAGTATCATAATGTTCTGGTCTTCTCACTAGAATACAATTCTCATGTGGATTAGGATCTGGTCTCTGTTGCTGCCGATTCCTACACCAGAGTCTGGTACACATTGGCTTGCACTAAGCACACAGTAGGGACTGAGTGTTTGATTGCAGAAGTGAGCCTCATGTACATCTGCCACTAACCGTCCTCCTGCACTGGGTTTAGCTCCCATGTTTGTCTGAAAGTGTATTCACTTAGTACATCAGAATCACCAGGCACTATTGAAAGCTCAGGCTCCCATCCCTGATCAATAGATCAATGGGGATGGAAGATGGATTTATCACAGTTGCCTATATATCCAGTCTTGAGCCACTGCCCTCCGTGTTGTCATACGCATGTTGTAAACAGTCCCCATTGTGGGTTAGGAATACAAGAGCCACTGCGTTGTTGGCCTCCCTCCCAATTCAGGGTCATCTTACATGCTGTGGGCTTCGGTGGTATCCGTGAAGAGTTCAGAGAGAGATAGGTTGCCACGTTGCAGGATTCAGTCTTCTCCCATGCATTCTGGTGGTGTGATGCGTCATAACGAAGTTGGTACTGGGAGGTGCAGCCAGGCCTGACAGAGATGACTGGATCATCCTTGTGTGTAGAGTGGCCTCCACGGATGAGGTTGGGAGGAAGTCGTGAAGAAGTCATGATGGGCGAGGAGAGGGCTGTTGGCATCAACGCTCTTCCTCCTTCCCCTCATTCTTTCCCTTTGAATCCCAGTGAATCTCTAAATGGCCCAGGATTTTCCTTTGTGTAAAGAAGCTCTGGGTAAATCTACAATGGCAGGAAAAGGCCCTTCCCTAGGGGACTCAGCCTCTCCAGCTGTGGGCCAGTGGTTGCTTCTTACAGAGTGTTTTGTTCCAGACCCTTGAATATTCCTCACTTAGGAAATACTTAGCCACTCAAAACATGTTTTCCAGCTTTTTAGTATTACAAATTTCATTTACTAGTTCCCAAACTGAAGACTGTGGGCAAGACTTCAGCACTCTGACGTGGTGTTTGTAAACTTTAACACAGTTACTCTCCTCCCACCCAGGAGGAAGGGTTACTTGTAAATCAGGATGAAGAGGCCCATTGGTACTGGCAAGGGGCTGTGGGATAAACCAGTAGTGACAATAGATGGGAGGAGAGAGAAATAAAAATCAAGTGGACACGTGGAGCTAAAACGCTTCAACTACATGGATAGTTTCAACAGATGCATTATTAACTGTCAATAGTAGGTTCAGACCATTTGTGTGTGTGTGTGTGTGTGTGTGACTCCTCTGACAAGAAGCCAGTGTAGCCGCAAGCCACAGATCTATGTAAAAGTGATTAAGATGAAATCATCTTTAATGGAGTGAATGATGGTCGCTTGGCACACTTAATCATGTCACGGGGGCTGGGCAGGATTTCCCTCTGACAGCTGAGCCTGATGTTGATATAAATTGCTCAGGAAGGCTGGCTTGTGGGAGGCAGGCTTTAGGTTGAACTTAGCTGAATCGAAATCATCTTACGAAGTATTAGGTTAAATATTGCCATCATTCATATTTTCACAAAATATTATTGTGTGCATCTGTTATTGGCATTATGCCCATTTATTAGCTACGTGGCACGTATTAGGTAAAGTCTTAAATTGTCCTTTCCCCATTTAATATGTTCATGTCAAGTCCATCTTACTCCTGTGTGTTAAGCACTGGATTCAGATCTGTATGGACTGAGGCACGGAATCTTCCTGCAGATGTAGGATTTGTCAGAAACCTTTTTACAGTCAAGGCCCAGAGATGTACCTTGCTTGATTTTACACTGCAGTATAAGTAGAAAAAGGATTTGAATTGAGGACAGTGACCCATGCAGTCTTTCTTCTCTGAGACTGAATGATGACTGGGGCGTGATTCTTTCTAGTCTTATAATTTAATGTGGCAGCTGGTCAGGACTTCGAGGTAATCTGAGCCTTTTACTAAATTTCACATGTGGAGAAACCAAGGTCCATTTTCATGCATGAGGCATAATGAAGCCATTGCTTCTGCAGAGAAGACAGCTGTGCTTACCAGCCTGTGTTTCAGGCCCTTTGCAAGATTGCTGTGCACATGTAATGATGGTGCCGGGTTGGGAATGCCTTTGACTGATGGCAAATGCTTCTGGGGGAATAGTGGGGTTTACATGTTTCTTGTGATGCTGTCACTCACTAGTTTTCTGAGCTGTTTGCATATCTCATGGTGACTTGATTCAGATGACACAGGCCAGTGCATCTCACACTTTAATGTCTACAGGAATTCCAGGGGATTTGGTGTGTCTGGGGCCTGGAGACTGTATCTTTAACAAGGTCCCAAGTGATGCTTCCCATTGAATGATCACACTTAAGAGTGGCAGGAATTCAGGTAGGGGAGAAGGAGACATTTCTAGCATCTTTGCTTTGTCAGATGGGCCACCAGGTGTCCACATGGCTGGTAAATGGTACCATGGCCTGCCAAGAGCTAGTTGCCATTGAGCTGATTTCCTCAGGTGCTTAGGAAGGCCTCTGTCCCTGAGTACTTTCTTAATGACCACAGCTACCAAATCTTTAAGTGTGGGGAATCAATGGAAAGTGCCCACTGGGAAATTCTGAATGGAAGATTGCAAGGTACAGGAGAGTTGGGACTACATGAGTTTGTGGTGCTATGCACAGTGTTGGTTGTGTAGGAATTGCTTGGTTTAAGTTCAGCCCTGAGGGCCAGGTTGTCAGGCAACCTGTGGTTTAAGTTCCAACTCTTCCTCCGGCCAGCTGTGTGTTCTTGGGCAAGTTACTACCTTCTATTTGGTGTTCTCATCTGCAAACTAAGAGTGAAACGCAATGAAGATGTATGCACATATGATAGGGTCCGTCTGTTCATTTATTGGCACTCAGTATTTCTGACATAGGAAAGAGGATAAAATGCTTTCAAGCATTTCCGATTTCATTTAAGCTAAAAGAGAATCCTGGGAAGATTCTCAGGGACCTGCCATAATGAGTAGATAAACATGATTTGTAAATAGCGAATTAAATTTCTACATGCAAATAGTGCTCAGGTGCCTGGAAAGCATTTAAGTAGGACTCATTGCTTCAACCTTATTGGATTTTTTTTCCTTCTCCTGACTCTCCAAATGAAAAGGAATTCCTACCACTTTCACCTAGAGAATCTTTAGATTCATTTCTTATTATCCTGTTAGATTGGAGAGACAGGAGTGAGTTGGGAATTTAGCCTTAAGTAAGGTAAGAATCTCCTTGACATCTTTGCATTAGCTATTTACTTGGCAGACCGGAGTCCCTTCCCCTTTTTTGCCTGTACTTAGGGCAATTCCTGAGCCAGGTCTGAGGGGAAAACAGCCTTTCCAATGGCTATAGACTTGAAGACCTGAGTAGAAGGCTGTGAGATATTTGTGTGAAAATATTTTCCTCTCTGCCCCTTGGGTTAGAAAACGTACTGGTATCTCTCTCCTTTGTACCAAGTTTATCTGTCCATCACAGCAATAACAGTGATCCCAGCAAGAGTTGCTTGTGGGATATGTTTGGTTTAGGTGCTCTATGTAAATGCTTTCTGGAGTGCCGGTTCATGTAGCCTAACTAGCAAAGCCATGGGCTGGAAATGTTTCTGTAGGGGAAGGTCCAGAAGGTGATGCTGAGGGTCAGTCTTGTCAAATAGCAGAGCTGGGACTTGAACTGAGATGTACTGATTCCAGGGGCCGTCTTCTTCATCCCTGTGCTTTCCTTCCTTCTTGCCATCGCCCATCTGTCGCCTTTGTTTGGGTCATAGTCTGCCCTCCATGTCCAGCTGCCCCAAAGCAGTGACACAGAGATGTGTTCTTTTGGAATTTTGCTATTTGTATCACTTTTGCAGAGTCATTATTGCAAGTGATTCTGGTTGTATCCAGTCCTCTTCTTCATTTCTTTGCCCTACTGACAATGTGACTTGGTCCATTGTGGGAAAGAATATGGCAGGCAGTAGCAGTAGGTGAACCCAGGGAGGAAGTGGGGATTCTAAAAGGGAAGGGAGAAGGATTTACTATAAGACCTTGCTGTATGTGACCACTGTGCTGACACTGATGGCTCAGTTTTTATGGGGTGGCAACTTTGTCCAAAGGGGAAGGTAGGCCATGGGCATCCAAGCCAGACAGGTGAAGAAGAACCTAGAACCACTACTTAAAAACAAGTTTGCTGAACTTCAGTGTCCCAAGTTTTGAAGCAAAGAAATAAGACCACTCTGGCAGTATTGCTACAAGAATTAGAGCTAGGGGCTGGGAAGGTGGCTCAGTGGTAGAGTGCTTGCCTTGCATGCATGAGGCCCTGTGTTCAATTCCTCAGCACCACATAAGCAAAAAAGAAAAAAAGCCGGAAGTGGCACTATGGCTCAAGTGGTAGAGCGCTAGCCTTGAGCTGAAGAGCTGAGGGACAGTGCCCAGGCCCAGAGTTCAGGCCCCACAACTGGACCCCCCCCAAAAAAAAAAGAATTAGAGCTAAGACTTGCTCAATAAAAGTAAGTTACTGTTACATTACTATTGTCTAATGGAGGGGAGAATTCTGGGGAGGAAGTTCAGATTCTTTAACTGATCCATGGTGGGGTAGGTCATGGTGGGGGACACTTACCCTTTCTCTTGCTGTCGGAGGAGGTAGCTTGGAGTTCGGAGAGCAGGAACACAAGTAGGTCCTGATTGCTGCATTCTGGCATGTCTCATAGCTGTGGCCCTGGCATTTTCAGATGTGTATTCTGCTTTTAGCTTATTTTTTTTCCCCTATCTCCTGTGTCCTGGGAAAGTTTGAAAAGCTCTGAACATAGTTTGATAGCCTTTGGGAGTTTGGGGAATTTGGAGAGCATGGGTGAAAATTCTAGAACCTAAACTCCAGGAGATAAGGGCTTTGTAAGAATGATCATCACTGTATTCTCAGGAGACTGGAGAGGGGTGCAACAAATCTTGGTTGCCTGACTGTTAAAAACCACTGAGACTATCCCGTGTCTATACCAGGTTACCTGGCTGTGGTACTGTGAACATTTGGGGCTGATTGTGTGTGTGTGTGTGTGTGTTGGGGGGAGACACTGTGTGTGGTGACTATGGGTGTGTGTGTGTGTGTGTGTGTGTGTGTGTGTGTTGGGGGGAGACACTGTGTGTGGTGACTATGGGTGTGTGTGTATGTGTGTGTGTGTGTGTGTGTTGGGGGGAGACACTGTGTGTGGTGACTATGGGATGGATTTCATCAGTATCCCTGGCTTCTGACCGCCAGAGGCCAGGAGCACTGCCTCAGGGCAGTGGTTACTCTGGAGGCACTATCAACCCTATACAAGCTTCTGTGGAAGCATGAATGAACTAAAAGGATATGTGTGTGTGTGTGTGTGTGTATGTGTTAGACATAAGAATCTATTATATATGTGATTAATACTGTTAAGAATGTTTCTATTACAAAGATCTATTACAAACCTTTGCCTTCCGGTTGCTACAAGGACTACAATTGTCTGTCAAGGTCAGCAAAACAGGGTATGGCTGCTGGCCACAGGGCTGTTTCCTGCCATGAACAGTCCCTTTACATAGCACAACCAGAAGGTGAGGGGCCTCCGGTTCAGCTTTGAGTCAGCAAGTCTAGCGCAGACTGACCTGTTTACAGGGCAGAAAAACCTCAGCTCATTTCTTGTTTTGAAATGGATTTTGTAGCCATGGCCCAATTTTGACCAAACAAATGGTTGAAGAACTTGAAGGTTCCAGCATGAGGATTAGGTACGCTGCTGTTTTTCAGTGACATTGGAATCAGATTTGGTGCACTGAACACTGTTCTACTGGCCAGCCGACCCAACATAGGACTGACAGAATTGTTCTGTTCTTTTGCAACCTGGATCAAACCAGGGCCTTGCATAGCTAGCTACTGCTCAATCACTGACCTACGCTAACACCAACCACACTTCCGTTTGTTTTCTTTTTTCTTTTCTTTTGGTGGTATCTGGATTTGAACTCCTGACCTCCCACTTGGTAGAAAGGTGTTCTTACTAGAGCTGTTCCTCAGTCCTGGCTGCTTTTTGCTCCTTATTTTTGACATAGGGCCCCAAACTTCTTAACGGGGTGATCCACCTGCATTAAGCGTCTCAGTAGCTTGTATAACAGGTACCCCCACCTTATGCAGCTCTTCCTGGAGAAGGATTCTCAAAAACTTTTCAGGCCAGGCTGGCCTTGCACTACAATCCCAACGCCGTCAGCCTCCCAAGTAGAGCCAGCCGCCGCCAGCTCCCACAGTTTCATTTTTTAATGGTGGACTGTTAGTATGGTTCTATCAAAGTCGCCATTCTTTCCTGAATCCCATTTCTAGTATAGGATTGTATCTATGATTTTCTTAGAGGACTATTAAATAATAATTCTCTTTTCTTTTCTGTCTTGCCAGTCCTGGGGCTTGAGCTCAGGGCCTGGGAACTGTTGCTGAGCTTCTTTTGCTCAAGGATAGCTCTCTACCACTTGAGCCACAGCACCACTTCTGGCTTTTTCTGTTTATGTGGTATGGAGGAATTGAACCCAGGGCCTCATGCATGGTGGGCAAGCACTCTACCACTGAGTCACATTCCCAGCCCTAAATAATAATTTTCTTAGAGTAGTATTAAAACAATCTTTACCCTTGGGGACAGAAAGGTCATTACAAAAACTTAAGATCATTCTGAACACTACTCTCCTGATTAACATCTTAAGATATGGATGCCTAGAGGTTGAAAAGGAAGTGTGTCAGTCTCCACGGAAGTACAGTTTCCCAATATCTTCATGGAAGGGCCTGGATTCTGTGATCTTAAAGGTTCCCGCATAGCTCTTTCCTGCGCTAGGCTACATGGGCTCAGTATGCTCAGTGTCTTCAACAGCTTGAACAATGAAACTGGGAACCTAAATGTCAGTTGTACATAATCGCCTCCTGCCCTGGAATGCAAGTCAAAGGCCAGACCCTAGGTGCTAAAGAGGCACAGAAAGTAAATGTTCATCTCTGTTCTCTGTATATTACATGGTCATGCCGCATGTATGTACATAAATTGTCATAATGTTATCTGAGGTGAGCACCCCACAATTCTCAACTATCTAAAATTGAAGGGTGACTTTAAGAATTGGTAAAACAATTTTGAAGTGAATAATTTTAATAATGGAAAAAAATTACAAACCTCTTTCCTCCCCTTGGGCTCTCCCTTGATCTCAGCTCAGAAAGGAGCCCTGGTGCCTTCTGCCCAGCTCAAAATCTAGGAAGGCTTGTGGTACAGCAGTCAGCAAGAGGTTTCAAGGGAAGAAAAATTAGCGTTGGGATAAATGCCAGTAGGTTTTCATGTAAAAGCGGTAGACTTTTCACATAATAATCTATTTGGGAAAAGGTTGGGGATCTTTCTTTTGCTCTTTTTGTTTGTTTGTTTTTATATCAGTACTGGGGTTTGAACTCAGGACCTGAGCACTACCTCTGAGCTTTCTCTCTTAAGGCTGGTGTTGTACCAGTTAAGCCACACCTCTGCTTCCATCTTTTTGGTAGATAATTGGACAGAAGAGTCTCATGGACTTTTTCTGCCTACACTGGCTTTGAACTGTGATTCTTGGATCTCAGCCTCCTGAAAATACTGGCATGGGCCACTGGCACCCAGTGGTTGAAAGTTTTTAACAAGTATTTTTTCTCCCTAATTTTGAAAACAAACAATTCTGCAATAAATCACAAAATATCATTTGTCCAAGTTGATACCTGGTAGCCACAAGGCAAGTCTTTCCACCAAGGCTGAGGGCCGCTAGGGCACCAACACCTGGCATCTTTTTTTGGGGGGGTGGTCTGGTCGTGGGGCCTGAACTCTGGGCCTGGGCACTGTCCCTCAGCTCCAGGCTAGCGCTCTACCACTTGAGCCACAGCGCCACTTCCGGCTTTTTTTCTTTTTTCTTATGTGGTGCTGAGGAATCGAACCCAGGGCTTCATGCATGCAAGGCAAGCGCTCTACCACTGAGCCACCTTCCCAGCCCTCACCTGGCATCTTTACCTGGTGTTAGCATGCCACATGTTCCTCACCACTGTCCAGTATGGTCACTACAATTATAGTGGTTCCTGCAATTAAAAAAAAAAAATAAAGCCCCTCAAGTCAAGCACAGTAGCCGATGCCTGTAATCCTAGCTACTTGGGAGGCTGTGATCGGGAAGATGGAGTTTCCAAGACAGTGTGGGCAAAAAGTTCACAAGACCCCGTCCCAGCAGAAGATGCTAGGCATGGTGTCAGACCTGCCATACCAGCTATAGAAGAAACATAAAATAGGAGGGTCATGGTCCAGGTTCCTTGGGGCAAAAAGTGAGACCCTATCTCAAAAATAGCCAAAGCAAAAAGGGCTGGTGGTATGGGTCAAACAATTGTGAGACTCTTGAGTTCAAACCCCAATAAAGGTTTGTGAAACTTATCAACAACTAAGCAAGAGTAGTAAACTTATACTTTAAGGTAGACTTACTTATTAGAATTCACCTGACACGTGTCTCCTCACTAGTTCATAATGTTGCTTCCTTAGTGACCTCCAAAGAAAGGAGTTGTATTCCAAAATGTCTTGTTGATGTGTTTGGTTGTTTGCTTATGCTGCCGGTCATGGGGCTTGAACTCAGGGCCTGGGTGCTGTTCCTTTGCTCTTTTGCTCAAGGTTAGTGCTCTACCACTTTGAGCCACAGCTCAAAGATAAGATAAAAGGTCTCATGGGCTTTGCTGCCCGGGGTTGGCTTTGAACTATGATCCTCAGATCAGCCTCCTGAGTAGCTAGGATTACAGGTATGAGCCACTGGTACCAAGTTTGATGTTTTTATTTTTGAGTGTTTGTTGGTCCATCTTCACACAGGCAGAACTTTTGCCAACACCTCCATCTCTTCCTTCATGTGAGTTTTCCACACATCTCTAAGCTACTGTGGCTTCACTGTCCAGAAAGTGCCACATGCTGAAGGGGTCTGGGGACTACTTCCCTAGGGATTCAGGGCTGGTAAGATCACAGATCCGAGAATAGTGGACTGGTGGACAAGCTGAGAGCAGGAAACGTGGGCTTTAGAGCAGTGTTTGTATAGTAAAACATCATTTTGGGCCTGATGTTAACAGAATCTCATCACTCTTGAGCATGCAGTCAGTAGAAGAAGAAAGAAGTTATGACTGGGAACAGAGAATCTCAGTCTCTAAGGACAAACTGGTCCCAAGAAACTGCTTGGTAGAGCATAGGTTTTCTGGTGAATAAACCTGTGCTTTGTTGCCATCTAGTGGAACATATAGCAAACTAGAGATGAGTGCATTCTGATCGTACAGAATGGTTGCTCATTGAATCAGCCAGAGAAAAGACCAGAAACTGTTTTCCAAAGTTTGAGAAACGTGCACATTCAGGTCAAATGTCAGTTGGCTTTTAGCTATATTTTCTTGTTGTTTTTTTTTCTTTTGGCAGTTATGGGGGTTTAAAGTCATGGCCTTGTGCTTGTTTGGCAGGTGCTCTACCACTTGAGCCATGCCTATAGTTAAGTGTGGCACACAGTCATCCTGTTTCTTTTTTTTTCTTTTGGAGTCCAGTCATGGGGCCTGAACTCTGGTCCTGGGCGCTGTCCCTCAGCTCTTCAGCTCAAGGCTAGCGCTCTACCGCTTGAGCCACAGCACCACTTCCGGCTTTTTTCTTTTTGCTTATGTGGTGCTGCGGAGTCGAACCCAGGGCCTCAGGCATGCAAGGCAAGTGCTCTACCACTGAGCCACCTTCCCAACCCTCATCCTGTTTCTTGTATCCAGAGATGTGGATATTTACTAGCAGGACCTGTAACAAGTTTTCAATACAAATGCACTGTATTTTCCATTGGTACAACAGGCCATTTTACCTAAAAGGCTAGGCAATGGCTAGCTTTTTTTTTTTTAGTTATTGTTTTAAAATGTGGTTTTAAAGTTTCCAGTGCTTTGCTTATATGCTTTACCTTTCCACATTAAGCTTCCCCTATCATAAACATGCTGATTATTTAAGAGAAACTAATGTTTCACAAAGATAGGAGGATTTCATGCTTTAGATCTAACATGCATCCTGCAAATGTCCAGACTTTTCAGAAGCCTTGCTGAACTTCATGATAGAGCACTTCACAGACACTGACTGGTTCTGTTTGCTTCTTTGTTCTTCGGCCAATGTGTGCTTAGATCTTTCCCTGGTGCCACGGCTGCTGAGTGTGCCTCCAACCTGAAGAGAATCTACCAAGTGCAAACAGTGCAGGTAAGATGGTGGGGTGGGGCAGGGCTAGCACAGCTTGTGCTGGATGTCTGGAAGATGTCCCACTTGGGATCTGCCCTGTGTGGGCAGCCCCTGTCGGAAGACTCTATTCTAGAAGTTGCTTCTTGGCTCTACTTCGGTGCAGCCCCCTTTACCCTACTCTACCCCTGGCTGGCTGGGCACAGGCTCAGGAGACCTGCTCTTCACATTGCCTTTGTTGAAACTTCATGAGCTAACCATTCAGACTGCTGTGAGGAAGCAGAGTGAGGGTGTTGAACACATCTGAATCTGTGTCCCCTCCCACCCTTATTGAAACTCCAGCTCTGTTACCCCTCCCTCTGTGCAGGGCAGGACAGAGTCACAGATAGGGAGTGGTGGTAAGCCTGAAAGCGCTATACCGGCCCCTTCCACCACCTTATATTAGGATCTCGGACCACCCTGTGCATTTCTGTGCATGTGGTATAAACATGGTCCCTACCTTCTCAGGGCACTGTAGGGAGTAAGCAAGGGCATGCTCACAGGGTGCTTGGCAGAACTCATGCTGCTCTGCCGCTCCTCAACAAGGCTGTTCTTAGCTCTCTTCCTTCTCTCTCTCTCTGATTCTGCAGGCAAACTTTTTTAGGCTCTAGTTATTGGTTTTTGTTTTTGAGGATGGTACTGAGGTTTGCACTTAGGGTCTTGCCCTTGCTAGATAAGTTTGCTACCCCTTGAATTACACCCCCAGCCCTTTTTTACCTAAGGTTATTTCCAAGGTAGTGTCTTGAGAGAGAGAGAGAGAGTATGTGTGTGTGTGTGTGTGTGTGTGTGTGTGTGTGTAGACTGGCCTAGTACTATGACCATTCTACCTACATCTCCTTAGTATTTAGGAATGATAGGAATGAATTTATAGTTTTCCTGCCGTGCCCCCTAATCTTGTCACAGCTTTAAATCTTAGAATTTCCAGTTGGTTGGTATCTAGATTGCATCCCTCTTTCATGCAAAAGAACCACAAAGATCTTTTATTCAGAACCCAGTGTCAGCGTCTAGTCTGACAAATGCACATTTGTGGTTACACAACCCCAGGACTCACTTGTAAGGTGTCATGCATGACCTCCGAGGCTGGTGAGCTGGTGTAAAGATGGGTGGGTCCCACCCACAGCCTGTTTTCTCACCTATCTGGGAAAGCAATATAAACATCCGGAGAGCAAAGCCGTGGTGTGTCTGTGCATCACCATCCAGGGCCGAGACAGAGTCGCAGAGCAGGGCCTGAGCTGTGCTTCCGGAGATGGAGATGCCCTCCAAGTGTGGGCACGGTCTCTTCCTGTTCCCCTCCACTGACTCCATGGGTGCTGCTACGTTAGGTAGCCAATTGATGAACCTCAAAGCACTTGGTTTTCAGGACTGTGGTCATGAGGAATCTCTGGGCTGCTGTTGGGCTCATCAGGGACTCGCCAGACCTCCCATAATCCTGTCAGACAGGGAATGGGATTGTGGGCAGACCTGATGAAGCCCAATGATGAGAACTGGACCCGTTTTCCTGACCATGCGTAGCAACACAGAACATCTGGTTGGGAGTTGAATCTGCTATCATGCTAGGAACTTTAGGGGCAAATTTAAAGGCCTCTTGCTGGCATATACTAGAAAGTACATTTTAAACAGCTACTTCATTAGAGCTCATATCTGTAATCCTACCTACTTGGGAGGCTGAGATTGGGAGGATCAAAGTTCAAGGTCAGCCTGGGAGAAAAGTTCCCCTTCTCAACTAACATCTGGGTGGGGTGACATGCACCTGTCATATCAGCTATATCAGCTGGGAACAAGAGGAACATTATTCCAGGCTAGTCAGGGCAGAAGTGGGTGTGACTCCATTTCAGTGGAAAGATGGTAGGCATGTTGGTATATTCCTGTCCCAAGTATATTGAGGAATGGAAATTAGGGGGATTACATTCCAGAGGTATATCAGGGCAGAGAACAAGACCCAATCTCAAAAATAACAAGTGCAAAAAACTGGGGTAGGGAGGTGAAGGCATGATTCAGTGGTGAGCACTTATTTAGCAAGCCCAAGTTCAAATCTCAGCACTACCAAGGAAATACTCCATTGGGTATATAACTAGTATACAGTCCATGTAGAGTTCTCAAGTATAAGTAACTTTCTTTCACCTCAGAGTATCTTTGCACACTCTTCCCATGAGACCTTTGCTCAGGTGCAGAATCAGCTGTAAGTGCTCAGGTAGTTTCTCCCCTCTGTCTGGTGTCCCTGTTCATCTCAGCTTGCCTTCCTTGTCTGTAAAACAGATCATCAGAGTGCCTACCTTCTAGGCTGAGTGAGCGTGAAGTGAGCCTGGTACTTGTAAGCTGACCCCCCCACCCCCTGCATCACCAGGTCTTATTAATATGCTACTGAGATTTGCCCTTGGTGTGAACAGCTAGTGTATGGCCTAGGGCCTATGTGATCCCATTGCCTGGGTTCAAATCCCATAGTTGGCTTTTAGTAGCTAGGACACATTACCACTCTTTTCTATATCTCAGTCTACTTATCCATAAAATGGGAATACTCACGGCAGGCATTTTCTCATGCAACTATGAGAATAAAATGATCCCATGATTAAGAAGCGCATCCTAAATGTCTAGGAATAAAGTCATGCTCCTCCCTGGTCATTTCTCTTCTGAAGGAGCATCCTTTCCCTCTTTCCTTGGTCATGTTTGATGTAAGGACACCATGCCTCTAGACTACTCATGTCAAGCCAGTGATGCCCCGTGTTGTACCACTGCTAACGCCTCACCACATGAAGACAAGTAGGTAACTTACCATAACTTTGAGGGGTTCAACCTGTGAGGGTCTGTGACATCTCAGTATAGTCCATTGTACTTAAGAACCAGCTGGGGTGCTGAACTTAAAAGTCACTAGGGACATGCTTTTGCCTGTCTTTATGCTGTGATAGTGTGGTGATGCTCTGGGCATCCCTGGACCACCTGTAAGAAATCGCCTCACCTCCCTGCTCAGGTCAGTGTTCAGCCCTGTGTGTTCTAGGTGATGTGTAAGAATCTTGCTCTCAGTGACTGCTTCATGTAATGGGTCTTTGTTTTTATACTCTTGAGGCCCTTCCACAAATCCACGGTGCAGAAGGTGGGAAAAGAGGGAGTGTTCTCTTGTTTATTAACTGGGAAGACTGAGGCTGGAAGGTAAGAGAACCAGGCTGGCACTGAAAGCAGCCAGTCGTGCTACGGCTTCAGGGCTGGAGCCCTTCCTGCCACTTCTAGTTCAGTTCTGTCTTTCACCTCCCTGTCTACAGAGTGTGGAACCTCGGCTGAGGACACTGTCATTACAGCCAGAAATAACTCCCTTTCTGCCTAGAGTTAAATATCCGCGATATTCCCATCATTCTTGGAAAATTCCATGTTTCATTTAGGTGTATTTCCCAGACATCTATTGATCCCTTTTACTCTTTTGGACATGTAGAAATGTTGAGCATCTCTCTAGTGTATGCATGCTCACTGGCACAGAGCAGAATAGAACCAGGCTTCTGAACTGGCCCAGTCTTCCCTGGGAATGAATAGCTACCTGCGGGCCTGGATGCGCAAGGAGGCTCTTTGGTCCCCAGTGCCTTTCAGATTTGCCTGTCCCTAGACTAAAGCTTCCACCCAGCCTTCGGTCCAGCCCACAGGAGTTTATGCCTTCACCTTCTACAGTTTCCCACACTTGTCCCCCAGGTACATGCTCTGCCCTTTATTTCCTCCTTAAATTGAATTTTTATATTAATTCACATAGAACAGAGAGTGTACTTTTTCTATAAATGGAATTTTAGCAGCACTTCTCATTACCAGAAGTCTTCACACACAGTTTATATAACATACTCAATTAAGAAAATTCAGTCATGCCATGTGGCACCATGGCATCACGCCCGCTCCCCTGCCCAAATGCCAGGCCATCTGATAGTGGTGACGCGCTGTTGTAGGTCGTTAAGTTAGGATAGCCTGTGCCCCAAACTCTTGGCAAATGAAGACTGCTCCTTTTGCAATAAGCCCTTCCCTCCTTTTCTTTTTCCCCTTCCCCTTCCCTCTCTTTTTCTATTTGTGTGTGTGTGTGTGTGTTTGCGTGCACACGCGCACGTGTGTACGCCAATACTGGGGCTTGAACTGAGAGCCTGTACATTGTCCTTTAACTTGTTCACTCAAGGCTGGTGCTTTCCCACTGTGCCACAGCTCCACTTCTATCTTTTTTTTTTGCTTGTCCTGGGCTTGAACTCAGGGCCTGTGCATCGTTCCTGAGGCTCTTTGTGCTCAAGGCTAGCATTCTACCACATGAGCCGCAGCCTCCTTCTGGCTTTTTCTGGGTAGTTTATTGGAGATGAGAGTCTCACAGACATTTCTGCCTGGGCTGGCTTTGAACTACTATCCTCTGATCTCAGCCTCTTGACCAGCTTTGAACCCTGAACCTCAGATCTTAGTCTTCTGAGTAGCTACAGCCAGAAAGAAATTTTGTCAGTCAGTGTCAATGATGGAGGATGATGGAGAGAATGGGTGGAGACCCAGCAGGGAAGCCTGTGGTTTCTAGCATCCTGTAATAGAAGGAAAGGAACCACTCTGGTGAGGGAAGCCAGGGTGGGGGGGGCAGAAACACAGAGGGGGGGGATACAGGGGGAAGGACCTGAAGCCAGATCTGTCTCATACTTCTGTCAGTGCAAAGTTAATAGCAAGGGTAACAGGAGGCTTTGTTCGTCACTTAATTTATTCATTGTACATGCAATGGGACTGACGTCTGTCCATAGTGACAGCCCAGTTATTCATAAGCAGAAAGGAGTCAGGTTGTCCTTGTTCCTTCCATGTTTACTCAGGGCACTGGAGGTCATTGCGGATTGTTGAGGTGGGGGAGGGTGAGTCAGACTTAATCTTACAATTTAATAGTAACTTAGTCACTTCACACGTAAAGCTTGATAGCTTCCAAGTTAAGTCTCTTGAGGCAACCATTTGCTCACCTGCTGCCCTATCACCACCTGAGATCCTACCTGGCCTTTGGTGTTATGTTGTGGCTCAGGTCATGGAGGCCTGTATAATATGGACCCACATCCATTTCTCCATGGGCTTTGTCACAATTTCCTGCTCCAGAGAAGATTTTTTTTTTAAACATTAGCTGCCTTTGTCACACCCATGGTGGGGGGGGGCGTGGAGAGAGTGGGGGGGAGCTTTCTAAGGTGGTGGAGCCCCCTGGGACAAGGCAAACCCCTTCTCCAGCTTTTCTCTGACCTGCCACCTGTCACTCAAACCTCATGACCCTTCCGTGTCATGGCCAAGTGCACCAGACCCAGGAAGCAGGCACGGCTGCTCTGCTCTAGGTTCCCCCAGACTTCTCTAGGGGAGGGGCCCTCCCTGCCCTCGCAAGACATGGACCCCACTCTCTGCTCCAGGCTTTTAACTCCTCAATTCAGAGTAGGTTAAGCTCTTTTGGAGTTCAAAGCAAAGCAATTTCTGGGGTACAGAGCTCTTGCAAATCAGAAGCCCTTTGCTTTCAGCCTCTGTGTCTGCTGTAAGTTAAGAACATCCATTAAGCTCTTCAGTTGTCTGTTCTGATCTCTTATCTGCCCACCACAAACACCATTGATTCTGTGGGTGGGAAGCCCCTACCCACTAGAAATACTAATGAGCAAAGTATCTGTTGAGTGTCTCCAAAACATCTACTCTGCACGTGCACCAACTTCTGGAAGGAAATCTGAAATCTGGGTTATTTTGTTTTTGGGGTGCATTGGCTGTTTTTTAAATTATTATTATAGAGAGAACTATTGATTCTGAGTTTCTTTATATGTATGAGACAATTCACATTTTCTACTTTTTTCTTGAATCTCTTACCATGAAATAAAAGACATATACAGAAAAATGCATAAAATACAATTGTGCTATACCTAAGGAATAAACACCTAAGAAATAAACTAAATGAACTAAATGCACACATAGCTGCCATTATAACTGAAATATAGCATTGCCTGCAACCTCAAGGCTGCCTTCTCATTTTTCATGTTCAGGTATCCCCATCACCTTTGGAGATTATGACACATTAATCATTTCCTGGCATATCACTGTGTCTTTTGTCAACATTATTGTCTTTTCTTTGCAAGAATTTTTCAGAATCTTCTTTATTGCCTTCAGAACATTCCAGTGGGAAATAAAGGAGAAAACCCCACCAGTTTTCCTGGCAATGAATGGTTATCCATTTAGCAGGACATTGTCAGGTGGAGCATACTTGTTCCAGTTAGAACGAGTAGGTGGGAGATAGTTCAGCTATCAGTGTGTCTGACCATCCCTGGCTTCCTTACTGAGGCCTCCCGAGTGCTTTCACTGAATTCAGTCTTGAAATCAGCTGATGCAGTAGCTCCTTTTACACGGGGGAAGTTTAGGCTTCAAGATCTGTGTGTCTTGTTCAGGATAACCTGAGAACCAGAGTCATTAAGTCTGTGTGTTAGATCTCCATTGGACACAGAAGGAGCCAGAATGATGCCAGGAACTTACCTGTGTGTAGCCCTCTGTGGCTGCTGGTTGTCCCCACATTCTGCCCAGTTCCCCAAGGCCTTGTTACACACACTCCCCAAATGATGCTTCGATACCTCACCTGGTCCTTGTGTGCTTTTGAAGGAAGCACTTGAGCATCACTAACAGAAGAGGCTCCAGGAGCCGGTCCTTCCACCATCAAAGGCACCCAACCACTGTTGTAATATTAGGTGAAATTTGTGAAAAAGAACCAGAGCCCCTTCCCAGTGGGGCTTCTGGATGTTTGCTTTCATTTTGTCTTCATGTACAAAGGGTGTGAATATGTGCGTTAATAAACATGTTTGGTCAGAGATCAGTATCTTGGGGTATTTTGGTATTTTGCTGGCTGTGATTACTTCCTGCCAGGTTTGTCAGGATAAACAGAATCCGTTGTCGTGTGTGTGTGTGTGTGTGTGTGTGTGTGTGTGTGTGTGTGTGTGTGTGTGTGTGTGTGTGTGTGTGTGTGTGTGTGTGTGTGTGTGTGTGTGTGTGTGTGTGTGTGTGTGTGTCCGTCCGTGTGTCCAAGGCTACAATCCTTAGCAGGATCCTTAGAGGATTTCTTACCTTGAGAATGAGAGAAGCGCTTTGTTGTGTCTTCCTAAGTATTTCAAGTGCTAGGTAAAAGGTCAGGACTCAAGAACATTGGCTGGAATGTACAGGCAGGAGCTTTGGTATGGGGTGCCCAGAGTCTTCTTGGTTTTCCCTTTTAGACTCATTCCATCTGTAAGTCTTTAGGTGCACACTTGTCAGGCTCCAGTTAAGACAGATAGTCACTAGATTTGATGGAGTTCCAGACATGACTGAAGGAAAACATAGACATCAGATGTCCTCCTTTCTGTGACTATATCACCTGTCCCTGGCTTCTAAGATTATGAGAGACGCAGAAGACATATAGATAGGATCATCAAGGGAAACAGCGTAGGGTTTATGAAATGAGAAATTTGGAATTATAGGGCCCAGGCTGAAATCCCAGCGCTAGCTATTCATCCTGACAGCCCACATAGAAACCCGAATGTTGACATGCTTTCGGTATCTGCACAAGTAGCAAAGCACTTGTGCGCTGGGTTCCCCCACGTGGACCAGCAGCTGCTGGAGGACCTGTAGTAACTGCAGAGCCACTTTTGCTATTTCCAAGTAGCCTCATTGGAGTAGAAGGGGACGATCGTAGATTCCCCAGTAATAAATAAACCTACCACTGTGTACTTTGGCCTTCACCTGCCTCACCGTTCATCCTTACTACCTTTGCAATTAGATTCATGTTATTTTTTTTTACATGAAACGGATGTAAACAACCTATCAGGATTATTATCATTGAACACAAATAGAACCCCTCCTCTCCCTTGTCACTCCATTCATGATGCTGTAGAATTCATTTTCCTAACTGCTCATACTATTGTTTTTAAGTCAAACCTCCTAAGATTCTTACCACACAGCATGGTGCTTCTCTTTTATGTGTAACTCTGTGCACAGAACACGCTATGGTGATTCTGGAAGTCCCTGTCTTTGTGCTCATCCTAAGAGTCATTCTCAACAGTCATGTCTGGACCAGTTTGTCTGTGCCTCAGTCTGTACAACAAGGATAATCGTGTAATGTTGCCGCTAGAGTAAATTGTATAAACGTATACAAATTCCTAGACCCAGAACAGCTCCAAAGTCATCTATCCTTTTTATTGCTATTACTTCACATGACACTGGTAATTCTACACCATCCGTTTCTGCTGACAGCCGCCATATTGCTCAGTTTACATTACTGTAACAGAATGTCATATACTGGCTATTTTTCAGGGTTCTAGAGCTGGAAGTCCAAGATGAGGGCACCCGGTTCTGGGGAGGATCCTCTTCCTGGTGTACACACAGCAGAGGCCTCTTTCTTATACCCTGTCCTAGAGGAGGAGAGAGCTGGCTATCTTCTATCATAAAGATACTCATGCTGGCCTGGGAGCTCCACCACTGTATCTGAAGGCCCCAGCTCCTAGAACCATCCCACTGAGGCTTACGTTCCAACATGGGAGAATTTCCAGGACACAGACATAAAGTTCAGATATGCCTTACTTGGGTACTCTGTTGGCTTTAGTGACTAAGCAATCGCCTGCTTGTTATAGGAAGATAAAGGAGAAGGACAGAGCCGGAGGTGCTTCCTTTATTCCCTTAGCCCCCAAGCCAAGGCCTCATGGACTCTTTCCTCTCAGAGTCCATTAGAAGGAGTTGTGGTTCAGTACATCTGGTATACCTGCCAGCACATTAGTCTGCCAGAAACATCAACATGATCCTTTCCAGTTTGTGAGGGGAGGAGAGGGTTTGTTTTAGGATGAAGTCAGTCACTTTATTTACAACAGAATGCCCCTGACAATGAAGTTATAACTGCCGAGAATCTTTATGCATTGCGAATTACATCCAAATCTATATTTCAAAGCGTGTAATCTCTCCTGATTTTTTGCAGTCAAATCTTCAAAAAATATAAAAGATCTCATTTCCATACAGATTAAGGTTTACCAGATATATTTTGTTAAGTGTTTACAGCACCAGGAAAAATGTTTTTTTTCTATGTCAATGGGTAATTTCTTATTTTAAAACTAAATGTTATATGCATCTGACGTTTACAACATGATGTTATAGGATGCTGATAGACGACAGTAAAATGGTCACAGTAGAAAAGCAGATAACACATCTGTCTCCACTTGAGCAGCCGAGCTTTACATATTCACAGAAATCCCTAGCACAATGCAGTTTTATTAATTTTAGTGCTGGCGTTGTGCATTACCTTTCTGGTTTTCTATGTAGATAAGTTGCACAGGAATGCTTGCCTAATCAGGAGAGCTTCCTGGAAGATGCAACTTGGCCCCCAACATCAGTAAGCAATATTTTTTTAATGTTGTATTATATTTTCTAGTGAAACAAAATGAGAAGGGGTACTGACAGAAAGGATTTTGAATGGATAGGACTTAGGGAAAATCAATTTTTTTTCTTTTATACATTAATTTTATAATCTACTGGCATAGTAAATCAATACTGGGTGTATTAAGCAAAGTATTTTTTCTCTTAAAGATATTCTGGAGTGTGTACAATAATATCCCCCTTGTGACCACCCTGCCTGTGAGATGGAGCTACCATTTAATGAGAGGAGAGAGGCGACCGCTTTGGTAAGTGTCTGATGTGTAATTTGAGGTCAAAGGTGGACAGAAACGGTGTGATGCTCATAAGAGATCTTTTCATCAGGGCATTCAGCTGGATATCTTCCCACCTGGCCCGTAGACAGTCTGCCTGATGAGCATGACCAGAGGCTAAAGGAAGGGGGTAGCACCCACTTCTTTAAAGGCCCATGTTGTGGCAGATGTATTATTAGACAGTAAGTTCGTTAGCCCAGGCTGGAGTCTGTTACTGACATAGCCTGCTATTGCATCATTCCTTTGGAGTTCAGTAATAAGTAAGAGTGTATCATGGCTTACTGAATAGCAGGTAATAGCAACCTAGATTGAGTAAAAACTGGAAAAATTCTCAGATTCTGGAACTGGGAAGTCCCACATGGTTCTTTATATTGTGTTTGCTTTCCATTCTCTGCTCAGTTTTTAGGCAGGCTTTTCCATTTGTGGGTCTTCCTAAGCTCCACTCTTAACTCTGCAAGTCTAGCCATGTCAGCAGCACGCTCCAGCCCCTAAGGGAATTTCTCGGCTGGATGTCCCAGGCCAGCCATGGATCAACCTCTGAGCCGAAGGAGAGGTAGGGTTTTCATAGGCAAGGCTGGGTAACAAACCCATCGTTAGAGCTCGGATGTGTAGTCACTCCTGTCTGAGTCTGAAAAGCCACCTGGCTTCTCAAGTGGAAATTGAGGTGCACTAAGCAGACGGCAAGCCCCGTTAAACAGAGACACCTTGCAAATGTCCACTGTGGGAACATGTGTTTGCCTGTGGCCTGAGGGGGAATTCATGTGGGATGGTGTCATGAATCTGTCATGACTATGAAGATCTTCCTAACCTGTGAAGCAGTTGCCTTATTCATCTATCACTGGAGAATCCCTTAGACAGCACATGCTTGTAAAGAAGAACTCATATCCTTCTCTTTCCCTATCTTCTTCTCCCCTACTCCTTTTTTTTTTTTTGTAGATTGTGGGGTTGAACTCAGGTTCTGGGTCCTGTCCCTGAGCTTTTCTGCTCTACAACTTTGAGCCATAGCTCCACTTCTGGTTTTCTGGTGATTAATTGGAGATAAGGGTCTTATAGACTTTCCTGCCTGGGTGGGCTTTGAACCTCCATCCTCAGATCTCAGCCTCCTGGGTAGCTAGGCGTGAACCTCCAGCACCCAGCTTCCCCTGCCTTTATTACAGCAGAATTCCACATTCCTCCCCATGTCTGTCCTGTTCTTTTGTCTTTCTTCTACTTCTGTTTCCAAGTCAAAGGGCTGGGGGAGAGTTGATTGGAAAATGCCTGATTGTTTTTGTTTTTAAGGTCACTTTTTTTTAAACCTACTTTCACCATTGGTCTTTGCTGCAGGGAAGACGAGAGTAATGCAAAGGGCGGCGTGTGGAAGATGAAAGTCCCCAAGGCCAGCACGGTACGTCTCTTCTGACCATATCCCTGAAGCAGCAGCAGTGCTTGGGATTTGAGGCTGGGGGTGGGGGGGAGGCTGCATGTGTTGAGCTGAGCATTTTGTGCCATTCAGAGAACCTCCCCAGAAGTCCCTCAACAGGCCTGGGGTGAGAAATTCATTTCTGACCTTGTCTGTGTCCTTTCTTACATTGCCACCTTGTCAATTGTCTATGGAAATGGTGTGGTCTGTATGAATGGGTTCCATCTCACAAGAAAGCTCAGGGTCCCCATGGAGGCCTTTCCCCACCCTTGCCCACATAACACAGGCAAGTTGGTTTTCCGTAGCACACAGTAGAATCCTTCCCACTAAAGCCTTTCCCGCCTCCCTGGAAGGCAACAGCACTTCCAGGAAGGACCATGGCACGAAGCAGAGGAGGCTGAGTTGTTCTTCATCCTTTAGGGTCTCTCAAGAGACAGGCTAGGCCTCAGAAGCCCATATGTGGACTGAAATAATTAAATAAACTTGAGCAGTAAAATCAAGGACTTTAAACCCTAAGAAACCACAAGGCCTCTTTGGAAATATCCACATCTCACCTTTTTAATGATTTCTTTCATGTGGATATGTTCAAGTAATTAAAGTGTCTCCAGGAAGTCATGTCTAAAGACTGGACCAGATTTATTACTGCATAATAGAGAATAAGAAGAAAGAAATAACAAACCAGGCAAGGCAAAGAAAACACCTCTACCCACCTCCAAAAGAGAGCAGAGAATGTAAGAGAATGACAGGATATTAGCTCCCTACATCCCTTCCCTTGCTTGCTTCCTTGCTTCTGTCTTCCTTTTTTTCTTTCCTTCCTTCCTTCCTTCCTTCCTTCCTTCCTTCCTTCCTTCCTTTCTTCCTTCCTTTCCTCTTCCCCCCCCCTCTTTGTTTTTGCAGTGGTAGGCCTGACACTCAAGGCCTTGCATGTTTATGTGTTTTGTTTGCTTGCACTAACTTTGTCTTGGATGGGAGCCAAGCATATCAATGTTCACTGAGATGCTTTGTCCTTCCCTGCTTGACCCAAACATTTGGTCACAAATACACTTTTGTGTCAGGGCAAGTGCCCTCACCCTAGTGCTTTGGCCAGTCCATCCCAGCTGCCCAGTTAAAGTCTGGTAGGCCAGGAGCATGACATCTCCCTTGTCCCATTCCATCTCAGCTGTATCACTGACAGAGGACAGATACAAAGTGGAAACAGTAGTCCCTAGGAAGACACTAGAAGATGAGCAGGGAGGGCCTAAGAGAGATGAAAACTTCAACCTCCCCAAGGGTGATAGGTCATCTTTCAGGTCCCCTGTTGACTGCCAGGGCCTTGGATAAAAGATCCATCAGCCCAGTTGCTATGAGCTGCTGAGACCACAGCCACCAGTATTATGGTACTGTGAATGTGTACGGACTTCCTGAGTGTGGTACACAGGCAGCTATTTAGAGGATGCTCTTAAATGTTCAACCTCCTTGTTGCAAACACTGTGCTGAGCCCGCTGGATGCATTCAATGACTGATTTCACACTCAACAACCACCTCTGAGGTCAGTGTTATTCCCTTGTCTACCTCAGGAGACTGATGCTGAGAGATTGGTAAACCTGCTTAGATGACAAAGAATAAACAGATTCTCAGCATTCAGAGCCGTGCTAGGAGACTTTGGAGCCTGTGATCTGTGACAAGGAGATGAAATGGGGCTAAGAACGGTTAGGTCTCCAGTGACCAGTGTGCAGGCCCTGGATGCTTGTGGATGGCATTAGTAGGGGGTCTCACAGAAAGAATTCTGATGTTTCTCATTAGCAAGAGGTGGTTCTGATTGTGAACCAGTCCTCCAGGGAAACTGTACACAGTCATCCATAAATCTACCACTTTGCATCAACAGCCTGCCTTCCATGAATGCATTCTTGGGAGCCTTTAGTATTCAAGAAACCAGAAATCCCCGTAGCTTGCTTGGGCAACCTTGTCCATACCTCATCAGCCGCAGGAAATGTAAAGAGAAGGGTTTTACTAGTAGCACGCAAATATAATCTATTGAAGCATTTTGAATCAATGACCATGAGAAGTAGAGAGCCAGGAAACTGGGCCATTTGAACAGCTCCCTCCCACCTCTGCCTAGGTGAAGCTCACCCAGGGAGTCACTAGCAATTAGCACTCATTAGACTCTGGACTGTGTGCATCTATCTGGGTCCCATAGATGCCACTAGTGTGTTTTATGGCTTGGAGATGTCTGCAGGCTTCAAATGTAAAGTTCAAGAGCTTCTTTAGCTCCTGAAGATGATTGAAAAGCATGTGTGTTTTGTTTGTGACGTTGACTCTTGTCCCCTTCAGTCCACAGTTTGGAAAGAGCTGTTGTTAGCCACCATCGGGGAGCAGTTCACCGACTGCACAGCGGCAGGTAAGGATGGTCTGTCTGTATCTCCGGGGCCTTGGCTACCCCTTGTTCTTTGCAGAAGTTTGTTGTCCTATAGCAGCTTTCTGCATGGTTTGGAACGTGTTTGTTTTATAACTGAAAAGCTAGTTAGGCCTTTTTTTTCGTGTGATTGTAGTGCTTGGTGGCAGATGTGTGTGTGTGTGTGCATACTTGTGTATATTTGCATATTATATAATCAGTCTTTTTCCACCGGTCCTGCACTTGTTGATTCAACCAACCACAGATAAAGAACTAAAAAGAAGAACTATCTTTGATCTAAATATGCACATATTTTTTCTTGTCCTTGTAATTATTATAAGTAATCTAGACATGATTTAAGGTATAAGTTGGACATATATAAATATTATGCCATTTTATTTTATTTATTGTTCCAGTCTTGGGGTTTGAACTCAGGGCCTGGGTGCTGCCACTGAACTCAAAGCTAGTATTCTACCACTTGAGCCACAGTTCCACTTCTGGCTTTTTGGTGGCTAATTAGAAATAAGAGTCTCTCAGGACAACTGAATCTTCTGTTTTTCTAAACATATGTATTAGAAGCCTCCATATAGTTTCCTTTACAGCATAACTTAGTGGTATCGAGAGCCATCTGTCCAATATAATAGGCAGAAAGAAAAGGCAAATATGACATCAGTGAGACTCTTAATTGTAATTTGTAGCAGGTTTCCTGTACCTGTGGCCTGCCATGTCTAGCGGCATTGAGGTGGGCGGTCTAGGTCCCTCTGTCCCTCTACATTCCTTCCCCTTCGTCCTGTCCAGCTCCTGGCCCTGCTGAGAGAGGAGCTCACAGGTGACTAGCGCTCCTCTCGGGTAGCTCCCTGCGATCTGAGGCCAACAGCAGGTCTGTAGCACCTCTGTGTGGAGACCACATCCAGTTTCTCTTGGTCTATTGTGTAAACAGTCCAAGAGGAGAAGTGGCCTGTGTGTTAAAGTTTTATTTTCTTCTTGAGTAGCTCCTTCTGCATGTTTCTAAGGGCACATTAAAAAAATTTCTATTTTACTTCCAGTTAGGGGTTTCCTTTTCTGTTCTGATACTACTTTCATGAATTAGTATGGCTCTTGAATTGGCCCTCAGTCTTTTGAGACAGGCATGTCTCTGGGAGCCTTGCCAGTCGTGTGGCAAGTTTCAAAGTCACCCCTGTAAAGTGTCAGTAATTCCACTTTTGTTTCCTTCATATTCATGGAAGGCAAAGGTTAGATGAACATTATAGGAACTTAAAGGTGTAGGTGCTTTCTCTTTTAACAGGTAACTCATGTGTATAACATGAAAACTCTGGGAGAGGAAGTCTTCTTATGAATTATTCCTCTTTCCAGAACCTGAGAGAATAGTCTGAAGTAGAAAGAGTACTCAGGATTGAGAAAAGAAGTTGCTCTGTGGCTCTCCTAGAAGTGAGAGCACCAATAACCATTAACATTCAACAAATTAGCTGTGTCACTTGAAGCAGGTTGGCTAATCTTTCTGGGCCTTGCTTCTGTCATCTTTAAATAGTGGCTCCTTCTAGCTCTGCCGAGGTAGGCTACTAGGTTTTGCTGGTTGATTCTACTACAGATGTCATATGTATCTGATGGACCTGCCTTTGCACAAGGTTGGCATTTGTATACTGTGTTTGGACAGGCTGCATTCTTAGCTGTGCCTACTTACCAAAGCCAAGCCAAAGCAAGATGGCATTCTCCATCACTTTACCCTCTGGCCACGAAGAGGTAATGATGGCAAAGGACTGGAGGACCCCACAAGGCTAAGTTAGTGACCCATGGCCTTTCCTGAGCGGAAAACTGCAAAAGCGCCTTCTGTACAGGATGCTCTTTTGTTACAGAAAGTTTAACATTGAGTTCTAGCAAGTGTATTTTTAAAGCAGAATTACGAAGAAAAACAATACCTAAATCATCCTATCTTTTTTTGATAGGGTTATAGTGTGTGTGTGTGTGTGTGTGTGTGTGTGTGTGTGTGTGTGTGTGTGTGTGTGTGTGTGTGTGTGTGTGTGTGTGTGTGTTTGAGTGCTGGTACTAGGGCTTGAACTCAAGGCCTGAGCACTGTCTTTTTTTTATTTAAGGATGGTACTCTACCACTTGAGCCACACTTCCACTTTCAGCTTTTTGCTGAATAATTGGAGATAAGAGTCTCATGGACTTTCCTACCTAGGCTGGCTTCAAACACATTCTTCAGATCTCAGCTTCCTGAATAACTAGGATTACAGATGTGAGCCACCAGTCCCCTGACTGGCTTATAAATTTCTGAAGTGGGCTGTGATCAATTATTTTGTTGTTGTTTTTGGAACTTTTTGTTTTAATATGACATTTGTAGAGCTTATTTACAACGTAAGCCTCTCCCTATAACTAACAGACTGATGGAAACATAGGATGTTACCAGCCCCGCCAGCTCCCTCAACTTCCCTTCCTTCACCCTAGACTAATTGTGCTTGTTTTGGGACATTTCTATAAATGGAGGCATTTGGTGTTAAATTATATACATGTAACCAAGATCACATTCATTTAAAAAGGAAAGAAGGAAGAGGGAGGAAGGGGGAAGGTAGAGGAGAACAAGGAATTATTTCACTGAAGATGATTTATTTGAACAAATTAGACATGACGTTCTTTAAATCATACTCAAGTAACAAAATGGCTAAATCTCCGGAAAAACTTTGGGCACAATTATTCAGATTTGCACAGGCTGGCACATTAGGGCAGAGAGTATTAGGTGTGGGGAATGCTTCTCTTTGAAGTATTACTGATGGATGCTTAGGTTGGAAGTGCAGAGGGCTGCCTTGTTCATTAATGTGTCACAAACTTGTAAAACCAGGAGGCAGAAGTCTGCATGCCTACCCTTTCCTTGCCAATTAGCATAAGCAGAGTGGCTGTGGGCAACCATGCAACTGTCCAGTAGGCTGAGTATCTGGCATATCTGTTCTCTCATATCTGTTACGCCTATCCAAGCCTGGAATTTCACTGCAAAACAACAACAACAACATCTATATTAGTCAGTGTTCAGACTTATTCAGGCTTTAATGGCCATCTATTGGAGGGCTATAACAGTAAAGTCTTAATCAGTGGACAAAGGTACTCCTTCTCCATGCATGGTGCTAACAGATGGTGCCAGTTTTGTAGCCCATGCTTTAATCCTACCCAGATGATTGCTAGAAGGAAGTAGAGGACAGGAAGAATTCGCAGAAAAGCAACAGCCAAGCAAACCACGAGACACTGATGAGCAACAGGGCTCACACAATATGGGTCAGTGAGTGCTGGGGTCAGTAGCACCAACTGCCCCTAAGGTCTCCAAAGCCTTGGCAGGAAGTCAAGAGAGATCCTTGACATTCTTAACAAAGATGGCAAGGCATGGAGGCAAAGTTCATCTGAGTTCACTTGGCTCCCACAGCGCAGGGAATTATGCAACCCATTTTAGAAAAGAGCCTCATCCAAACAGAGTAAGAAAGAGCGAGCTTTGGTGACATGTTACAAAGGGTAAAATTACTTATCTGGAAAAGGCGTTTTTCTGGAACACTCTGTATCCCTGGATAAATGTGATGTGACTCTTTGGGCTCTGTGCACTGACTTGCTTTTCTCCAGCCATTCCCTGAGGGAAAGGAGGGGTTGATTCCAACTTTTCTGTGCTGTCTTCTTTTCTCCCTCCTAGCTCTAGACTTACAGATGGGATGATGAGATATTTAAAAATGATCAGACTGACCTGAAATTGTCACTCATTTCTTTGTTTTGCCCATCTTCCCCTCAGATGACGAAGTGATAGGAGTCAGTGTTAGCGTTCGGGAACGAGAAGATGTCGTCCAAGTCTGGAATGTAAATGCCTCTTTATTGGGTGAAGCAACTGTGTTAGAAAAGATCTATGAACTCCTGCCTCACATATCTTTTAAAGCAGTATTTTATAAACGTAAGTGCTTCATTTCCAGTTACTACTCTCTAGCTTATTCTATCATATGTTTAAAGACAAAAACTGTTGCAAATGAGGGTAAAGGCAGAGTCACTTGAAACTCTGTAACTCCAAAAATAATTCAATAAAACATAAGTGGGTTTCTTTTTTTTAAGTTAAGTTTAGTCCCAGAAATTAAAGTGAGATTTTTATTCCTGCCTAGCTGCATGCATGTGAAAAGGAAAGATGCATTGTATTTTGTTATTTTGAAACTTTAAGCCTGAACTTAAAATTGGTCATGCTCAGACAAACAATTATATTCTATTGGAAACAACAATAACAGAAATGTCACTCTTTGAGCTGGCAGGTAGAGATTCAATCATCCCTTCATAAACAGGAATTTATAATGTCCGACATGTGTATTTGTGGAGGAAACTCATTTTGAGCTTGGCATGATTGAATGTTCTCCTGAATGCTAATACTTCCTCATTACGGGGTGACTGTGACGGAGGAATGAGAGCGGATTCATGCCTGGTGGTGAAATGGGAGCAGTGTGAGTCGGTGTGTGGACCCATTGTTTCCATCATGATTCATGTTCATTGCTTTTGTGTGCTCTTCTGAAAAAAAGTCATCTCTTTTCATAATGAAAACATCTTAGTGCTGTTAAATCAATGTCTGGTAGGTCTAACTGTGGGATACACTTTTTTCCTAAAGCTATTGACCAGCTCTACACATAGGTGCTAAATTTCCTAAGTCCCAAACAGTTCCTGGACTTCTCATTTTTTTTTTAAAAGAAGAGTATATTTGTATTGAAGCTAAGATGCTCTTGATAATAAAATGCCCTAGTATTTTAGTATTACCAATAAAGGATTAAAAAAAAAGTTCCCAATGAAACTATGACGTACTCTTGGATTCCAAAGGCCTTCTAATATGTGTATGGGTGAGGGCATCTTAAAATCGTTGAAATACACTTTATTATTGTCTTGCATTTCCCAACTGCTTGCCAAAAAAGATAGGAAAATCAAATTTCATTTCTTGAATGTCCTAGTGTGCCAGCAGATAGGAAAACTTAGCCTCCCGGCAAAGACTTTTGTAGTCACCAGCAAATGAGTCAGGCTTTGCTCAGGGAGACTGATCTCACACTGCATATACTTAAGGAGAAACAGGTCCTTGGGTTTTTAGATGTAAGTTTAAATTAAAAAAAAGAAAAGACAGCACTGCAGAAGCTGTATATGGGCTGTGCAGTGTGGAAATTGCCAATTTGCTGACACTGTTTTTATTCATCATTAATTATATATCACCCCACCTATAAACTGAAAAGTGTTCCGAGAATTTTTTTCCCAGGTTTCCATGCCCCCAAAATAACTAGCAGAAACTACAAAAGGAAGTGTGATGTATTGCCAGGTGAACGGGGCTTCGAGGTTCTTTACCTTGACTGAGTCAGCTCCACACTTGATTCAAAGGCAGAGCCATTTGGAGTCATGGTGCCAGGCACTGTAGAGTTTTGTCAAAACTGATCACACAAATCCCATCTCTCAACTGTTTTGTTCTTCCTCATCTGATTGTCAAGGCAGTTGGTCTGACATGATCTCCAAGGTTCCCTTCTACTGCAGCATTCTATGAACAGATTTCCAGGTAGCACATTGGTTAGCAGCAGCTCAGCAAGATGTGTTTTCTTAGATAAGTAGGCCACAGGGTGATGGGCTAGTTTTCCTGGAGTGTAGCCATAATCAGGTAAGAAGGACCAAAGGCCAAATGACTTACACCTCTTAGGATAATTGTGGGAAAAGAAAAAGGACATAACTAAAAGAAAGAAAGATTACTCCTTGGCTAGCTGAATCAAGCTGAAAAGATGCCCTAAAGGTAGCTTGTTTTTGTCAGTTTGTGAGTGGTTTAGAACCAGTAGTAGTCCTCAGCAGAAATCCATAATTTAATGGTGCACAAACATTTAAAAACTCAAAGACCATTGAAATAAAAATTAGAATTGGAAAAAAAAACCCAAGCCATTCTCTGTATTTTATATGAAGCAGGCAGTCCTTTACTGAGTGGGATTACATTCCATGTACTACTGAAATCATTTGGGAAATGAGCAAAAAGCTGACTCGGTAAGATGCAGGGTCCCCTGGGTGGGTGAGTCTGGGAGTGGCCATTCCTCTTTCTGTTCTGTCTTGTGAATGGAGCCTGTAAGGACAGCTCACAAGTTTATGGAAGTGAGGTGATGGCAGACTTTCTTTGCGGTAGGAACCCTTGCCTATTCAGTCCTGGCCTCCAGTGGGTATGTAAGGCTCTGGGCAGTGCTAAGTGCAATGTGAAGTTGCTGATCATTTGAGTGAGAAAGTTACAGTGTTCATAGACCACCCCACACCCACTCTTAAGATCTTCAGTGATGAAAGACAGGTCAGTGCAGGGCAGACTGGTTACCTGAAACCAAGCCTGTTCCCTGTCTCTTCTCTCTCCTCTTCACCTCGTTTATTTTTATATGGGTGCAGCAGAGAAATATTTTTACATTTTTTTATAGTTTGGGAGGGGGGAATCAAAATAAGGATCGTTTTTTGTAACCTCTGAAAAATACCTAACGAATTTCAGCATCCCTGATTATTTTGATTGCCACCTAGAGATGTGCATGTGCGTCTACATTTCTCTTGCTGCTTTGGTGCCCTAGCAAGCATTATTTCCAGCAGGGCTTGGTGGTACACCTGCCTGAAATCCTAGCAGTCAGGTGGAGGAGGTATTAGGGTCTTGAGTTGAAAGCCAGGCTGATCTTAACATAGTGAGACCCTATCTCCAAAAACAAAATAAAACAACAAAAAGTGCTTTCAGAAAAGTTTGCCGACTCCTGGCTTACAGAGCAGTTCTGTAGTACCTTCCTACCTACCAGGGCTGTTCTGAGGTGGGCAGAAGGCACTCCTGAGCTGTTCCTGCTTTCTTTTGCTGTTCCCTTTACCCAAGGACCTGGGAGTGTCTCAGCTGCGCCTTGTAGCCTCTCCCTCTTTACCTGGAAATCTTAAAAAACAAAACATCCTTGCATAGTCCTCTATCCTTCTGTGGCTCTTGGATTTGACCCTGAAACAGAAGATATTTCATAGCAGATCAAGCCATGTTTTCTTTGCTGTCTGCCCTAAAACATCTTCCTTACAAAGGAAACAAAAAGTGAAATATTTTTAAAAGCTATAGCCCTGAGAAAATGTTCAGTGAGGTCCGATTTCGGGCCATCCTTAGGATTTTGACCTGAGGTCACCCTTGGGGCTACCAGGCAGCACATTTTCCCAATGTTTGACCCACTTGAAGAGCAGGTTGCAGTCCACATTAAAGACAATCTGAAAGGACCAATACTCCTGACATCCTCCTTCCCCTTCATCTGTTCTAGTTCTAGTCAGAAGAAATCAGTCCCTGTTGAAAACAGGAATTGAGAGGGGCTGCAGAGGTAAAGCGGGCCCACCAAGCTGTGTCCTCAGGTGCCAAGCACTAAGAGAAGGCGGTGAGGGCCAAGTATACAGGACCCTACGTATGTGTTCAAACCTCTCCCTTTATCATGATGGCCCTCCCAAATACTGGAAGTGAATTTTCAAACTTTGCTTTTTGCCTCCTTTTTTTTTTTATTTTTTTGGCCAGTCTGGGGCTTGAACTCAGGGCCTGGGCACTGTCCCTGAGCTTCTCTGGTGTAAAACTAGCACTCTAAGCCACAGTGCCACTTCCTGCTTTTTCTGTTTATGTGGTACTGAGGAATCAAACCCAAGGCTTCATATATGCTAGGCAAGCACTCTACCACTAAGCCACCTTCCCAGCCCATCTTTTGCCTCTTGGTAAGGAAATGTTATGTATTTTGCAGATCTCCCATTTCCTGTCTTCCACTTTGAAAATGTTTTTTCTAGCATATTGTTTTAGTTTTATTATAAAGTTCCTAATTATAACTAATAATTCTGCACACCGAACAAGTATAGGGCTGAAAATCGACTAGGGTTTGGGGGTGGGGGTGGGTTATGGTTGGGAAAATAAACAGCCTCATCCATCTGATGAAACTTCCATTTTACACGAAAGGTGTGGAGAGGTGGAGGAGGGGCATACTATTCCTGTCACCCTTGTGTGATTTTTTTTTTTTTTGGTTTGGTGTTATTTTGTTCTTGAAGATAGGCTTGTGAATGGCCCTGTCTGGGTGAGTTAGGTTCCCTTCCTGGTATACTTTGTGGGGCCCATTTTCCCTGTGGTGTTTGCCCAGCACATTCTCCTCATCAACGCGGGATGAGTCACCCCCTTAGGCACCACAAGAAGGAACAGGCAGCAAGCCCGTTGCTTGTTTATTCCTTGTTTTAATTTTCATTATTACGTTTCTCAGGAAATGCACGCCTTAGCTAATAGTTACTGGCACACACACAAAAAAAAGGTATTTGAATTCTTGCCAACTATTGGGGAAGCTGAATGAGATGCCTTAGAGGAGGGTTGGCCCATCCTTTGCTTAAAGTTTTCTTTCCTTTTTTTCTTTTTTGTTTTTTTCTGTCCTTTAGCCCATGAAGAGCATCATGCTTTTGAAGGTGGACGTGGAAACCACTAATTGCACTCTGTAAAGAATTCTTTGTCCTTTGCTGATTGGTTTTGGAAACGGTCTTAACAGGAGGGAGAGTGAAGGAAGAGAAGACTTGCCGAAGCCCGATGCTGGTCAATTTAGAGTGGGTTTCTGTGCTTGCAGACTGGGCAATTAGAGGACTCGCAGTGGCAGGTGGGGTGGGGGAGATGCTGTGGGATTCTGCCTTCATATCACTTGCTTTGTTTTATTTCTTTTTCAATTTTTCTTTTTTGGCTTTTCCTTGTTTTTTTCACTCCCAATGATTCTTTTTTAATTTTTTTGCCTTGAAAATTTCTTCATTCAGGCTCATTATTTTCAACAGTCGCCTTTCATTGAGGCACAGGAACTCAGTTTCCCTTTGAGTAACTCTGCTGTACCTAGTTAATGAGAGTATACATCATCATGACAATGCTGCTTTGAAACCACACTGTAGGGGAAGGAATACTAGCTTGGTGAAACCTGTCTTTTGATTATTTGTTGTGACACATTCCTGCGTGCTCTGAGCTGGGCATTGTTTTTGTTGTTGTTGTTGCTGTTGTTTTTTGTTTTTCTGTCCCAGAGAAAAGAGAAAAAAATCATATTCAAACCTGATGTTGCAAGACGGCACACACATCTTTTGTTTTTCCTTCTTAAAACTTAAGAGGTAAAAGAAAAAAATTGGTTTGCCTGCATCAGGATCAGAATTACACTTTAGGTTTTTGGATTCTTTGTGCAAATATTTCTAACCAGAATCTCAATCCGGTCTTTTCAATGAAAGAGAAGTAGTAGCAGGCAATTTTATCCAGTGGTGAATCCACTTTTTCTGACTTAAAGTGGAAGTGATGTATTTTTTTTACATGTTTGAATTCCACTTCTTCTAAAGTATAAGGTTATTTATTCACTTGGGACTTTCCAGATGAATTCTAATACGTTTTGTAAAGCCATCTCCCCTTCCCCTCCTCTTAGGTATCATTTCTGATACTCAACAGCCTCTAGCCTTAGGTGCCTTCCCTCCCTTTTCAAGCAGGAGCAGGAAACTTAAGTCTCACATCCAGGCTGCATGAAAACACTCATAAAGTTGAACTTTGAGTGCATCCTGTTCATATTAATGATGAGACTTGTTGTTATGTACTGCATTGGACTACCAAAGAAATACTGGCTTCAGTAGAAGGAACTCTTGGAGCCCTGAGACCCACTTGGAACATGCCGATTTCCCTGTACTGACTTTGTGCCCAGCTTCTTGGTGCTTTTACCTGAGAAGGAATGGGGCCTTTTGAAAGCCCTCAACAGGCTCACTACTGATGGCTTCTTGTGGGATCTGTGGGAAATAGTTTGCACTTATGCATTTCTCCAAAGGGTGGTGCATTAGAACTCCCTGGAACTCGGGATTTTTAATACCTCTTGGAAATGTTGAGCAGCAGAGAGAGGCGGAACCTCTCTCAGCCTCCCTCTCACATGTATTTTGTCAATAAAGTTTCCCATTCAAATGTTTCAAATGACTTGCGGTGATGATCTATTTATCAACGTTGTTCCCTCCACTCACATTACTAACCACATCAGCCATAATAATAGTCATCATCATCAGAGTTTTTTAAAAATTCTTTTTTCACCCCCTAAGTTGAGTTTCTCCAGCAATTGCACATTTGGGTATTGGGACCTGCTTTTCTAAGCAATGTGCATTTCTTTAAATGTCATTTTAAAATTATTCCTCAAGGATTAAAAATTTATTCTGGACCCGAAATTGCTTTTTATTATATAAGTCTTTTTCTGATAGGGTAGAAACAATATAACTGACTTCATTGTAAGTGACACCTATATTTCTATCAGTCACTGAGTTTGGAGCAAGCCTTATTTTAGAACTTTATTTAAAACATTTTTGGTGACATGTTCAATTTTTTCCTGTGTGTAGCTTTTGAAGTAAAAATAAAACAATAACTAGGAATGCTAGGTTGGTGTTCATGCTTTCGAGTTCTATTGTTGATGATCCTGGAGCATGATCACACATGGGAGATTTTTTTTTTGTCCCAATGAACTTCTACAGCTATTCTGACCTTTTGGAAAATACCAAACATGAGGAGGATTTAATTTGCCTAATGTTAAGAACCTATCACCTAAATTACTCTCAAGAGTGGATTTTTGTCAGATTTTGCTTTGGAAATTGTTATAATTGAATATTTAGTCATAACAGACTTTGTCTGAACTAAGCTGATTTAATCAGTTTAAAAACCTCTCATTACCTCCTTAGATTAAAGAAGCTAATACTTTTTGGAGATAGGAGGAAATACTTTGGGGGACACGTGATTTTGGGGGTAGGGTAGTTCAGCCATCACGACCCATGCCTGGCCAAGTGGGAAGTTGGGTAGAATGAGACCTTTTTCAGCCAGGCCCTGCAGGTGCAGCCTCTGTTTTCCGCAGAGAGCTAACCACATAGAAGCCAGGGGCTTGCTTTCTTGTCTGGTAATTCAGCGGTCTGTGAGGCAGAGCCAGGAAATTTGATTGAAACCAGTATATATTCTTATTCCATCCCTCCACCTCCATTATTCCCAAGTGGCCTATCACAAGCACTTCCTTACATTGGGAGAGTTATGGGGGAGAGTTAAATAACTAAAGACTCATTGGTGCAGTCTGTCCACTGACTTTGCATAAGCACTTTCTGAAGTGTTAGCCTCCTTGTTAAGATTTCCTCTTTCACTGGAAAGATAATGGCAGTTGACAGCTAACAGGTTCCTTGGCTGTAATGTTGCTACTTAATTCACAGGATGATGAAACAATGTGCAAACGAAAACACAACTCTAGTAAGACTCAGGTTAATGTCTCTCTACCCACCCCTCTCCTTGAGTTCAGTTAATAGCTCCACTATACACAGTCACAGATTTTACAATCAACAAGAACTTTAGATAGAAGGGGATAGATCCAGGAGACATGCTACCCTCCAGCTGAGCCTGGACTGAATTTGGCCCCTTAGGAAGTACACAGAGCGGGTGAGTGACAGGGCTAGGCCTTACAGTCTGCAAGCTGCATCCTGGTGCAAGTTTTCTCATAGAGAAGACCCCAGTATCTATCAACCCAGCCCCCCAAACCTGTCACCCCCTGGTCAGCACTCACATCGGACTCACCCTGACTGGGGATATAGTCACACTGTCAGATGCTCTTTTAAATAACTGCTCATTTTCTCTTGTTCACTTGCGATGGGTGACTGATAGGCTTTAGGTTTGGAATCTGGAAGTAGGCTCCCTTTTCCCCTCCCTTCTTCCCTCCCTCCTCATCCCCCCCCCCCCCCCCCCCGCCCGGTAGTGGGAGGGGCCTCTGGGGAATCCCGCCATTGACACAAACCCTGCACCTGTAATGCTCACACGGTGGCGCTGCCTGCCAGCCCACGGTTCCAGACCAGCAGCAGCAGAGTGGATCTAGCCATGTTGTGGGGTTATTTTAAGATCCTGCTGCATTATTTGATTAGAGTGTAAAAATTGTACTTGGTGGTGACATTTAGTTCTCATACACCTAATAAAATAATGTGTCAGAGAGAACTCTCCAGACATGTTGTAAAAAAGAAAAGGGGATGTGGGGGGGAAACCCTTCAAATCCTAGGCATTGGCTATGTAAGCAGACATGATGGGAAAAGAGTAAACACGTACAAAGAAGATAAGGAATAGGTAGTCAGTAGTGTGAGCAAGACAAAAATATTTGGATGTGGTTTTGGCTGTTTTGCTTTCTGGAAGAGAACTCCCCTTTAAAAATGTAAATGGACCCTTTATCTGTGGTATGTTTCTGTTAGAATTTCACTCATTAAACATGCAAATAGAGGACTGCCTGTTTCATTTTTTAAAAAAATTGCATCGCATGTTGAAGTCAATCAAAAGAATTCTAGAGTTTGGTGGCTTAGGACTGTGGAAAAGCTAGACAGCTGTCTCAGAGCCCCGAAGAGTCAGAGGGTAACAAGGAAACACAGGAATGGAGTCAAGAGGCAAGTCCTGTGGAGCAGTTACTGAGTTCTCTTTGACCACTCTCAAGAGGCAAAAAGCCCCGGTAGATTCATCCATTTGATTGTACTTTTCTGGGATTGCTTCTCTTCTTTTTGTACATATACATCAACAATTTAAGAAAAGTTGTAAGTTATCCCCTTGGAGCCCATCTTTCATGGTGCTGATGGGACTTAGGTTTTTGAAAGAAAACTCAGAGACTTAGAATCTGTGAGTAGAAGAGACCTTTGAGATCATCTACCCCTTAGCATGCCCAGGCATTGCCAGAGTGCTTATTTATGGCACAGATTTCTCTCTGCCCCTCCCTGTAACTCTGAGTCCAGACTTCTGTATTTGAAGCTAATGCCCCAATGACAAAAAACCCATGGCCCTCAGGCCTCACTTTGAGAACTTTGGATTTTATGCAGCTTCTGCATTGGGCACATGAAGGAAGCCCTCCACCCCTTAGCTGCTTCAGATACCCAGATTTTAATATGTAACACCAACAATCTTTTGAGAGCTGGAGAAAATCCTTATTACTAAAAATTAAGTGGAGGATGCTCATAAATAAACACTTTATGACTAGGACCACAGCAGTCATAAATAGCCCATCCCTGGAAGTCCATAATACAAAACCTTTCATACCAAGCAGTAGCTTTTCTCTCTTTATAAATACCATTTCAGCCTGTTAAGAGAAACGAAATTAATGGTCAGAAAAAGTAGCTGCTCCATATGCAATAACTACTTTTCTATAATGTCTTAGGGCATCTGGGGTTCAGCATCATTGAACACGATTAAATGAATGTTATAGAGCTATAAAATTGCATGTAAAAGAACGCAAAACTGTTCAGATGATGATCAGAGTAGCCTGGGAATGAGTTTCCACTAAAATTAATTGTCACTTTCTAAATGTAGCTTAGCAAAGCTGTTACTAAACTGGAGGGATTCACTAATATATAGGAGTGTCCAAAAAAAATTAGTTTTCCCCAAACCATGAGAATGGTAAGCAGCAGAAAGAAGTCATTGTGAAGTCAATGTTTTTGTTTGTCATTGCCTCTTAAAAAATGCACTGTCCCATTGTATATGTGTGTTGAGTGTGCTTTATTAGAATATCCAATAAAGTAGCCTTTGGATATTCTATGCTCTGTGTCTCCCAGAAATTGTGAGATTGAGAATCCATGTTCAATGTTTAAATGTTTGCTCGCTGCCTGGAAAAAAAAAAAAGATCAACTCATTAAATGAAATGCAATGAATGAAATCCAGTTTCAACATCTCATATTGAAGTCAGAATTTTTCTTGAACTTTTATTCTGGAACAAGTGGCTTTGGAGGGGGCATTTGCTAAATTGGCAACTTTGTATTACATAGGGAGAAGCATGAAGCAAATCATTTTTTTTTTTAGTTTTCTATAGAAAAAAGAGGTATGTATTGTCTTTGAATACAAAGAAGTGATTTTAATAAGAGCTTAAGCAGGTGAAATTTTTAGTTTTTAGCACTTTTTATAGTTGAATAATGCTGAAGAACTCTGAATATTTTAAGGAAGTTATAGGCTTTCTGTTTTCAAGGGGAGCTGTTAATTTGGTGAGCCATGCATTCAATTTTCCCCAAATTTCTCAGACTTTAATGAAGTACCATAGCTTTCAAACCATGGTTGTGTTTTTTAAAAAGTATTCATTCATAGCAAGTTATCATAACTTTGCAGGGATCCTGGGGGAGTCTTTAGTTTTATTTGAATTATTATACACACACACTTCAAGTTGCAACTAATAAGCACACTTTGAGCTTGAGATATATCTAGGACCATTTGTCTTGAACTTAAAAGTCTTATCAGTTGCCTTGAAAGTTCTTCATTCTTTAGAGCAGACTTACCTGTGTAAGTTGAACCAGGTTTATTTGCCTGATGGTTTGGATCTGCTCAGACCTCTCTCCCCACCCCATTTTATACCATCTGTGCCCTGTGCAACCTGGGACCCCCTCACATCTGGCGACAAGCTGGTGGAATGCCCTTCCTTTTGATCTGGTCTCACCTAGTGATTTGCTCAGTATTTTGAAGGTCAGACTGAAAACTTTTTCTTTTCTAGTTATTTTGGATTTTATATCGTGTGTTGTGTTTGAAGTCCAGATACATGTGAAAGTTGCTTCTATAAGTCTGTCATTTTTATTCCACCCTATTGCAGCAATAAGGTAAGACTAGCTTGTACTCTTCTTTCTGAAAAACTTAATGTGTGGAGTGCAAATGTTTACTTGCACAGAAGTGTTTTGTTTTGTTTTGCAGTTTTCTAATTTGGGACTTGTATTGTCATGAGTTGATGTCCTTACTTTTTTTTCCCCAAGTTAAAATGATATGAAGTGTGTTAGAGGGTTATTAATGGACAGAAATGAATTTTGAGATCTTTTCTAATCTATTGTGCTAGTTTCTCCTTCTCTCTGGCTGGGTTCTTATAATACAGAAATATTCTCACTCACCAGGTTTGAAAGTCTCATGCAATTGAATAAGCCACATTGTGTAATCTTAATTAGGTTCCAGGTATGTGTATGGTGATTATCATAACCCTGTTTATTCCAGCATGTTTTGCAACGTATTTCCAGCAGTTCTAATATGTGTGAGGCTTCCAGTAACCAGGAACCTGGCACATAGTAGGTTCTCTGTGTTCCCCGACTGGGTGCAGTGTATCTATTTTGCATCTCTCCTGGAGTACGGTTAGCCAGAAAACTGGTCTTAGGCTCTCAGAAAACACATCTTACTTGATTTAATACTTCTTTACTTTTTACTCAGGATGGTTTCATTTTAGAACAGTTATTTGTCTTTGATGCTGCCATCTACCCAGGTTGATTTACTTGTTCCCCATTTAGCTAACCAGCCAACTTATTTATTCTAGACGGTCTCAGACATATCCCTTTAAAAGCAAACAAAATACCAGCGAGCCCTTATTTCTTCCCATTCATCTACAGACGTTCCCATCTCTCACTGAAGAAGCCAGCAATTCAGAATTCGGTGTGAGATGCCCAATTAATTTTAACACAGCAAATTTAATGAAATCTGTGAGGGGCAGGACGTAACACACTGAAGGCTTTAAAATTTCATAATACCTCCTTCTCGTATTGGAGTCTGGTTACTGCCACCCTGCATTCTCTGTGTACTTTATCATCTCGTGGTTATTGATGCACTTTTCAGAACATGTTCTCAGTTGTTTTATTAGCATGGGCTTTGCTTTCCCACCTCACAGGTAGGGTTTTGGAGGCTAAGACTATGCGTGCCTTTTCTTTCTCAGTAATTCTTTTCAGGCAGTAATTGCTGTTTTAAAAAAAAATTTAACTGCTTTCCACTAACGAATGTATTAAATATCTCTGGAATTCTCCAGGCTGATAGGTCTTTTGTTACAGGAAGAAAAGAAAACAGTAGCATGTACAAGGCTCAGCAAGTTCAAATATATATCATCTGAATGTAGTTCTAACTTCCCATCATCTGGCTCAGTGATGGTGCTGACTAGCTTATTTCTTGCCAGAGAAAATAAGTTTAAATCATAAGCATCTATTAACTAGCAGGCATAAATCATAAGGCTTTAGAATCCTTAGCATGTTGAACTCTGTACGGTTTGTACAGATGGTATGGCTGAATGCATGCTCCTCCCAACACGCAAGATGTGGGTAGGCCCTTACTCCCCAATTTCCTCTTCAACTCAAGAAACTTCAATCATTTGCTTGTTCTCCTCCCCACCCCCTCCACCAATACAGGAATCTATAAAGTAGCCACCCAAAGTGAGGTTTCAGGTCTTAGGTAACGCTGCAGTTCTAGGACTCTGTCTTCCTGGAGAAGAAGGCTGAGAAGGGATGTGAACCTTGCTTATTCAGGCCAAAATAAGTGATGTTTGGTGGGGATTCGTCAGGTTATAAAGGACGCTAGTTCTCTGAATGTGCTTTTTTTAAAAAAACCCCACAGAATCAAAATTTAACACAGGGTCACCCACTTTAAAAAAAAAAAAAAAAAGCATTCCCCAGAAGGCTGCTTCTACCAGAAACACTTCAAGATCGTTCCCAGAAGTCTTCAGCTATGTTTTTAATCTGGATGTGATTGGCTGTCATCCTAGCTACTTAGGAGGGTGAGATCTGAAGATCTCGGTTCGAAGCCAGCCCAGGTAGGAAAGTCTATGAGACTCTTATCTCCAGTTAATCATCAGAAAACCAGAAGTGGTAGCGTGCTAGACTTTTGTGGAAAAAACTCAAGGACAGCATCCAGGCCCTGAGTTCAAGCCCCATAACCAATAATCCCTCCCCCCCCCCAAAAAAAATATGCTTTTAAAGCCATGTTAGAAAGTGCCATAGCCAGGCACTGTTGGCTCACACCTATAATCCTAACTACTCAGGATGCTGAGATCTGAGGGTCTCAGTTCAAAGCCAGCCTGGGCAGGAAAGTAGTTTGTAAGACTCTTATCTCCAATTAACTGCCAGAAAATGGAAAGTGGCACTGTGGCTTAAATGGTAGAGTGCTCACCTTGAGCTGAAGAGCTCAGGGACAGCACTCAGGCCCCAAGTTCAAGCCCCATGACCGACAAAAAAAAAAAGTGCCATAAACACATATACACTTAGAGTCCTGTGCATCATTTGTCAAAATTTAACATTTCAGAAGGCAAATGGCATCACTTACATACTCCTTGATTTTTGCAAAACATCACTTAAAAATGCACCTTTTTAATGCATTAAATTAAGTGAATACATTAAATGAATTAAGTGCCCAATAGGTCAGAAACATGCAATGTTTGTCATTCCCATTACATATACACAATTTATTAAGGCCATTTATACAGATGTTCCACTTATTTACAATATCACTGAGAAAAACAGAAGATGCTTTCCAAGAAGCTACCAATAGTCATGTTATTGTCAAGGATGCAATAGGCTATCCAGTAGTAAATCATATAACACTAAAGGTAGCAATAATGATAATAACTACATTTATGGAATGTCCAAGAATGGAATTGAGTGCTTTCCGTGTATTGTTTAATCTATTAATATCACAGTCAAATTGGTATTATAGCAGAAGCATTCAACCCTGATCTCTGATTGTACTGATTCTGTGTTAGTTCTTCTTGGGGAGACCTTGGCCTCCCCTAGAAGCACATGGATGAAGAAGCGAGAGGATTTGCTCAGGTAGAGAGAAGACTAAATTTCAGCAGGCAGGGGGCCATGTGGTAGAAGGTGACAAGTTCTTGCTCACAGCTGGTATTCTGCCTCTGGAGCTGTGCCTCCTAGCCAAGATGGCAGGTTCTGAGAAGCCACAAATAAGTAAGACCTCTGTCAACATGGTGTCTCTTTATGTTTCAGGAAGCATTTCCCAGTAAGCCCTTGGCCCTACCCTGAGAGCTAACCTGAATGTTTCCCAATTCTGAATGCAATTCTTTAATCTGTGCCAACCTTAGGCTACACACTGATCAACTTCCTGTCTTACGGTAGCCAACTGAGGGGATTCTTTTTTGGGGGGGGCGGGTCTGGTCTTAGGGCCTGAACTCTGGGCCTTGGCGCTGTCCCTCAGCTCTTCAGCTCAAGGCTAGCACTCTACCACTTGAGCCCCAGTGCCACTTCTGGCTTTTTTCTTTTTGCTTATGTGGTGCTGAGGAATTGAACCCATGCATGCAAGGCAAGCGCTCTACCACTGAGCCACCTTCCCAGTCCCCCCCCACCCCAACCGAGGAGATTCTATCTATCAAGCTGCATCACTGGTGGCCTTGACTCCAGACCCATCTTGTAGATAATCAACTTCACTATTTTCATTGTTAAGCATTCAGTCACAGGCTGGCTAACTGAAGTCCATGCATGAAAACATATCCTTTACTGGAAAGATTGCCTTTCAGGCCTTCACCCAGAGCCTGTTAACTCACAGAAGCTATGACTTTGCTAAGTGCGATTAGCTGACTTTCTGTGATGAAACAGATCAGATCCCAAATTGAGCCTCCTTTTTTAAATTGTAAAATGATGGTACAGAGAACCATGTAAAACAAACATGTAACCCAGTGAATTGGTACAAGGAGAAAGGTCTTTGACCAAATAAATAGCCTTGAGTGTTTCTCTACACTTTATGTCTGCTTTGATCACAAGAGAAAAACATGGTTTTTGTTTTTGTCATTTTACTTATAGAAGCTCTTCCACGTGTGAACATTGGACTCAAGAGTTATTTATAAATCCTTTAAGGGATTAGTGCAGAATGGTGCCCCATGCACTTGGTAGTCCCATAAATCAGAGATGGGTAGAGTTCAACATGCTTTGGCTGTAGTGTGTGGCTCTGTCCATACTTATATCAACAGTACTATTGGTAACCTGTGATGGACTACATCTAAGCACAGAGATTAAGTACTCTCCCAAACCCTAGGAGGGCAATGCTTTTATTGTTCCCAATTTCTGTATGTGGAATCTTAGAGAGGTCTTCCCCAAGGTCACACAGCGACCTTTGCCAAGTCAAGGTACAGCTAAGGTCTCTAATGTTTCAATACATCTAATGCTCTATACTATCACTGAGGGAAATTGAATGTTCTGATAGACAAGAACTTTGAGATTCCTTCTGCAAGTTTGTTTTAAAAGAAAATAATCACTGGACACCAGACACCATGGCTCATGCCTATAATCCTAGATACTGGGATCTGAAAATCAGTTCAAAGCCAGCCCAGGCAGGAAAGTCTATCAGAATCTTTATCTCCAATTAGCCAGCAAAAAGCTGGAAGTAGAGGCATGGCTCAATTGGTAGAGAACCATTCTTGAACAACAACAACATAAACTAGGAGATAGTACCCAAGTCTTTAGAAGAGATAGAGAACTCACTGGCCCAGTTTACAATCTTCATTTTACATAGAAAGCAATGACTCAGAAAGGGGAAAAAAAGCACTTAAGGTTACACAAGCAGTTTGTGGCAAAGTTGCAACCAGATCCCGGAATCTGGTTGTTAAAAAAAATCAGTGATGGTTTCTTCCCATGTCTCATGTGGCAAAAAATACCCACATTCCCTAACCTGCCTCTTTGCACAAGTCCATGTGGGCAGATCTGTCTTGAAATTAGTTTTCCAGCTAGAATATGCCATCCACTTGCTTATTTTCTCAAGGTTTTAACTGGGAGTGAAAAAAATGTATACTTGAAGCTTGCTTTTCTGTCTCACTTATTGAGTACCCAATCTGTAGACACACATGCCTAACACTCTTCTCTGAAGAATGTACAAGAATAACACATTTGACTGGCGTGGATGGCAGGTGAGAAAGAATTACTGGTGTAGTGTGTGTAGGCCCTTAAACATATTCACGGCCAATTCTGGATTACCCCAGCACAGATGGATCAGGCAAAAAAAAATCCCTCTTCTTCTTCTTACTGGTGACCTTTAAACTATTTGTGTTTGCAAATGCTTCTACCAGAGATTGCTAAGGAGAGAAGCACAGAAAATAGAATTCTTCTTGACCAGAGTTATTAGGTATCCTGGTGAACATTTTGGTGATTTTGCCATTGAGGGCTCCAGGAAAGAATGGAAGGTTCTCTTCTGACTTTAAGTCACTTGGGATGCCCAACCTCGCCTTAGATGTGAACAGTCAGAAAGAGCAAACTGGCAACCATATGAAAGGTTTAATTATTGGGTTGCCATCCTATTACCTTGTGCCTCAAGCTAGCTACTCACCTTCACTGAGTCACAGTTCCCTCATCTTTAGAAAGGAGAAGGAGAGCCTCTTCAAAGCAAGTAATGTAGGAAGCGTCCTGCTCAAAACTATGCATAGGGTACAGAGTGCGTAAATAGGAGGCTCACAGGTGAGCCCTCTTCATTTGTCTACACAGCAGAGTGGACTCACCCAGGCTGCTCATCTTACACTTAAGACATCGGGCCAGCTCACCTTCTTTGAGGTCCTAGAAGTCTGGTTGCTATACTCAGGCAAACAAACCTACAGCGTCTCCTGATTATTGATCTTCTCATACATAGCATATAGGGGAAGAAAAGTATGCCTGTTTCTTGAGTCCTGTGTCCCTGGCTTCTGAGTCACATGAACCAATTTTTTTCAATGAACCAATGTAAGCTCGAGTGAACATTCTAATTATTCTCCAAGTACATTATTGTCATCCTTCCTCAGAAATATCAAGAAGGAGGTCCAGAAGATGAAAATGTCTTCTAGACTGAACCATTTCTGGTTAAAGTTTAAGTTTCTTATTTTCCACTGTCGGGTGTAGACAGACACTCAAACTTGTCATGGCAGGGTAATTATGGGAAGTTCCCAAATGACCTCTGAATTAAGATGTAAATTATGTTAATAATGGATGCCTGGAAGGAAAGTTGGTAGGAATTCATATAGCCAAGATACAAGCCATATGTGTTATTGACTCTCAATCAGCAAGTATTTGTTGAATAACTGTGGTGCACTAGATACTGCAGATAAGAAAAATAAACAAGAGAAGACATCATCTCTGCTTCATGGAGGTTACAATTTAGGCAATTAAGAAATACCATTAAAACTGAACTATCACCTGGTGCCGATGGCCCATGCCTTTAATCCTAGCTATTCAGGAGGCTGAGATCTGAGGATCGCAGTTCAAACTCAGCCCAGGCCGAAAAGGTTATCTCCAATAAGCCATTCAGAAAACTGGAAGTGGCGCTGTGGCTCAAGTGGAAGAGCTGTAGCCTTGAGCTGAAGAGCTGAGAGTCAGTGCCCAGGCCCAGAGTTCAAGCCCCAGGCCCCCAAAATAACAACAAAAAAGAAACCCTAAACTATCAGAAAGGTAAGAAGTTTATCCTGACCATTTTCACATTTCACCTACTTGGCATTAGAGAATAAGCTTAGCTCGTGTTGGAACCAAGCAATGTTTGGATGTTACCATAAGCAGGGTTGTGTTTTGTTTTTAAGTTTTAAAAAATCTCCTTCCATTTCTAAAGCTGAGTCTTTACCTTAATCTCATCATTCTTTCCAAATTCTCTAATGATAGACAGTGAATTCAGTAACCACAAAGACTTGCTTATAATCGGCTGGCACTTGTCAGGCATTTTAAAAGCTAAGCAAGGCTCTGACTTTTGCTTGGTATGTTGCAGTGTCTTTGTGCATTTACTTGAGCAGTGGCAGCCATAAAATCCATCTATCCAACTGCCTGGGCACCAGCATGTGAACGAGAGGGATTCTTAACACTGGAATGTCCAAAGATTGCTTACTCTGTAATTTTTTAAAAGACCTGTAACCTCTTATAAAGCATACAGAGCATCTGAACAAGAAATATGACACTAAGTCTAGGATTAAATAATATCTAGGGGCTACTACCTTATGCATTTTGGGCAGTTGGGAGACTCTCTTAAGTGCACGTTAACAAAGCCCTGAGCACCACAAATGAGCTTCTGTCCCATGACCCAGCAGGAGACCCCTTCCGATTATTCATTCCAGAAGCTGCACTCAGACAGTGTTCAGCCTTCCTAGTTCTCTCTCTCTCCCTGGTCCTTTAAGATTGGCGGAGGTCACATGCTTCCACCCCCATGTTTTGTGGAGAGGGTCTTGGTCGGGGCCCCATTGCCCTGATAACTCCGAACAATTCAAGCAAACAAAAAAAGCGCCCTAGCCAGAGAGGAGCCAACTCAGAACACTGGTAAAGATATGATTTCTTTCATAAAGAAAAAACAACAAAACACCCAAGTATTTTCAAGTCACAGCAGACAACCCTGTGAACTTGTTGGACTGGACATCAGGGTGGTCGTGTCTGCTGACCTGGGCTTTGCGGCCTCCTCAAGTTCAGTCTTCCCTTTTCAACCATAGGCTCCTAGAGAGGATCACCTACTTTTCCTTGATGACAAATTAATCAAACTTGATTTCTTGGATGAGATGGATACAAAAGCACAACAACTCCCCAAGGCGCCTTCTGGCTCTGATTAGAGTAACAAAAGGATATCTGAGAGCCATCTTTCTCCCTGCTCCCGGGGCTGCGGGCTGAAGCGGAAAGCAAGTTGGGCTTGTAAAGCAGAAAGACCTTATTAAAACACATTTCAGCTGCGATCAAGCGCGCGGCGAGGCCTCCTGACAAAATAACTCTGAGATCTGCCCACCTTTTTCTCAAGAGCACCATTTCCGCTTAGAAGGACCTAGAGGAAGTACTATATTATGAATCTGAAATGTTTATTGATCTTCCCTTTTATGTTTCTGCTGTGAAGATGAGCATATTATATATGTGTGTGTATATATACACACACATATATATATATATATATATATGAAGAAATTGGCCTGTGGTCTGGCAAATGTTATGAGATAAGCCCTCGTTTGGATAAGGACATTGACATCTATGAGACTTAAAATTAGAAAGCATTGTCCTAAGCCTATGGAATTTATGTACCTATGAAGGCAGACCCAGGACAAGGTGAAGATGTCTGTTTCAAAGGACAACCAAGCAGGTCTGGTGAGCATCCCATTTCAAGAGGGCCTTCTGCTAAATCGGGGTGCGCAGGATTTCCACACACAGCGCTCTCAGCAGCTTTGTCTTCCGCCTGTTCCGGGTCATGCAAGGACAGAGCTAGCATCCATCTTGTCATTGCTGTGGCATCTATATTTAGAAGGATTGCTGTTGCACAAAATATGGTTCCCTGACTGTCTCTAGGGTGCTTCCTACCCTTCCCAGAAAGACTTCCAGAGAGGGGGGTTCAGACTTTCATCTCAAAATGTTGAAAGAAAGATCTTGTAGGCGTTTCCTTTCACGTGTAGGTAGAAGGCACACATCTATCTGTCTGGTACAGGTGCCAGGGTGACACATCTGTAGGATCCATTTCCGTGCGTACAAATACCAAACGGGGTGCTGATGCACACACGGGATAGTTGGGGGCTCGAGGGGGCCCAGCTTTCATTGGTGACACTTGGCTCCAAAACCCTTTCCCCAGGCAGGTTTAAAAAATGCTGTGTGGCATTGTAGGACATGTAATCATCAAAAGCTCTTTGGAGATCTACCTTCTGAAAGATACTTCCCCCCCCCAAAGGGTGAAAGGAACCCACATTTTCATCCAGGAGACTAGCATCTTCCCCCTGGCACCAAACCTCGTAGATCTGTGACCATGGGCTGCCAGACTTCCTGAGCCTCAGTGTGCCCACCTGGGAAATGGGGATTGAGTGTGAGGCAGAAAGGAGGAAATGTGTGTGCATGCAGGGCCCTTACTAGATGGTCAGTGCTACTCTGGGTACATCTTGGTATCAGGGCTGAAAGACACCAACGTGGTCTGGCTGCGGGCAGCCTGCTTTGGTTTTAAAATTATATTCTAAGGTAAATTATTTTCAATTGTCACAAAAATCCTTTTTTTGGGGGGGGACATAATTACAAGCTCATTGTTTTAAATGCAAATAATAATGATAGCTAGATCTTCCCCTCACACCTTCCCCCACGCAATCCCCCCCCAAAAAATCCTACCTTTGATTGAAAAAAATTCCTAAGCAAGCATGGTACTACATGCCTATAATGCCAGCACTCAAGAGACTGAGGCAAGAGGTCAGTTCAAGTCCAAGGTCAGCCTGAGATATATAAGGAATAAGTATGTCCTTCTTTGAAAAGGGATAAGTAGTCCTAAATGATAGTTCAGGAAATAGCTGTGTGTAGATATGCAAAGGCATGGAGGAAAATTGAGGTGCACGAAGGGCCAGGGAAGGGGATGGGACTTGGGAAGGAAGAAACGCTGCAGATGGAAAAGGAGGAATCAGAGAAACAGGGTGTCTCAGCACAGATAGTACAGAAATGATCAGCAACACTGTCTTCCATTTAAAATACAACCCCCCCCCAACTTTCCAAGCTGGGCGCAGTGGCTCAGGCCTGTCATTTTAACTACTTAGGAGGCAGGGATTGAGGGATTTCAATTCAAGGCCAGCTCAGACAGACAAGCAGAGAAACAGCATCTTAATCAGTAGCTGGGCACACAGGAGAGTGCTTGTCATCCCAGTTACAAAAGGAAGGGCAAATAGAACCATTACATCCCAGGCTGGCTTAGGCATAAAGCAAGACCTTATCTTGGAAATAGCCAACATAGAAAGGAGCTAGAGGTGTGACTCAAGTAGTAAAGTGCTTGTCTAGCTAAACCAGGCTCTGAGTCCCAGTACTATCATATTTTTATTTTATTTATTTTTTTTGGGGGGGGGGTCTGGTCTTAGGGCCTGAACTCTGGGCCTGGGCGCTGTCCCTCAGCTCTTCAGCTCAAGGCTAGCGCTCTACCACTTGAGCCACAGCACCACTTCTGGCTTTTTTTCTTTCTGCTTATGTGGTGCTGAGGAATCGAACCCAGAGCCTCAGGCATGCAAGGCAAGCACTCTACCACTGAGCCACCTTCCCAGCCCCAAGATTTTTAAAAATATATTTTTCTTTTCTGAGAAAGCCACCATCATTCGTGATTCCTGGATCTGTGTCTCCCTTTCAGCCATACTGTTTCCTTAGCTGTGCACACAGAGGGGAAGTTCATGGGCGCCAGTGGCTCATGCCTATAACTCTAGCTACTCAAGAGACTGAGATCTGATCGGTTTGGCTTAGAAATCCAAGCCAGCTGGGTGGCAAACAAATCCAAGAGACTTGTATCTCCAATTAACCAGCAAAAAGCCGAACGTAGAGGTGTGGGCCTCAAGCGGTGAGGGCAAGAAGTTTAAGCAAGAGCTGCAGGTCTTGAGTATTGGCACAAAACCCAAGCAGTCCCTGCCCTTCTGGGGCTTAGAACCCTGTCTGTGGGAATGAAGTAATCACCCCTGGCCTTTGTCAACAAGTACTCCTCTCCCATACCAGTGTTTGTCCTGAACAAACATCGGTGAGGATAGGTGGCTTTCAATTCAGTTTCTCTTCTGGTCAGAGTGTGGTGGGTTGTGCTGGTTGTGGATGGCGCTCTCTCTCTTTCTCTCTCTCTCTCTCTCTCTCTCTCATTGATGTAGTAGAATGTTTGTAGCCATGATAGGAATTTTACACCTGTGTGCCATTCATAGTTTCCCCCCAGGAAGCATGGCTAGAGTTTGGGTTGGTGTCAAATTTGGAGTGTAAAAATGGCCAAGACTCTGATCTTCCTTCTTGGTCTGTTGTTTCTCTCTGCCCCAGATCGGCCCTACCACATCTATGAACGGGAAAACACAAAACCCCTCCCCAAGGGTTGATGGCTTGTTCCCTGGCCTTGGGGGAGAGAGGGAGAGAAGAAGGTGTTGGTGAATTTTCATTATAAAATGCCCTCCTCCTAGCACGTCTTCACCGTCATTCCAGGGAGCCACGTGTATATTGCACTTTAAGCACAATTGAAAAATCTCCTAGGTTGCCGACAAATACCTAATTAGTTCAAAGACTGAACTGTTGGAGGGCAGATTGCCTTTATCTGTGACAATACGGGTTTCTAAAGCAGATCTGTTAAAAGTGCATTACTGTGACAGATTTCAGATCTCTGATTCTTCTAGTTCCTTTCTCCATTGTGAGGAGTTCACAATAGGTGAAAAGCGCCTATTTTTAGCGGTTGTAGAGATGCTCAGATTAATTTTTAGCGGAAGAGGTAAATAAGGCATTCTGTCCTTCAAGTGCTTTTCAAGTCCTCGTCACGTGCAGCCTGTCAGTGTGAACACGTGCACACGCAGCGGGATGTGCTGGGAATCGCCATGGGCTGCCTTCAAGTTCACAGCTGGCGTCATCAGGGGATAACCCCAATGGCTGAGCCCCGGGGCTTTCTGGGTAGGGTTTTCCACACAGCAGGTCTGTGATGGGCAAGAATGAGGTGGGGAGCATCCTGGGTGAAAGGCGGAGTGTGATGTGTGTGCCAGCCAGGCCGGAATCCCTTCATTCCCACTCTTGCCCCACCCCTGTCCTCCTGGGGAGATTTTCAAGGTCCTCAGATGTTTCTCCTTTACATCATTGCATTGCACTGGGCCTAGGCCTTGGGAGGACCTTTCCCAGAAGCACTTGTTGCTCTGCATAGGTGTGGACCTTCTAGGAAGGAAGCTACATCTCCATCGTTTTTATCCACACAGATTTCCTGCCTGTTATCTGCCTTTGGATTATTCAGAGGCAGCCTGCAGAGCGGGGGCTGGGGTCAGGGTCCTGTCTTCGTAGCTGAGGGGCACCTAGCAAGGAAAGGTGCTTGGTCAGCATCGTCAATGCTAGATGAGTCCCCAAGTACAAGCTGGGTTTTTAGCCTTCATCCTTTACCACTTTCTTTCAACCTATACATGCAGATATTTTTTTCTCTCCTAATACCTAAGGTGCATCCCTGTATTATTCTGCTGTTATTTTCAGAGCTCCATTCATTTTCTATTTGAACTATCCACTGGGATAATTTTTAAAATAAGAAATTGATAGAACACGAAATGGATATCAGTAGCTCATGACATTAGGGGTAAAGTAAGAGAGGATCACTGTGAACGCTATTGCATTAGGCTACTGTACCACAAGGGAGTGAGAAAGGACCAGGACTCTCTCGTAGGAGAGACAAACTGTGTGTGACATCAATGAAAAGTTGTGCTTCTTGTGGCTTCAGGGGTTGTTTGATCCAAGAGGCCTGAAAAATGTGACTTCACACGTTTCTCTAGCACTGGACCTACATCTTCCCAACTTTAAGTCCTGGTCTCAAGGTTAGGTACCGCGGGTTCTGCGTTTCCATCCTCTTGAGCCAGTCACTCCCAGGGGGAAGGGCTGCCTTAAGCCACACACACACAACTTTACAACCGAGGTGAAGGGACAAAGTCCTCTCTTAGCTCTCGGGAGTCATTTCTCCATCACTCCCCCAGCACCTCCCTTCAGCTGGGAGTCCTCCCCATAGTGCACAGCTATTCCATCTAGGCAGCATCTCCTTCTCCGTCCTCCTCGGTCCTCCTCTTGGATGGATCTCCCGCAGGCCCCCTCCCCCAGCAGTCCCCTCCTGTTCTCCCATACAGCACAGGGCAGGATGGCAAGGACAGAGACCATGGGGCCTGGCTCATAGCACATGTGCCGAGGAGGTAAGCAGGCTGGGTTCTCCTATGGAAGGAAAGGTCCCTGGGTTGGCATGGGGGGTTTTAGGACCCAGTTGATGAAGATCTAGGGTGTGGCTGGGACCTTCATCCTCCAGATGGAGATCCCTGCCATGCACAGAACCCAGCTGGTGCCAGTGGAAAGCCTGGGTGGGTGGGATGTCCCCAAGGTCTATGTCTATGCATTCCACTCTGTGTGTGTGTGTGTGTGTGTGTGTGTGTGTGTGTGTGTGTCAGCTGCACATACTCTAGCCTTCCTTATCTGTAGTTTTGCAGATAGTGTTATACATTGGTAGTAAGTTCTTATTTCGAAAGAATGAGCCAGTTCTTAATTCAGAGAAATGATCCTAATGCCCAGGTGAACACCTCGATCGTGGTGTCTGTATCTGAATGTCAAAGATGTCAAGCAGGCCAGGCTCCGTGGCACATGTCTGTAATCCCAGCTACTAAGGAGTTGGAGACTGGGATGCTTGCAGTCCAAGGCTAACCCAGGCTAAAATAAAAAAATAAAAGTTAGGAAGATCTCATCTTAACCAATAAAAAGCTGAGTATGGCAGTGTGCACCTGTCACCCCAAGTACACAGTAAGTGTAAATATTAAGTCCAGATTGGCTCAGGCACAAAGCAAGACACAGCTCAAAAATATCAAAGGAAAAAAAAAGGCTTGGGTCATGGTGCAAGCACAAGGCTCTGAACTGAAACCCCATACTACAAAAAAAATTCTTGTTTGTTGGTCATGGGGCTTGAACTCTGGGCCTGGGCACTGTCCCTGAGCTCTTCTGCTCAAGGCTAACACTCTACCACTTGAGCCGCAATACCACTTCTGGTTTTCTGGTGGTTAATTGTAAGTAAGAGTCTCATGGACTTTCCTGCCCGGACTGGCTTTGAACCATGATCCTTAGATCTCAGCCTCCTGAGTAGCGAGGATTATAAGCATGAGACACTGACGCCCAGCTCAAAAGAAAAAATTTTTTAAAGATGCCCAAGATGAAAAAAAAATCTTGACTACATCTTCAGGGAAATTTGCCCTGGGAGTCAGTTGAATTTGGATTCAATAGAATTAAAAATATTAAACTTGACAAAGTGTCTCATGCCTGTAATCCCAGTTACTCAGAAGACAGAGATTGGAAGGGTTTCAATTCAAATGTTAGCAAGTACCACTCCACCAACAACTTGTGTACATGGTAGTGCTCGCCTGTAATTCCAGATTTGTGGGAGGAATAAGGAGGATGATTGCACTGCAGGCCAACCTGGGAAAAACATGAAATCTTACTTTTTTAAAAAAGGTGGGCAGATGTGGTTCAAGTTGAATTAGGCTCCAGTAGGCAAAGGGTGGCTGAGCATCTGGTGAGTGAAGATTGGGTTCTCCTGCTCCTCAACTGTCTTTTTGGGGGGCTGTTTTCCCTCTCCTAGGAGGGTACCCCATGTGTCTGTTCAAAGGAAATCACCACCTAGACATCTGCATAGTCTCTGGACTTTGAAGTGTCCACAGGAGATTTGGCAAAGAGAAATGCAGGGTTGCTTTGAGTAAGTGGGTGCATGGCTGATGGTACAGCCTGAACCCCGGAAATTACACCACCGGAAATTAAAGTGCCTTCCCTCCCCATCTGAGACAGGATTTTACATATCATTTCTCCAGTCATTCGAAGGAATGACAGACAGACACAGAGGAAAAGCTGTTGCATTCTCTCACACGTGTACACGTATGTTTTGGAGCATCTAGCACTTTCCACGTAGCACTGAAGTATTTACGGAGTGCATTAGTGTGTGTTGGCTCGTTTGGACTTTCTAACAGATCCAGGCAGTTCCCTGCTGTGCAGGTAAACTAGCTGCATGAAAGGTGAACCGGCCAGCCTGGCATGCTGCCCAGGAGTGAGACCGCAGACCTCTATGGTCCCTCTGGGGCTACTGTCAAGTTCCCTGGAGAAAGTGGCCTGAGCTGAGCCCTCCACTTTGCCCTCACATTTGGGGAGTAATGTCTCTGCTCAGGTATTCCTTGATCCACCGGGCAAAGTGAAAACAAGGAATTAAGCAGTGGTTAAAACAGAATCAATAAGGACTAAGTGAGGCCTGTGTGCCGCATTGCATTATAAACTCCATGTGTGAACTACTTAGTCCTCATAGGAAACTTCCTGATGCGGAGACTGAGGTGGCATGTCTCAGGTAAACTTAGCCAGAAAGCAGTTGAGCCAGAATCCAAATAGAATTTCCTGACCCCAGGATCCTCCTCAGTACTTCCTGTTTACTAATTGAGTACCTACTTAGCACCAGCCCCCGCCCTGCCTTTTTAATTAAATATATTTTTTATTGTAAAGATACTGTACAGTTACATGAGTAAGGTAATGAGTTCATTTCCTATCAAGCATTGTTACCCCCTCCTTTGTTTTTCTCCTACCATCCCTTCCCAACCCCTCCCTCCCTGCCCCCAAGTTGTAAAGTTGGTTTTCAACATAGTGTCTTGTACATCTCATTGCTACAATGGGTCAACCTGTATACTTATTTCAGCATTTTGTTATTTCCCTTCCCCTCCCCAAATTAGAAAATGTGTATTCAAGTTGCAGGGCACTAGAATCAAATACAGTGAGAACAGGGGTTAAACCATGGGGGAAGAACATACAAAATAAGCAAAAATATCACATAGTACATTTTAAGTACATTAAAAACAATAGCAAGAAAGATAAAACCTCCTGTGTCCTTATCTTGAGGTTTATTTCACTTAGCATCATCTTATATGGTCATATGTACATAGCTTTTGACCTTTTGCTTGTCCTAGACATATACTAGTTATTGCAAATAAGGGAAACCATGGGACCTATGTTTCTTTGGGCCTGGCTTACTTCACTTAATATAAGTTTTTCCAAGTCTTTCTATTTTCCTAACAAATAGAGCGGTGTCATTCTTTCTGATAGAGGCATAGAATTCCATTGTGTATATATATATACTGCATACCAGCACAACTATGTTTATCCCCCTGCGTTTTATGTGTACACCAGTCCTGGGGCTTGACTCAGGGCCCGGGTGCTGTCCCTGAGCTTTTTCTTGCTCAAGGTTAGTATACTACCATTTGAGCCACAACTACACTTCTGGCTGTTTTCTTAGCAATAAGAGTTTCATAGAAAGTCGGGCTGGTGGCTCACGCCTGTAATCCTAGTTACTCGGGAGGCTGAGATCTGAGGATCGTGGTTCAAAGCCAGCCTGGGCAGGAAAGACTGTGAAACTCTATCTCCAATAAACCACTAGAAAACCGGAAGTGGCACTGTAGAGCGCTTGCCTTGAGCTGAAGAGCATAGGGACAGCACTCAAGCCCAGAGTTCAAGCCCCACAACCACCACCACCACCACCACCAACAACAACAACAACAAAAGTTTCATAGACTTTCCTGCCCAGGCTTGGCTTTGCACCGTGGTGATCCTCAAATCTTAGCTTCCTGAGTAGCTAGGATTTATAGGCGTGAGCCACTGGCTCCCAGCTTCATTGAGCCCTCTTAATATACTATCTCACTGAATCATAGGAATCCCCATTTTAAAAATGAGGAAACCGAGGTTTGGGTCATTCTGTGACCTGCTCCAAGACCTGAACTATCCATCAAGCCTGTGCTTCACCAAAGGCCTAAAGGTGCCATTCACAGTGTTATACGTTAGTCTCCCTTGCTTCTAGACAGCTATGCTTTTCTGGAAGGGCTTTGAGGAGCCACGTCATTCTTTTCTACATCACATCTCCTTAGGATCTTCAGTGTTTGGCAGATGGGGAAACTGAGGCCCTGGGGAGGTGAAATGACTTGCACAAAGCAATGGGTCTTACAGAGAAGTGGCTGCCAGATCTGAACAGGCCTTTGGGGTACTCTGCTGGGCAGTGACACAGTTCATTGAGCCGCCTTAAGGAAATGTGCCATCTAGAAGAATAAAAGAAAATAATAATTATTATATTGAAAAGTATTGGTGAAATAATCTCTGTGTGGGGGGGGGGGGCGAGGAGGATAGGCAATTAAGAGGAAACTGGCTTGTACTTGTGGAAGATTCTCAATTGAAGAGGCACCCATAACTGACTCCGTTAGGTGGCTAGTGTTGGGAGAGTGTTGGAAGTGGTGCTACAGCCACCATTGGTGCTGTTCAACAGGAATGCCCAGGTCCACCTCAGACCTGCCGGGGGCAGCACTTGTGGCTGTCCTGAACTGCTGAACATGAAGCAAGATGGCGGTCCTTTCCAACATCCGCTCTATCCTGGAATCTCTTAGAGACATCGGGGACCCTGTCATCTGTTCCAGTCCCCCAGGGGACCGAGCTCTGTGTCTACCTCACCACCTCAGTGGGCCTGCTTCCCATCTGCTTCTAGGCTGGTATCTATGATGAGTGGGGGGGGGGGGGTGGTCTGGCAGGCCATGAGATCTGACTGCCATGCTTAGACCAGCCGCTGGCAGGTTCTGAGATCCCTTGGCTGCTAACATCTGGTCTGTCTGAATGGTGCCCTCTCCACCTTCAGAGGACCTGTTTGCTGAGCAAAATGTTGTCTCTCAGAGTCCTCTTGCCTTTGATCTTGTAGGCCAGCTCTCCTGCCCGCACATCGCACAGCGGCCTTGCGCGGCCTCCACATCTGGCCTTGCGTCTGTACAGTGTTGCTTTGCTTTCTGGCGCTCTCTCTCTCTCTCTCTCTCTCTCTCTCTCTCTCTCTTGCTGTTCTGACTTTCCCATCTCCACATCTGGCCGCCTCACAGTGTGTAACTGCAGCCACAGCCTGCTCATCTTCCCCAGCAGTTATCTTCCCCTCCAGACAATTCAGACAGGATAACCTCTTAGGAAAATTGGGTAATTCTCATCTCTTACAACTTCATTTTCTGTTTGCACCAGCCCTTGCCAGCCTCTCCCCAAGGGTGAGCAGAACCCAAGCCTATAGAAGGGAGCCTCTCTAATGTGCAAACAAATTGTCTGGGCAGCCGATGAAAATGCAGAGTTTGGTTTGTAAGACCAGCTGGGCCTCAGAGGCTGATTTCTGACAGGTACTAGGTGATACTGGTGTTTATCTATGAGCCACACATCCAATAGCAATGTCTTCAGATACTTTTGGAATGGTTGCACTCTGGTCTCTCCCAGTGATCTCCCTCCCCACCCCCACCCCCCCCCCCCCCGCCCATATTCCCCTCCTCCTGCTTCTTCTCTCCCTCTCTCTTTTCCCTTTTCCCATAACGAAATTAAACTGCTTTTATTCTACTGCATAGAAGTCTTCACCTGTTGTAGGTCACTATTTCAGACTCAAGTGTTATGGCTGATAGAGAAGCTGATGTGCATTTAGAAGACTATTACAGAGCAGGGTGTGGGATCTGTGACTGCAACTTAAGAATCACACTTCCAGTGGTTTGGCTGTTATTTTTTTAACACACTCGGGCAGGGTTTTTTGTTTGTTTGTTTTAAACAATGTCCTGGCAGCTTTTTTTTTTTCCTTAATAGGAGTTATTAAAGGAAGGGTGCATTGACAGTAAGAAGATCAGTGCTGAATGTTGTAAATGTCTCCTCTCACCTTAGAGTCCCTAGAGTTCCATCTTGCCATTCGCCCAGAGTTCTCAAATGTCAGAACAGCATGCTGCCGACTCAGGCTCAAGATTTGTGAACTGTGTCCCTGTCTCATTTGATCCTACAGCCGAGCCCGGTCTGTTCTATTCAGAATGAAAAAAAAAAGTGATTTCTATGTAATAACTGATGATGTGATGAACACACCTCGTCCATCCTGGGCTGCTCTAGCTCTTCACAAACCCTCAAGGAGGACGTTAGAGTTGAGTGAAGACAGCTTCATCCGAGGCAGAGTGACTCGCTTCCAGGGGGAATTCCTCTGTGCTGTCATGACACAGACGTTTAGGTTCTCCTGCTGAGATGTCCAGGTTAAGGGACAAGAGTTTGTGAGGACAAGCACTTGGATTTGTATCCTGGCTCCTTAACTGCCTCACCTCTGTTACACTTCGTTGATCTAGTTTGGCCTACTGATGAGTGGGCACACGTGTGGTTATTTATTTACTTGGCACTCAGGCTTTGTAGAATTCATGTGTGTGCCTGGAAGAGCTCTACCATGCTAGCTAGCAGGCGGGATGCCGAGGTTCACACCTATAATCCTAACAACTCAGGAGGCTAAGATCTGAGGACTAAGATTCAAAGTCAGGAAAGTCCCTGAGACTCTAATTCAACAAGCTGGATAGTCGAAGTTTAGCTGAGTGGAGACCTCTAGGCCCTGAGTTCAAGCCCCACTAATGGCCAAAACAACAACAACAAACAAGCTAGCTCGTGACTGATATAACATGGTCAATGACAGCAGGCCAGCTCTGGACCTGCCCTTGGGGTTCTTCTGGGAGAGCCTCCTTCACATCCTCGGATTATGGGGGTGGTCTATACAAGATGGTTGGCTGGTTGTAACCCAGGCTGACCTCAGACTCAAGACCCTCTTCTCTCAGCCTCCCAAATGTTGGAATTAAAGGCTTGTCCTGCTAAGCCTGTCTTGTAGGATTTCAGTACTCTTAACAGATCTGTTCCTAGTTAGCCAATGATAATACCAGGTGCTAAGCCCATTTCCCAGGGCTGCTCAGCCAGTGAGAGAGAGGGCCACATTGTGTCACACTGGGTGTGTGACCTGACCCTGGAGCATCTGGGAGAGAATGCCGGGTAAGCATCTGACAGTGTCACGTGGGTAGTCAGGCCATTTCACACATCTTTGCCCTCCTCTACCCTTCATTCTGTGTGCTATGTTTCACCATGAGTTTAGTCCTGTCTTTGAAGTGGGGCCAAGTAGGTGGCTGTAGCTTGAACATCTGACCCGTCCAGGACTCCGCAGGTCCTGCTGGGGCTGTGACTCAGGCTTTCCAGTCTCCCTAGCCATGCTAGGGCACAGGGGAGTTTTCTAGCTACAGGTTGCTGAAGGGTTCCAGGGCAGGATGTTTACAGCCCCAAGAGGAACGGGCACCGAATCAAGCAATCCTGGCTTGGCAAACCCTGGCTGTTGTCTACAGTGCAAGGCGCCCTGCCAGACCGGCTCAGGGGAGGAAAACATAACAAGAGCTGATGTGCTTCCATTTTACGTAGGACATAATACAGGTTTTCAGGTTGATTTCTTTTCCTAAATAAGAAAATACAATGGTCCCCACATCCAGTATGCAACATGCTAATGCTCACTTTGTGCTGGGGTCCAGGCAGGTCTAAGATGGTGTGCAATGCAAATACACAGAAGAGACAGAGCACACATACATGCTCACAGCCCGCAGCACTGAAAGCCCTGCGGTGGGAAAATGAACTGTGGTTAAGGGATTTTTTTTTTTAATTGGTCCTGAGGCTTGAACTCAGGACCCCACACTTGCTAGGCAAGTATTCTACCACTTAAACCACACCCCTAGCCCTTTGACTATAATCCTACTTACCTCTTCCACAGAGCATGTTGAACACAGGCCAGCACATCCAGCTTTTGAAATGGTGGGGGGGGGGGGGGTCTAACCACCTTGAAACTGGACCTACCCTAATCCCCGTCTCCTCTCCAATAGCTGGGATTGGTTTGTTGTACCCACCCGTGTTGGATGAAAGGGAACCCTGGAATTCACTCTTCACCTAAGGAACAGTGCTGCCGGCTTTTTCCTCTGAGAATTACCGTTAACCAGTTTTCTGTTCCGGACCAGTTTGACAGAGTGACACACTTGCTTTTTGATATCCAAGCAGACAGGAAATTAATTGCCCGTTAAAGTTACTGATTTCCCCAATGTGTAATGGTGTTACGTACTTTCAATTGGATACAAGAAAAAAAAGCACAAATAGCTTGTTTTAGAACTGACATCGCAACTCAGGAGTTCATGTTCCCAAATGTGAGTTCATTTCAAGAATTCAGGCCTTGTGAGCTATCACAGAGCTCTTTTGCTCAAGGCTACCACTTTAAGCCACAGCTCTACTTCCGGTTTTCTGGTGGTTCATTGGAGTTAAAAGTCTCAGGAACTTTCCTGCCAGGGCTGCCTTTGAACTGCCATCCTCAGATCTCAGCCCACTAAATAAGATTACAGGTGTGGACCACCAGTGCCTGGCTTCATTCTAAGCTTTTTACATAGCTAGTGGACCAGAAGAGTCTGTACATAGAACATAGAACCTTGGAAATAGTCATCTGACTCTTATCTATGTCTTTTGTATGTTACAAGGGAAATTTAAAAACAAATTTAGAGAGCTTTTTTTCTGAGTCCTCTAAACTGGTGTTTTGGCTATGAAAAAAAAAGCAACTGTAGAAAGTTTTTTAGTTTTTATTTGGGGGGGGGGGAGTGTCCTGTCATGGGGCCTGAACTCTGGGCCTGGCCACTGTCCCTCAGCTCTTCAGCTCAAGGCTAACACTCTACCACTTGAGTCACAGCGCTACTTCTGGCTTTTTTTCTTTTTGCTTATGTAGTCCTAGGAATTGAACCCAGAGCCTCATGCATGCAAGGCAAGCACTCTACCACTGAGCCACCTTCCCAGCCCCAACCCTAGAAAGTTTTAATGACCTGAACTCTTCTCTAAATATTTTCTCCGTCTTGAATTTTAGATTTCTGAGTAATGACAGGAGGTGACACTTCTCAGCTCTGAATCATGGCAGAATGAGCAGTGTTTGGGTGGTGCTGCCCCAGGCTGTGAGCTGGGGCTTGTGATGACCAGGGATATACTCGTTAACCTCTTTCAGCCAGGTTGTTATTACGTAGTAAACTGTGAAAGACTTTTGGTTGTGTGCGGTCCATACGAGGCAGAATGGATAAAGTATTTCAAGTATAGTAGCAAGCATGAGGCCCTATAAAAAATGGTGCCTTCTGGCGGCACCCTCCACAAAGAAACAAAGAAACAAACAAAAACTAAATTCATGTCAAAGTTAAAACAATAAAATGCCCTGGTGCTGGTGGCTCACTCCTATAATCCTAGCTACTCAGGAGGCTGAGATCTGAGGATCCAGGTTCAAAGCCAGCCTGGGAAAGGAAAAATCCTTGAGACTCTTATCACTAATTAACCACCAGAAAAGGGAAAGTAGGGTGGTAGCTCAAAGAGATAGAATGCTAGCTTAGGGACAGCTCACAGGCCCTGAGTTCAAGCCCTAGAATGCTAGCTTAGGGACGGCTCACAGGCCCTGAGTTCAAGCCCTAGAATGCTAGCTTAGGGACAGCTCACAGGCCCTGAGTTCAAGCCCTAGAATGCTAGCTTAGGGACAGCTCACAGGCCCTGAGTTCAAGCCCATGATCAAAGAAGAAGAAATAAAGAACACAATTAAATGAAAACTTCCTCACACAGTACATACACACAGTAACTAGTAACAGAGGGTCTGTATTTTATTTTTTCATTCTTTCCATAACCATGGGGTGTTTGTTCTCTCTGAGATACTAGCAGTGATCCTCCCATACTACATAGTCAGGTCATCTGCAACAAGAAAAAAAAAAAAAAAAAAAGCTTAGGATCAATGCTACTAAAACCAACAGGAAACAAAATCAAACCCCATGGTGTCATTCCAAGATTTCCAGAAGATTCTTCTAAAACTCTGCTTTTCTTTTTGAAGGGGCTTCTGAAATTCTTCAGGCTCCACTCCACCACTCCCTACTTGTAATATCATGTTGAGGATTATTCTAAATGATTCTGAGACTTTGCACAAACTCTGTCTATTTCAAGTCTGTTCTCGGAAGATGGAACTCCACAGAAGGCGATTCACATGATTTTTTAGTCCGAATCTATAAATAATTGGTGCATCCATTTTAGCCCCCAAAACTCCCATCTGGTTCTCTGTTCACACAAGACTCGAAGGCCGAAAGCTTGGAAAGATAGTAATCCTGAGATAATTGTGGACAGAGTGGATGTTTCTCACTTCTGGTTTCTTGAGGACTGTTAACTTGAGCTTGCCCAAGGTGATCTGCACCCATCCGCAGGCTGGATAAGAAAGCAAAAAAAAATTACTCCCAGGCACACATTTTATTTCATCTTCCCTGTTCAATTTCCCAGCTTCTTTTCATGCATTAAAACTGTCATGGTTCGGGACCAGCAAAGCTTGACCTCCCCCAGATCCTACTTCAGACATTTCCTAATTCCTGCCTGGTAGAGACTCAGAACACAGCTTGTTTGGGAGAATCGCAGATGGAGTATGCAGGATGGATATTAGGAAAAAAAAAAATCATCTCTTCGGGGTGGTAAATGGAGACATTTAAATTGGAACAGCCATGCAAACCTCATCCATGTTGGGAAGTGGGGTTGGGGAGGGGGGGCTGATGAAGAAGCCCGTGATGTCACTTTTGCCTCTGTAAAAGAGTGCTTGTGAACATTCTCTCTGCACTTTAAGAATTCCTAATGTGTGCAGTCAGCTCAGCTGCTGAGCTGGGTGTGTTGGAATTTCTGTTGATGTTCTTCTGAATAAAGGAGGGGGGGAAAGAACCAATAACAGATACACAAACATATTTCACCAAAGATGGGGGAAAGATGGGCATCAGGCTCTCCCCTGCTGATGTGGGGGTGACAGTGGAAGAAGAGAAGAATATTCTCAGTACAGGGACTGCAGCACCACCAGCCCCCCAAAAACAGGAGAGAGAGAGAGAGAGAAAGAGAGAGGGAAAGGTCAACAAAGGTAAGTTGCTCAGCCAAACAGAGTTGGGGGTGAAAGGTGGGGAGTGGGGCAGAAAAGGGGATTAGTTGGGGAGGGGGGGGGAAGAAGCAGGAAGCAAGTAAACCAAACCCATTGTGATTTATTAAGAATGTTTAATTTGAAATTGTGATCCCTACAATTATTGAAAATGGAGCAGTTAAAAAGGAAAGCATTTTCATTGTGACAGGGCAGGAAGAACACGAGAAATATTTGACATTCAAATGCCTTTTTTTAAACTGCCTTTGTTCCAAAGTTCTTCTTTTGCATCTGGTTAAATGCATATTAATTTTTCTGCCTTCATAATGAATCACTGGGTGTCTGTATCTTCTTTCAGAGAGAAAAGAGGGTGTCTGTAGATTAAGGTTTGCAGCATGGCCTCCTCGCCATGTACCCTGATGCTCTAGGAGTGAAGAGCCCCCATGATTGGGGGGCCCTGGAAAGGGGTGGGGTATATACCCTATTTCTTGAATGTGCAAGTTGTCAGTCTATCACTCTGCTAGCTCTTAAAGGGCTTTGTCACTACAGAGTGTGGTGCATTTGCTTTCTTAGAATCCTTACTAATACTTTAGACCCTCCCTCCCCCCAGGTCTCTGTCTCATGAACTCATTCTATTTATTCTGAGGCCCTAGGCTGAGCTGGATTTGAAATGATCTCTGTGCCTCCTAAGAGTGACTGACAGTGCAGCCTCAAAACTGGCAAGTTTGGGTGCAGGAATTAAATTCAGGCCCTTCTGCAATGCACGTTGACTTTGTGGGTGGAAAGAAAGCTGGAGGAAAGAGAGAGGGAGAGAGAGAAAGAGAGAGAGAGAGGAAATAAGCCTTAAAGCCTCCAAAAATTGGCAGGCAGACTTCCGGAAGGAGGCTTCTCCAAGAAGTCTTCTCCTAGAATTAAGCCTGGGACGGAAATGCATGCGCAAAGGATTGAGCTGAGAGAGGGGCTGGCTTTCCTTGTGTCATGCTGATATGGGACCAGAGAGTTACGGGTGCTTTTTGTTTTTGTTTTTGTTTTTCTTCTTCTTTTTTTTTTGGAGATGAGGAAGAAGTAATGCACAAAGAGTGCCCAGAACCGAACACTCTGGCCCACAAATCACTGACTTAGAACAGGCCTTCTCCCTGATATTCTTCCCAAATACATCATGTCATGGGAATCATAAGGCAAGCTGCTTCTGAAATGTCGGATCTCACAGTTACACTCATTGAATAATGACATAACTACCCTGGGAAAGGTTTATCGGTTGTATCTCAGATTTGTGTAGTTGTTCAAATGCTCTCTGTAGTGTGTAGCCTGTAGCAGGCCGCGTTAAGGTACCTTTTGGATTTAGAGACCCTCATTTTAACACATTTATCTGGTGTGCTTAATGGAAGATGATTTTTAAACCCATATATTTCTTTTAAGGCATAGCAGGGACAGCTCGGTTTTCCTTCCATAACTGGTGGCCATAAACTACCATAAGATGGCACTATAACATAAATGATGGAAATGGTGTAAGACCTGAACACATGAACTGCATGGTTACCCCCAGGTTTGCAGGTGAGCAGACAGGACCTGAACTAGAAAACGTATGAAGGACATGTCAGATATTATCTTGGGACTTAGTGAGAAGCTTGCCAATCATTCCACACCATAGTCCCTTTTGTATTCTTCCCTGCCTTCCTCCCCACCCCCAAGAAAACGCATTTTAAATAGAACCTGAAAGAAAATATTTTAAAAGTACTAAGGAAGAGAGAAATCAAACCACAAGTACAAAGCTGGAAAGGTGCTTTCCACACGGGGCTCTGCCTCAGGCAGATCATAATGAAAGTCAAAGTACAGGCCTGCAGAAGCATCGTCCTGTTCTTCCTAGCTCTCTCAGCCTCACAAGAGATGGAGAGGAAATCTTGTCAGTCAAGCCTGGCTGTGGAGCCTGGACATCAACACCTGCATATTTCCTCTGTTGTTTGGTATAAAGTTAGAATCGCCTTTTACAGATAGGCATGGTGGGGGGATAAGAAGTCTTCTGGGATATGAATGTGGTAAGGATGCTCCTTCTCCATACTCTGAGAAACGGCTCAGTGAGGGCTGTCTCTGCCTTGGTTGGTAACAAATCCTTAGAGTTTGAGGAGGAAAAAGGGGAAGAAAAGCCCAGGCTTTTCAGGGATCCCATAGCTCCAGGTGCAGTTGAATACATCAACCGCACCAGCATATTCTCTAGCTTCATAGAAAAGCTTTTTTTTTTTTTTTAAATCAGTTTCTTAGAGCTCTTTGGCCATTGTGAAAGCAAATGTGTTCTCTCTCTGCCTTGGCAGAGGACCAGGTTCGTGCTCTAGTCTGCTTAGCAAGCAGGTATCCAGACCCTGCTCAATACCATAAGCTCAGGGGAGAGATGCAGGAAACTCCTGGAACATCCATGCGATGCTTTTCTGAAATGTTCAGCAGCCTGCAGACAGCGTGACTACCTCTTGGCTAAGAGGAGATCGTTTGGGGGGGCCTGGCTTTATATGGCAACCTCAGGCTCTTACCGTAACGATTTTTCCTCCCCTTCATCCTGGTAGAGAAAATAGAGCATTAGGCAACTGCAGACACCAGTCAAAATCCAATCAGAAATGCACCAGGGCTGGGGTGGTTATCCTGGCTATGAGGTCTCAGGAGCCTACAGAGCCTGAATTCTAGTTGACACAAAAATCCAGTGGGAAACCTCTCAGGTGAGTTAAATTTCAATTTTGGAACAGCCAGGCTTAGCTGGTCTCCTGGGTGGGGGACACTTGTGAGTGTCTATAGAAGAGAGATGCAGTAATAACTAATCCGACTCCAGTAAGTGGCCTTTAGAAAAATGGCGGCTCTTTGTCTCTAGTCTTAAAGTCATGATGATACAGAGATGCCTGCTTCTCAGTGTGGGAGCTTCTGCTTTCTGTAGGCAGAGCTCTGTTGTGAGATCACATGCGTGTGATGCTCTACCAAGACTTATTGTTTGAGAATACTGAATTTTCTCTAGAACCTTCCTGCTACTACTGCGGATAGTCTTAATATCTTTACCCCTTCCCCTTCCCTCTCCAATTTTTTTTTTTTTAAATCTCAAATGGAGATGGTTATATCTGACTTTCTGAGGCTGTGAAAGTTAATATCTAAGGATGTGGATCTCTTGTTCAAACCTTTGGTGGCAGGTTTTAGAATATGAGGGACTTTGTAAAGGTGACATAGAGTGTACACTGTATCTTGTAGTACGTTTATATTTCTGCAGTGCAGTGTGTGCATGGTGATATCAAGAGGGAGCCGTAAGCTCTAGAGAGAGCCTCAAAGCAATTCAGGTCTGGCCAATGTTGAGGTGCTATTATTATTATTATTGGTGGTACTCACACTCAGGGCCTTGTATATGCTAGATATTGACTTCCATTTTCATAAGAATTCATGCCTTATAGTCTATGACTTTCAGGATAATGAATAAGGAAATGTGGGTCTATATATTTATATTATATATGCATGTTTATGTTTTAGAGGAAATATGATACAGAAATTATATTTGAAGTTGATGGGTTCTATTTTTGAAACAGAAAGCATCTAGGAGTTCTAGCTTGGAAATTGGTCTCTAGTCATGATCCTTTCCACGTTCATTGCCTTCTACTATTTCTTTCCTGTTAACTTATGAGATCCCCAACCTTCCTGACTTGGGCTTGTGTACTCATGTGGAAACAGGCTGGAGAGAATCCGGGCACTGGTGGTTCACTCCTGTAATCCTAGCTACTCAGGAGGCTGATGTCTGAGGATTGAGGCAGGAAAGTCAGTGAGACTCTTTATTTCTGTTTAAAAGAGGAAGGGAGGGAAGAAGAGAGAGAGAGAGAGAATTCACCAGAGTGTTATCACTTAAGTAGTAGAGTGCTAGCCTTGAGCAAAAAAAGCTCAAGGACAGCACCCAGGCCCAGAAGTTCAAGTGCCAAGAGTATCCGTGCCATCTAAAGGAAGAAGCCACCACCAACCAGCTTCTGCCAATTGATGCCAAGTTGGAAATTGCCCCCTGGGAATGCTACTTATGAAGATAAATCAGAAAAAAAATTAAGTGAAATATTTTCAAATTTCAGAAATTTCCATGCAAGACAAATCACTATGGCCTTTTCTTAAGTCACATAAAGTCATATAAGAATATGGTATTAATATATATATATATATATATATATATATCAAAAGGAAAACAAAAGAAGAAACAAATTCTCTTTGTATGTGCCCTATCTTTTTGATCTGTTCCTCAACCAGTTCCCGCCCCCCCAGTACTTTCTGTTACTTCCATTATGATTCTGGTGACATTCTTACTCCACCCAATACCCATGGCCCAGTGCGTGAGCTGTGCATTGGATACTGTAGTACTGGCCCTCCAGCTGACTGCGCTGTCCCTCTCATCCTGGTCCTTACCTGTTTCTAGCTTGGTCTCAGGATGCTCTTGTGCTTCCCTCCTGTCTTCCCCTTTCTTTCACTTGCCCGCCTCTCCAAAGAGCCACCAGTGCTGATACTTCTGGGCAGTGTCTTTTCTCCTCATATGCCAAGCCCAAGTTAGCACATTCTATGGGTTCTGAGTACTTCCTGAACTAGCTTGGTGCCCTTTGCAGATTTCAAAGCCTACTTCTCCCTGCTGTCCATGTCCCCACACTCTGGATTTCCTCCTTTATCTCTATCTTTTCATGGACCATCCTCTACTTTCCTCCTGTTAGGTTCCAGCTTCTTTTCTGCATTCCATGCCTGTGATCTCTCTCAGAACCTAAACAAAACCTCCATCTCATACCTTCCACAATCAAGACCTTGATGGGTATTATTTTTCTTTAAGGTGAGATCTAGCTGGGTGCTGTTGACTCACAAGTGTATATCCTATCCATTCAGGAGGATCGAGGTTCAAAGCCAACCCAGGCCAGAAAGTCAGTGAGACTCTTATCTCCAATTAACCACCAGAAAACGAGAAGTGGAGTTGTGGCTCAAATTTGTAGAGCACTAGCCTTGAACACAAAAGCTCAGGGACAGTGCCAAGGCCCTGAGTTCAAGCACCACAACTTGGGGGGTGGGGGAGTGGGAGGAGAGGGAGAGGCAGGAAGGGGTGACCTGAGTTTCCAGTTAGATACTCTGAAACTCACCTTCCAGAAATTAGAACCCTACACATTTGTTCCTCATCAACACCAGCTCCCAATCCTTATCTACCAATGAGTTCAAACAAGTCTCCCTTTACCAGTCTCCTCTCATCCCAACTGTCCTGAGTTACTCATTGCTCTCCCTAGTCTTGTCACCACCCCTAGCTCTCATCCCAAACATTAAGAGATTATGTATTTCCCTAAACCCAACAACAACCATGCTGTTGAACTAGTTGTCCAATTCTTCCACATTGCCGTCCAGATGAAATCAGTTCTTTTTTTACCAAGCTTTTAAGTCAGTTACTCTAACCTACGGCATTCTCAATGTTATGGACTTTAATTCCTATTCATGTACACAATACCTTTGATGAACTGGGGTGCTGGTCAAAAATTCTCCTTTAGCATGAGATGTATTCTTTCTTTTTATCTAAATTAAAGTCTCACTTGATGGCCTACAGTCTTAGATGTAGTTGTTTAAGATTAACTAGTTCATGGAGAGCAACAGACCATATGAATATTTAAAATCATCTCCATTTGGACTTCCTAGAATATGTTGTTTTCCATGCTCTCCCAATAATAAAATGGAGGAAGAGGAAATCATGGTCTTAAATATCTTAAAAACCTTCTGATGGTATTATTTCCTGAGTAAACATGGTCTTTTTTAAGACCATGTGACTCCACCCAATAAACATAACTGTGTGGCTGAAAATCACCAGTTGTCAATGGATCGTGACGTATACCATGACATGGTAGCAGGAAATCTCGAATGAAAAATTTGAGATTTGATATCAAAAAGTCTAAATTTTTCACTAATCATGGCTATCAGCCATCTTTAATAGGGTCATGATAACTTAAAGATAGCTTGACAATTGGATATAATATTCAAATATATTTGGTGTAAAAACCAAAACTGTCAGGGCACGTGAAATTATTCTGTCTGTTGGAAAAGATTTCCACCTTTCAGTTTCATGGTGGAATTCACTAGAAACTGCTCTTGGTATATCGCTGGGGACAGAATCGTTTTCTTTTTTGACTATCATTAGAAATAAAAGTCTCATGTATTTTGCCAACAATCAGAAGCAAGAATTTTAGCATTTACTTTTGTCTGTGAGTCTTTTCATGATACAATAGCAATAAAAATGATTTTTTCTATCATCATTGAAGACAGGTGGAGGCCCACCTACTCTTCAGAAATTTGTGTCTGGAGGTGGGTAGTGATTCAACATGGCATCAGGTTAAGAAAGTATTTTGTGGAATACATTCTCTGTTTTTCCACTACTGAAGGAAAAAAAAGAATATGGTGTGGGGTGTGGTGACACTTGCCTGTAATCCTAGCTACTTTGAAGGCAAAGGCAGGAGGAGAGAAGCTTTGAGGACAGCAGGGGCAAAGTTAACAAGACCTTATCTAAAGAAAAAAAAAAGGAAAACGAAAAGGCAGGGTTGTGGTACTTCCAAGTACAAGGCTCTGGGTTTATTTCCCAAGTAACCAAAAAGCATTTGGAGAGAGACCGGAACGCTGGTCCCTTTCCTTTCCCCGCTCACTTCCTAAGGAAGTTCCTAACCTAAAGATGAAATGTTGAAGAGGAGGAAAACCTACCTTTCCTGGCACAATTTGACCGTATCACCAACCTTGTAAGCCGAATAGATTTTTTTTGGGGGGGGGGGGGGTCTGGTCGTGGGGCCTGAACTCTGGGCCTGGGCGCTGTCCCTCAGCTCTTCAGCTCAAGGCTTGCGCTCTACCACTTGAGCCACAGCGCCACTTCCGGCTTTTTCCTTTTTGCTTATGTGGTGCTGAGGAATTGAACCCAGGGCCTCATGCATGCAAGGCAAGCGCTCTACCACTGAGCCACCTTCCCAGTCTGAATAGATTTTTTTGTTAAAGGAAGCAAATATGCCCTAGTTTTCAAGGTTCTGTTTCTAGCTCAAGTACATGGAAAATCTCATGCACCTTCCTGAACTGTTTTCTTCCTATTATCAATACCACATGCAGAAACTTTCAGTGACCACCAACACAGCCAGTGAGGCTGGAGAGGGCATAGTGAGAAAACACCATGATACTAGTGCGAACAAGTTTACTTCCCACGAAATGTGGAACCTGGGGCCTGTGAACACTTGTTCCCTCGATGGTGAATACCTCAGCTTCTGCTCGTGCAGAAGAGGCTGCTACAATTGAACTTCCCAGGTTATAGCCATGACACTACTGGATTAAAAATCTATGGTTACAAAAGAAACCAAATTCTGTCATTTCATTTGCAGGAAACAAGTGGAGAAACTATAGAGCATGAAGTTTAATGTGAGCAGCCAAGCTCACACTAAAGCTCACATGTCTCACTTAATGTGGAACCTAAGATGATGATGATGATGATGATGATGATAGTACAAAACAAAAGTAAATGGAGACTGTCTTAGTAAGGGGAATCAATGAGGGGTAAGGATTCTGAGATATGCTATCTATCATCTGTCATTTGTCTATCTATATCTAACTATGAATGTATATGAATATATGTATATTTTCATTCATATATATGAATGAAGATGGCATATATATATTCATTTATATATGTATGAATGAATACAAGATATTGAAGCTCACCAAACACTGTTTGAATAAGGAAGCAGAGGGAAAGGAAACTAGAAATGGAAAGGCATAAGGCATTCCACGTATGGAATGATCACAGTAAAATCTCTCATATTAATTAATGGGTGCTAACTAGAATTTTTTTCAAGATAAATAATATAATACAATATTCAGGAAAATAAAACTTGAGGAAGTATCAAAATTTAAATACACATGGACTTTAAGCCTAAAAAACTAAAGAATCTGATTGGCTCCAGATGTAATGGAGACAGACATCAAGAGAATATAATATATGGCTGAGACTTTTGAAGTCTTCCCCTGCCACCTGTATGTCCCCACATTTCTATATTTGTGGCTATGCAGATAGAGAGGCTGATTTTACTGTGATGACCCAGAGAGAAATCCATCTTCTATCTTTCCCAATTTGGATAAAGATACACCAGAAGATCATTGTCTACCTATGACCAAGGAAGTCTTAATAACTATACATTGTTACATAACATAGAGTATATAATATATACTAATTAAGATGATCATTATTTGGCTTTTAAAGATTATGCTGTATAAAAAACATGTGTAGGCTGAAGATAAATTGCTGTCTGAATCTCATCTTGCTAGCCATAATTTTACCTCCTTGCACAACCACATTTTCCCCCTTCCAGCGTTGCCAGAGTGATTTGAATAGAGGTTGGCATTTCCAAGCACACTCAGAGTGCCTGGATCCAGACAGAACCTCCTCTCCTGGTTTTCAGGCTGATTGATTCTCTCTGTGACGGGCCACATCTGGTTGTGTCACTCCTGTTCTGTTTATGTCACATAACATGGCATCAAATGCTGCTACATTTTGGCATAGCCACCATCCAAAGAGATCGTTCGAGTCAACCATTATTTCTGAAAACATGCAAAAGAAATGCTAGTGCATTTTAAATTTTATCTAGACTTATTTTCCAGAAACAGAACTATTTATTTAAAAATACTTGGACTTGGTAAAAATTCTTGCTGAGTGAACGGTAGGATTACAAACTAGAGGGCACAGAGGGCAAAGAGTTTGGTTACTCCAGCAAATGTTTATCGAGGCAGGCACAGCCAGGTGCTAGGTCTGGCGCCATGTTGGTTCTCAAGGCTACATGGGAGCAGGAGGACTAAGAGGGTACAGTGGTGCTTCTCTTTCCTGTCATTCCATTTACATTCCCAAGGCAGCTTCTGATTGGTTTAGGCTAAACACGTGACCCATGCTCATGTAGCTCACAGCCCCCAAAGCAACTGAGTTATTAACCAGGACATTTTGGTGCTATAAAATAAGTTAGATCTACCAAAACAGTGTGTCCAAGGGAAGGGTAGTATTGCCAAAGGCGCTGTTACTAGAAGCCTGGAAAAAAATGGCTGCTGGCAGGAAAAAGCCATAGACATTCCTATATAGCAACTGAGGATGAGTCTTCTGAGCCTCAGTTCCTGAAGGGGGTGTAATGGCATGTACTTCTAGAATTGTTGTGAAGACTGAATGCCTTGCATGTGTAAGGTGCTGGGAATTGTGCCTAGAACATAGACTGCACCATGGGCATGCTGGCTGTTATCATCACCATGTTTGGTGATGACCTTCTAAATTCCTGGCCACATAATGTTATTGTTGATGTTGTTTGTTTGGTGTCAGTCTTGAGTCTTGAACTCTGAGCCTGGGCGCTGTCCCTGAGCTCTTCAGCTCAAGGCTAGCGCTCTACCACTTGAGCCACAGCGCCACTTCTGGGTTTCTCATTGTTAATCTGAAATAAGAGTCAAGTGAACTTTCCTACCCAGGCTGGCTTTGAACCTGGGTCCTTAGATCTTAGCCTCCTGAGTAGCTAGGATTTCAGGCGTGAGCTACCAGCACCCAGCTCACATCCTGTTTTCATCATGGAGCCCAAAGAGGTGGGAAACTCTTGGCATACCACAACTCCTCAAGCAATGAAACTTTTTTTGGGGGGTGGGGGGAGAGTTGTAGAAAAGAAGAGAGAAGAATCTGGCAACTTCCCCTTTCTACAATCACTGAGCAGGGCCTTCTCAGGTTTCCCCGTGGCCCAGAGATCTGCAGCCTGTACGTGTTAATTTAAAGTGAGTTCTCTAAATGGCAGCCTATGCCAGGGCCTCAGGCTGTCCAGACAGAACCCTTCTCTGCAGAAAGTTCTGGGCCGGTGGCTTTCATCCAGCCTTAACCCTGCACATACTCACAACACAAAACTGACTGAAAGTGATTGAAATGTAAGTTTGTGTTGAGCTGAGATGCTAAATTCAGGATTGGGAGCATATGGATTGTTCCATATTTGTTTTCTGCATATCTGATGTTAGCAATTTAGAATATCACTGGGATGCTCCCGAGAGAATTTCAGTTCTGTAAATGAAACAATTATTTTGGCAGTTTGGGGAAGATATATTCATAACTTTCATGGTATTTAAAGGGGAAATGCACCTTCCCCGAGTCCCTTTTTCCCTTGCCAGATATAAAGAATGAAAGGAGCGTGCCGGGGGAATAGATGGCATTTATAGGGAAATCGGCAGTTGATGTTGAATTTCTAGGTCTGACAGTCAGGAAGGAAGGGGGTTTCTTTAAATCTGGGCACTGAGAAGTTGTAAAGAACACCAGGTCTGGGGCATTCTGTTCATTCAGTCATCAGTTAGCTAAGGAACAACTTTGACGGTGCCTTGCTAAAGTAGGACATGGAAGACACCAGTGCCCGTCCTAACTGTTCACATTCTGCAAGTTAGGAGTCTTTGGTCGCAAGTAACAGAAGGGACTGACAAGTTTAATAAAAAAACGGAAGATTATCATCATGATAGAATGGTGTCTCGTGACACCAAGTGATAGAAATCACTTTCCAAGTGATGGGAATCTAACGTGGGGATCCAGAAATGAAAGCTGCAGGATGCTAGGTGTAGTGGAGCACACCTGTAATACCAGCACTTGGCAGGCTGTGACAGGAAGATTGTGAAGGTCAGTTAACCCTGTTTCATTAATTCGGGAATAGATGAATCCAAGCCTTAGGACCCCAGCAGTTCTGTGCATCGCATCTCATATTCTCAATTCTTTGCATCCCTATTTTTCTTTATTGCTCACTCCACAGACCAGAAATTCCCAGGCTGTGTGTTTCTTCCCCTTCTCAGGTGTTTTCTCTGTGACCACTCATCTGTGATCAGAGAGTGGATTGTGCACATTGGTTAATCAAACTGAAGCCTAGAATGAGAATAGGCTAACCTGGGATTAATTCAAACTATGCCTGCCAGAGGACCTCACCCTTACTAGGTCAGAACCACCATGTTCCCAGGCCCTGCCTGTCCCCCAGGTGTGCATGCGAGATCTGTGTGACCCGGTTGCCATTCCTCAGTGGAGGAGATGGGTGTGCAAAGTAGCAGAGCATTTCTCTTCCAGCAACTTCACTGTGCTCAGCTCTGTTATCTCCTGAGGGAAACCTTAGTTCTTAAGAACATCTGTACAGGGGAGTACATTGAGTATTTGCCATGATGGAAATGAAATATTTCATGTGTATGGATGCTTTCTCCATAACTGCTGGACCTTCTCTTTTTTATTATTTTTATTTGAAAATGCTAAAATAAAGGGGGGGGTTACATTTACATAAGTCAGGCGAAGAGTACGTTTTCTTTTGGACAATGTTACCCCTTCCTTTGTTCTCTCCCAGTTTTTCCCTCACGTCTATACCCGCAAGTTGTCTAGTTGATTTTTAACATAATGTCCAGTGCATTTGTTTTGCCATTTGTCCCTCCATTTCTGTGTCTCCCTTACATACTCCCAAAGACATAGAGACAATCACACAACACAAAAAGAAAACAAAAACAGCAAAAAAAGGAAAAAAAATAAACCTCTTGTTTCCATTTCCTGGAGTTCATTTTGATAAATGTTATTTTGTATGATCAGATACACATAGGCATTATGCCTTTCTGTTCCTCTCCTAAGAGTTATCCCCACTGTGTGTGAATGCCTAGACACCCGTATCGTTTATTATGTTCCAGTGTATTTTAGATCCAGCTTTCACACGTGAGAGAAAATATGCCCCATTTCTCTTTCTGGGCTTGGTTTACCTCCCTTAACATGATATGTTCTAAGTCCATCCATTTCCCTGCAAATGACATATTATTCTTTCTAATGGCTATTTAAAATGCCATTGTGTATAGGTACCACATTTTTTCCGGCTTTTTTCTTTTTTGCTTATGTGGTGCTGAGGAATCGAACCCAGTGCCTCAAGCATGCAAGGCAAGTGCTCTACCACTGAGCCACCTTCCCAGCCCCGGTACCACGTTTTTTTGTGTCTCACGGAATTTTTCTGATTTCTCATTCAGATCAGAGAGTTTCTATTCCTTCCTCACCCCCATGCTAGCTACAGGATAAATTAGTGAACCTGTCCATATTGAGATGGCCCAAATGTGGGGATCCCATGGCCTTCAAGGCTGTGGAGCTACTACTGGGCTTGGACACAGTCCTGGGCTCCCAAGGCTGCATGTTGCTCAGATTGCTTCGAATCCTACAGTTCTCACACAAAAGACCCATTCTCGAGTTCTCTTTGCCTCGGGACACTGAGTGTAGAAAGGACCCTTCTGCAGTAGATCCTTAACTATGAGGTTTCTTCCCTTTTGCTCAATGAGTTGATTTCACTGTAGTTCCAACTTGAGATGATTTTGGGCATCTAACCTATGAAGACAACAGATTAGGGGTCATTGAGACTCAGGTGTGAGCCTCAACCTCTGTGGCTGAAGTGACTGTTGGCTAGCTGTTGCTCTGGCGACTCTTGCTCCTGTGAGGTCCCAGGGCTTCTGAGGACCAGTGAGGGAGGATGCACACACTGTGACAGCCCACTTACAGACATTATTTGTGATTTGTGCTCTGCTATCAATGGAGATTGAGAGTATTGATCCCAACTGATTGCCCAGGACCACAATGAAGTGAAAGGGTAATTGACTACCGTGTCCCCCATCGATCCAGTGCCACCATTCATCGCCACTGAAATTATTTTCAAGTACTTTGGTTTATCATTCCTAATAAATATAGAAATTGAGTCATCCAAATGACTTACATTCACATCGAACCGAAAGCTTTTAAGGAAGTGTGTATGTTGAAGAGAGTCCGTTTTCTATGATGGGTTTCCAGGCTGGTCAGCCCCCAGAGTACACTTGCACGTGCTTGCACGCAGGCTGGCTTGAAGAAGGTCTAAAGCAAGTTCGTCACTGTGGTTGGAATCTCCCCCCACCCCCCACCAGCCCTGCTTGATAATGTCACTGCAGTTGTGGCCCCTGGGATTGGAGGGAAGACCCTACTAAGAAACAACCGCATCCATCTCCTCTGGAAACCAAACACGTTTTCCTTCACACAACCAAGTTTCTTATTTGTTTCACATCCTCAGCATTGCACATCAATGCCTTAACAGTCGTTTTCAGGCTTATAGAAATGTTAGCAATGACATTAAATCAAAGTAATCCTCAGCCCTGTACACCGAGCCTGCCTTCTTCACAGATTTGTTACATGCAGTTTTGACCAAGCACAGGAAAAGCAAAAACGAATAAATAAAAGAAAAATCAAAAGAAGTTTCAAAAGCAATAATTTTATATTCCCGTGTGCGCATTACGTGCAGCTCAGTTATGGGGAAGCTCTCAGTCAGTCTCGGTGTTTGATCAGGTGTGTTCATATCGTTGTGTGATTAGCTGGGTGGTTTCCTGCCTTTCATTGGGTGACAGTCTGCCTCCCCCCAAAGCAAGGTAAAAGCTAATGGGCTGAATTTAAATGATAGAGTGAAACGGTGAGACTTGTTTACTATCCAATGGTGTTACCCATAAAACTTATCTCTGGGAGGATGAGATTGTTGGGATTGTGGTTTAAGACCAACTCAAGTAGAAAAGTTCACAAGACTCCTACTCAATGAAGAACAGAAGGTGCTTTTCAAATAAGAAATCATACTCTGAGCTAGGACCGTCACGGAATGGAACAAATCCACACTGCAGCTCTGGTTCCCTCCCAGCAAGGTTTTCTTTCTGTTTCATTTTCAGATTTAATCTGGTCGTTTTTATTTTCTCTAGCTATTTACTGTCTTTTTACTGCTATTTTTTTTGTACCTTGCTAATCTGCCCATGTACCTGAGACTTTATTTCTGCTTGGTAGAGACACAAAAGGAGTTAGTGCTTATCAGCAATCTGCCATTTTGGATTTCCAATAAACATTTTTTCCTATCAGATATCTTTTTTTTTTTTTTTTGTCAGTTGTGGAGCTTGAACTCTGGGCCTGGGCTCTGTCCCTCAGCTCTTCAGTTCAAGCTAGCACTTTACCACTTGAACCACAGCACCACTTCTGGCTTTGTTTATGTGGTGCTGAGGAATCGAACCCAGTGCTTGCGAGGCAAGCACTCTACCACTGAGCCACCTTCCCAGCCCACCTATCAGGTTTTCTTTATTTTTTCCCCCCTTTTCTTTTCTTTCCTTTCCTTTTCCTTTCTTTCCTTTCCTTTCCTTTTCTTTTCTTTTTTGGCAGTCCTGGGGCTTGAACTCTGGGCCTGCTCAAGGCTAGCACTCTATTACTTGTCTCCATAGTGCTATTTCTGGCTTTTTTTTCCCCTGTGATTAATTGGAAATAAGTTTCATGGACGTTCCTGCCTAAACTGGCTTGGAACCTAGATCCTCAGATCTCAGACTCCTGAGTAGCTAGGATTACAGGTGTGAGCCACTGGTACTGGGCTCCTATCGGATCTTCTGGGGACACTGATTGAAGGCTGTCCTCAAGAAGGATTAAGAGATTCTTCTCTTCACTTCTAGCCCTTGGGACCATATGGGCTTCAGCTCCCACAGTGAGCCTTGGACAGTGGGAAATCTGCATTCCCCCAGCGACCAGGCAAGGGGAACAAGAAGAAGACACTGTACTATCTGCTCTGCCTTCTGATGCCACCAGGCGGATGGAGGGCTAAGGGTGCAGGTGGTAGATGAGGCATAAAGGCCTGACTCACCATCCCCTGCAAGACACACAAGTAGAGGCTGTCATAACAAGTTGTATCTGGATATAGTGCTCCAGACTACACTCGTTTACTGAGCCACAGGCTGCCAACGGCTAGCTTGGGCACTTCTGTTCTCAAGACAGTGTCAGAAGTACAAAGACATGCCCAGTCTAATGACTGGTTTTTGACCCTTTGGTCATGACCCATCTGCTAACATCCTATTGGCCATATAAGTCACATGGTTATGCCTGAAGTCAGGAAGTGACACGGCACCCTATCCATGGAGGTCATGAGAATGGGATGTGACTATTCCTGACGAATAATCTAATCTACCACCCAAGCATCAGAGGTGAGCGAGAAGGGAACTTGATGGCCAAGGCCCTGTCTTACTCCTCAGGAGACACAGCATCCTTGTGGTCTTATTCTGGAAGCTTCCCAGCCCTAGAAAGAGAGTGCCCTTGCTGTGGTGTGGAGTCATGGTGTATGGTACCAAGGTCTGGCTGAATCCTCGTCTTACAGATCCACTCAAGGATTTCAGGTCTCACCTGAGATCCCAGAGAATATCTGCTTTGAGCATGACCAAGTGGGCATGACTTGAAGACATATTGTGTTCTTTGGCTCCCTTTAGTGTTGTGCAAGAGTGGAGAGAGAAGATAGAGAAATGCTGGGAATCGATGGTGCAACACCCACCTCTCTGCTCTTTTATCACGAAGGTTCACCAGTGGTATCATCTGCACCTTAAGCCTGCTCATCAGCATAGGACAAGAAGGGGACAAGGACAGGGTATTCAGGGGATGAGGCAGCGATCACAGAAGAGTACAATTGAAAGCACTTCGTGGTTAAATATTTGTTTTAGAGCACTGGGGTTTGGTTTCTAGCACGTGTAGGGGGTTTGGGAGCTAGTGACCTCTCAGCTCTGACTCCTTGTCTGAATGCTGGAGTCTGGAAATCCTCTTCCTGAATTTTATCTCCCCCAGCACCTCTAGGTGCTTGGTAATGACTTGATACATTTTCATGAAATGAATAAACTGTAAAGTTGGAACAGAATAGCCCATGGAGAGGTGAAGAATATGAGTGAAATGACGTTTAGAAGAAGCTTGAATCCAGGGGCTGGGAAGGTGGCTCAGTGGTAGAGCGCTTGCCTTGCATGCATGAGGTCCTGGGTTCGATTCCTCAGCACCACATAAGCAAAAAGAAAAAAGCTGGAAGTGGCGCTGTGGCTCAAGTAGTAGAGCGCTAGCCTTGAGCTGAAGAGCTGAGGGACAGAGTTCAGGCCCAGAGTTCAGGCCCCATGACAGGACCCCCCCCAAAAAAAACAACAAAAACAGAAGCTTGAGTCTTAAAAGCTTCCTGGATTCTCTCCGCTTTGAATACGAAGATAGATTTAAGAGTATGTCGGGGTATTTTTGTGTGCAATGTAAGAGTTGTAAGTACCCCCAAATTGCACAAATATGCTTTGATTTTCTTACCACCTCAGATGAATTATCTGGACCCTTCAACACAGAGGGCGAGGAGCTTGTTCTTTGGATTATCTTTTATTTATTGACAGCTGGACTAGTGCCGGGCTGACTCCTCTGTTAGGAGAATATCAGTTGCTAAGCTAGCTGTGTTTATCGCCCGGGATTCTTTATCTTTGATAGCACGGAAGTACGTGAGAGTTTCTGTGTGCTGTACATCTCTTTCCCTAGCTGAAGTGAACGTGGTTTGTATATTTATGCGAAACCATTAATGTGTTGCTTGCTAGATCATGAGCAATGGTCTTCTGACAGCTCTGTTCATTAGTCAGCTTGGGGGAAAAAATAAGAGAAAACACATTGATATAGAAACAGAATGTGAGCCAGCAATTATCCTCAGAGAGTACAATTGAAGCCACATTTTATTTAAATATTTATCTTGTGAATTGATTCATACAAAACAAGGAGCCGATTCTTTTTTCTTTTTCGTTTCTTTTTTTTTAAATTTATGAATGACTTTGCCAGCAAAAACTTGAAGAGTAAGATCGCTGTCTGAGCTTTGAGTTTCAGGCAGACCAAGGCTCAGCGTAAGGAGAGTTAAAGAATGTGAAATTATTCATTGTGGTGTGTCATTAAGATTGCCATGTGTGAATGTGAAGAAAGGCGGTAAGACTGAGCAGCTGTTCACTTTGGAATCCCAACTTTGCAGAGGAAGGAGAAAATGCTTATAGATAACTTTTAGTACCAATAAGAACAACAACAACAACAATAATAATAATAGCAACTAGTGCTTACAGATGCTAACCATGCACCCATGGGTCCTCTCAGCACATGGCCTGTTACCCTATGTATAAGGATTGTGCTGACCCCATTTCACCCAATGAGCACCAAGAGCAGAGCAGAGGTCTCTCCGGTGGGCGCACGGGCCGTCCTGGGATGGGATTTCCAGGGTTGTAGCTGGAAGTTCTGACTACTTGCCAATTTCCGATGCTGTTTGGCTCTACGCCATGGTGGCTGTCCACCACCATGAGTATACGTGGGAGCAATCTTGAGTGCTATGTCCTGCTAGAATGGTCATTCTTGGAAACTTGCCCATTCCTTACTGGCCATCTTGTAGCTCACCTAGGCAGGTTGGACCAGGAACGTTCTGATGACATGCAGCCCTCTGTCCCTCTCCTTCTGCCCCGACGGAGATGTTTGGCTATGTTGTCACCTACCTTTGCCAGTCTTGCTGTCCCTCACCCCACCTCCAGCACACAGTGAAAGAACTGGAGCTCATCTTCGATTAGCAGATGGATTTCAGACATGAGTTCAGTGAACAACCAATTGCATTCTGAGAGCTGTACTGTACTATACTGTACTGTATTATTATTATAATTGATCATCTAGCACTTAGTCTTACCTAAAGTTATTTGCATTGTATTAACTTTATGAACATTGTGGGCATCTGTGACCGGACAGCTTTGCCAGCTTATCTTACTCTTCTGTCTGACAAATCTCTAAGGGGTTCCCTGTTGCATGAAGGGTGTTCATACACATTGTGTCCGCCCTTCAGAAACCTTGAACCCATTTCAATAGTCCTATGGTCATTTCATGTAACGAATGCAAAGATGGAGGGAAGCAGGCAGTGCCTGGAGGAGAGAGATCTAGGAGTAAGCACCAAGGTGTGTCTGGTCCATGGGTGGTCAATAGTAGCAATTAACTTGGCAGCGCAGCCAACTTTGGAAAGAAATGGTATCCATTCAGCAAGTTGTGTCTGAAGAGAAATACCAGGGAGTGGGAGTTAAACAGCTCCAACTACGACACTTTGCATAGGTCATGGGAAATGGAGGAAAAGGAACGAAGAGAAGAAATAAGTTTATATCTGATGCAAAGCAGTAAAGCTGTGACTGGAGAAAGGAAGAGCAGGTCCAGGTGTCTCGTGCTTGGAAGGGAACCTGCAGAAGATCTTGAGAACAGTGGAATCTGACCTGTAGCATCCTCTCCTGCTTGGCACTGGTTTAGATATTGGGTTTGCCCAGTGTACTCAGGTGTATTAAAACCTGAGAAGTGACTTAGAGGAGCTAAACTCACAAGGGACTAATGTAGGAAGCCAGAATGCAATTCTCTTGGAATACTATCTGCAACAACAAACACCGTTTTCTCCCTGCTTACTGAGCTCTATGCTGACTCCCTGTGAACAGAGCTTCATGGGAACCTATGTTAGGACTAGATGATATTTCTGAAGCATGGTCATGGTGACCTTCTAGTGACCTTTGAAAGGAACATGCTGAAGTCCTGGTACAGATAAATAGTTAGACACGAAAGAGAAATTGGCATAAGTTGTGAGAGAACTTATTTGCTTATGTCACTTAGAAGTCAAGGAATTCAGGTACTATTGGATCCAGGAGTTCAAACAATGTTATCTAGACTCTGCTTACTGTGAGGGTAGAATGGAAGGCTGTATCACTCATAGCTACATGGCCCTATCAAAATGCCTAAGGGTTCAGTGAATATTTGGAGAAGCTCTTGAGCTAGGACTCTCTTTCTCCAGGAAGTACCAGAAAGTAACTGCTAAAGGTTTTCTCTGAAGAAAGATTCCCAGACCTAGTGCTCTTATGCTCAAGATTCCCAAGCCTTCCCAATGGTGAGAATCACAGTAGACTATGCATTCCCAGGCCTGGCCTTGGAGAGTGCATGTAGTGCTCTGGCAGATTGCTGCAGTCTGCTTTTGTTTAACCAAATCTCCAAGTGCCCCTGTCTCTAGGTGAGGAGAGGAACAGGTACCAATGCAGACGAGCACTGCTTAGAGTCTAGTGCACCTGTACATCTCTAGGGTGGGTGTGGGAGTCGGGGGGCAGGTGCTAGCTGACATGCAGGCTTTGGCTCACCAAGCCTGAGGTGCGATCCAGATTCTCTTGCTCTTGAGCTCTTGGGTGATGCTTGTGGTCTGGGGCAAAGCCCTTGGGAACACCTTCCCTGCAGACCCTGGGTTCACAGTTGAAGCCAGGGTTGCCCTTTGTGGGGAGCGCAACACAGGACACTTCACTTTTTGCTGATCAGACCCTAGAGGCCAGGTTGGCTGTAGAAAGTGCTGCCTACCATGCATGGAACAGCTCCACACAGTGGTCACCAGCCCAGAGCACCTGCACGGCCGCTGGGGGTAGGGAGGGGGGACTCCTGGCCCACAGAGGTGGACCTGCACTGTGTAGCACAGGATTGGGGCCACACACAGCATACCTGAGGAGGTACAAGCCTCGTTAGTATCTCTTCCCACGCCCTAGGTGACACAGAGGGCAGAAGGTCAATCACAGGGAGGACACAGGGTGTCCTGCTGTCCACTGCTCCCTGTCGGGGGCCCTTCCATCTGATTGTGAAGTCTGAGGCTCTAAGAGGTGAAGACAACTCTCTTGGGTCATTTCTGCAGCTGTAAACAAAACCACAGTAATTGTAAGTTGATTTGGTTTGCTTCTGTGTGTGTGGTTGTTTTTTTTTTTTTTTTTTTTAAGCCGGTCCTGGTGCTTAAACTCAGGGCCTGGGCACTGTCCCTGAGTTTGTTGTTGTTTTGCTCAAGGCTGGCATGCCATTCTTCCACTTGAGCTACATCTTTACATCCAGCTTTTATGGTGGTAAGTTGGAGACAAGAGTCTCACAGACTTTCCTGCAAGGGCTGGCTTTGAATTGAGATTCTCAGATCTCAGCCTCCTGCCTGAGTAGCTAGGGATATGGCGTGAGTCACAGGAGCCCAGCTTATTTATTTCTTTATTTTTTTGATACAAAGCTTGTGAAATTGAGGATCTCTCAAGTCAAAAGGTACTAAATGGGATGCAGTTAGAAATGGCTGTCTCTCCCCTCATTTCTAGCAATCTCTTCTCTTGGGTTTCCTTTACAAAAGGCTCTCTGTATTAAGAGATGGACATTGCAGACATGATGGGTGAATTTGCTAGTTTCCTAGTGCTGCCATGATGAATTGCTCCAAACTGGGTAAATTGAAGGAACTCAAGTTTACTCTCACAGAACTGGAGGCTGGCAAGTCAAAATCCATTTGTTGGGATGGTTCCTTCTAGAAGTTCTGAGGAAGGCTCTGTTCCCTGCCTGCCTCCTCATTGCTGATAGTTGTTTAGTGTTCCCTGATAGACACAGAGCTGTGATCTCGTCCTCATCTTCTCATACGTGTCCCTGTGCAGTCAGTCTTTCATGGTGCAGGACAGCAGTCAGTGGGTGAAGCCTCCCACCCCCAGATCCGGTGGGACTTCAACTCAGCTTCGGATGGCGCTATTCCCAAGTGGGGTGATCTTCAAAGGTACTGAGCAAGGGCAAAAGTGTCACGGGTCAACCACAACTGACATCAAATATGGCTTGCTTTTGTCACCTATTCATTTTTGTGTCTTCCTCGGTGCTTGGTCCACATCCTTTCTCATGGATGAGTGTCATTGCTTGCTATATAAGCATCCATCCAGTGTATAGACATACTATAGTGGTCCCTAGATTCTCTCTCTCTCTTAATGAAGATTTAGTTTTCAGCCATCTTTTGCAGTCTCCTATTTGGATTTGTTCTCCTTTCTTCATTATTTTTAGAGGATCACCAAGGAGCACCAGGAAATAAATGATTCCCAATGGTCCATATAACTAGATTCCTTAGAGGCAGGATTGACCTGTGAGCATCTTTGCTAGATAGTTCAGAAAGCCAGGTTTTCCACCAGAATCAAGCCCAGCTCACAACTTTCGTCGGTGAATGATCTTAGCAGTTCCCTGGCCTCTGTTCATCAGCATTGCTTGACTGCCAAACACGGAGATGGGAAGCCCGGGACCAGTGCACACACCTGTAAATCCCAACTAGTTAGGAGGCTGAATTAGCAAAATGCTAGACTGGAGGCATGCTTCAAATCTTAAAATGCCAGCCATGCGCAAGAAAGCTAAGCAAGAGTGTGAGGCCTGAAATTTAAGCCTGGGTATCGACCTACGCCTTCTCCCCCCCACCCCCTCAACCTTGATGGTGGCCCTCATCCCAAGTTATTTCTCTAGGGGATGGACACTTTTCAATAGTTCTGAATTAGATAGCCGGGATATAGTGCAGCCACACTGTGTGCCTCGTACAAGCTAAACATGGGAATGTGGAGTCACACACAGAGCCACCTGTGCCCTTCTGGAACTGTGATGTTCTGGAGGAAGGATTTGGGACTAGACAATCGCAATCTATAGCAACACGAGGTGCACTCAACACAGCCAGCTATGGGCACTGGAGAGGGGTACAAGGGAGTAAAGAAACACCCCCAGTTGACAGTCCTAGGGTACACAGCCATCAACTGAGCTGTGTTCCTCCCATCCTCTCATACCTGTAGCTGAGCTACATGTGGATCCGTGCTTTGTCACCAAGGTCTACTCTCCCAGCAAAGCAAAGCTTGAGGGCAGAAGAACCACGGCCTTTCACTCACTCTTCATCTTGGTAGTCTGAGCCTAGAACCAAGAAGATAATGAGAGAGGAGCAGCCAATCAATGTTTGTGCAGAAAATTACTCGGTTGCCACCGAGAATAAAAAAGTAAGCAATGTGGGAACATCATCCCTTACAATCCTATCCTTGTATTTTAAGAAAAGCAATGATGTAAAAGTTGGGACGAGGCTGGGGGAAGGTGAGAAGCAACCCAAGCCGGGCTATATGGAGGCTGGCCATCTGGAACGGAGGCCTCCTCATCAAACAATCCCTAATTGTTTTAATAAGACACAGAAGTTATGTTTGGCTTCCTCCACTCCTGGCCATCTCCCTGTTGAGACTGTTTTTTATTTTCTTATGAAACAATAAGGCCAATATAATTAAAAAGCAGTGAACATACTCACCTCCCTGTGGCTGGGGCAGGTAATTAAGAGCTAGCTCCTTCTTGGAGGAAGGGCGGTTGTTTTTCTTTCCTTTTTTTTAATGTTGCCGTTTTAATAAAAGAAGAGGTAGCTGGGCAAGAGGAAGGGCAGCTGAGTTCCAGTCTTTAGCTCACCTTGTGTTTGCTGTGAATTTGGAGAGAGAGAGAGAGGACAGAAAGTCTGGTCTCGTTGGCTCATCAGCTTCTCCCTCGGGCTCAGCATTAGCCCTGTGCTTAGAGAGCATTTGATCATGTTTATGAGGAGAAGGAAGGACAAATGGCTTGGGTTTGCAGTGTGGCACCAGGTACCAAGGACGTCACCTTTGAGCTTTTTCCAGCATCCTGTAGCAGTGGCTGTGTTTTTCGGAATGGATCAGAGTTGACAAGTGGGAAGTGACAGAGGGGCTGAGCACCCCAGGATAGCTTGCTCAGGGTGAGCCTTCCCGGGATAATGGCTGATTTTTCAGAAAGAAACAAGGGAGAACTATGACTTGCCTAATAAGGTGAACTGAAATCTCACGCTGTAGGAAGCGACAAAAGACAAATAAACCGGGTACCATAATCCCCAAGTCTCATAGGTTCTGAGAGAGAACAGGGAGAATGGAAATTCCTTGCACAGGCTGTAGTACTGTAGCTTGTTGTTAGGCTGTAGCTTCCTGAACACAGGTCCTGGAATGTATTAGGACGCTAATGCATGTGCTGTGAGGTAAGCCCTGCTAACTCTGCTTCATTGATGATGAAACAGAGTACTGGGAGGCTGAGACCCTGGCCTCAGGACATCACAGCAGAGCGGAGCCACCATCTGAACCAAAATAGGGGCATTGATTTTCAAAGGCTATGGCTCCAACCTGCGGCTTATGCTACCAAGGGTTTCCTCTCGGTTACACAAGCCCACTTCCTTGTAATTGGACCCTGCCTTTCTCACGGTTTCCCTATTGGTCACATAAACACCCCGTCTTAATTTTAGGAAGATAATATCAAACTATCATTTCACAGCGTATCTTTGTATTAGTACTAAGACATAAAGGCAAATAGCACGTGGGTCAGCAAGTGACTTAGAGGTTAGACATTTTTTTTTTTTTGGCGGGGGGAGGAGTACTGTACTGGGATTTGAATTCAGAGCCTCTCATTTGCTGGGCTAGCTCGTTTGCTTGGCTAGAGCTCTTTCGCTTTGAGCCACACACCCCTTCCCCATCCAGTTTTTTTTTGCTGGTTATTTTGGAGATGGGGGGTCTTACTAACTCCTCTGCTTAGACTGGCTTTGAACTGCAATTCTCTGATCTCAACCTCCTGAGTAACTAGGATTGTAGGTGTGAGCCACTGGTACTTGGTTAGGGTTTAAACTTGGTGTCCTGGATCAATAGAAAAACAGCACAGAGGATTCCCGGTGCTCCCTAGCTTTCCCGTACAGAGTAGTCTCTGGGCTATAAGCTGTAGGATTCAGGCAGGTGGGGCGTGGCTTTGAGCCAGCGCATCACATCACAGAAGACAGAATGGAAGGAAGGGAGAGTGTGTGACCTCTGACTGGGGCATTGAATGGAGAAGACAAGGCCAGTGAGGGAGGGCATGGGAGTTCTGAGGAAGGGAAGGGCTAGGCAGGGGCTGTCCACAGGATGAATGAAATGAGGTTATAGCCAGCTGGAATGTCATACAAGGAGATGGGAGCCGAGTGGGCAGCTTTGTTAAGGGCAATGTGAGGCTGGTGGACTGCTGGGTTATTAGAGGACATTCATATCTCATGTCAGGATCAGACCTGTTTCAATGGCCAGTGAGTGGAGAGGACTTCAGATTGGTTCCCACACAGAGGGATTAAGTGGAAGTGGTAAATCAAGGGTCCCAAGCGGAGGACGGATTGAGACCGGGCTGGATCTTGACACTTGGGTCTCCCAGCTAACCCTCCTCCTCTGCAGACTGCTTTCTCGGTTGCCTACTTCACTCTCCTACTGCACTCTGCACCCTTCTTCTTGGCGCATTCATGGAAAGAGAGTCAGTTTCCTTCAGAACACACCATCCCTTCTAGAATTTAGCTTCCTCAGCCCTGATTGGGTCTGACCTCTGATTGCCATGGCCTGAAGGGTATACAGGGCACTGTGGAGCGAGATACAGGCTCTAGTTCCACTCCTGGGGCTGGAGATGGAGCCTGGCTGATATGGAGGACTCAGAAGGAGAAGCCCTGGTTCCTAAAGAGAAAACAACCCCCTACCCCAAAAGAAGCAAAACAAACCCCAATCCAAAGCTAGGGTATTGTGATCAGGAGTAGGAGGGTCCTGGGCCTGGCAGCCAGAATCAGCAGATGTCCAGGCCAGCACTGTGGGAGCTGCAGGGAGACAGCTGGGAATGTATGCTGGCCCGGCCCTCATGTCCGCTTCCCCTATGCCCAGGGTGGACTTTGAGTCCGCAGATCAGCAGGTGAGCTGGAAGCGGCGCTCCCAGGACTGCAGGAAAGCAAGGCTTCTGGTTTGTCTCAGGATTCAGAGCTGAAAATCCGAAGGACACAGTCCACAGATCCTGTTTTTGCAGCATCAAACCGGAAGTTGCCAAATCAGGGTTCAGTTTGTCTGCCCAGTTTTCCAGGCTGCATGTTGTTCTCATGCAAATCAAGCTGCGGCTGGCACACATCTTCCCAGCTGGGGAATACGTCCTAGAGCTCAGCCCATCTGTGGCTGGGAGGTACTTAGGGACATCCTGTGCTACTGGCAGGTACAGAGGATGGGGCTCTCTGCTGGATCCAAAGACTCTTAGAGCCAAAGACTTGCTTTGTGATAATGAAGTTGTATTCTTTGTTTCCTTTGGTGCTCCCAGGGTTTGAATTCAGGGCCTTGCACCTTGCTAGGCAGGTGGTGATAGGCCTTAAGCCCCTTTACTTGTTTCTTGTCCTTGTGCTGGTTCTGGGGGCTGGAACTCAGGGCCTGAGTTCTGTCCCTTACCTTTTTCTCTCAAGGCTGGTGCTCTACCCCTTGAGCCACAGCTCCACTTCCAGCTTTCGGCTGGTTAATTGAAGATAAGATTCTCACAGATTTTCCTGCCTTGGGCTGGCTTTGATCTCAAGTCGGCTCTGTAGCTAGGATTATGGGTGTGAGGCACTGGTGCCCAGCTTACATTTACAATTAAAAAACAAATCTCATATTATGCCTGCTCAGCCTAGACTATAATCTTCCAATGTATGCTTCCTACATAGCTAGGGTTTTTAATGGATTGAAAGGGGTTCCCGAAAACATTTTTCCCAGGATGGTCTTGAATTGCTATCATCCTGAGGTCAGCTTCTGGAGTAAGTAGGATTACAGAGATGAGCCACTGCACCCTGCTAAAGAAGTCCTCTTGTGAGAAAAGAAGTCGCTTCTTTCATGCCAGCCATCACACTGAACTTTCTTCCTGAAGGTTGATTTCTGGAAGTCCTTCATGCAGACTGGAATCATGCAGAAGGTCTTCGGAGCACCTGGTCTAGAGCAAGTCTAGACCTACCTTCTCCTCTTCTTTCTCCTCCTCCTCCTCCCTCCTCTTTCTCTTCCTCCTCTTCTTCTTTCTTTTCCTTCTCCTTCTTCTTCCTCCTCCCTTCTTCTTCTTCTTCTTCCTCTTCTTTTCTTTTTCGGTGCCAGTCCTGGAACTCAAACTCAGGGCCTAACCACTGCCCCTGAGCTGCTTTGCTCAAGGTTAGTGCTCAGCCACTTGAGCCATAGCTCCACTTCTGCCTTTTTGGTGGTTAATTGGAGACAAGAGTCTCATGGCTTTCCTGCCTATGCAGGTTTTGAACCATGATCCTCACATCTCAGCCTCCTGAGTAGCCAGGATTACAGGCGTGAGCCACCAGCACCCAGCTAGATCCCTATTTAATTCAAGTCTGCATACAGCTGTAGCTGGAGAGGTTGACTGTTTTAATGCCCAAACCTAGTCCTCTGCTGTAGAGATGAATCTGGACAGTCCTCAGTGGAGCCCCATCTTGTGTTTTGTTTTATCTTTTCAAGGAATTCCAAAGTCCACAGAGGCCTTAGCCCTACTTCTCTCCAACACTGAGAATCTGCGTATTGAATGGTTTCCATACAACTCTTGGCCCCTCTTCCTGTCTGTCCCTGTCTTTTGATTCTGTTTCCTCACATAGTATTGTATCTTCAGCTGTTGTTGAAAACATTGGTGGGGCACACTCCATCTTGAGCCTCAGTTTTCTGGTCTGCAAAATAGATGAGTCTTCTGAGAGCTCTCTGGGTGTCAGGTTCCTGAGAGTTGAATTTCTGTCGGATCCCCAAGTGTGTGGAGCGAGGGGAGCCATCCCTCAGTCTGGACGTGGCTTTGTCCCCAGGTGATGGTGCCAGTATGCAGAGATTGTTTTGTATTTGTTTTCCTGCATGTTCTGCCCTTGGTATTTAGAAGGTGGAGGCCAGAGTTGCTGCTGAGTATCCCGCTATGTACAGTGAGGCCCTGAGCAATAATAAAACCGCTGGATGTGTCAGGAATGGCAGCACAGGGAACTAACTCACCCTATCTGTCACTTTGACTCCAACTGCTTCAGGCTCGCTTAAGCCTGGCTGGCCAGGGAACTACCTGCTAGATGTCTTCAGTGATGCCTGTGGATTGTCTGCCTATTTTCTGGCATTTAAATTTTGACTTTCCTTCAATGCGATGAACCACTTTCTATACATGACACATGGTTACCAAAGCTTGTGCTTTTTTTTTTTCTTTCTTCTTTCTTTCTCCTCTCTTGTGTTCCTTCACGCCACACCACTTTGAAGTGGGCGCAAAGGGACATCTGTTTGGGCCTGGGCCTCTGGAGGAGGCCCTAAAATTGTCTCTGGAGGAGCTGAGTTGGAGACCGGAGAGGCGGCTATGTGTGAAGGCCCTGTGCAGCCCTCTCTGCTCTAGAAAAACGGTGATGTTAAAGGGAGTGTTAAGCTTTCCCATCTCATGTTTGTTCCTATTTCACAAAGAAAGAGAAATTAAACTAAGAGGTACTTAGCTACATTAGAGAATTGGAGATGTCTAGGTACCTTTTCAGAGCCAGCTGGTTAATAAGAGGGTGTGTCATTTATGGGGCAAATACACTATCTATAGGCAATGAGAGTATTTGAATTATCAAAGTATTTACTTGATTGGGAATTTCCCCATTGCCTCCAGAGGATGAAATGTTTGTGTATCATTTAGCTGAACTTTGCTGTCAAAAAGTCTGTGCATTGCTATTAAGAAAGGAGAAAAGCAATTGTAGGATGATGATGAGGGCTGGGTTTACACACACTCCCATTTCCTGTACCTAGAAAATAGGCATTGACGTTGCATCTTTGATGTTACAGCGGAGAAAGTTTAAGAGGTAAAGAAACATAGTCACGCATGGTGGCACTTGCCTATAATCCCAACCGCTTAGGAGGTGGGGATAGTAAGCTGACAGTTCAAAGCCAGCCCTGGCAAAGTTGGTGATACTGTGCTTCAAAATAAAATACAAGCTGGTGTCCATGGTTCTTGCCTGTAATCCTAGCTACTCAGAAGGCTGAGGTCTGAGAACTATAGTTCAAAGCCAGCCCAGGAAGGAAAGTCTGTGAGACTCATGATTAATTAAGCAACAAAAAACCAGAAGTAGAGCTATGGCTCAAGTGGAAGAGAACTAGCCTTGGGTGAAAAAGTTAAGGGACAGCGCCCAGGCCTGAGTTCAAGCCCTAGTACTAGCACAAAAGAAACAAATGAAGGAAAGCAAAATGCAGATGAAGGACCTTGGGTTCAATACTGAGCACTGAGAAAAAAATGTAGAAATATCCACTCCATTTTTTTTTTTAAAAACAGTATTTGTTTCTGTAAGAAATCATATGCTAACTCTCTTTCTCCTCTCTCAGTCTCTGTATCTGTATATAGATTCTTTTTGTTTTTGTTTTTGTCCATCAGGGGCCTTGAACTCATAGTCTGGGCACTGTCCCTGAGCTCTTTTGCTCAAAGCTATAGCCCAGTTTGAGCTATAGCGCCACTTCTGGTTTTCTGATGATTAATTGGAGATATGACTCTCATGGACTTTCCTGCCTGGGCTTGAACCGCTATCCTCAGACCTCAGCCTCCTGAGTAGCGAGGGTAAGCCAACAGCACCTGGTCTATATTTTGTGTTTTAATTACAGTATACTATGAAGAGGTTCTATTCTTGTCTGTATTATTTGGACTTTTAAAGATCTCGTGTACCTGGATGGGCGTCTTTCTGTCAAAATTTGGGTAGTTTTCTATTATTTTATCAAATATATTTCCTATTCCTTTAGGTGGCCCCTATTCTCATTATTCTGTGCCCATCATTTGCAGATTTGATCTTTTCATGAAGTTTTGGAATCCTGGTCTATTCCTTTCTTACTTTTTAAAAATTCTTTTATCTTTGTCTAATTTTTCTATCACATACACCTTGTCTTTAACTTGTAATATCCTACCTTCCATTTGATCTCTTCTGGAGAGGCTTTCAGTAGAAGTTTTGACTTAGAGAGTATTTCATTTCCAGGACTTCAACTTGATTTACCCCCTTGAAGGCTTTCTATATATTTATTGAATTTCCCTTTTATGTCTCGGATTGTCTTCTTTATTTCATTTGGTTATTTATTTGTATCAGCGTTGAGTTCAGTTAGATCTTTATTTGTACTCTCTTTTAGTTCATTTTGCTGTTTATTTGTATTCTCTTTGAACTCATTTAGCTGTTTATTTGTATTCTTTTTGAGCTCATTTAGCTGTTTATTTGTATTGTCTGTGAATTCATTTAGTGTTTATTTGTATTCTCTTTGATTTCATTGAAGTGTTTATGCATGCCCTCTCTCATCTCATTGCTCATTCTTATCATTTTCTTTTGAGTTCAATATTTAAGATTTCATCCACTTCACTATCATTCAGATCCTTTATTCTGTGATGGTTGACTTTTTTATGAGGTATTCTACTGCCTTCCTTTTTCATATTGCTTGTGTTTCTGTATTGAAACCTGCTCATCTGAAGTCAAGTCATTGGTTGGAAGTTTTAATCCCCTAACGTCTTTCTATTTCAATTATTCTCTATGATTCGGTGGGAGTTGGTAGTGGTGGCGTTGTTGTGCTACGTCTTACCACTGAGCTGGATGTATAACTTATCAAGTACACACTTACCAGTCCAATGTCAAACCAAATATTTATTTGAAGTAAGAAATCATTGGCAGCATCATCTCTACCACAAATCACATTACATGTGACTGAGACTAATGTTCTTATATGGCAAGGTAAAGGGTTAGAGAAAGTATTTATATAGGAATTCAATGTTAGGGGTGGAAACAAAAGGGGATGAGTGAAGAAGTAAGGAAGAAGGAAGATGGGAAAAAGGTGAAGCGTGGGCTGAGGAAAACAAAATAGCAGCCTTATAAAAGCAGGAATATAGTTTGTGGAGTGGGCTGCTACAGTCAAGGGATAGCACATTGGGAATAAGAAGAGGGTAGAATAACCCACCAGCAGAAACATTTGTAAAAATGTGAAGTAGAAAAAATAAAATGCAGTCTTTCTTCTTTGCGGAAGGGAAGAGTGTGTGCCTGCTGAGCTCTATGAGTACAAGTCCCCCGACTTTGCGCCCCGTCTCTGGCTCTCAGCTTTTTGTCTGCAGTTCTGCTGTGGTGCTTGCTCACCTGTCCTCTCTGAGCCCTGGACTGCCTACAGTTCCCATCTGGGTGTCCCTGGGGGGACTGTGTTATCGTTGATTAAGGCTCCGGTCCAGACGCAGTTGCTCGTGAGCTGAGGCAGGGCCTGTGGAGTAGCAGCAGCAGCTTTTGCCGGGCTTTGGGCTACTCTTTGGGTGTTCTTGTGAGAACGAAGTGGTTGGTTCTGGCAGCAGTTGGGGGGGGGGGTGAGGCCTCTGAACACAACTGCTCTTCTTTTTCTCATGTTTTTGTCTTTTTTTCTATGACTCAGTTAATTAATTTATTTTTTATTGTCAAGGTGATGTACCAGGGGGTGACAGTTACAGAAGTAAGGTAGTAAGTACATTTCTTGTCAAACTTGTTACCCCTTCCCTCATTTTTCTCCCACTTTCCCTCCCCGAACCCCACAACTGTTATTCTTGAACCCCACACCTTTTTCTGAACAGGGAATCTAGTGACTGATTCAACTTGTCTGCTTGCATTTTCCCCCTTTCCACCTAGGTCTTCCATTTAATAATTGATTTGCCTCATGAAGGGTGAAGAGCTCTTGTAGTGTGTGTGTGTGTGTGTGTGTGTGTGTGTGTGTGTGTGTGTGTGTGTGTGTGTGTGTGTGTGTGTGTGTGTGTGTGTGTGTGTGTGTTACATGCCTGTGTGTTGGGTAGTGGATTTAGGGCTAGGTTTTCTTGTGTTTACATGCCTGTGTGTGTTGGGTAGTGGATTTAGGGCTAGGTTTTCTTGCTTCTATGTCCATCCTTTGTCTTGGTCAGAGATCCAGTCACCTAGCTAGATACCCAGTAACATCACCCAACCACAGGACCCAGGCAAGGCTCCCATGGACAATTGTATTTACTTCTACTCATTTGGCTGGCTGGTGCTGGTTTTACGCGTGTAGCAATTTGTAGGAAGTCTACCTAGCTTGCTATTCCCATGCCTGCCTACTTCCTGGGGTAGAGGAATACAGTTGCCAGTTGATCTCTGTTGGGTGGCTAGACCAAGGCTTGCTGTCTCTCCACGCAGTTATTTTGTTGTAGCATGACATTCTCAGATATCTTATTCCAGAAACGAAACTAAACAGAGAGAGAGACAGACAGAGACAGAGAAGAGATAGAGATAGAGAGAGAGAGAGAGAGAGAGAGAGAGAGAGAGAGAGAGAGAGAGAGAGAGAGAGAGAGAGAGAAATGAAAGGAGGAAAGGAAAACCCAGCTAGAATAGTCAAAGGATGAAGCAGATTCAGTTTTGCTTCTACAAGGTGGTTCTGAGCTCTGTCAGTAAAAAAACTCACTTTGTTTCTTTATACATCTAACGTTAGGTATTTTTTAACGTTCTCTAGCCTCTATCTCTCTGGTCATTTATTAGTACCCTCTCCTGGCTTACTAATATGTCCACTTTTCTTTGTAGCCACATATTTCTGGTTCATGAAAATAATGTGGGGTGTGAATGCAATCTACCACCTATCCATATGTCTGATCTTAAAAATCTGTTCAGAGACAACATCTTGCTATGTATATAGGCTGCCCTTGATCTCATGATCCTCCTGCTTCTTCTGCATAAGTGCAACAAGTAAATATGTGTACCATGCCCAACACAGTGGTAAAAATTGGCCATGATTTAGGCTTCATTTTCAAGTACAATGACTTCCCATTATCAGGGATAATTTTTTTTTTTTGTCTTTTCTTTTTTGGTACTGGGGATCGAACCCAGGACGTTGCACTTGCTAGGCAAGCGCTTTGCCACTGAGCTATATCCCAGCCCGTCAGGGATAATTTGTATCTGACATAATTTCCCTTGGAAAATGCCAATCACTTGATCATTTGACTGGCTTGGGTGTCCCAGTTGTGGCTTTAGGCAGAAGCCTGGAGTCTATCGTGGTGGCTTTGTGTTGCCTTGGCCACGCGCCTCTTTCCTTAGCACTGTCTCTTTCCCACCTCTCTAGCTCAGTATCCTAACTTTAGTCATTGTCCCTCCACTTTGAACATCCAGGCTTGTTTTTTTCTTCGTGATCTTTCCCTGTATTTAATACCATTGAAGGAAGAATTTTTACTGGGATATATCTAGTAATGTCATTTGTACTAAAAAGATACATACTTAAAAAATCATTTCTGATGCTTCTATCCAGTGATAGGAAACTTTGAATTAGAAGAAGAGACTGGGTGTAGTGGTACATATCCAGAATCCAAAATACTTAGGAGGTAGAGGAAGGAGAATCTTGCTCCAAGGCTTTCCTGGCAAAACCCTGAGACTCCATCTGAAAAGTAAAGGAATTGGGACATGTCTGTATATAATAGAACTCTTGTCTAGCAAGCACACTGCCCTGAGTTCAATCCCCAGTATTCTGGGGGGAGGGCGGTGGAGTGTAGTACATGAAACCATCCCAGTAGCCACCCATTACTAATGATGACTCTAAGCAGTTACCTGTGTCAAATTGTGGAGCCATATCTGGCTAGTGTAGAGTAACTACAGTGCATCTGAGCTGAGGTTCTGGTCAAGGTCTCCCCTGACCAGTGGGGATATTAGAAGTCTTAGTGTTGTAATCTGCCAAGTGGAGAATTGGATTAGATGCAGCAGGACAAACTCAAGGTGACCATACGAACTCATTGACACAGGTTCATCTTCTCCTTAGAAAAATATCCCAAGCTTGGTGCCAGTGGCTCACGCCCATAATTCTAGCTACTCAGAAGGCTTGAGATCTGAGAATCATAGTTCAAAGCCAGCCTGGGCAAGAAAGTCTGTGAGACTCTTATCTCCAACGAGCCACCAGAAAACCAGAAATGATGTTGTGGCTCAAAGTGGTAGAGCACTAACCTTGAACAAAAGAGCTCAGGGACAGTGACCCAAGCCCAGAGTTCAAGCCCTATGACCAACAAAATAAATAAGGCTTTTTATTCCCAGACCACCTACAAGACCAGTCTCTAGAGTACAATTAGAAGAACAGTCCCTTGAATACCATTAAAAGATCAGTCCCTAGAATATGAAAAGTTGGTAATTATGATGCAGTGGTAACTGCATTCCCATGAGATGAGTAGAGATCTCCCTGTCTGCTTTTCATGTTATATGAGTCCAAGGAGCCTCCTTGGGTTGTTTTACATATCCAAAAGGCAGAAAGCACATGCTGTGGACCTGGGCCTAGTTTTGAGAAGTCTGAGCAGCACTTTTCTCTAAACGCAGAAGAGTGACCTCCTCTCCCAGAGAGGTTTACATCAGAATGAAGTAGTCATTTGAGACCAAATCTTTGTGCCATCCCAACCTAACAACCTTGAGCATGGAGCAGAACTGGTTCCAAAGAGCTCATTAGTATTTTCCATGACCATAATGAAATGTTTGAGGTTGGAAACTTTGTCAAGGGGTTTCTTTAGCTCCTAGCTCTGGAGCTTTGAGGGCCTTGTGCCAGCATGGGCGGGGCTTTGGAGGAGACGTCTTGATGGATGGATCTCAAAGGCAGGCGTGAGACCCCCAAGAGTAAAACAGGGAGAGATGGGTAGCTCTTTGTTATAGTATAACAGCCGCCTTATGAGAACTAACCAGGATGCCACAAATACTACCTTACTCTCCTCTGAAGGCCATGAACAAACTGACCCATGTGTGTTACAAGTTTTCTGTATCGTGCAAATGTAGGCATTGTTAGTCTGGGTTGCTCAAATCCCAGCTCAGCCACAGAATAGCCAAAGGCCTCCAGGGTCCCACAAGGCATTGCATCACCTGTAAAGCAATGCCTTTCTCTTACCTCTGGCTGCCTTCTCCCTCCTATATTCTGCTCTAGCTACATTGTCCTCTTGGCTCTACTCCTATGACAGCACACCTGCCCCAGGGCCTTTGTACTTGCTGTTCTTTCCGTCTAGAACATTGTCCCACAGCTATTTTCCTGGCTTACCCTCTTAACTATTTCTTTGCGTCCTGCCCTGATTTCCTCAGCCAAATGCATTCTATTCTCCATTCCACCTGTTTTCTCTTGTCACTTTGTGACATAATATGCGATTTATTTTTTCATCTTATCAGTCTCTATCATACTACAATATAAGTTCCGTGAGTGCAGATCTTTTTTTCTTCTTTGATTCACCACTGTTTCTGGCAACGGGATCAGTGCCCGACTTATTGCAGGAGACAAATAAATGTTTTTAGAATGAATACAAGATTTTTATTTCCTCAAGTCCCTTTCTTGCTGCTTTTTATTTGTTTGTTTCAAACAATAGAAACCTAATTCATACACTAGGCCAGTTCTAAGCAAAAGTAGGAGTTCTTAGGCTTCTAGAAGCAAGGTAAGAGTGTAAGCCTGTTTTTGTTTTTTGTTTTTGTTGGTTGTGAAGATGGAGCTGGGTGGGCTTGGGCACCATTCCTGAGCTCTTTTGTTCAAGGCTAGTGCTCTAATACTTTAAGCCACAGCTCCACTTCTGAGTTTTGACTGGTTAATTAGAGCTAAGAGTCTCAGGGGGACTTTTCTGCCCAGGCTGGCTTTGAACCATGGTCCTTAGATCTCAGCCTCCTGAGAATCTAGGATTACAGGTGTGAACCACAGATGCCCAGCTTTGCCATGATTTTTTGTCTACTATCTGTGGATGCCTTAGGCCTCGTGGAAGCTGACTGAGCGATACTCGGAGCTTACGCCCTTTCCATGTTTATCCAGGGAAGAAAGCACTCTCTCCAGCTAAAAATCTACAGTAATTCAGGCTTAGTCAGCACCACATGGATTTAGGGACCAATCCCAGTGGCCATTGAAGGATGAAGGATGGTATTGGGGCCATCTACAATTGGTTCACCAAAGTACCTGAGGATTCTGAGCCTGCCCTTTCCTGTCTGTATCTGAGATAGAAACCTTTGTCACACTTGTTCTGACTTGCCTACCTCCCTCCGAAACAGTCCATTCTCTGCGCATATGGTTTCCATACCACACAGCACCAGGTGTAACCTTCTGTGGTGCACAAAGAAAATATTAAAACTTCTCTTATCATTTATATTTAATCTCATGCTTTAAATTTTAATTTTAAATGCATGGTTTATAGTGCTCACCTCAGCATAGTTGTACATATACATATTAGTAGTTTATATACACATCTATAATTTATAGATAAGAAAAAAAAACATAACATATATTTGTGCCAGCTCAAAATATTTTCGCATTAGGCATACATGATTGTAAAAGCATAGGCTAGTGTTCAGTGTGATATGATGAAGTCTGAGATCATCGTGTCTTTCCCTGAAAGACATTTTTTTCTTTTCTTTTCTTTCTTTCTTTTTTCTTTTCTTTTTTTTTTTTTGTGCTTGTCCTGTGGTTTGAACTCAGGGCCTGGATGCTGTCCCTAAGCTCCTTTTTCTTAAGCCTAGTGTGCTACCACTGGAACCACAGCTCCACTTCTGGCTTCTTTGGTTGTTTATTGGCGATAATAGTCTCATGGATTTTTCTGCCCCAGCTAAGATCCTTAGATCTTAGCCTCCCGATGAGCTACCAGTTCCCAGCTGAAAGATATTTTTTTTACTGTGTCTATGAACAAAAAGCTCCTCCTTCAATTTTATCTCCATACGTATTGAATGTTGCCAAGCATTTTGGCCCTGGGTTGCTTAGGACTTGGCAGTGGAGTGTGGAGCATGGGTTAATGCTATCATTTAGGCATTGAGGAATAACATTCTTCCTTGCTTTGTTTTCTGAAAGTTTGTATAACAACATGGAAAACAACAGCTTTCCAGGTGAAGTTGTGAGTCTCACACATAGAATGAGAGACAAACCATGGATGGGAATTGATGGAATGGGGAGAGAGAGAGAGAGAGAGAGAGAGAGAGAGAGAGAGGAGACAGAGACAGAGAGACAGAGAGACAGAAAGACAGAAAGAAAGACAGAGACAGATCTAATAAAGGCCCAAAGCAGAAAGCAAGAGATGGTTCAAAAAGGCCAGCAAATGTGGTTAGAGGAATCTGAATGACTCTCCTATCCTATTAAAGGGGAAAAGTAGCATTAGAATAAGTGTGAAATTGAGTTAGAAGCTTATGGAATTAATGCTGGGATATCATTAGCTTTCTATAGACTATGCCTTCATCCTTTTCCCACAAATCCAAAGCATGTCTTGACAACCTAGTAAATAAATTAATAAATAAACATGGAAGCTTCATGACTAAAGCTGTGTCTATAGGACCCTAGGACCATAGATTGAAAGCAAACATCTGGCTGATAATTTCAATGTCATTACTAATTATTCTCATCTCCTGTCAACAAGTCTGCTCTGCGCAGTGCTCAGTGACAGGCACTGCGTTTGACATTGGAAACAGATGTGACCTTGTGTCGGTGCTCAGGCAGGTGACCGCTTGTCAGGGAATGGGCTGGAAGGGAGCAGTGGACCCCCTTTGTCCCCAGGATGTACGGCAAGTGTGTGAGGGGCCACGAGGAAGAGCTGGACAAGGAAAAGTTCTCCCTTGGAAGTAGTTGAATGAGGCCTCAGAAGCGATTAAGGATATTTTCAGTTGAAAAAAATAAAACCTAAGAGGGAGAGCCAGCTTAACTGAAGGCAGGGAAGTAAGAAAGAACAGGACTGGCTGCAAGGGGTGTGAAATCAGCAGAGGAGGCATTTGGAGGCTGAGTTCACCCTTCATCTTGGAGGGGGCAAACAACGGCAGGTATCTGTTATTGTTTCAAGCAAAAGGCGGGCATGTATGGATCTGGTGAAAATGTAGAGGACAAAATAGAACTGGGAACAGGAAAACCACTTGAGAGGCTATAAAATAATCCAGACCAGAACTCTTCAGCATCGGCAGACCGGGAGAAGTCCTCTCTATCTGGTTGGCCAAGAGAGTCCATGGAAACCCTAAAATCAGCCAATGTCAACATCCTTAGGCCAGGAGGGAAGGGAAGAGTGGGTTCCAATAGTCCATTGGATTCCCTGGGTCAATACAGAAGGGAGAGAGAGTGAAGTGGGCTCTCTTTGGGTTTGTTTGCTTGTTTTTTGGTTTGGGGTTTTTTTTTTTTTTTTTTTTTTTTGGTCTGGTCATGGTGCCTGAACTCTGGGCCTGGGCGCTGTCCCTCAGCTCTTCAGCTCAAGGCTAGCACTCTACCAGTTGAGCCACAGCCACCATTGCTGCCTTTTCCCCCGTGATTTAATTGGAAATAAGAGTCACACAGATTTTCCTGCCTGGGTTGGCTTCAAACCACAATCCTCAAATCTCAGCCTCCTGAGTAGCTAGGATTACAGAGGTGAGACAGTGGTGCCTGGCTGATGCTCAATCTTGTAATTCTCCTCCAAATGTCTCACGAGTAAAATCAATCATTGTGTCATATTTATCTATTTATTACCTTCAAGTAGTCAGACAAAGAGGTTTCATTTGGACATGTGCATTTATGAGCACAGTACATCTTGATCAGTATCATTCCTTCCATCATTTCCTCCTATTTCTCCCAACCCACCCATCTCCTCAAGTTACCTGGCTCCATTTTCACTGAGGTACATTGAATAACATGACTGTATTTGCCCTCCCTTCCTTTCTCTGTTCCTCTACCTCATCTTTTGAGACTGACTACTTTCCCTCACTCTCAGTGGGGTTGTTGGATGTATCATTAATTCTGTGTATGTGTGTGTGTGTGTGTGTGTGTGTGTGTGGCTGAATATATTTCCAGGTTGTGCATATATCACAAGTAGTTTCTTCAGTTTTGAAGGTCATTAGGCTTTTTTTTAAAGTTTTGGGCAAGTATGAATAGAGCTATTTTAAACCTCCCCCCGCCCTACTCTGTCTGAAGGAGAGACATGTTTTCCTTCTTTTTCTTTTTTTGGAGTAAAATATACATAATATAAAGCAAACTTTTAAAGCATTAAGTCAGTGGCATTAGATTATAAACATGTTTGTACTAGCTTCTGGGTAAACAGAAGTTTTTATTTATCTAGAATAAGTACATAGGAATGAGCTTGCTGGATCTTTGAACAAGTATGTCTTCAAGTTTATAAGAAATTGTGAGATGGGTTTCCAGAGTTGCTGGACCACTCCTCATCCCTGCAAGCAAGGTGTAGGCTTTCTCGTCCTCTCCGTTTTCGCCACCTTTGGGAATTGGAAATTGGTAGCCTCACCATGTTAATAGACGTGTTTCTCTGCATGTGTGTGTGTACACAAACATATACATACATGTCTGTGCACGCATATGTTAGTCCTGGGGCTTGAGCTCAGGGCCTGAGAGATCTCTTTAAGCTTTTGTGCTCCAGGCTAGCACTCTACCCCTTGAGCCACACCTCTACTTCCCAATTTTTGATAGTTAATTGGAGGTAAGAGTCTCATGGACTTTCCTGCCCTGGCTGACTTTGAACTGTAATTCTCAGATCTCAGCCTCCTGAGCTGCTAGGATTTCAGGCATGAGCCTCCAGCTCCTGGGTCTCTTTGCAGTTGTTTAATTTGTACTAGTCCAAGCCCCTGAAATACTGGACATGACCTAATAGTTGTTTTTGCCATCTAAGTATCTTCTTTGTCAAGTGTCTCCTCAAATGTTTGTGCATTTTGAAATTCTTTCCATTCATTCAAGTGCTCAGAGTTGTTTGTGTTTTTGGCATGCATGCCCATCACTGGATAATTGGCTTCCAGATATTTCTTCTCTTGTCTTTTATGTGTTTTGATGAAAGCTAGTTTATCATTTTTACTTTGGGCTATCATAAGCCAAGAACATTCCTTAACAGGAGACTGAATTTTCTCCTTTTCTTAAAATCTTTCTGATCTGACTTTTAAATCTTATGATCCATTTTTTATTCATTTGTAAAAAGTGTGAAGTTTAGGTGGAGGTCCTCCCCTTCCCTCCCCCCCTCCCTCCCTCCTTTTCTCCCTCCTCCCTTCCTTCCTCCCTCCTTTTCTCCCTCCTCCCTTCCTTCCTCCCTCCTCCCTTCCTTCCTTCCTCCCTCCCTTCCTCCCTCCTCCCTTCCTTCCTCCCTCCCTTCCTCCCTCCCTTCTTCCTCCCTCCCTCCCTTCTTCCTCTCTCCCTCCCTCTGTCCTTCCCTCCCTCCCTCCCTTCTCCCTCCTCCCTCCCTCCCTCCCTCCCTCCCTCCCTTCCTCCCTTCCTTTCTCTTGTCCTAGTCCTGGGGTTTGAATTAAGTGAATGGACACTGTCCCAAGCTTATTTGCTCAAGGCTAATATTATACCACATGAGCCACAACTTCATTTACAGCTTTTTTGGTGGCTAATTGGAGAAAAGAATCTCACAGACATTTCTGCCCAGGTTGTCTTTTGAACCCCAATCCTCAGATCTCAGCTTTCCTGAGTAGGTATGATTTTAGATGTGAGCTACCAGCATCCTGCTAAATTTTACTTTTTAAAAACTTTTGTTTACAAAAAAAATCCTACTGGGATTTGATTTGAATCCTACCAAATTTATGATTTTTTTTTGCCAGTTTGAACTTAGGGCCTTGAGCTCATTTGGCTTGCTTTGCTCAGTTAGCAGTCTACCACTTTGCCATGATTCCAGCTCAGCTTTTTTGCTGGTTATTTTGGATATAAAGTCTCTTGGACTTATCTGCCTGGGCTGAACTTGGGATATGATCCTTTGGATAAGCTTCCTGAGTAGCTAGAATTACAAGGGTGAGATCACCAGTGCCCATCAACTTTTGATGACTTGACATCTTCACTATGTTGAGTGTTTCCATCCATAAACATGATATGGCTCTTCATTTATTTATTTTGTGGTAACCGCTAGCTGTCCTAACATTTTTTTTTGGCTAAATTTATAGCTACAGATTCATTCTTTCTCCTTTTTGGAGATGTTATAAAGGAGATTTTTAAATCTGTAAGCTCTAGTTGTTTATTGCTGCTTTATAAAAATAAAATATTAGTTTTTTGTGATCACATTTGCTTCACTTACAAGCTCTGAAAGCTTTCATTTTCTGTTAATTTTTTTGTTTTTCTATGTTGACAGTCATATTGTCTATGCATCAACCCAGCTTCTCTTTTTCTACTGGTTCCTTTCTGATCTGAATGTCTTATATTTCTATGTCTTGCTTTATTTCACAAAGTAGAATTTGCAATACTATATTCAATAGGAGTGGCAAAGTGGACATTTTCCTTCTCTTTTAGGAAGAAAGCGTTCAGTAGACATGTTCAAGTTTGTTGTACTTTTTTTTATTGTGAAAATACCGTACAGAAGGGTTACAATTACATGGGCAAGGTAAAAAGTACATTTCTTATCAAGCATTGTTGCCTCCTCCTTTGTTTCCCTTTCCCATCCCTTCCCATCTCCCCTACCCCCACCCCACCCCCACCCCCGGCCAAAGTTGTATAGTTCATTTTTGTTGTACTTTTAAAATAATAAATGAGGGTAGTTGTGGAGATGGGAAGGAAGGGATGGTAGGGGGAAAACAAAGGAAGAGGCAACAATGCTCAATAGGAAATGTACTCATTACCTTGCTCATGTAACTGTAACTCCTCTGTACATCATTTTTACAACAAAAACATACAAAAAATCATACATGAACATGAAACTTTATCAAATGTATTTGCCATCACTTGTGATCATGTAGTATTTCTTGGTTAGACTTTTGATATTGTAATTACGTTGATGAATTGTTAAGTAATCTGGGATAAACTACTTGGTTATGATACACTGCCTTTTTATACATTGGTGAAGTTTGATTTGTTAATACTTTTGTTGAGGAATGCTCAGTAATCTCTTGGGGGATATTGGTCTGAATTTTTGGTATTGTCTTTGTCTGGTTTTGGCATAAGGTTAATGATGGCCTCATAAAATGAGAAAATATTCCTGCCTTTTGTATTTTCTGAGACAGAGTGTTTACAATTGTTTTTGTTTCATCTAAATGTTTGGTAGAATTTGCCTGTGAAATCATGTGAAACTGAAAGTTTTTTCTTTTTTTCCTTTCTTTTATTTTCTCTCTGCTTTGTTATGTTAGGGAAGATTTTTTTTCTTTCTTTTTTTCTTTCTTTCTTAAATATTGGGGAAATTATGAGCATTTTGGGAGGGAAGCTCAAGGAATTTTAGGGGCCTTTTTAACTATGGATTTTGTCACAAAAGCTTAATGCTGGGCGCTGGTGGCTCACGCCTGTAATCCTAGCTACTCAGGAGGCTGAGATCTGAGGATCGCGGTTCAAAGCCAGCCCGGGCAGGAGAGACCGTGAGACTCCTATCTCCAATAAACCACCAGAAAACCGGAAGTGGTGCTGTAGCTCAAGTGGTAGAGCGCTCGCCTTGAGCTGAAGAGCTGAGGGACAGCGCCCAGGCCCAGAGTTCAAGTCCCACGACCGACCAAAAAAAAAAAAAGATTATTCAAGTTACTTGTTTCTTCTTGAGTGGTCCATTAATTTTACACAGAATTGTTTATCCTATTCCTTATTTACCATTTCAGTATCTGAGGTGGGACCTATAGACACTTCTCCTTCTTTTGTGATGCTGGTGACTGTTTACTTTGTCAGTCTGGCTGTTGATGGATCTGTTTACTGATCTTTCTAAAAAAACTAGCTTTTTGTTTCACTGGATTTTTTTTCTTTCTTTTCCTTTTCTTACTTTTTTCTATTTCTATTCTGGTTTTCCATATTATTAATTATTGCATCTAGTAGAACTTCCTCTTGCTTGCTTTGAAGTTATGTGCTGATTTTATTCAGTTAGACATTTGTTTACTTGACACTATTCTCTCTATCAGCAGGTCAGACTATACATTTTTGGTGAAAATTGTGTCTTAAACATTTCAACTTGTTATATTTAATTTTGGTCTCTTTCAAAGTATTTTCTAGTTTCCCTTGGAATACAGTTGTGAATACTTTTTAATATTTCTTTCTGATAATTCTGTCACTTGCATCGCTTCTGAGTTTGGTTCTGCTTGATTTCTTCACTCTTTGTGAGTCTCATCTTCTTGTTTCTTTGCATGCCTGTTAGGATGCCAGACATTGTGAAGTTAACCTTTTCTTAAAAACATTCTTTAAAAAAAATCCTATTCTTAAAAACATTCATAGGACACAAATGGCCAGTAAGTACATGAAAAAAATGTTTGACATATCTCTCCATCAGGGAAATGCAAATTAAAACTACTTCCAGATTCCATCTCATTCTAGTGAGACTAGTTATCAAAACAAGCAACAACAAATGCTGGCCAGGATAGGAAGAGAAAAGGATACTTTGCACACAGTTGGTGAGAATAGAAATGACTTTATACACTACGGAAATCAGTATGGAGAGTCCTCAAAAAACAAAAACAAAATAATTACAATTGCTATACAACTCTACTATTCCACTCCTGGGAATAAACATAAAGGAAATCAAAGTCAGCCTATAATAGAGACATCTGCATACTAGACCTACTGCAGCCCTTTTCGTAACACCCACTTAAATGATCAACCCAGGTGCCCATCTGCAAATCAATGCATAAAGAAAACTCAGTCTGTAGCAGTGGACTCTATTAAGTCATGAAGAATAGTGAAGCTATGCCATGTTCAGCAAAGTGGATGGAACCGTAGGTTATCATGTTAAGCGACATAGCCAGACTCTGAAAAACAAATGTTGCATGTTTTTATCTCATAAAAAAAAAATCCTGATTGCTTTTTTAAAGATAGGAAAGTAGAAGGAGACTTTGAGAAGAAGAAGAAGGGAGCAGTGGGTGTCAAGGGAGGGCATGGATGGAATTGACTAATATGTTCAAAATACTTTATTTACATAAATGATCATGTCTTAATGAAACCCATTATTTAGTGCAATAAACAGACACTAATTAAAAAGGAATTTCACTTTGACAAGTACATTAGTTAATTTAAAAAATGATTTCCTTCGGGCACTGGTGGCTTATGCCTATAATCCTAGCTACTCAGGAGTCTGAGATCTGAGGATCAAAGTTCAAAGCCAGCCTAGGCAGAAAAGTCTCCGTGAGACTCATCTCCAGTTCACCACTCAAAAACATAAATGGCGCTGTGGCTCCAAGTGGTAGAGTGCTAGCAAAAGAGCTCAGGGACAGTGCTCAGGCCCAAAGTTCAAGCCCCATGACCCACCAAAAAAAAAAAAATTGGTTCCCATGGTTAAAAAAAAATCTTAGCTACATATCGTGACACATATCTGTAATATCAGCATTCAAGAGACTGAGGTAAGAAGGCCACAAGTTTAAGATAATAAAACAACAACAAATGCTGGTACCTGATGACTCATGCTTGTAACCCTAGATCCTCAGGAGATTGAGATCTGAGGATTATAGTTCAAAGCCAGCCTGGTCAAGGAAGTCTATGAGACTCTTATCGCCAATGAACCACCAAAAAGCCAGAAGTGGACACATGGCTCAAATGGTAGAGTACTAGTATTGAGCAAAAAGAAAAACTCAGGGAAAGCACATAGGTCCTGAGTTAGAGTCCCAGTGTTAGCATAAAATCAATCAAACAAACAAACAAACAAAAAATATTTGGGGATCAAGCTAAGTTACCTGTGGGTTTTGCTTTTAAGCTTTGTTGGATGGCACCAGCTCAACTGTTGCTTAGTACAGACTATTCCTCACTGTAAAAGCAAGACCTTCTGAGGACTTGGGCTGGTGAATTATGAGCTGATTCACTCTGACTTTAGGGATCGCGACTGTTCTGGTTGTATATGAGTTGTAGCAATTGTTTCTTCTAATCCTCATGGGTGTTTCCCCCAGGCTTTGAATGGACTCCTCCTGAGCATGACTGAACCTTTCTCTAGGGAACAGTCAAGGGAACTCTACAAATCCCTGCACTATTGTCTCTCTGCAGCTCTCCCCTTTGGTCCTCTGCTCTGCCCACTTCAGCCGCTTTGCTTTTCTGGACCCCTGCATCTGTGCCTTCAGCACAGGCGATCTGTGGGCATCATCATGGTCCCCAGTTCCCACCACCTTGGCCTGGACTACGTCGTCTAGACTTGGGATGATTTTGTCCAGCTGGGATGATCATAAGATTCGTCTTGATTGTTTGGGTGACAATACAGTACAGCGAGATTATTGTCTACTAGTTGCTTGCTGAAGTGCTTGAAAGGGAAGCTCACTTGAGAACAGGAGACTGAGACTACATCAGAGAGAAGTTCATGAATAAGGATTTTGCTCTGTCTCAGAGATGACATCAGAACACATTATGGAGGAAAACGTTAAGTCAGGTTCCAAGACAACTAGTAACCGGGAGCTAACACGGACACTGTCCCTGTCATCAGCATCACCACCACTCTTCGTTTTTGTTTGGGTTGGGTTTTTTGGTGGTACTTGGGCTTGATCTGAGGGCAGGCACTCTACTGTTGAGCCATGTCTCCAATCCCATTTTTACGCTGGTTATTTTGAAACAGGCTTTTCATTTTTGCCTGAGACAGCTTGGACCTTCATCCTTCTGTTTTAGGTTTCCTGTGGTAGCTGGGGTGACAGGGGCATGCCATCATACCAAGCTTGACCTGGATTCTCTTCAATGCCCCCTTCCCAAGGGCTGGCTTGGAACCACTCCCCGCAAGGAGCTAGGGTTGCAGGTATGAAACACTTAGAGCCACCGGTTATTTTATGGAGATACTATTCTGTGTGTGTGTGTGTGTGTGTGTGTGTGTGTGTGTGTGTGTGCGCACGTGCGCGTGCTAGGGCTTGAACTCTGGGCATTTCATGCTTAGTTAGCTTTTTCATCCAAGGCTGGTGCTTTGACATGAGCCATAGCTCTACCTCTGGCTTGTTGGCTGGTTAATTGGAGAAAAGACTTTTCTGTCTGAGGCTGGCTTTGAACTGTGGTTCTCAGATCTGAGTCTCCCGAGTAACTAGGATACCAGGTGTGAGCCACGCTGATGAGGGGATCAGAGCTCCACATGCATTTATCGCACTGAATTCTCATGGTGGCCAAGCTGAACCACTTCCCGGATTTCCTACAAGCCAAGCATCACTGACCGCTGCTCCTGCCTGCTGTGCTTCCAAGTGACTATTATGTCACTCATGGCCACCCTTGTCACAGCCTTCTACAGGAAGGGAAATGGCCAAGTGTGGCAGGGATCCTGCTGTAGGCCATTACTGGAGACACAGTAATGGCTCCAGGTTGCTGCCCTGGCCTTATCTAGAATCTCATCCAGAACTAACACATTCTCTTTAAAATCTTTCTCTCTCTCTCCTCACTGCAGACCAGCTTCATGGCCTGTCTAATAGCTCTCCAGGCCTCCTCCAGCTCCATATATTCACTCTTGGGTCTCTTGCACAAAAATTCCTTCCTCCTCTTCCTCTTCCTCCTCCTCTTCCTCCTTCCCCTCCTCCTCCTCTTCCTTCCCCTCCTCCTCCTTTCTTTTTTCTGCTTTCCTCTTTCTTCTTTCTTCTTTTTTTGGCTTTTCTCTATTGGATACTGGGGGTTAAACCCAGGATATTGCACTTGCTAGCCAAGAGGTTTGCCACTGAGCTACATCCCAGCCCAAGTAATTCCTTCTTGATAGAACTTCTCCAGAGATGAGAATTTAGTTCAGCAGGGTACTGGTGGGTGCATGTCTGTAATCCTAACTACTTAAGAAGCTGAGATGTAAAGATCAAAGTTCAAAACCAACTCTGCGCAGAAAGTCCATGAGACTCTTATCTCCAATTAACCAGCCAGAAACTAGAAGTGGAGGTGTAGGGCAAGTGTTAGAGTGCCAGCCTTGAGCAAAAACAAACAAACAAACAAAAAACAACCAAGCAAGAGTGCAAGGCCCTGAGTTCAAGCCCTAGGACTGGAGTCCCACCCCACCCCTCTCCCCTGACTAACATGTTTCAATCCAAGTCGGTCATTAAGGATTCTTACAGGAGGCTGGGAAGAATTCATTGGAGTAGGTTGCTGAATGTGGTTGTGTGGAAGCTTCCAGGAAGGTGCATGGAGCTCACAAAGGCCTGGGTGGGTAACAGCAAGTGGTGGGAAAAGCCCCCAGAGCACCCGCCCCAAGACACCTAGAGACAGGGCAAATGCTGGGGCAATTCCAGCTGTTGGTGACTAGATACAACATCTGGGCACCACTGACTTACTTTTCATTCACAGTGTTTCGGTGCCTTGGTAGGCACAGCTAAGATGTCTTGGAGTATAAATAATTTAGCACAGTTGTCATTTCCTGTTGAGTTGCTTTAAGCTTGACACTAGAGAAATCCATCTTACTTAAAAAGAGTTTTCAATACTTATTTGCTTTCGTGTTGAGGAGATGGATTATTTTGCTTTCGGACGATTTGATAAATAATAGCTTATCTCATAAGAAAAAAAATGACATGTTATATTTGTTTAATCTGTGTGTATCTTGAAGTCTTCAGGCAGATAAAAATGTGATCCTTAGAATCTGCTTTTTACTCCTGTACCAGTTCATTCATCACTGATAGAGAGAGGTGGTTTAGGAAGAAAATATATTCGTGTTAGTAAAGAAGTCCAAATGTTTTATTTACATATCTAACTTCCTGGAAAACTTGATGTGTGTGTGTTTTGTGTGTGTTTGTTGTTAGTAAACAGGAAGCTCTTGAAATTACACACAGCAAGGATACAGGGCCAAGTTTCCCTGTAGTTTTTTTGGGGGGTAGGGTATAGTTGGTTAATTTTCTTTTCTACTTGATTACAGGGTTCTATATTGATTACCCAGATATCTCTTTCTCTCCCTCTCTCTTCTTAAAAATTTCCTTAAGTGGTACCCCACAAACATAATGCTATGATGATGGAATTTCAGATTTTTTGGTTGACTGCTTGCAGAGAGATTTTATTTGGATTGGAATGCAGGAGATTGGCTTTTCCCCCTCTCTTCTTTTTAAACATCAGCTTGCTTATTATTACTTTTTTAAGAAAAAGAAATTACTTGTGGGAAAATAGTTCAGAGTATCTTATTAATGATTTTCCCCCAGGACTTATGTTTATCCTACCCCTATCCCTCAGATCTTTGTAACTAAAACAGAGCTTCGGTGCCCCATTTGGGGTCTAGTGGTTTAAATGTTTGTTGGTATGTCACTTTGTTTAGTAAAGTTTTTGTGTTTCCTTTCCTTTCTGTTTTTCCCAAGTGATTTAAGTTTGCTAAACATTGCATAATTTAAAAAAAATGTAGTCGATTGTGTTTTGGCCTTCTTAAAGTTCACAGTCATTTCTGTTTCCCACATTAGTTGTTCAGGGTATTTTACATAACCTCTTCAGTCATTGAAGTTGTTTGTTCTTGGCTTTTGCTCTGGGTGGAGGTGTGCTGTGATTTTTTTTTTTCCCCAACTTTGATGTGCTCTGTCTTACGTAGTAGCACGTAGGCGAGAACCTGAAAGTTTTTCAGAAGTTTCTTGTTGCAACCAGGGAAAAGTGGGGATTGAATAAAAAACCTTGTCAGTCCTTGTTATTTTTCTTTGATGTGCAGAGCTCCATGAGAGGCTCTTGGCTCAAAAACGAAGGCTGTTTGTGGGGGGAAAAATAGTATCAGAGTTGGTTGGCTCTTGGACAGACATGAAATAATGATCACCCAAATATGTGGCGTGGATACTGTCACTCTTCTCTCTCTGCCTGTAACAGACATCAGTAATCAGTGGTGGCTTTCTGTGAATAGCCATCCGTGACCAACAACCTTTCTCTACCTATTATTGAGGACTGCAAGTTTGTGTGTGAGTTATCGTCTCTGCTACTGTAGACCATGCCACATCTCCTCAGGACATGGGAACCCAGAGCAAGGCAAAAACAAAAACACCAGTAGTGCTTGGCCACAAAGTGATAAGACCTCAGAAAGAAGCCACTAGTTAACTGTGGGGTTCGGGGTGAATTTCCTAACCCTCTGAGGCCTGTTGTTTCTTTGCGAATGGATGATAATGGGGCGACATCACAGGTCTGATGGGAAGGTTACAAAGTAATCCGTGGAGCATTTAGTGCCACACCTGGCACTGGTACACATCCCACTTATCACACACCTTTGCAGACATTGACAAGCGTCCCCTTGGGACGAATTGGTCCCAATTGGGAGTTTTTGTTATCGTTGTCGTCAGTGGTGGAGCTTGAACTCAGGGCCTGGGCATTGTCCCTGAGCTCTTTTGCTTAAAACTAGCATTCTAACGACTTTGAGCCATAGCTCCACTTCCGGTTTCGGGGTGGTTAACTGGAGATAAGAGTCTCATGGACTTTCATGCCCAGACTGTCTTCAAACTGTGCTCCTTAGATCTTAGCCTCCTGAATAGCTAGGATTACAAGCATGAGCCACCAGCTCCCAGCTTAGATTTTCTTTTTAAATGTTAATATTTTTGTGCTTGATCACACTGTCAGAGATGCTAATTTCCAGTGCTCCCCTTTCCCTTCCTTCCCTCCCTTCCCCCCTTTCCCTTTCCCTCATCTCCTCCCCTTTCTTCTCTGTCTCTCTTTCTCCACCTCTTTCTTCCTTCTCTCTTTCTCCCCTCTCTCCCTCCTTCCCCTTCCTGTTCTCCCTCCTTTTCTCCTTCCTTCTTCCCTCCCTCCCTCCCTCCATTACTTCCTTCCTTCCTTCCCTTCCTCCCATTCTTTCTTCCTCCCATTCTCCTTAAACACTTTGAACTCAGGGACTAGCACTTGCTAGACAAGTGCTCTATCATTTGTCCCAACTCTTTTAAATTTTAGTTATTTTTCAGATAGGGCCAGCCCCATACTAAGGTCTACCTACCTATGCTTCCTGAGTAACTGGAATTACAGGCATGCTTTATCACATCTTGTTTATTGGTAGGGATGTGGTGAGGATGGTCTAGCTATTTTTTCTGCCTGAGGGTCTAGCTAGTTTTTTGCCCCAATTCTCCCAATCTATCTCCTGAGTATTTGGGATTTAAGCATCAGCTATCACATCTGGCAGGACTCCTTAAAAAAAATCTTTCTTAGCCAGGTGCTGGTGATTCACACCTGTAATCCTAGCTATTCAGGAGGCTGAGATCTGAGGATTGAGGTTCAAAGCCAGCCCAGGCAGGAAAGTCTGTGAGACTCTTATCTCCAATAAACCTCTCAGAAAAAGAAAGTGGCGCTGTGGCTCAAGTGGTAGAGTGCTCACCTTGAGCTGAAGAGCTGAGGGACAGCACCCAGGCCCAGAGTTCAAGCCCCATGACTGACAAAAAAAAAGATCTTTCCATTGTTTTTGGTGTCTCTGCCTTCATCTCAGGCTGCAAGGTTTTCTATTTACCAGCCTATGGCTACTTCTGAGGAACACATTAATAGCTCCAAGTTTTAATTATGTTTTTGTGATAGAACTTAAAAGAATATCAAGGTAAGGGCTCACAATATAATATTCAGTGGTGACAGCTGCCATCTAAATTATGTAATAATAAGACTCATTGACATAATGAATTGGAATACTTATTACATGTCAGATGCTGGTCTATAAGCTGGTCATTTAATTGATCTAACAAAACACAAACATCATCCCTATTTTGAAGACAATGGAACAGAGACACAGAATACCTTGTCCAAGGTCCCACAGCTAGCAAGTAGTAGAATAAACTGCTATCCCAAGTATGTTGTGTACAATGCACACAAACACCTGTGCCCGAGAAAGTTCTGAGGGATGTACCCAAGTGTTAATCTCGATTACCTATCCATGATGGAAGTACGGTTTGTTAGTTTTTACTTATATTCTTTGCTTTCCAAACTTTGTTTTTGAAGCATTCATTATTTTTGAGGTATAATAAGACAAATTCATCATTTTGCAGCTCTGAAACTTTCATAAAATAATCCATCATGTTTGTAACAATCTACTGCCTAATATTGCTTAGGGTTGATTAAAAAGGCGTAGGAAGTATATCTTAATTTCTCATATTAGATACCAGAATGGAAACATGTACCTCCCTCATATAACACAGGGCAATTTAGGCGTGGGGGTTGTGCACATTTGAAAGAAAGCTACGTTTTCCATATAAGGTTGTTCTGTCAGAGATCATATAGAATGTTTAAGTAAACATAGTAAGTGTTACAGATCCCAAAGAATGTGGTTCTTCAAGTTTCCAACCTTGGGAAATTATATGCTTGTTTCGATGATATTGCCAGTGAGACACCTTCTTTTGAATTTCACTCTCAGTTCTTCCCTTGAAAGCTACTTTCTGAACCAGACACGAGCACCAGCCTTTACTGCCTCAGCAAAAAAAACCCAGGAATTACCCACTTTGTTCTTCCCCCTAGCTCCCTGGGCCAAGACATGCTCTGAATTTCTCTTCGGTCATTTTCAAAAATCAAAAAGAGACATATGGGTAAAATTTACCATAAGAGGCAACATTTTAACCAGTGTTTTAATTTTCTCATGGAAATTCCAAAAACGGAGGTCCAAATGTGGTTTTATGAATGGAGTCATTGTTGGTGTAAGTGCAGAACCCCTCAACGTGGTGACTTTCAGATGTAGCACATACATGTGGAAGCATAAATTCAGGTGTGTGTGTGTGTGTGTGTGTGTGTGTGTGTGTGTGTGTGTGTGAAGTTTGTGCATTTGCATTATTTTATAATTATGCATTGCGTCGTGTTTTAATTCTGAATATGATATTTGCTTGGCTTTTACCCTCATGCCATGTGTTTCCAATTTAAGATAACTTTGAAAGATCTCCCCAGTATTTGCGCACATCATTAAATGGTCTTGATCATCCTGGGGGGATTGGGGGCAGGTGATCCTGTCTGCAAGGTAAACTGATACATGTGGAAGCTCACATCGAACAGGATGCCAAAAGCTCAGGATGCCTTTTGTCTCTTCTTTAACATTTGTCACTGGGGACCTGGTTGTTAGTGGAGTCCCAGTAGCTAGAGATCTTTTTTTTTTTTTTAATTTATTTTTATTTTATTTGTGAACATACTGTACAGAGGGGTTACAATTACATGGGCAGGATAATGCGTACATTTCTTACCAAGCATTGCAGCCTCCTCCTTTGGTTTACCCTTCACATCCCTTCCCAGCCTCCCCCCTCCCCCCCAATCCCAATCCTTCTCCTCCCCCCCCTTCCCCCCCACCGATGTTGTAAAGCTCATTTTGGACATGACAACTTGTACTTCTCATTGTTGCAACAGGTCCACCTGTATCCTTAAACAACTGGTTTTTCCCCATCTCCTCCACAAGTTATACTGACATCAAATATAGTGAAAGCAGGGGTTATACTGTGGGGGAGGGACATACAAAGCAACAAAGAGATAATCTTATAAATGCGTTAGAAACACATGCATGAAAGAAAAAAACATTAAAATACATATCTAAGGGTTCATTTTCCTGACATCACATTATCTGACGTTTTCCGCTTGACTCATACATATACTAGATATTGCAAATAAGGGAAACCATGGGACCTATGTTTCTTTGGGCCTGGCTTACTTCACTTAATATAATTTTTTCCAAGCCTTTCCATTTCCTAACAAATGGGGCAATGTCATTCTTTCTGATGGAGGCATAGAATTCCATTGTGTATATATACCACATTTTCTTGATCCATTCATCTACTGAGGGGCATCTGGGTTGGTTCCATATCTTAGCTATGGTAAATAATGTAGCTAGAGATCTTAAAGGTGAACCCCTCCAGAGGGCCTCCCAAAGTAAGTCCTTTCTTCCTGGGACTCCTTCCTTGGAATGCCTCCCATGTCTTTTTCTGGTGTCTGAGTTCCTACCTGACACAGCTATGCTGTTACCTTTGGGTTCCTGTAAAGAGGCCTTCCATTTCCATTTGTGTCTCTCATTTCCAAGTTAGGTCATTATCATTATTTCACATGGAGGAAGGACAGAAGGAAAGAGACAGGGCTTCGTGATGGCAGCGAGATCTTCATTTGTTCTAATATTTAGTGTCTTTTGAGGAGTTTGTAATGAACGTAGACGTCAGGTAGCCGGGCCTGTGGCCTCATGAAATGCAGTGATTTCTCAGGAAGGAGACAGACAGTTCATGAATCAATGTACCAGGAAACAAATGAGTGTTTTAGGTAGTAAGTTTGAAAGAGGAGGTGGCCAGAGGTCTGGAAAGGTTTCACCATTCAAGCTGAGCCCTGGGGTGTAAGAGGAATCTAGATGAGCAAAAAGGTGGAGGAAGAAGTGAATGCCAGATGGAGATGACAAAAGGGGAGGCTAAAGCCATCCAATCATTGTATTGCTGATACATAAGTAGGCATAGAACAGTGTTATCTGAGTGAGACAGTCCTGAGATATGTGAACGTTAGAAACACACGTGAAGGATGCTACGCTGCTATGCAAGACAGAATGCTTTTTTTGAGTGGGGAGGTGCCAGGTGTCAGTTCTGAGGCTTGAACTTAGAGCCACAGCACGGCTTTTTTGTTCAAGGCTAGTACTCCACCCTTTGAGCCACAGCTTTACTTTAATTGGAGAAAAGGGTCACATGGTCTTTCTTGCCTGGGCTGTTTTAAACTACAGTTCTCAGATCTCAGCCTCCTGAGTAGCTAGGATGACAGACATGAGCCACCAGTGCCTGACTGAAACATTGAATTCTTAACCATGATTTATGTCTTTTAAGTTACAGGCCAGACAAGCCAACTTTATCGTTGCTCCATACCTAAAGAGCTCTTGTAATTGTGTGTGTGTGTGTGTGTGTTTGTTTGTGTGTGACAAGGGGCTTGAACTCAGGGCCTGGGTGTTGTCCCTGAGCTCTTTTGTTCAAGGCTAGTGCTCTACCACTTTGGGCCAGAGCCCCACTTTGGTTTTCTGGTGGTTAATAGAAATAAAGAGTCTCACAGACTTTCCTGCTGGCTTTGAACTGAGATCCTCAGATCTCAGCCTCCTGAATTGCTAGGATTACAGGCGTGAACCACCAGTGCCTGGCTCTTGTCATTTTAAAAAATTATCTAGTACTCAGCATGAGATGCAACTGTAAGAAAAGCTAGGGCTTCCTCTTTAAGATTCTCTTTGCCCTAGAAAAAAAATGACTTTATTGGATACCAGAACAGAGCATTGTTGAGAGTGTGTGCACATTTGTTTTGCTCACATATTCCCCCTCCCCCCACTGGAAGGAGACCAAACTGTTTACAGGAAAGGCAGAAACAAACAAACAACTGGGTAAAATGCTTGCAAGCCTTCAAAGACATGTGACCTGCCAGCCAGCCAGCATAGAGCTCCACCAGGCACACGGGCAGGCTGGCCCTGCTTTTGGATCGCTGATATTACAGCTTCCTTGGGGATGACAATATAAATTATGCAGGCCATTATCATCTCCTCCCCAGAATTCTAACTTCTGAATTCCGACCGAGAAAATACAAAATTCATTCCCCTCGGGCAGGAGAGGCACTCTGCCACGGCACTTGCAGGAGAGACCAAAGAAGATTTGATTGGCCTCTTCAACCTTCTGCTGTTCTGTGGTCTAAGACACGCTTCCAGAAGCTTCCAGCTATTTTCTGTTGTCTGGAGGAAAGGCTGGTTTTTGTTGTGCCAGGTGCAGTTTGTAGGTAGGCCAGCACCATAATCTTTGTTCCCCCATTTCTCTCTGGGCCCGACACTCTTCAGTGGAATGCCATGGCTAATGTGCCCCTAGAATTTTTCCTCTCTCTTTTCTTTCTCTCCCACAATTGTTTGGGAATCATTTTTATTTTCTGCATCTCTGTAGGAACCGATATCCTTCTAGCTAAACTTGGGGCATGGATCAGCATGGCCAGATAGTTACATGGTTGATAAATCAACTTACAGACTTCTCTATACCAAGTTCTGAACCACCATCTTCCCATTATCATTGAGTTGCATCTTCAGTTTCATGTACTGCCTTGCAAAAGTCTATAATAGTCTTATTTGGCATTTTCTTACAGTTTAAGTGTCACTCCCCTAACGTACATTCTTCGCTGCTGATCTGGTGAGTTTATATTGGTAGCTATCCATCTGAAAAAGAAAATCCTCAGCCAGGCTCTGGTGGCTCAAGCCTGTCATCCTAGCTACTCACGAGGCTGAGATCTGAGAATTGAGGTTTGAAGCTGTCCCAGGCAGGGAAGGTCTTTGGGACTCTTACCTCCAATTAATAACAAAATACTGGAAGTGGAGTTGTGACTTAAGTAACAGAGCTCTAGCCTTAGGAACAGTGACCAGGCCCTGAGTTCAAGCCCTAGTACCAGCACAAAAAGGAAGGAAGGAAGGAAGGAAGGAAGGAAGGAAGGAAGGAAGGAAGGAAGGAAGGAAGGAAGGAAGGAAGGGAGGGAGGGAGGGAGGGAGGAAGGAAGGAAGAAAGGAAGGAAGGAAGGAAGCTCCATTGTTAAATTACATATAATTCAACCAGAAATTCCCTAGAATGAAAGCTCTCTGAGGGCAGGGATGTTTAGCATGTGTTTACTGGCATTTGACAGTAGCATGCAATAAATCTTTATCAAATGGATGATTCAATGAAATTAACATCAGTCTTGCTGGTAGGAGCCTTGCTTGTGGCCTGGCAGCTCCTACTTCTTCCTGCAAGAAGGTGGTCCCTCCGAAAACAAACAGAACTCTCAGAATCATGGTAGAGTAAACCTGTTAAAATGGCAAAGTTAGCCAAACTTTTGAAAACACTTCCTTTTCCAAATTGTTCAACCAGTTTGTTCATTCAGACATTTCCATCGTCCATCATTAAAACATCAACCACATAGTTAGTACTGATGAAGACGCTCAGGAACCCCGGCAAGAATCCACGAGTTAGTGAAGGCAGAAGACAGTGAGTGGAGTAGATCTCTGACCTCATCAATCTGTGCAGTCAGGTTTTTTTTTTGGGGGGGGGGGGTCGGTTCTTGCCTGAGCTTTGAATGAACTCGACTTCCCAGAAGAAGAGGAACTTTGATTAGAATATCCCAATGCCTTTCTTGCCTAATTTAAATCCCAGACATCATTAGGAGAGGGAATATCTTGAAGTTCTTGAGTGGTTTCCATTCCACTGGTTTCCACTTCCTGTTTCATGTTTTGTTTTTAACCTGAGGTTGACAACACATCTGACATTGTTTACGGAGTCATGGACTCTCATAAAGTCTGCTCCCTCAGGACTGAACACGCTCTGCTGGCAGGAGCTGGGTCAGACTGGAAATAGGTTGGCAGACACAGACCCCACCCTGGGCCCACCTGAAGGCGCTATACAAATTACAAACAGCCTCATCTTAGGCTACTGTGTTTGTACCGGAAGTGATTGGATCATCCATGACAGACAGAAATAAGGCTGATTGCTGCTCTTCCTAGGAGGGGAAGTTAGCAGATAAATAATAGCTGTGGCCAGGAAAGGAATGCTGGTGAGCATACAGATGTTGCCAGCCTGTCTCCATGCATGCGGGGTGGTAGTTCTTGCCTAAGGGTGATTGTAACCCTGTAGGGGGTGTTTGGAGATACTTTTGTTGTCTGAGTTGAGGGTAGGCTCCCACCTACAATGCAAAGGCATAGGGCATCATCCAAAACAAAGACTTACCTGGCTCTACCAGGTTGCCAGCCTAATTTTGAGGAAATGGGCTCAACTTCCCGAGGAAGTCCCTGCCTGGTAGGCCCTTTCTCACTGGAAAATATATGTCTTCATGTTATTCTTGCATCAAACATGTCCATGTGGGTGGAAATCTCACATTGTTTTCTGCAAATAACATGATTATTAGTAACACTTTAAAAAAAAAAACCAACACAACACCAAATTGGGTTGCTGTTCCTTACAAATGGTACATGGTTTCCCTCATCTGTGGTAGCTAGAATGCACGTATAAATCTCCAAGTAAATGCACTGGGTGGTGAACAAGGGGTAACAAATGAATTAACTGATGTGTAGAAGACTCTATGGAGAGTACAAGTAGTATAATTCTTTCTTTAAAAATTTTATTTTATTGTAAAGATGCTTTACAGAGGGGATACAGTTACATGAGTAAGCCAATGAATACATTACTTGTCGATCATTGTTACCCCTTCCTTGTTGTCGTCCTACTATGGCTCCCCTCTCCAACCTCCCACACTCCCCCCCAACCCCCCCCCCCCCGTCCCCTGTTGTCACTGTACTTGAATTTAGTACCCTGCATCTTGTATATGAATTTGTCTAATCTGGAGAGGGGAAGGGGAATAACAAAACGCTGAAACAAGGACACAGGATGACCCATTGCCATAAGGATACCCACAGGGCAGTATATTGGAAACCAACTGTAGTATAATTTGTTAAGAAGACTAAGTCAAAGCCCCACAAAATAAACGCCAGGAAACAGGTACTTGCAAGGGGGGAGGGTGGGACCAGGGGAGAGGGAAAGAACGAAGGGGGATGGAGGGAGAATTCAGGCCAGGATTCATCCTATATACCACAGAATTGAGATGTATAAGGGAAGGGGTGGGTCAAAGGTGGGGTGAAGGTGTTAATGTGGTGTCACAGATCAAGATGCATTGTGCACATAAACTGCTTTGTTAAACGGTGAAATAATTCCATCCATAACCTAAAATTAAGATAACTGAGGGAAGGGGCGGGGAGGGGTGAATAGAAACGTTGAAAGGGGTGACATTGATCAAGATGCACTGCATTCATGAACTGCTCTTGTGAATTGCAACTCCTTTGTACAACTACTTAAAGATAATAAAAATATTCCAAATAAAATCAAAATTCCCATCCTTTCTCCCCAAACATCTTGAATAGAATGGGTGTGGAGATGATCTAGAGGCAAAATAACTCCTTCCAAGGCTGAGAACCCCTTCAAGAGGCTTGAAGAAGCTAGTCCCTGGGAGGTGGGATTCCTGGGTTGTGGGTTTAGCTCTCTCTGCTGCTGCTGAGCACACTGAGGTTTGTAGAGTACACACTGCACACGAGTTATCCCATTCCATCCTCTCTGCAGATCTGGAAGAGCCGTGGAGTTACCAAGGCTTGGAGACGTTTAAAGTGACATGCTGGCTATGTGTGGGGCTGGGATTTTTTCCCACCGGGAGCTGTGAGGCCTAAGGCTCTGCTAGTAACTAAGACTTGAACCTTTTCTGTGACTCTGCTTCTATCTGTGGCAATCAAGGAAGGTAAACTTGGTGGACTTACAGGAAACCCCGTTTGCAATGTTGCCATATGCCATTTGTTCTTTTATGTTTTGCCCTTTTGAAAAGATCCTCCTTTAAAAAAAATGGTGACAGTCCCAGGGGAGGTAGCCATTGGAAATCCCCGTGGAATGATGCCAAATTTGATGTTTAACATTACCAGCTGGTGATCTTCTGAGAACATCTACAGCCACCTCTTCTCCATAACGCCCCAATTCAGTAATTCTGAAATAACACCTCCTTCCCCCTTTCACCCAGGTAATTCTGTCATTCTGGCTCTGACCAATTAGAATATTCAAGTGGCATCTTTGGGAGAAGTGACCCGTTGGTTGGCTGACTGCTTGCTGGCCACTGTGAAAGGCTAGAATGTTTGGGCTGAATCAGGGGTGCTGGTGCCTCACGCTGACCATTCACTGCTGTCCAGACTCACTCAGATCAGGGGGTTCTTTAACTTTCAGGCACATGACATTCATCTAGAAAGATCTGAGAAGTGGCACCGCTCACATCATACTTTGAGTCAATCAAAACACAACGTCTGTGGCTGGACCCATTTGAGCCGAAGGAGTGAGAGTGGATGCAGAAGAGATGACACAAGGATCAGCCCACCACGGTGGCTGGTGACGATAATCCCAGCTACAGGGAAAGTGGAGGTAGGAGGATTACAGTTCAAAACCAGCCAGGCAAACATGAGAGCCTATCAGAGTAGCAAAATTAAAAGGGAAAAAAAGTCTTGTCTAAAAGTGATAGTGCTTGCCTTTTAAGTAGGATGTGCTGAGCAACGATTCTTTCTTCTTTGTCTTCACTGAAATAAAAGGGAAAGTGATAATGAACGACACAGTCTCACTGGTGCTAGAATACTTGAATAAAATAAAACTTAATTCAGGTAAAACTTTGGATCTCACTTTTCTGGTAGGAAGCAAAGAATCTTTCTAAATAGCAGAGTCTTTTAAGTTGACCGATGTCTTGATCATTTGCTACTTTGAAATCAGTGACATGATTCAAAACGTCGACTAGAGCCAAGTATACTCTCGTGATAATCTCCATACTTGGGAGGATGAGGTAGGAGGATCTCATGTCCAAGGCTCTGTCACAGAACACAAACAACCACCAACAAAACAAAAAATGCAGACCAACCTCAGTCACTAGGATTGGTTTTGATCCATTGGTACTAGGAATTGAACTCAGGGCCTCATACTCTTGGTTGGCATTTTTTGCTCAAGGCTGACATTCTACCCCTTGAGCCACACCTCTACTTCTGTTGTTTGTTTGTTTTTCTGGTTAATTGGAGAAATGAGTCTCAGATTTGTCTGCTTGCGTTCTCTTTTGAAACATGATCCTCACTTCTCAGCCTCATGAGTAGCTAGAACTATAGGCATGAGCCACCAGGGCCTGGTGTCACCAGGAAATTTGGAGTGAGGCATGTGAAGTTATTCTCATTGTTTCCCTTCTTCTAACTGATTTCATTGTGCTCACTGAAGGAACAAATTCAGCCATCCTAAACTGAGGTAGAGACTTAGTTTCTTCAAAAATACGAATCAAAACTAGGCACCTGTTTCTTGTTTTGAGTGGTCCACTTAGGATATTAAAAGCTGAAGAATATTTAAGGAAAATTCTGCATTTCTTGCCTTTCTTGAAATTGTGAAAGCGCTTCCCGGTCCTAGTCTCGCTTGCTTGCTGACAGCAGTTGGCGGCTGGTAGAGAGAGGTTGTATGCTCACATTTGCCACAGTCCCATACTGCTTTGGTAATGTCAGCAGTCTGATGGGGTTCTGTACACCATGACAGTACTGTCAGTGCTAACATGAGTTGAGATACAGATTTCTTCTCTCTCCTCCACCCCCTCCCAGTTCTCTAAAGAAGAGATGTCACTTCTCTATATATACTAAATACTACTATGATTTCTTTTCTTGTTCTTGGTCTACACATTGGGATTGGAGAGGTCTTTCAGGTTGGCTCTTGTGCCCTTATTAAAGACCCGCTCCCCCACCATGGAATTTAGGACTTTGGGCTTCTACAAGATGCTCCTATCATCACTCCCCATCCCTGCAATGAAGGACTTCTTTTAGAATCCTGGATTTCCTACATCGGAGAAAGATAGATGCTTAGAAATCAAGAGCTGGGTGCTAAACGTGTTCATCATTATTGAAGGGGTCATTACTTCAGGCATTGGCCAGAGGACAGAGCTAGGGAGAGTGTTTGCATGGAACTCAGGCATATGCACAGCTAGATTTATTCTGCATGTACCTATTTTGTGCTTCTAAGTACTTTAAGAAACCTGTCCTATGGACATCTTCACCCTTATTCCAGCACCACAGGACTCATACCAGCCTTGGGCAAATCACATTTTGGTTTTTGTATAGTTTTTCTTTTGGTTTGTTTGCTTGTTTGTTTTAATAATGGCTCACCGCTGGGATGAGAAGATGCAGCTTCTGCTCTTGAAAGCTATTTTGTAGATATTACTTTCAAGACCGTCCCAGAAGCCTTTGTAAAAAATATGTGAAGTTGTTCTCATTGGCAAAGATGTTGGCACATCACCCTCCTCAGTCCCTTGTTGAAATCTTCCATAGGTTGGAACATATGGCCCCGCTGTTCCTTCCTGAAGGTGGGTAGACCTACCTTCTTCCTTCCACAAACAGGCTTCCTCCCGCCCTTCTAACAATGCCTATTGTAACGCTGAGCTGGCACTTGTGTATCCCAAATGGAAGCCAAGACACTTCTGGGAGATTACCATCAGAACGTTGCTTTACATGTGAAATCTTATTTTGAATTCAGGTACACAATTACTCACTCGGAGACTTAATTACACTGCCTTAGGATAGTATTAAAACAATGGTTTTAATTATTTTTTGGGGGGTTACAAAAGGGATCCGTTGTCTTGCTAGGAAGGTGAACTAACTGCCTGTTTTGGAGGACTCCACGGATAACAAATGAACCAGGCATGGCGGAGGCTTACCTGTGGCTCCCTGCAGTTTGTTCAGGGAGCAAATGGACTTGGATGGGGGTCTCTCTTCTCATTATGCCAAATGTAAACCTAGTAGTCTTGGATGTGTCTTTATAAACTGTTTATAGAGAACTGGGAAGAGGATCGGACCTGGCTCATCAGAGGTGTGGCCCCCTTGGTGGTTTGGAAAACATTCGGAGTTTTAAACAGCAACACCTATAATTATGAAGGCGTCATCCCTTCCATAAAAAAGAAAAGAAAACAAAGAAAGCAAAGCCCTTCTACTAACAAGGTGTAGTCATAGCATGTGTTCAGCCTTTCCAAAACCTGTCTGGCATTTGTTTCTGGCCTGCTGGGGAATATCTTCCATCTTTCTCTGAGCTCTCATAAAACAATACAAAGGTAAACAATTGGAACACAATTAGCAGTCTCTTTGGGGTAACAGGAGAGAGAAGTCACCCTATTATTAATGTCAAAGGAATTAATCACGGTTTACATAGGTGATTTAGTGGCTTAACTTTGCAAGCAGTTGAAAAACAGGGAACCAACAAAGTTTACAAAAGATGCCAGTTTGGAGAATCCAGTATGGCAGACAGCTTACAAGAACTGGCTCTGGAGTTGTAGGCTGTAAAGGTGACTGAGATATGTATGACCTGTTGAAGAAGGGCCTGTATGTACTATGCTGAGATTCACACTCATAGATGTGTGTAAACTGTGTGTTTGCTAAGGTGCAGATTTTGATTCAGTAGGCTTGAGTGGCTTCTGAGATTCTGCTTTTTTTAAAAAAAATTACTTTTTTCTAACCCAGTTTTGCTATGAAGCCCAGAGTAGCCTTGAACTCACAAACTCCAATAGCCACCACACTTGGCTCTGCTTTTTAACACAGCCCAGGTGGTGCCCAAGTTGCAGGTGAATATATCTCCCTTGTCTTAGGCATCCAAATTGCCTTTACAGGTGCCAGTGTATTGTTCTGTGGGTACTCAGGGCCCTCAGGGGCTGGAATAATTCTTTGTAGTGAAGATCCTAGTCAACTACTTCATTGTACATTGCAGTTCATGGGTATTCTGATCTTTCTAGAGCAAAATGGTTTACTGTACAGTTATAGGCAAGTTCTTTTTTCACAAGGATTTTTTTTTAGAAAAAAATTGTAAAATGTGATATCAAGATGTTTACATAAAAATATTTACAGGTCACATTTATTTATGAAGATAGAACTGAATCATTTAAAAAACACACACAGGAGTTACAATCTTGGTTGGTAAGATCCTACTGTGGTTAGAAAAGCAGAAAAAGTCTCCAGATTAAAAGCTGAGCCTCTTGGTTCATTATTGGAGAAAACACTTGGGAGTGGGTTGGTCCTATCTCCCAATTTTTCCAGCCCTACTTACCCAATATTGTGTGTTTCAGGGCCTGTTAGAAACCATCTATTATAAAACAAGAGATTCCCCTAATGGTTTCTATTTTGGACAGATGAGGACACCAGAAAACTCTGCCTGGGTTCCTGTCACCTTTCTGTAAAATGCGTGATTTTTGTTATCCATTCCTTTCCTTTTTAGAATGGTCTGATGATGCTCATGAGCTCCTTGCTCCCTCCTGCCTCCATTCCTTCCTCTCTTCATGTGTCTACACCCCATCCCCACACTTGGATCCCTGCCACATCTGAGAGAGCAGAGAGGCTGAGAAGGGCATTGAACTTGATGTTGGCCCACTGGAGCCTTGGCTGCTCCATCATCTGTTAAAGGAATAAGGAGGATGGCTGTTCCTGGAGGCTGAGCAGGCTGCTTAAGTTTTGAGGACTGATCTGTTTTGTGAGATGGAAAGACTGAGATGTAAATACATTGTCAGATCACTTGCACTCCCTCCCATCATTCAACCATCAACCAATTATTTGGCTTGGAGAATGACTTCTATCTCTGGGCCTCAGTTTTCCTTCTGTGATTTGACATGCTTAGTTGTGCCCAGACTTTTCCAACTGTGGGACCCTTGTCACTGGGAAAGCCTTAGGTGACATTGACTCGCAGATGGAAAAATCCATTTCTTCTCCACCCCTGCCCAGCCCAATCCTTCAGATCATTTAAAAAGAGAGAGAGAAAACAAGATCATGTGATGATCATATTTTGCTTTGGGAATTTATGTGTGTGCTTGCGAATGCATTACGTGTGCTAGTACAAGGGTTTGAACCCAGAGCCTTGTGCTCTTGCTCAGATTTTTTACTCATGGCTGGTACTTTTACCACTTTGGATTTTTACTGGCAAATTTGCGATAAATATCTTCTAGATTCATCTGCCATAACTGGCTCCAAACCAGAACCCACATTTTCAGATCTTAGACTCCTTCCTATATAGTAGGATTACAGGTGTAAACCACTGGTACACAATGATGTTCTTATGCTGTTCATTTTCAACATGGATACATTACTTTGGCAAGGAGATTTTTATTAGTAATCAAGTAGGAGTCTCTCTCTCCCTCTCTCCCTCTCTCCCTCCCTCCCTCCCTCCCTCCCTCCCTCTCTCTCTCTCTCTCTCTCTGGCTTGATCTCAAAGCCAGGATGCTGTCACTTAGCTTTTTTTTGCTCAAGGCTGGAGCCCAACCACTTAAGCAATGGCCCTATTTCTAGCTTTTGGTGATTAATTGGAGATAAGAGTCTGGTGGACTTTCCAACCTGGGCTGGTTTTGAACCATGATCTTCAGATCTCAGCCTGTAGGATTGCAAGACTTTAGCTAGGATTGCAGGCATGTGCCACCAGCCTCAGACACATGTTCTCTTCTTTAAATTCAATTAGAATGTTTCATTTGCTATTCTCACAAAATCAGTGGCTTTCTTTGCATTGTGCCTCTTCTTAATTTATGGAGGGTGATACAAATTTCCTACCTAAAGTAGTAACAGAAAACAAAAGGGTTGATATAAATGAATATAGTTAGTACAATTAGCATAATAACAGCACTCCAATGAATGACGTGTATTGGTTATTCAGGAATTACTTTGCTCTATAGGTATGGCAACATTAGGAATCTAGTAACTACAATGGAAGAAACACTAAGTAATTTTTGTGTCCGTTCAACTCTAAACTTACAAGAGCATGAAAACATCTCATGAAGTGTGTTATGTTCATCAACATAATTTAAAGAATGAGTTAAACTTGTATATACAGGTAGTGGTGTATGTGGCAGAACATTAACATGGTCTGATTTCTGTGTTGTTCTTTTCTTTTTAATTTGAGGGAGTAGTGTGCTTGTTTGCTGTAATGATTTTTGGGTTTTTTTTTTTGTTTCGTTTTATTTTGTTTGGTGGTGGGGCTTGAACTCTGGGCCTGGGCACTGTCCCTGAGCTCTTCTGCTCAAGGCTAGCACTCTACCACTTGAGCCACAGTGCCACTTCCACATGCTCTGATTTCTTTAGAGAAATACTGCCTGCAAGTAAGCGCAATCAGAAAATTGTGCATTTACATTGGTTTTATTTTCTGTTACTTTGTATATAAATAAAAGGAGACAAGCACCTTTGCTTTGGGCATAATTAAAAATAAAATTATGTCAGGAACATGCTTCAAAAAGGGATTTCTATTTGTTCTATCACCAAAAGGTGGCGTCCTACCCCCATGCCCTTTATTTTAAAAAAGCCTTCTTGCTTTAATTTAACAAAAAGAAACTTCCAGTTGATTACTGATAAAAAAAAAAATTAAAATCTGCTCCTTATGAATGTAACGTGACAGTATTGGAAATGAACATTATGTTAAGCTGCAGTTAAATTTTCCTTTAATGTAAACTACACAGACATGGAAATCTTTAATAAGACAACACATTAGACAGAATCATGTCCCAAACTAAGTGCCATACATATATCATGGGGTTTACAACCAGAATTTCCTTTTGTTTGCAAAACTTGTTGCCAACCTGACTTGAGCCTCCACTAGCAAGTGAAAGTAGAATTTCAGGCTGTTCAAATGCACTATAAGATCAGCAGGAATCAATCAATCAATCAATCAATCAATCAATCTATCTATCTATAGTTAAATATCTTGTTATATATATTTTGTATGAGGGTAAAAATTGAAGGACAACACACTATCAGAAGGAGGCATTGTTCTTTATAGATGATGCAACTGTTTATCACATTTAAATAAGCTGCGATTCCTCTGAGTTTTAATTCGACAACTGGAAGGATGCTATAAACCAGGGGTATTTGTCAGAAACACAGAAATTACAAACAACTTTTCCCAGTAGACTGGCTACTTTGTAGAGTTCCATTTAATTTCATGAGAATTCAGTATATGAAATTTCCAGTGGTGTCAAAGGGTTGTTGAGAATATGAACTGACTGACATAATGGTGTTAGATCAGTGCCCAAGTCATAGTAAACATTCAGTAAATATTAGATGCAATTGCTGACCGCTGTAGATTGTGAGTACCCAGGAGCAAATATTATTTATTTGTATATCCTTTAGTTCCCACTTTGAGGCCTAGAATGTGGAAGGTATGTTAATATCTTGACAAAGACAACATGAACCCTAGCTTCTAGGAAACTGTACATTACGCTAAAATGAATTTATCTAGTTTCTAGAGTAAAAGGCTGGATCCGGTGGTCTTGCCTGGATACCATAGAACTTTATGCAGCATGCATTCAACATGAGTTTTGCCAGGACAGAATTCACTTAGAGTAGCCTCCTTTCCTTTGGCTTCATTTTGCAACACTAGTGAAAGACTTTGTTAATATTATTTTTCTTTCCAAACAGATACAATTCTAAATTCTGATGCTTTCATAGTAACGGAAATGTGAAAGCTAAAAATGAACAGTGAACAATATTTGCGAAGAATTTATAACAGCCTTCTCAGAATATTATCTGAGACTATTATTTGGCTAATCTCAAGGCCAAACGGACTGTGTAAACCTTTTCCCCAGCTCAGGGTTTTTCTTTTGGGTAGGAATCCATAGGGTGCTTTTAATATACTTTCATAAAGTGAAGCTGGAAATTATAGCTTGGGAGTCTGGCAGTATCTGGGATGATAGATCTGAAATTTAAAAAAAAATCTGTTAAACGAGCAGACATGGAGGTCTTAATACATTTCTAAGCCATGTTTTGGGAACCGAAAATAGGTCTTCTCTATTTGTGTGGGTAAAAAGTGTCTTTTGTTTTACATACGGATATCTGCATTCCAATAACATTTCATGAGGGCTCCTCATTTAGCTCATCCAAATGACTGAATTCAAACTTCCAAACAGTCAAAAGGGGGAGAAAAATTAAAAAAAAAAGTCTCACCTTTTCACAGAATTGGACAAAGCGTTCTTGCCATGTGACTGATGTGTGGGAGAGGAGGTAATTTGTGTTAAACAAGTGATTGACATGCTAGCCCTGGGTGTTTTCCTAAGAGGAAAGGAAGCCAGAGCACAGTTCCGCGCAGCTACTTTTCCTCCAAGTAGATCTGGAGACACATTCCTGCAGTGTCTGACAAGCCAAGGGGGTGGTGTGTGTGGGGGGGGGTGGGGGGAGCTTGTTTCTGTACTCTCTTTCTCTCCCGATTCCTGATTCCCAGATGCAGGGGGAAAACCCCTGGCTGGCGGAGTGGCTTGGTGGGGTTTCTGTTTCCTTGCAAACCCGGGTTTGTCCTTCTGCTGAACTTTCACCTCCCGAACTCGCCTCCTTTCATTGGACAAAGTGCAGAAAGAAAGGGGGAGAGACGGAGGGAGGACGGGAGAGGAGGGAGCGCGGCCGGGCACGCCAGCCGGGGCTCCCGGGCGGCAACTGTCACCGCGGGCAGAGCACTTTCACTTTTAACTGGAGGAAACGCACGTCTGCGCCGGTCCTCTCCTCTTCCTCCGGTATTTTTAGCTCCAACACCGAGCAAATAGCCCTCGCCTTCTCCTCTTCGTCTCTACTGGTGGCCGCGCTCTCTTCTCAATCCCCCCCCAGTGTCTGGAGCACCCCCCCACACTTTGCCCCCCCTTTCCCCCCCTCCTCATCTTGTAAGCAATCCCTCCTCGCGCCCCCTGGTCCCTTATTTTCCAGGTCTTCCCTGCCAGATTCCTCTTAAAAGACTGTTTTGGCGTTCCCTGCCTTTCTCGGTCTTTGCTTCTCTCTCCTCTTCCTTATCCAGCCCGGACACCCCCCCTCCCCCCTCCCCAGGATTATCCCCCTCCCCCCTCCAGCTCCCCCCCCACCATTGCGATTTTTTTTCCTGCAAGCCCTGTTGTTTACCCAGCAGGTGGATGTGACGTCAGGGACGCACAACAGCAAAAAATAACAACATCTCCCTCCGCGACGTGTTGGCCTCTACTTGCGCGCCTTATTTATTTATTTGTTCCGGGATGCTGGGGGGGGGGGGGGGAAGGGGTTGGGCGCCAGCGCCCCAGGGACCAGGCAAGCGGGTGCGGTTAGAACTCTGGGGGCGCTGGGAGGGGTGTGTGTATGGGGGGGAACCTTGGGAAATGCGTGAGGCGGAAAGGGGCCTCTGGCAGGAGGTGGGGATGGGCTGGTGGTGGGGATGTGGGGGGGCATCCTGGCCCAGCGCGGTCCGCGCCTCTGCCGCCGCCACTGGCGCTGGCGGGGCTCTGGGAAGCTAGTCCCGAGCGGAGGAATCTATTGTTATTTATTGTGTGGCAGTTGCATGCTGTACTCGCGGCGGCCCGGCCCTCGCCCGGGAGTGCGTGCGTGTGTGTGTATGTGTGTGCGTGTGCGCGCGGGTGTGTGCGCGGGTGAGTGTGTGTGCGCGCGCGGGCGGGAGTGGGCGCGCGCGGGGAAAGGCCCGAAAACACCTTAGTTTGCACCGAGAGACCATTTGCAGCGGGTGAGTTTGTATTTTTCCATTTCTGCTCCACTTTTTCCCAAGCCGCCTCCTGCCTTGTTTCCGCCACTTTAAACAACAACAAGCAGCACAAAAAAAAAGAAAGAAAAAAAAAGAAAGACAAAAAGAAAAAGAAAAAGAAAAAAAAACCCTACTTTTCATCTCCAGGCTCCACGTGCATCTCCCCTAGCCTTCCCCTCTCTTCTTCTTTCCCGGGGTCCGGGCCCAGGCTCGGGGGGGGGGGGGGTATGGGACTACGAGCCGGCCTGAGGGTGGGGGGAGCTCCGAAGGCCGAACCCCGGGGTCTATTTGCATAAGTCAAATGGAGAGGGGGGTGCGGTGTCGGCTTTGAGGGGGGCGAGATCGCCTCCCCCTCGACCCCTTCGCGCCGCCGCGCTCGCTCTCTCTACCCGGGTGGAGAAACCCAGAAGCCAGGCCGCCGGTCGTAACTTTCAGTGCCCAGTGTCGGCCACTCGGGCACGGACGGGGTGCAGGGCCGGGCTCAGGGCCGCGGCTTCTTCGGCGGGAGGGGGCGTGCAGCGGGCGCCTCCTGAGGTTCAAAGTTTGGACTTGGAGCAAACTTTTCCCCTTCCTCACTCCCGGGTGTGTGCCCCTTGGGTGCCCCCGAGGGAGCCTCGCTGACGGGGACAGACTGCCTGGGGACGTCTGCGCCCTGGGCCCCGCGTTTGGGGACATCCCTGGAGCCACGCGCGTCTTGCCCCGAACCCAGCGGTGGGGACGCTCGCTCTCACTCCCCCTCGGAGCTCGGAAAACTCAAACACACACGCACACACACGCACACCACCCGCGCACCCTCTGCCAGACGCTCACCTCCCCCCACGCGCGTTCGGCCCCCGCGGCCCCAGCTTTCCCAAGACACGCCGGGTACAAGCCGTGGCCAGCCAGATCGCGGGTGGGCACGAGAACCGGGTGCGCTGCGAGGAGGAATCGCCGCGCCCGGATCCTCCTCCGATCACACCACACACACACGCACACACACTTTCTGGGTTTACACCCCCCCTTCCATCCTAAGCTTCGGCAACGAGGGGATTGCCAAAGCTCTTGATCTGTCCTGCGAGGCGCGCGCGCGCGTGTCGCCGCGTCCCCCTGGCCCAGTCCGGCAACCCATGTCTCTCCCGGTCTCTCGCCGGCGCGCAGCCTTCCTCCTCCGAGCTCTCTCGGGGAGGGAAAGGGGATGGGGGGGAGGGGGCTCCGTTCCTGTCCCGCGGAGACGACTCCCCGGAGCCCACCCCAACGGGGCCGAGCCGGCGTGCGCTTCCGAGTGGGGGACCGAGGCGGCGGCGGTGGCGGCGGCGGTAGCGGCGGCGGCGCGGGGAGCCGAGGACTTTGCCAGCTGCCGCGGGGTCGCGGTCATCTGCAGCCTCCGCCTCCCGTCGCCCCCGCCTCCGCCCCCCTCCCCACTCCTCCTCCCCAGACACCGCAGCGCCCGGAAACTTTGATTCCTTCTCTTTTTCTGGCCCCCCCTCGGCGAGCCCCCCTCCCCACCTGTTGGGGAGCTCCGCCTCGGTCCCGGGAGACTGGCGGTGACACCCGGGCGCCGGGGAGCTCCGCGCCCTGAAACAAAGTCTCACGTCCCCCTCCCAAGTGTTTGCTTCCAGCACCCCCCCGCCCCCCAAATCCTCCCGCAGCTCCCGCCCCCTGTGAGAATAAGGACTAAATAAACAGTTGTAACTCCAAACCTTGCGCCGGCGATCGTATCCCCTATCCCACCCCCTCCTCCGGCCCCCCTCTCTCTTTCTCTTCTCTTTCTTTCTTTTTCTCTCTTTTTGTTGTTGTCGCAACTTTGTAAGATCCCGGGGAAGGTGCGGAGAACTTGGGCTCCGGCCCGATTTCCCCCGGTTTCGGGTTCGTGGCTGCGATTCCCTGAGCCGCATCTCCTCTCTCCTCCCGGCGCAAACCCGGGGTCCTCCGAGCCCGGCCGTCCTCCCCGGTCCCGGGCCCCTCGGCTCATTCACCCGTCCCGTCCCCTTCGTCTGTTCCACCCCCCCCCGACCCCCTCCCCCCGACATAACCTGCACGGAGAAGACGTGCTGAGGGTCGCCCCGGTTTCTTGTCGACCGCAGAAGCTGAAAGTTTTGGAGAGGAAGACAGCGCGCGAGGAGCGAGCGGGCGAGGGGCGGCGGCGGCGGCGCCGGGGACCATGGTGCTGCCCGCGCCTCCTCCGCGGGCGTGAAGGCGGCGCTCCCACTCCCTGCGGGACTCAGCCGGGTAAGTCGAGGCGGCCGCAGCTGCCAGGAGCCGGGCACGGGCGTGGGGGGGGGAGGGAGGCTGGGGGGGGGGGAGGGAAGGGGCATCGGCCAGCCCCGAGGCTGTCCCCGAGCTTTTCCATGCCCAAAGACGCGGCGGGACCGCTGCGAGGAGACGCCCGGAGCCAGGCATGTGCCCATCTCAGGCCGGTAGGTGCTTGGAAACACAGGCTTTTTCTCTCTCCTCCTTCCCTTCTTTCTTTATGAATTCCGCAAATCTGCAGATCAAAGTTGAGCGTGGAGTGTAAAGTGCTTGGATAAAATATGGTGACACCCCTCGCTCTCCTTCTCAACCCACTCTCTCCTTTCCAACTATTAATTATTTCCAAGTCATTGTGTCCAAATACCCGAGCTGGCTGATTACAAAGTGTATTGATTTAGTCTGGGCTCATCCTACGCTTCCGTCTTAATTCATTTTCTTGTTGCTCGACCAGAAAGACCCAAAATGAAACTTACCGCTGCCTCGTCCCTCTCTCCCCACCCCCAACCCCACCCGCATCTATCAGGTTTGCCCAGGATAATGAAATTAATATAAACATTTCATTTGCTTGTATTCGAGTTTATCCAGGCTCACATCTGAAGGGCTGGGGTTTACCCTCACGTCTAGTCACAGGTTTGGGTTTTTGTTTTGTGTGTGTGTGTGTGTGTGTTTAAGTTAGGATTTCTTATTTTGTTCCCATTCTTTAAACAAGAATGCTGGAGGTGCATTCTGGAATTCCGGTCAAAGGACTGTGCATGAGAGCCGTTACACTTCACCTTTGCTCGTCCATACATTTGAGCGTTTAGTTCTTGTAAAACAGCTGAGTTGCGTTTTCTATCATTGAAAAATCACCGAAATTGTGCAAAATCTTTACCTTCCTACCCCTCGTTTTTCCACAGTGAGAAGCAATTCCAAGGGAAGATAGGTTAACTAGAATTTGAAGACAAATGGTAAACTTCAGATGTTTTCTGTACAGGGGATAGAGCCTGAGGCTGGGAGACAGGAAGGAGTTCTTGCTAATTTCTGTTTCAGAGAAAAAATTTGTCAAATCTTTTTTCTTCTTTCTTTTTTGAATTCCACTGGAATTTGGAGTCTCAAAGTAGAAATACTCATCCCTTTGCGTCAAGGAAAAGCAAACAATCTGGAGTCCCATTTCCAGAAAATTGGAATCTCTTTTTCCTCCCTGCCTTTGTATTTGGAATGTGGTCTCTTAATTAAAGAGTATTAAAAAATTATGTAAAGGAACCAAGCTAGTGACCAGAAGGTATCAGCTAAAATCTCAACTTGGAAAGGGGAAGAAAAAAGGTTTAAAATCTGGCTACTGTCTACTTCTCCCACCCAATTTGGATTAGTCATTGTATGGGGGGGGGGGGGAGAGAAATAACTTTTTTTTTTTTTTTTTTTGGAAAAGTAAACAGCCTCCAACTGCTGAACCTTGACAACCCAAATTAAGGAAGCAGGAGAGATCAAACAGAACTGCTGCTGGGTTGTTGTCAGGAGCTGCTTGGTTGTAGAACTCTGGACTATTCACTCACACAGCCAGGCTGTATGTTCACTTATGCAGAAATGGACCATTGCAAATGCTGATCTTCCTTGTGCAAAGCACAGGCTCATTTGGAAGGAAATCTCCAGCTTCTCTCTGGTTGGATTTGAATTCCCTATGGATGCAGAGTTGCTAAACAAGTTACTATTTCTTTAAATGCATCTTTATGAGGAGAATGCACCCTAAAAGGTAACCAAAGAATAAATATTAAGTCATCCAGAGGCTGTCTTGCTACCCAGAACTGTACAGTGGAATTCTTTTTTACCAACCTTAGACTCCTACACTAAAGTTAGATAACGTTTTCTCACATGGAGCTAGGAGAACTGCCTTGTCAGGGAAGCTAGGATTTAAATCTGATGTGAAGCTTAAAAAAAAAAAAAAAGAAACAACAAAAAACACGAGTGATGAAGTTTCCTATCAGCCCACACTTGGAATTTAAAAAGCAAGAGAGCCTTCTCCAGATTAGATGTAACCTCTTTTTTTAGATTGACATTCAACATGACCATGTTGCTACTTTTATTCAAGTTTTCTTGCAACTTGTCCTTGCTTGTTGTCTAGGAAATTTTAACTGCTTTACATTTTTAAGTAATGTAGTAACAGTAATTACTTTAGCATTTTGTTTTCACAGGTTTATCAAAGTAGAATGAAAGAAATATCAACTAGTTAAATTAACTGGCTCAAATTAAGAGATTCATATTCCTATAGCTGCCTGAAAGATTTTGTGTTTATATTTAAATCTTAGAGGATAAACTGTGTAACACTTTCTTTTCCCAGCTATAAAGTATCACCAAATTAAATGCCATTTTTAATTAAGTAGAACAAAAGAGGAAATAGAGAAAGGTAAACATATAAGAATAAAACAATTGTCATTGAAGTCTTGTATTTTTAATTAACAAGTGTCAGTCATATAACATTTTGTGGGTTTTTTTTTTTTTTGGTGTGTGTGTGTGTTTAAATAAGCCTGAGTTTCCTACTGATGGTGCATGTCTCAAAGTCTTTTTTTTGTTGCATATACCTTTATTGTCTAATTAAGGAATGTGAGTTAAATGTATACATTGATGCAAGTAGGCAATTTTCTGCAATATATAGTGGGTTTTTTTCTTTTAAGAGCTATGAATATTTTCTAGTTACCACCAATAGCCAAAGATAACTGGGTTAATATTGAGCCTAGGCATGGTATGTTCATATTGAGCCTAGGCATGGTATGTTCATTCGTTCTCTCCCCCCCCTCTTCTTTCTTTCATCACTAAGTTTTTCCTTGTTTCTCTTAATACTGCATTCCTGAAGTCGGCAGCCTGCGATCTTAGGCTCTCTGGGAAGGCTATTGTGTCTCTACAGTAGTTTAAAATAACAGAATAGCAGAATTGGGATATTTCCCAAACAAATATATTTGTACCATAACATGTCCCATACCAAAATTAAGGAAGAGAGAGGACTGGATGGCAGAGGTGTCAACCTCTTTGGGACCCGCATTTCTCTTTGCATGTAGTCTCTGTGCATATTTATTTGGTTTTCATGTGTTACCTAAGCCTCAAACTCAGTTTTGAAATTTCATCTTCTAACACTGCACATTACAAACAACCATGTGTATTTAGACAAGGGTAGGTATTACAAGACCAATCCTATTTCAACGAGGATGCCAAGAATATTTACAGGTTATAGCAAGAGTTTTTGTCTTTTAAAAACAATTTTAGTTACACGTTAATGAAATTTAAATAGATTGCAAGCTGTCAGAAAATAGTATAAATTTTGTTTATGATTCAGTTACTTGAAAGTACTTACATTAAAGAAACTCATTTAACCCTGACTGAAGAGCATTAAGTGAGTAGCGTAGCTCTCCAGAGAGTTTCACTGCCCTCTGCTCTCTCCATAATCTTAAATGACTACAATTTAATTGCAACTTCAAGGCATGGACGATGAGCTGTTTCTACACGACTCAGAAAGGGTTTTCAGTGCAACGCTCAATTTGCACAGGTGGTAGTTTTGTTTTTTTGTTTTAAACAATTTTGCTGAGGGCGCTCCCCTTTCTCACCCTATTCTGTGTCATATTCCTTTTATGCATTTCAGTCAGTCGGTGCTATTTTTGCTAAGCTAGCAGTATTGGCTCTTTTTTTAAAAGTGTGGTTTTGAATCTAGAAAATATATAAGAGCACTGAGCAGGTAAGGCGTTTGTTTTCTAAAGAACATAACCCCCAAGAAAGGCATCTGGTGGTTAGCCAGGTGAATTTTATATTCCAGATTCTATACAATGACTATTTGCAGTGTTTATGGTTTTTTTTTTTTTTTGATGGTAGTAAATCACACCAGGTGATCAAACACTGAGCTTGTGAGACAAGCCAGCAAGTCCTAAGTTTGCATTTTCCCAATGATCTTTCTTGTGACTTGTTCCCTAATCGACCAGCTATTTGCTCTATGTGCACAGGGCAAGGGGGCATGAGTTTTACAATTTCTCTTGTCTGATACTTGGATGGGCTAAAGGTAGAGGTGCCCAAAGGTGGAGCAGCAGCAGGCTATGAGATGAGGACAGTTCCTGAAACAGGGGAAAAGCTGGATGAATTTGGGGGTGTCTTCTACATGACAGTTTTTTTCTCTCTCTCTTCTTCCAAACCTCTCTGCTCTGGACACTTACAGTTTATTTCAACGTACATGTGACCATGGAGTTAATGGAAATTAAGCAGATTTGGCTTGTGTCACCAACCTAAAAATAAATGCTGTAAGGAACATTTGATTTCAAGAAGTGCTTTGATTTTGTATCTCATAGATAATGTTCTGGCTCCGATGCCTACAGCCTGGTATTGTGCAAAGAGGAAGCACAGATAGTAGACTGTGGCAGTCGGCAAAGACAATTTGACTTAGTGTTCTTTGTTTCTTCAATAAATTATTCTTATTAATTATAGTTGGTTGGTGCAGAGGCATTTTTTCCAGTTTTGTTGAGAAGGCAGCATCACATTCACTCACAGGTTTAACTGGAAACTGTGTCTTCTTTTTTTATGCTGCCTTTTTCTTTCCAGTCCTGAGATTTGAGGGCCACATTGGCTTGATTTACCTTTTACAGTCCCCTCACAGCAGTTTTAAGCATGGACCTCAGTGTACAACAGGTGTTCATTTTGCCATTATTTTATGAAACAAAAAAAAAAATATGTCTCCTACCTAAGAAGCCACTGGGCGAAGAATTTATCCATGTAGACAGGTGTGAATGGATTGTTCCTGATGACCCACCCCAAGTGGTTTTTTTCCCTTTTGGTGATGGTGGGCTTGTTTGATTTAGTGCCGTGAAATTTACAGTGAAGTTGAAATAATTTAAGATTATGGGACAATGAATAGGATGCTGGGAGCTTTTTTTTTTGGTGCTTTGATCTTAATGTTTAATGCTGTTCTTTGTGGGGTTCAATGAGTTTCTTCACTCTGGGTACTTGAAGTGACGAAATCGTAAACAAAATTTATATTAGATTCTGACAACTAATAATCTATTTAAATTACATTAAAGTATCTAGGAAAAAATTTAATTAAAGACAGAAGTTACTGTCAAGCCCTGTAAATATCTTGACAGGTCTACTCAAATGGAACTGATATCACGAAATATTTACATACGTCTGGTGTGTTACCGAGCATCCCAGGCTGAGCCCTCTGCAGAGCTAATTGCCCTTTCTTCCCAAATCGCCTTTTTAATAAAATAGGTTTTTTTCTAAAACAAGATGAATATAATACAACATCACACTCTAGTTATTATGTTTACTGTTTTGTTCTCTGTACTTGGGATCGTTCTGTGATGAGTTTATCTCCTTAAAGTGCCACTGATGCAAACAGCTGATCAGGAGGGCATCACTGCTGAGGCAAAGCATGCCCTTCTGCTTGATTTCTCTTGTTTAAAGGCTCTAGGGTTATGGCACCATCTACTGAGGAACAGTAAGAAGGTCAGAGCAAGGCATTGCTAGGTCCCTGCTTAGAGTACAGAGATGAGATTCCTTTAGAAAGGGATAAAGATCGGAATTTCATATTCTGGATCCATATTGATTTACTGCTGGTAAGGTAGGTGACACCAACATCTTGCCAGATTCTCTGATTTTTAGTGAATTTTTGGATCTGCTTTGTTGACTAGGACACTAAATAACACTTCTAGAATCTAATTCAAAACCTGAATTCCCAGTCTCTCTCCTCCTCTCTCTTCCCAGCTGTGCTTTTTCAACACAACAGGAATCTGCTTCAGGTTCCTGCGTGTGGATTGGGGTGAAGGGATTTTAAGGTATGTTTTTCAAACTTAGTGATGTGCTGACACTGGGCTGTGTGAGCATTCAATCTCTTGGTGTTCTTGATGCTTTCAGAACACTGACTGCAGCCTTTGGAAGGATTATTTATGTGTGAGAGTTTTGCTTGAGGTTTTCCAGCCTCAGTGCCTTGCTCTAAGTTGTAGTGTCCCCTCCTGCGATCAGGTGAGCACCAGAACAAAAATAGATGCCTATGTCTGAGGTAGAAGCTTGCAGGTGGATCTAAATCAGCATGCTGGGCTGGGAAGTTGGCTCAGTGGTAGAGTGCTTGCCTCTCATGCATCAAGCCTTGGGTTCAATTCCTCAGCACCACATAAGCAAAAATAAATAAATAAATCAGCATGCTTCAGAAGCTAGGCTCTTGGCTTGTTTGTATCTATCTGTTCCCACTTGCATGATGATGACGGTGATGATAGTGTGTGTGTGTGTGTTGGTTCTTAAGCATACAGATTCTTGAATCTGAATTTTGCTGATTGACCTGGGATGCACATTGAGGAACTTTCTCCTATAATTCTGTTTCATGACAAATGATGACACTCATGGATCGAGTGATTTATGCTACTAGAGATTCAACACCTTTGATCTCTTTCTTTTACTGGACATTACTGATCATTTTTCCCTTTGAGGTCCATCCATTGTACTTTGAATGTGTGTGAATTTAGATGAAGAGTGAACTACAGTAGCTTTTAAGTCTGTGTAGGTATGGGAATTCCAACAGAGTGGATGTTCTGGAGAGTGGTCACACCACTGCTGGACATGTCACCTCTGGGATGGGGCAGACCCTGCAGTTTAGAAAAGCACCCCATGGACCAGCACCGATGACTCACACCTGTAATCCTAGCTACTTAGGAGGCTGAGATCTGAGGATTGGGGTTCAAAGCCAGTCCTGGCAGGAAAGTTTGTGAGACTCCTATCTCCAATTAACCACCAGAAAACCAGAAATCGTGCTATAGCTCAAGTGGTAGAATGCTCACCTTGATCTGAAGAGCTTAGGATCAGTGCTCATGACCAGAGTTCAAGCCCCACAACCTACAAAAAGAAAAGAAAAAAGGCACCCCATGATTCTTACACCCACCAAAGTGGAAAAGCTGCCCTCTGCAGCGGTCAGTTCGAGGACTGACCCTTCAACCCTTCCCAAGGGTTTAATTGATTTTCCTGGGCATTATGAAACCTTAAGACATAGATGCACACAGGATCTCATTGCACAGAAAAGAAACAGTTGATACTTAGAGAATCAAAGGTGGGACAAGAACTTTGCAGTTTCAAAAATACTCTCAGTTATTTTCATCAAGTACCAAATATTTCTTTTCAAATCTTATCTAGCTTGCATCCAGATTCCCCAGTGGGCATTGTCACATTGTAACTAATATTTAGCATCAAATGGGCTTTGTGGGTTTTTATCTTTTTTGGGGGGGGAGGGGTCCGGTTGTGGGGGCCTGAACTCTGGGCCTGGGTGCTGTCCCTCAGCTCTTCAGCTCAAGGCTAGCACTCTACCACTTGAGCCATAGCGCCACTTCCAGTTTTTTTCTTTTTGTTTATGTGGTGCTGGGGAATTGAACCCAGGGCCTCATGCATGCAAGGCAAGTGCTCTACCATTGAGCTACCTTCCCAACCCTGCTTTTATCTTTTTTTTTGTGTGTGCCAGAATTGTGGCTTGAACTCAAGGCCCTTAGTGTTATCTGCTCACTCTTCCACTTGAACCACAGCTCCACTTCTGACTTTTGGTAGTTAATTAGAGATAAGAACTATCACAGAATTTTCTGCCTGGGCTGGCTTTGAACTGTGATCCTCAGATCTCAGCCTCTTGAGTAGCTACAATCACAAATGTGAGTCACTGGCGCCTGGCTGAGTACTGCATCTTAATTTAAAAATCAGAACTGTTTACTCATTAGATTAACCCTGGTGGCACAAGTATTTTGATTTCTGTAAGCATCTTGGGAAATGTTCTATCAGTGTATGTGATGGGGCATGCACTGATATTGATGGAAATAGCCTAGCCAAGGATGCCACACAAATAAAGGAAGTAGAATTCTGGGAGGAATGTATCCTGTAAGATTATGAGATAAAGGCAGATAAAATGCTAAAGAGGCCTGTTTAAATATTCAGGCTTCAGCTAAAGATCTAACCACTAAGATCAAAAGCGTTGTTTAAATAAAAGTTGTCCCGACTTTTTTTTTTTTGAAATCTGTATATTTGTATCATGCCTTTTGAAGTCACCCAGTAATACAGTGTTTGTCCAAAATGCCCTCCTCTAGTTTCCGTTTTGACTTTGGGTGTGGCTTTATTTTAATAGCTGCCAAAAAGTTGGCAATTGTTTTTCTGTTTAGAACTTCTCAGTTGCGTGGGCCCTGGGTTCAGGTGGATAATCCTGTAATGCACCGTTCTTTTATTTCTACTCGGACCCTGAAGCACCTTAACAAACAAACCTCTGTGGGCCAAGTTTTAAATTTAAGAGCACCTTTACCGCTGACATGTTTTTATAAAAGATGAGAAGAGGTAGGACTGAATGAAAACATGCAAGGTGCACTGTTAGAGGGAATCAACACTACAATCCCTGGCTGATAAAATCTCAGCTTCCTATTAAGTCATGCCACCTCCTCATTTGTCAAAAGGATGTTAATCATTTCATTAAGAACGGTGAAGTAATTAACTGATATTTCATTAGAGAATCAACTACAGACACCCTCCCCCTTTTAGTGACGTAAAAATTATAGAAATTTCCTAAAAGAGTGTTTGCAGCAGTTTTAATCTTGAATGAAGGGAGGTGAACCTTTAGGAGTGGCAAGGGGAAAAGCTTGTAGAGACCGTTTTATTGCTATCAACATGGGCTGGCAGAGAATCTGGGAGAAAAGCACCTATTGAAATAGAAAATGGTTCAGAGCCGGATTTTCTTCTGTGAGCTTCTTCAGGCCTGTTGTTGCAGACTTGCTGCAGTTTTGCATGCCTTTTCTGGGTTTAGGATGGGTTCAGCCGCTCAAATGTATTCATCTTATTTTCTAAATAATGGCTTTTGTGGCAGAGCAATGTGTGTTGACAGTAAAAGCACAGCCCTAACTTTGGTAAGCTTACAACAAATTCTTATACTTGTAGAAGCAAGTCTTCCCCCTGGCCTCGGACAGGGGTACTCCTCATTGAGTTGAAATATTCTGGGATGGGGAAAGGCCCTCCCACCTGGCAGAAGTTCCCCTTTCTCTGCTATCTTTTGTCCTGAGGTCACACACAAGGGCTGCTTGTACCCCAATCTGCTTGTGTGTTATTCCTGTCAACTGGACATTTAAAAGCACCCTAACAGAGAAATCCCACTTTTCACTGTTTTTTTGTTTTGTTTTGTTTTATTTTGCCTAGGAATCAGGACGGTCACTTTTACTAAATATAGAGAGTATCTCTGTGTTAGACTTTCCCATAGCTCAGGGCTGAGGTTAAAGAATTCTTTAAGTATGAGGTAATAATAAGCAATTTTGAAAACAGCGGAAGTGGGTTTTTATATTGGGACACAGGCTTCGGTATCTGGAAGCAGCACCCCGATGGTGAATCAAACGGTGACACCTTGGCCACAGACACTTCCATCCATCAGGCGTGAGAAGAATTTGGGAGGGAAGAAATTGGGCAGATTTCTTTAAAAAAAAAAAAAAAGTGTACTCATTGTTTCTTTTTCTTTTTAAACATGGAACATGTAAGACACTAAAAAGGAATAAGGAATAATTCCTCGAGCACCTGGATACCTGTGCTTCGTCTTAGGCAAGAAAACATTGTTGCCCAGATGGAACAGGCTCCTGGCCTGCTCTTCCTTCCCTGACTCCATCCTTTGCCCACAGAGAAGGGGACATCCTCACCCCCTCCCAGCTCCCCAAGTAATTTTGTACTTTTAATATATATGCATGTAATTCTTCCAGATACAAGACAGTGTTTTTCATGTGCTGAGTCTGTATGGATAGTATCCCACTATGTATTCTCTTGTGACTGGCTTTTTAAAATTTAGTAGTTAGTAAAATTCTTCCAAGTGAATACATGTAGCTGTAGCTCATTAATTTTTTTTCCACATGAATGTATTGAAATGCTGACTATTCATTCAAGGGAAGTTCTTTACATTTGAACCTAAATGCACCAGCTCTTCAGCTCTTCCATTTTGTAGTGCCATCTGATGAAAATTTGGGACATAAAACCATCCTTCCTTACTCAGACTTCAGAATTCGTTTCCCTGTATTTTTTTGGGGGGGCGGGGAGGGGAGGAATTGTAAATAATCTCAATCATTTGTCCAGGAATTTGATTAAAAAGTCAGTGTATCCAGTGGCTGATCTTTTACACTAAGGGAAAAAAAGCAAATAGGCGAAGCATTCATTTGAAGGAGCCTAGCCATTTTCGCATTCTTATTTAAAGACTTGGCTTAGAACTCAACAGTTGCATTTGCAGGGTAGCAAGTTAAAAAGCGATGTTTAATTAACAGGCGCTTTATACTTCTGTATCCGTGTTATGATATAGCACCTTGTTCTCCAGTGTAGAAAGTGATTTTTGCATAATTTAAAGGACTGGCGTCTTTATGGTAAGAAAACCATATAAATAAAGATATACTTAGATGGAAATCAGAACATGTTTTTAAAATAGTGTGTGTCTACTTTCAGCTGTGTTACCAAACTTGCTGTATAAGCCGGAGTTGATGCTGTGTGATTATGCTAATGACCAGAAGAATCGATGATGCGAGACTAGATGCAATCAGTGGTATAATCGGAGAAAGTTATCAGGGTTTTTTTTTGTCATTAAGTATTAGTGATAAATAATACACTGTTCATTTTGAATAGATAGAACATATTTAATTCTGATGAACAGAGTTTCAATTTAGTCAAGCTCATTGGCACAGTATAATGATAACCTATTGTAATTTCAGAAGAAAGAGAAAAGGCATTTGTGTTATGCTGGCCATCTGGGCCCATCTACGAATGTTTACCTTGACCAGTTAAAGAAGGTCAGAAAAACTTTGTATTTTCTTCTCCCTTCTTAGACAACTTGGTTATTTGTACTGATGTTTTACTAGGAATATCAGATACTTGGTAAATAGCATCAATGACTGGTGATGTTAAACAAAATAGTCTCAAGGTAGGTAATGTTTCCCTGAAGAATGGAGGAAAAATATAACAAAGGGGGAATGTTTGGACAGTGCTCGTTTTTGAAATGACTGGTGTGTGTTCAACAGGGTCTATTAGAGCTGTGTGTAGCCATTCAACAGCAGTTTTAATCTAAACACAAACGGGGTTTCTCATATCAAATAAGGTTCTGCTTGGTAATGGTTTATTTAAAGAGAAGTAATACTTGTAACTCAGCATCTTCTCCTGGGGTTCTTAAAACCTTGTGGGAAAGCAGTGACCTTGCCTTATGCAGTTTTCTCTTGCAGAGAGCGCCTTGAAGTCGCTGCCATATACCAGCACCAAGTGACATGAGAGAGGGAGAGAGGGAGGGAGGGAGGGAGGGAGAGGGAGAGGGAAAGAGAGAGAGAGAGAGAGAGAGAGAGAAATCAGCTGGGTTTTATAGGACGTAAGGAAGAGTTCTTGAAGCCAACAGGGGAAGAAAATCAGATGGAAGTCTGCACTGACATTACTTTTTAGAAAGTGCATTATAAAAAGCAATTGCCTTGAAAGCAGAGACTCCCATCCTGACCTGGCCCAGCCACGTTCTGCCATTTTCCTGCCACCGCCATGCATGTGGATCCATATTGGCTCTGACCAGCCATGCCATCTGCTCTTCCGGCAGTGGCCTTCTCTGTGGTAAGGCAGGCCAATTGGGTCAAATTTTGTGATCTGGCAGATATCCACTCGGAGCTAAGATCAGGCCAGGCTTATTTTTATGTGTGTCCAAAGCCAAGATTTCAACTTGGTGAAAGGCTGTGGAATTTATTTCCCAAAGTGTTGCCCAAACTGTTCTTCTTTTCTTCAGCTGCCTTCTCGCGCTGAGATGATTGCTTAATGCTCTTAATTATGCTGGATTCCCGGGTATTTTCGAGCACCTGTGCGTAATTCAGAGCCTGGGTGGCCACAGAGCCTGGCTCACAGGCTTTCCTGGAAGACTGGGAAAATCCCAAGAAGCCTGACCGCGCAACACACCTAGTGTAAGGGAGCCGAGCAGAGGCTGAAGGAGAGTGGACCGTTCCCCTTGAACCTGAGCTTGCATTGTGCGTGAGCATGTGTCTCTTGCCCTGGGCTTGGGGAGAGTCTTACAATGAATAACTCAGAAATAGTGTTTTCCCTAGGTGATTTTCCCTAGGTTGTAATATTAACTGTATCTATTTTTTTTTAAATTCTCTTATTCCTACAAAGTGATCACTAAAGGTTCTTATTAGAATGAGCATGGCGGCTGGGGACCAGTTTCCATTTAAGCCTTGGAGTCATAATGGAAGAGCGTTATAGACTGCCCTAGAGTGAGGGGCCACCTCAGTCATGATGTGACCTAAGCTATGCTTGTCTAGGAGGGGACTTTGGTTTGGAGAAGACCCTGGGTCATGTAGCTATTCGTTATGTAAGGTTTCTTCCCTATATCTGTATTTCTTTCAATAGATGAGTGCAGATACTGATGTTAGTATATGTACTCTATGCATATATTTATATGCATATCTACATATACATGCACTTTTTGAAATAGTATATACAGATTATGTTGCTTTTTGTTGATGTTGGTTTTTGTTGTATATATGTTGATTCTTTACTATATCCAGAGGAGTTCCTTTTTTTTTTTTTTTTTTTTCTATTTTGCTGTGCTGGGGGTTGAACCCAGGCCTTTGGGCATGATAGACAAGTGCTTTACCACTGAGGTACATCCTCAGTGTGGTGTTAGATATTTAAAGCGTATTTGTGACTGGGTAGAGCAGACCTGTGGAATACAAGCATTTTCGCGGATGTGGATGTTATATACATGTTTATATGCAAGGATGCGTGTAGATAGAAAGTGGGGCTTAAGGAACTGCCCTCTGAGATTAGAAATGGATGGTGTTCCATTCTAATCCCTCCTCCCCCCATTCTGTGACAGGTGTGTATTTCTTTTCTTTGGGCTCTGACAGTCATTCCAAGCATTTTGGTTTATAAGTTGGGGTGAGATGGAAAAACAGAGTCAAAAAACTTGCTCTCTGTAGTAAGTACCAATGTTGGAGAATTGAGGATGACCACCATACCAGAGTATAAATAGCCATGAAACAAACTGTCTGTAAACATTTTTAGAAGAAGCCAGGTGCCAGTGGTTCACACCTGTAACCCTAGCTACTAGGATTGAGGTTCCAAGCCAGCCTGAACAAGAAAATTACTGAGACTCTGTCTCCAGTTAGCAAAAAAAAGGCTGGCTGGAGTCAGGTGTCAAGTGGTGGAGTACCAATAGTAAATGAAAAAGGTATGGGAGGGTGTGAGGCCCTTAGTTCAAGCTCTGTATCCACATGCATGTGCATACACCACACACACACACACACACACACACACACACACACACACACACACCAAACTAGAAGAATCACACACACACACACACACAGACACACACAGACACACACACACACACACACACACACACACACACACACACACACACACCCCAAACTAGAAGAATCAAAGTTATATGAGGCTTCGGAAAATTCATCAAACAAGCACAAAGTAGGTGCCCATCTCCCTATACATATCTGCTACATCGTGCAAGCCCAAAATCATTCCTCTGTGAAACATGATGGAGAATGTCCAGAAGGTGATAGGCGGGCAGTAGAGCACTGTACCCAGGCAGAGCCTTCCAGTGCCAGGCTTACTGAGTGCAGAGCGTTGATGGCAAACCTGCCCACATCACATAACCTGGGACACCAACCTCGCCTGGGATTTGTGTATTGTCTGCAGGCTTTGCTTCTCTGTACCCAGATCACCCTCTCTGTACGACAGGAGGCGAGAGCTGTGGTAGAGATAGCAGGTGGAACCTCCTATGCTGCTCTCCTCTCCCCGCTTGCCATTTTGGATCGAGCTGGCCTGCAAATCCCTTACCTTCTGCTGGGGTGCAATGCATGCAACATATTGGTCATGTCCCATAGGGGGGTTCTCTCTGCAAGCCTTTAGCAAGGGCCTCTGAGGGAGGTGAGTCCCGGTCATGTTCTTCTCTCCCCTCATCTCCCTTTTGTCCTCTCCTCTAGCCTCTGGATCTTACCACCTTGTACCCTCTGTCCGTACCACCTTCCTTACTCTTCATCATCACCTGCCCTTGCCTGTATTCTGAAGGGGCAGGCTGGACCTCAAACTCAGAAAGCAGCTCAGACAAGAACTCCCATGCCAGAATTCCTGGACCTCAGAGCTTGAATTATTACACAAGTAGGTTCTTTCTGCGAGAAAGGAAGCTTGTTTCACTGCTTCTAAGAATTACTATGTTATAGAGATGTGCTTGACCCAGGCTGGAGAGAGAATGTTGAAGTTGTTTTCTGAGGATATCTCATAGTTTGGTTTTGGACGATAGCAGGGCTGCCCTTGCTGATACAGTTCAAATGAACTTCCCTAATGCTGTTCCAGTCTAACGGAATTGAAGCTGAGAATGGAGTTTGGACCCAATTTTAGAATGTGCTTGGATCCGTCAGGAATGTTTCCCCTTGAACAAGGTGGTGCTTGCCCTCTCCTCAATGATGTGTTGGGTTCCTGAGCAGATGTCTGTGTCTCTTGAGTGTCATGTTTAAAATTATTATTATTATTTTTGCTGACACTGGGGTATCACCTCAGGATCTCAAGTTCCCTTGGCTGGTTTCCCTTGGCTGGAGCTCTACCAGGCCTCTATCCCAGCTTCTTGCTAGTTACTTTGAATCTCCGGGGACTTTCCTGTCTGGGCTAGCTTCAGGTCTTGATTCTCCAGATCTCAGCTTCCTGAGTAGCTAGGATTATAGGCACAAGTCACCAGTGCCTGGCAAGTTTTGTATTTTTCTTAGTGGCCGGGTTACATTTGGCCCATGGAAAACACACTGGGTTCCATCACAAGTTTCGTTATTTTTTCTTACTGGGCCAACAGTGTGCCCATGTGAGCAGACTCAGACAAAACCCATGCTGGTGGTGGCTCACTACTTCTAAGAATTACTATGCTATAGAGCATTTGGTTCTTAGTGTTTGGGTCTTAATAATAAGAATTCCTCCAATTAACCCCAATTTGTGTTTTGTGATGATAAGGAGATGGCAGTTCACTCCCTCCATTTTCTTGAGAATGTTAGATAAGAGTGGACCAAGCAAAAAAGTATAACCTTCCAAGCTTCCTTACTTCGTTCCAGTGTTGTCTTCCAGCTCTTTCTTCCCTTCCCCTGTTGTCTTCCGTGCAGCCCCTCAGGTCTTGACGTAATGCGATGTCACGGGGTGGGGGTGACACAAAGAAGGCGGCGTGTGAGAGTTTTGAGGGGGTTCAGTGCTGGGAGGGGAGGGTGTGTGTGTGTGTGCGCGCGTGCACACGTAGCGTTGTGGTTGTATGGACCCTCAGGGTGGGAGCTAAGAGCAGATGCCTCACATCTCTGTCCCTGTGGCCTTTGGAGAACCTTGAAGATTGCCAGAAAGACTGACCCCAGGGTGGCACCATCTTCAAGGAGATGGGCTTTCAGAATGATACGAGCCTGCGGGCTGTTCCTGACTTCCCAGCCCAGGACTAGCTGTGATGAGGAAAGAAAGCTCCAGGGAAAAGCTGATTGGCCTTTCTCCCTCAGATAGTGACTGGCTGTGAGCCTTGGCGCGCTCTGTCTCCCACTTCGCAGAGTTCCTTTTCGTTCGGCTGTGTTGTTCACAAGCAACCACAGAGACTGGGAAGACACGATCACAAATCCCCCCTTTTCCTTCTCGAGAGTCACTGAGTCAGGTTTGGGTTTTGAGTGTGTTTGTGTTCTGTGTTATTTCTCCCTGCTACAGTGTGTTGGTGTGTGTAGCTCCTGGGGAAGGAGAGCTCTGCATAACACTACATAAGGTCTGCAGTCCAGTTGCTAAGTTGTCATCCACTCATTGTGTTCAGTGTCTTCACTTTCCCACCTCTGTCGGGGCAGTCAGAGCTGGCGGTGCTGCTTAGTGGGTTGGAGAGAAACACCTTGCGTCTGGCTCACGTTTGCCATTCTGTCCCATGGCTGGGGTCCATTTGAGGCCAGCACTCTGCTATTCTTATGCTGGATACTTGTGGAGGTGCTTGGTTAGAATTTTTAACTTGCTGTCCTGATTCTAGAAAAGTATCAATGGCTACGTCCCTGGACACGTCTTAGGGAATGGCTGAAGGCCTGGTTCAGGTGGTAAAGCATCTGCCTAGCAAGTGTGAGATCTGAATGAGGACTGTAGTACTTAAAAAGCAAAAGACGACCAATGAGTGACTGCATTTGCCACCATAGATCACACTCATTCATCCACTTATTCCTTTTCTCATTCATTCATTAGCTCCTCCCTTTACTCATCTGTTGGTTTATTGACCCCAGTGCGGTAGTGGTGCAGGAAGCATCCTGTTGTTCCCTCCCAAACCTCCAGCTTCCTTTTGGATATCCTCAGTGAGGTGTTTTCACACAAACATCATTTAGATATCAAAAACCTGGATCATTATTCACCGGGATCTTCATCAACAAGCTTATTCGATTCAGCTCCCTCAACCTTTTATTTACTAAATACATGGCTGTCCAGAATTAAATGAGTCATCTGCGCGCATACTTCCAATTTCTGTAACAAATACAACGCTGGGTTACATTTGGCCCATGGAAAATACACTGGGTTCCATTGCAGGCGTAAGCGGTGCTTTGCCTTTCCAGCCTGAGCACTTAATTAAGACCTGACAGATTGATTTTTCCATTAGGCCAGAAGGCAGGTGTCGTCTTGAGTCATTCTTGATTTGAATTTCTTATTAAGAGTCTGTTTAGCTCTCCCCCCTCCACACACACACACACACACACACACACACACACACACACACACACACACACACACACACACCCCAAATACGTGTATTTAGCAAAGACTTTTTCACACATACACACACACACACACACACACACACACCAGTTTCACACAACGAATTGGTAAAATGCAAAGTAAAATATCTTTAAAATAAGTTCCTGTGAAAATGGCACTGATAGGGAATTTCTTGAACACTTCTGTTGCTGGAGTGATGCTGACTTATAGTTTGAAGGACACAAAGCCATGTTCTAAGCCCTGACACTGCCAGAGACGTAGACAGAGAGACAGAGGGACAGAGGGATAGAGAGATCGCGAGACAGAGGGATGGAGGGACAGAAGCTATTGTGTCTATGGCCCCTCTTTCCTTGTGGACAATTTGCTTTTCCTCTTTTCCATTTCTTTCTTCCAGAAGTGGCATGGCCTGGAAACACATTCTGAAAATATTGCTTCCTTGTTCTTTGAATCTAAATGCCTGTTTGCATTATGTATAAGTTATAAGTAAGTTCAAGATAACTCCAAACTCAGCAAAGCCATTTGACACTGAGAACCTGAGTTCTGCTAATGCCTGTTAGCATATGGAGGCTGTGGCATGGATAGGGACTGGTGCATTGTGCTCAGGACAGCCTTGAAGGATGAGGCCCAGTGTGTGTGCATGCATGCAGTGAATTTGGGTTCAAGAAGTTTTAGCACTTGTTACGTGACTGAAAGCCTCTGACACTTTTTGTGTTGATTTCACCTTTCCCTGTGTGGATGGGTTGTTTAAAAACCATAATAAGGGGAGAGGGAGCAGGGAAGATTGGGTCAGGGGGCAGGGGGGGGGGGATGGGAAGGGTAAACAAAGGAGGAGGCTACAATGCTTGATAAGAAATGTACTCATTATCTTGCCCATGTAATTGTAACCCCTTTGTACAGTATTTTCACAATAAAAAATTTTTCAAAAAAAAACCATAATAAGGGGTAGTTTGAGCCTGTATTCCTGGCTATGTGGAAGACAGGCATTGGTAGGATCATGGTTCAAGGCCAGCCCCATCATGAAAGTTTCTAAGACCCCTATCTCAATCAATGGCAGGGTGCACTGGGGTGTGCCTGTCCCCACAGCTACATAAGGAAGTACAAATAGGAAGATCAAAGTCCAGACCTTCCCAGGTACAAAACGAGACCCTATCTCAAATAATTAACCCCCAAAAAGGGGTCTGGCGGAATGTCAATTAAATGATAGAACACCTGCTTAAGTAAGCATAAGGCATTTAGTTAAAAAAAAACAAAGTTGTAATAATAGAACTTTATTCTGTGGGTTAAATGTGATAACCATGTGAGATGTAACATATGGTATCTCTCTGTCCCTCCTCCCTTCCTTTCTCTCCCCTCCCTCCCTCCCTCCCTCCCTCCCTCCCTCCCTTCCTCTACCCTCCCTCCCTCCCTCCCTCCCTCCCTCCCTCCCTCCCTTCCTCTACCCTCCCTCCCTCCCTCCCTCCCTCCCTCCCTCCCTGCCTCCCTCCCTGCCTCCCTCCCTCCCTCCCTCCCTCCCTCCCTCCTTCCTTCCTTCCTTCCTTCCCTTGAGCTCAGTGCCTTGCCCTCTCATTCATTTAGCTTGCTCATGGCTGACACTTTTTTTTTTTTTTTTTAATAACACTGGAGCTACTTTTCCAGCCTGACTTTTTTGCTGGAGTCTTAGGGACTTTTCTCCCTAGGCTGGCTTTGAAACTTGACTCTGTGATCTCAGTTTCCTGAGTAGTTAGGATTACAGAATGAGCCACACACAGTGCCTGGGATTTCTGTGGTTTGTCATTGTTTTATCTTTATTCGTTAAAAGATGAGGAACTTTGCAAAGGTGGCCACAGCCTTAGGAGGTCTACCTTCTCTACACAATGTAAGAATTGGACTTGACCAATGGGTCGCTGACCTTGCTATCTTTGGGAGTTTGAGTTGACTCGCTTTGGTTATATCTCTTAGCTTTTGAATAAATTCCTCAATGAATAAATTAGCTTTTGAATAAATTCCTAAATTCCTTGATTTTTCAGGGTTTTTTTTTGCTTCTGAATTCGTTGCAGGTGCAGGTAACAGGAAATGACAGCTTAGGCAGCTCAAAGGAGTCTCATTCAGATGGTGCCAAGCAGGTCTATCTACCAGAGTTATCACCTTACCCATAATCTGGCGTGCTGTGGTATTCCCACGTGCCGGCAGGATTACAGAGCTGAAGTCATGCAGCAGTCTGGCACCAGCCTGCCTGCTCCTTGGAGGGTGCAGGCGGCCAGCCCTCACTCTGGGAGCGTGTGTGGAAGCTGTACCTGCTAGCAGCCCCAGTGCTGCCCTGCACGTGGCTGCTAGGTCACACTGGCTTTGGGACTCTTCCTTTGGGTAGGTGAACAACTGGGGTATCATCTTTAAGGCTCACCCCGATTCATTCTCCTGAGGTGGAGGGGGGAGAGAAAGAAGCTGTCCTATCCTTGTGATAGATGGAGCCTCTCTTCTTGGCCAAATGGTAGTCTGGGCTCACAGTGAGCCCTTAGACACATTGAATTGAGTAATGTTTTCCCACTGTGGTTAGCCATCCAATATACTTTCTATACTTCTGCCCTGCACCTGGTTGTAAGGTGCTGACTCTTTCCAGATATTTCTTGCTATAAAAGAGCATCGTAAGCCGGGCCCTGGTGGCTCATGCCTGTAATCCTAGCTACTCAGGAGGCTGAGATCTGAGGATCATGGTTTAAAGCGAGCCTGGGCAGGAAAGTCCGTGAGACTCTTGTCTCTAATAAACCACTAGAAAACTGGAAGTGGTGCTGTAGTTCAAGCAGTAGAGTGTTCCCTTTGAGCTGAGGAGCTCAGGGACAGCGCCCAAGCCCAGAGTTCAAACCCCATGACTGACCAAAAAAAAAAAAGCATCTTATACCACTCGCCTGACCCATCAGACAGCCTGTCTCCCTGTCCCAGCTACTGTGTACACACACACACACACACACACACACACACACACACACACACACACACACACACAAACACACACACGCACACAAGCACACCGGCACACACCTCTGCCATTTGTCTCCAACTTAGCTCTCAAGGCATCCTGGCTTCTTTGTTCCTCTCCTCAGTCTCTACTTATTCTCCAGATAAAGCTCTTGCCAGATGCATTGTTTTCTTCCCATTGCTCCTCAAGAAAGGGGTGGGAACAAATTCCAAAAACAAAAAACAAAACAAAACAAAAAACCAAGACACAGAAAGGACTGTGGACCACTTGATCACAAGACCGTGGAGCCATGAAGATCTAGTTGCACCATTTGCAAAGCCCTTTATTCCGTCACTGCTGTCGTAGGCTCTCGGAGCCTTGTATACTGGATTGGCATTCCCGTAGCTTTGCTTTTTCTCTTCTGAAAAATGGTTTGGCGACAATCATATGAGCCTTAGGGACACTGTGAAGGTATTTCATGAGAGACCCCATCTGGCACATGCAAACCTTCATACAAGGCAGATCATGGTGGCTCTTTATGACTCTTATACCAGGAGGCAGAAATGTCCTAGTGCCTAGTCACGAGTCAAAGGCCATATTCGGATCCTGGGCCAAAGACTGCTTGAGATTCCAGCCTCACCACTTTCTGGCTGCATGACCCTGCACAAGTTATTAAACATTTCTGCCTTCATTTTTTTCTTACCCACTAAGTGCTATGGAGAGCACTGCTGGTAAGGGCAGTGGTGAGGATTTCAGAGGTTAACGCATGTAATGCACTTAGTCCAGGGCAGAGGGCCTAGAACATAGTGAGCCCAGCTAGATCACACGGTGTGGTTGCTCTGACTGCGCCACAGTGGTGGCTCTTACCCCTCCTCTCCCAGTCTGGGAGAGCACTCTCATCCACCTCTTTTCAAATCCTTCCGCGTCTTGACAGCTTAGGAGGCAGCAGCCCAAGACTGAGACTTGTCTGCGGAGTCTTGGTTTTAGACCCAAGCTCCTATCATCAGGCCTGCACATTTGGCCCCTTTTCCTCTCTGCCTGGGTTGGAGACACATGGAAGTAGTTTGTAGCAGCCGGGGTATCGGGTCTTGGCTTTGGGAGTAGAAGATGAAAAGCAACTTATTTGCAACTTGCCATCACTTATTTGCATTTTCTTTCTTCCTTACCCTGTCCGAAAAAAGAAACTTGAAGTGGAAATGCATTTTATGGCTTCCTAACTTAGCAGGCTAGTGAATGAGCAAAGGAACGTTTAATGGTTATGTGTGGGGAATAGATGTTGGTATGCAGTGATGATCCGGGATCACCCCCAGGGGCTGCTCAGCTCACGGACAGAACCAAGCCCTGTGTGTATTGATTTGTCTGTACCTGTGATGAAGTAAGACATTGATAACAATAACTCACACAATGCAGCTGTTCTAAAAATTACTATAATAAAAATTATATGAATGTGGTCTCTTTCTTTCCTCGAAAATATCCATATGTGTCATGCTGTGGGCTATGGGTAATAGAAGCCATTGACAAGAGGTCCATGTCTAAGAGACTACTAGGCAGTGCTGGTACAGCAGCAATCTCGGAGTTCTTTGTGCTCAGTGTACAGTCTGGTGTCTCGATGGCTAGGTCTCATTTGTTCTATCCTCATTACTAGAAGATGAGATCCAGAAGAGGAGTTTGCCCAGAGTCACATGGTTAAACTTTCCGTATTTCTAGGTGAAGGAGGCAAGGAACCCTGGCTACTGGTACTAGCTTTACTGAGATACTATTCTCATGTGTAAACTCACTGATCTAAAGGTGCAGATCTAGAGGTGTTTTTGGTATATTCACCTAGTTGAGAGACTGTCACTACAGTCAATTTTAGCACATTTGTCTTCCACAAAAGAGATCCCAATTAACAATACCCTCCCTGCCCCCCAACCCTTAGACCTTAGACAATCATTTAATCAGCTTTTTGTGTCTATAGGCTTTCCTCTTCTGGACATTGCATATAAATGGAAGTCTTTCATGTCTGGCTTCTTATGTTCAGCTTAAGTTTTGAAGATTCATCAATGTCATACCGTGAATCAGTACTGCATTCCTTTTTATGGCTGAATAATATTCCATTATATAGATAGGCCCTATCTCATTTCAGTCAGTCTCTTGATGGACACTTGGCTTATTTCCCCATTTGGGTTTTTATAATTAAGGTGGCTGTGAACATTGATATACAAGATTTTTGTGTTGACATATGTTTTCAGTTCTCTTGGGTATATACCTAGAAGTGGAATTTGCTGGTCCATATGGTACCTTCTATGTTTAACCTTTTGAGGAGCTGCCAACTGTCTTCCAAAGCAGCTGAACTATTTTACATTCTCACCAGCACTGTCTGAGGATTCCAACTTCTCCACATCTTTGTGATTCACCATCTTACTTTTGAAAGTATGGGAGGATTTTAACGATCTGCTTAGATGACCATAGCTGGTACTGTGAGCCAGATTCTCTTCTAAGCATGGATGATATAATGTTGAGGAAGGTGGTCTGTATTACACGAGCTTTCTGTGTATGGAAGAGTTCAATCCAGTCACAGTACTGGGTCATTGTTACTTCAACAGTGATGTGGCATAATGGGAACTGTGGTAGCAGAAATCTGTCTTCATCTTCAGCAAACTGACGATGATTTAATGGCTCACAGAACAGAAATGTTTTCATGAGGATTAGCCTCAGGTACGAATGGACCCAGGGGGCTAAATCACTTTTGTCAGGGTTGGGATATCTCATCCATCTCTAGCTCTCCTCATTCTTAGCTATCTCCTTTGTTTCCATGGGAAGACAATTATCCGAAGAGCTAGGTTTAGTATTGTACCTCACCAGCCTCCTAGAGCTTAGACAAGCTGGAAGTGACAAGATTCTATTTATAGAAGATTGTGAAATGAGGTTTTCATGTTTAAAACCATTTGCCCATCCCGCCAGTTACAAGACTTAGATTTGTATGACAAAAATCCTGGCTCCACCTGGCCGAAAGAACTTGAGAGAATTTCTTAGCTCTTTTCACTGGTATTTCAGTGGTCCAATGTCTTGAAGCACATGACAGGCACATGGATGCATGACCTAGGCTTGCCATTGGCATAGAGGGGGTCAAGGCCGCCTGCCCCAGCTACCTCCTTGTAAACTGGAGCGAGAAATTCTCAGCAACCTCCCAGGCCGCCTTCGAGATAGTAGTTATTTGCTGGCACTGAATGGCTTAGCCTGAGTGGGCGGTGCTCATATGCTGTGCCGATTGGCTTAGCTTGAGTGGGCGGTGCTCATATGCTGTACTGACTGGCTTGGTTTGAGTGGGCGGTGCTCATTTGCTGGTGGTGATTGGTTTGCTTCAGTGGGCAGTGCTCATTTGCTGGCACTGATTGGCTTGGTCGAGGTGTTAGGATCCTCATGGCCTCCCTCAGGGATGGGGCCAAGGCACTCTCATGGAACTGTGAGGCCCAGTCACATGAAGTTCCCTTTGGGAGAAAGGTGTGATTGAAGGTGGGGAATGAGCGAATGTGAGGAAGGATGTTGGCCATGACAGCCAGTCCTGGGGAGAAAGGAAGGTTCTCTGGGGAGGCCATGCCCCTCAGAGAGAAGTGCTAGTTTCCATGGAGATGTGGGCAGCAGGCCTCCTGGATGAGGGACAGCACCAGTAAAGCCACTTTGCCCAGTGTCCCTGTTATCTCTCCCCGATAACATGAATAAAGAACTTGAAGAGCAGAAATTCTGAGATAAAACCAGCTCTAGGGCTTTCCAGCTTCCTCTCCTTGGCAGTCTTGCATGGAGGTTGCATGGAAAGTTGAATGTGGCCCCTTGATCCCACTGAAGAGAGGGGGCAGCCTAAGGGTCCTTTTACCCCTTAAATACATCTCAGCTCAGGTTACCATCTTAGGACTGTGAGGGTTTTAAACACCTTTTGCCAGGGTTGTCAGCATTTAGTGCAGTGTTACACTTGGGAGGCACATGGACTTTTACATGGTTTTTAGTGAGCATATGTATTTATACACACACAAGAATATATATCGACGTTCCAATGTAGAAGATAATTATCTTCTGAAAGTACACAACTATTATTTCTTGCAGACACACATCTTACTAATTTCCTCAATTTCACCTCTTTCGTCCATGCAGTAAGGTGGCTATGTCTGAGTTATGTGTTCAGAGAGATACCTTTGCAGTGCGCCTGATTTTTACAGTTGTGACTCAGTAAAAAGTCCAAGTATGGCTTCAGCTCTCAAAAAAAAATTACTGTTCCTTTTACATATTTAAATCTAATGTTTAGAATCTATTCTTGAAAGCTAATGTTTAGTATCTATTCTTTACAAGACCAAATAACACAGGAGATTAAACATTTTTCTTTCCTACTCATGTTCACGTTATAGCATGAACACTGTTGTTATCATTAACTATTCTCTGTAGGCCTAATTTTTTTTTTTTTAACAAATTGCTGCAGTTCTTCTATTTAGCTGATGGTATTCCCTAATTTACTTAAATGTTCTTTTGTTCTGGGTGTTCACTTTGTTTCTACTCTGTGGTGTGTGTGTGTGTGTGTGTGTGTGTGTGTGTGTATACATACACATTCATACACAAATGTTCTGAGATGAACATTTATGCACAGATTTATTTCCTTGAGGTAAGTTGTGTAAGTGGATTTGCTCAGTCACAGGATGTTGAAGCAGCATGTGCTTCATTGTCCTGTGCTGACACCAGCAGACCCACCCTCCCTTTTGCCTTTTCCACTTTCTAGGTGAAAGATGGGGTAGAATTCTGGAAACACACTCTTTTTTTTTAAGCTAGTAAATATTTTTTTAAAGAAGGAAGGAGATGAGGGAGGGAGGACAGGATTGAGCACAAGATGCCAAATGCTTTTGACTGAGCTGTATTTATTTTTCAATGACCACTACCTAATTCTCTGCTTCTCTATCTTAGCAGTATTAAACTCTATCTTATGGTTCATATTATTCATAGTTTTTGATAGCTATTGCTACCTTCCAGGTACAACTTCCCATGGTGTTATCCTGTTAAAGCTTCTCTGTTCAACCTTTCAACCAGACTCCCACAAATTACTCTGTCTTTGCCATTTCCCAGACTAACTCCAAGAGATAAATTGGAAACACACTCTTTTGTCATAGTGAGTCCAGCCATAATTATCACACTCCATGGTTTGTGTCTCAGAAGTACTTCCCTGACTTTCCTCTTTGTATAAACAATGGAAATATAATGTGTGTTACTATAACTGATTGATTAGGTCTTTTTACTTTATACACCTTAGTGTTTTTTCAATTTTTTTTTTTTTTTTTGCTGGTTGTGGGGCTTACACTCCGGGCCTGGGCGCTGTCCCTGAGCTCTTCAGCTTAAGGCTAGTGCTCTACCACTTGAGCCTCAGCACCACTTCCAGTTTTCTAATGGTTAATTGGAAATAAGAGTCTCATGGACTTTCCTCCTGGTCCTGGTTTACGATCACGATCCTCAGATGTCAACCTCCTGAGTAGCTAGGTTTACAGGAGTGAGCTACCAGGGCCCAGCTCAGAATTAAGTTCTTGAATGCTGCTTTTTCATTAAAATGCTGTAGTAAATACTGTCGACAACCCTTTTCTGTGCTTTCTGTTCCTTGGATAAGCAGCTGACATTTGAGGACTCTGGCCTTAGGATTCATCAGTGTGTGTGTAGGGTCTGAACACAGCACTGCGGTTCTGAGCCTTATTATGAACATGAGGGTAACCAGGGGAGTAAAGGGGCTGTGATATATAAATGAGGGACTTCAGGACATTTGTCCTGGAACAGTCCTGGTTAAGTATATGTTGCTAGTGGCTCACATCTGTAATTCTAACTACTCAGGGTATGGAAATCTGAAGACCACAGTTGGAAGCCAGCCTGAACGAGAAAAATCCAGGAGACTCTTCTCTCCAGTGAACTACCAAAAAGCTGGAAGGGAAGTTTGGAAGTGACTATAATGACCACAAATTCCATACTTTCATTCAGTAAACCACTCGAATGGAGGCTGCAGCTAACAGCTTCACACATATGTTTATAAGGAAGCACAACTGTAAAACTTTCTTATGTTGAGAATAATGTTGCATGCCCATAGCACTTGGTTATTTGTTATAGACATATTTGAGACTCAAGAAAACCAATCAGCACAAGTGTGTGATATGAAACTTAAAAAACAAAAAAACAACAATTCCAACGTTTGGTTGTGTTTTGTCCAAGATCTGTTGGAAATTTGAGGGACTAAAAGAATAGCATATATGACATATGTGACTTCATTTGAAACTCTTAGGAAATAACAGTTATTAGAAAATAGTTCTAGAACAAGCCAGTATGGTTATTTTTCTCTTGCAAAGACAAAGGGAAAACCGACGAAGTACATGAAAACTCAAAGAGTAAACTCATTTCATTTGTGCAACTGTGCTTGAAAGTTACTCACTAGTAGAATATTTTTCATGGTGCCCTTATTTTATCCAGTGAAGTGAAATGAACAAAACAGTCTCTAAATTTAGCCAGTGTTTCTAGAAACTCTAAATTAAGCTATTGTTATTATGTTCATTATTTCTACTAGATTTTGTCCTGCAAAAAGATGTGTCAGAAAATGTGCTCTGGATGGAATTTTAAAAAAAATGACCCATGAAGCTGAGTGTTGGTGCCTCTTGCCTGTAATCCTAGCTGCTCAGGAGGCTGAGACCTGAGGATTATGGTTGAAAGCTAGCCGAGGCAGGAAAGTCCATGAGATTTTTATCTCCACTTAACCACTAAAAAGAAAGTAGAACTGTGGCTCAAGTAGTTGAGCACTGGCTTCCAGTACAAAAGCTCAGTGACAGCACCCAGGCCCTGAGTTCAAGCCCTAGGACTGGCACCAAAGGGGAAAAAATGACCCGTGAAAGCATTGAGCTCAAATATTTACATATTTCATATTTCAATACGAAGTTATGAAATTAAGACCTGCAGCTTAATGGAATTAGTGGTACCTAGCATGTACTTCAGCATGGATGCAGTGACTCCTTTCTTACTAATATGAGATCCTGAGATTTGAAGGAGCCAGAAATGTACATTTATTGACCATAAAGTACAAGGCTGGGAATGTGGCTTAATGAAGCCCTGGGTTTGATTCCTCAGTACCACATAAACAGAAAAAGCCACAAGTAGTGCTATGGCTCAAGTGGTAGAGTGCTAGCCTTGAGCATAGAGAGGCTCAGGGACAGAGCCCAGGCCATGAGTTCAAGCCCCAGGACTGGCAAAAGAAAAAAAAAAAGGAAAAAAAAAAACTTTCAGGGATACTGCAGGTGCCTTTTTTGAAAATAATAAAAATTATATGACTGACACTTTCCCTAATACTCTTCCGGAAACTTGTTGCCAGTGGTAAAAGGGAGGGTTGCAGCAATGAAGACTAAAGAAAATTCAAGAATTTATACTAGAAAAATGGTTTTGTGTATGTTCCTGGTAAGACTAAAATAACACTTCAGAAGAGTCTAGGATGATGACTGTTTCTGTAACTCCAAATACAAAGCACCTGGCATATAAGAACCATTTAAGTATTTGCTGGTATATAATCATCATCAGTGTTATTTTCATATTTTCATTGACTTATCTATTTGTTTGACTGTTTCCATACTTTCATTTCTTGGAGTTTGTAATAGGTTTGATATCGTATACTTTATAACCCTTAGTAAACAGTTCGTTTGCTTTTTTAAAAAAAATTCTAAATCTGGATTTTTTTTGTTAAAAATAATTTCCATTTCATCACATCAGAATAATAGATAATCTTTCTGTTTTCACGGCTCTTATCCAGGAGAAAATTAATTACCTTTTCACTTAAATGTTCCTTTTCATTGCTCATGAAAACTTCAAGCTGTGTCTTAAAAAAGACCATGGCATTCATATTCTCTTATTGTGTTTGGCATGCAGATAATCTTGCATTTTTATATTTGACTAGTTCGTGTTCAACAAGATGGTTCAACTCTTGACTGTTATTGTTATTGTTCAGGAAATTAGGAATATTACCAGTAGAAGCATTATCACCTGTTTACATTTCTTTTTATTGCTTGAGTGCATTGGTGGTACTTTGCATGATAGTGTTAAGTAGCAATTCATTGTTTGTGTTAAGTAGCAATTCCTTGCTAATATCATTCTCTTTCAAGCACATATATATATATATATATATATATATATATATATATGTGTGTGTGTGTGTATTACCAAGGGCAGAACTTTATTTATCCCTGTATCTCCATACATTCTTCATAGAAAGGGAGACATTTAGTAGATTATTCATATACAGTTGAATATTTGTGGCTGCATGCTAGAATAAAGGTACTAAATACTGATTATTTACACAGTTCATCCAGGGAAGGATTTAGAAGTAATTAGTGCATCTGATGAAATCAAATATTGTGGAAAAAGCCCAAAGGATTTACTTCAGTGATGCATTTTATCCTTTGAATTATTTTTGTGTGAGGTGTTCAAGAAGCCCCAGCATAGTTTGGAGAGATCAGAAGATACAAGGGTTTAGGTTGGGTGTGGTGGCTCATGCCTATAATCCCAGCTACCCAGGAGGTACAGATGGACAGGATTGTGCTTTAAGGCTAGCACAGGCAACAAGTTAATGAGCCAACAAGCTGGGTTTAGTGGTAAGCACCTGCAATAACTTCAAGGGATGATACGTAGGGGGATCGCAGTCTGCGAAAGAGTACCAGGTAAAAACACAAAAGCCCATCAGAAAAATAAGCACGAAACAAAGAAAGGCTTAGTGTGTTACTGCTGGGGCAATTTTGTTGCATTAGATTGTCATCTCTTTGCACTGAGCGGGATCTTTTTTTTCCCCCCTCTATTTTGTGTGTGTTTGTCCCTGAAACAGGTGAAATTGATTTTTGAATGAAAGGGCAGACTTCGACCTTAAATCACTCCAGAATGTTCCTTTTGCATGCTGGGCATTTGTACGCTCTGTACATACTGCGACACAAGGAGCTTTGAGATGTGCGTGTCCACCTGTCCCACCAAGCTAGGGCCCCAGATGGCATTTTGTGTACGACATGCTTAGGGTTTTCATACCACTCAACCCTGCCCTGTGGGTGAATGATGCCAGGAGTATTGGGAGGGGAAGATGGATGGTACACATTGCTGTGTGCAGAATCAACAAATAGAACTATCCTGTATTTTCTGTCATTTGGTTTTATAGCACACTTTTCTCTCCTAAGTGTCTTGACATTTTTCTAGAACGTTTTTGTGGCCGGAACCTCGATAGGTTTCTGCAGTAGGGGTTGTTTCCTTTGGAACCATTTATGTTGACTCTTTGGAAAGTTCAAGCTAGAACACCTTCACCCAGGACAGCACTTGAGTTGTCCATTCAGCCAGTCCCTGCAGCAGCTTGGAGGGCCTTAATAGCAGAGAAAACAGTTGCTCAGTGTTTGCTGTTTTGAAGTGGGCATGAGATTATTATTAATGTTTTGGTCCCTAGTTACCTAATTTGTCACTTGAGCAAAACTCCATTTCCAGAAGTCTAGGATCCACACACGTGGATGGCACCCCAGGTTTGGTCAGGAGCTCATAAAGAGTGCATTAGCAAACTTCCTGGCCTTTTAACCTTTAACCTTAGTTATATGATATTCAGTGGTCAAACATTGATAAATGCAGCTAGCTAGGACAGTTTACTTCTCTACCTGGTCCCTGAGTATTTGAGATGGTGTGTAGAGACCCATCAGTAAGATTTAAACCACACACTAAACTGGCTTTCTAAAACCTCAGTCTCTGTTCACTTCTGGGTTTATAGAAGCAGAATCTATCTTCTTGTCTTCCAGATAGATTTTCCCATGGATTAAGTTGCCTAAGCACTTCAAGTACATACTTCCATAGTTTTCCTTTCTCTTCTACTGAATGTTAATTTATGCCAAAAATATGCTTGATAGACACCTAAATAGAATATCTATGCTGGCATCGGTTAATTGGCTTATAATATTAGCTTGAGTATTACTGAGCTCTTACCCTGTAATGAGCTAAGGCAAGAGATGCTGTTAACTTTACTGATGTGGAAACTGAGGCACAAGAGGTGAGTCATTTGCTAGGCAGGATTCAAAGTCAGGCTGGGTTGTTGAAGGGTTTGCACTGCGAAGCCACTGTGCTCTGCTACTGATGATTGCTCTGCTGAGGGAAGGGGATACTTATGCTTAGAGAGAGCCAGGCTGCACAGCTCCCCTGTGGTTCAGGTCTGGCTCCATGGCTTCTCTAGAACAGAAAAGCTGTGGTAGAGCATAGTCGGTGTGCACTTCGGAACAGACACATGAGGGGTAGGAGAAGGAGCCAGGGAGGTTGGGGTACACTCTTACTTTTGGTTTATTTATGTGTATCTTTGCAATGCATTTATACAATGAACTTGTTTGACTTAGGTAGCTACGGTTTTTAAAATACAAGTTGTGGAGCCGGGTGCTGATGGCTCAGGCCCGTAATCCTAATCTTAGGATTAGGTTCAAAGCCAGCCTGGACAGGAAAGTCAGTCAGACTCTTATCTCTAATTAATCACCAGAAAAAGAAAGCGGAACTGGCTCAAAGTGGTAGAGCACTAGCTTTGAACAAAAGAGCTTAGGGATAGTGCCCAGGCCCTGAGTTCAAGCCCCATGAGCTATTTAAAAAAAAATACAAGTTGTCTTTGGGGGTAAAATTCTTTGATATAGGCTTAGCTGCAAATTTTAGAAAGACACGTTCTAAATATAGAGAAGCATTTAAAAAAATTGGAAGTTTACTGGAGAACTTTTTCCTTTTTTGAGTTACTTCCAGAATTAGAGTAATTTTTAATTTAATTTGCCATTTCTTCTCTCCAAAGGCATCTTTCATCAAGTCTTTTAGTTCATCTGGCGATTACAAGCTACAGTCAAAATTGAGAAAGGATTTCACTCCCGTTATTATATCTAGCTCACCCGTGAAATAAAACATTGGAGAGGCATATTACTGAAATGAATTTGTTTTGAAGTCTAATATATATATATATATATATGTATATATATATATATATATATATATATATATACATATTCATTTGGTACAGAAATTAGGGGTGAAGGAGATGCTACTGGTGGAGTTGCTGCTGTAGTAGAAACCTTAGGATCATGGAGGGAGGAGAGAGTGGAGACAGGAGGGGAGATGGCAGGAGGGGAGAGGACTAGGGTGGGAAGAGAGGATGGGAGGAGGGAGGAGGAGAGAGAGGGAAGAGAGGAGGCTGGCAGGAGGACAGAAGGCTGGGAGAAGGAGGGGAGAAAGGGAGGAGAAGAAGAAGAGAGCAGGAAAGGTGGGAGGGGAGGAGGGGGGCTGAGGTTGAAGAAGGAGAGGAGGATGGTGAGAAGGGGAGAATGAATGTGCAACTTACTCTTTTTTAAAAAAAATTCTTTGTTGCTTTCTAAAGGTGATGTGCAGAGGGGTTACAGTTATATAAGTTAGGCAGAGTACGTTTCTCTTTGAACAATGTCACCCCTTCCCTTGCTGTCTCCTAGTTTTTCCCTCCTGTCACCACCCCCGAGTTATACACTTCACTTTCTGCTTAGAGTCTAGAGAGTACCACTGCTACGTTTGTTCACCATTTGTCCCACCATTTCTGTGCCCATCCCAAGGACAGATAAATGAACAAGACCAAAGGAAACTAAAAAAACAGCAAAAAAGGAAAAAGAAAAACCTCTTATACCCATTTCCTGGAGTTCATTTTGATAAATATTATTTTATATGGTCCCATGCGCATAACTATTGAGCCTTTGTGATCCTCTCCTACGAAAATCCTCCTTCAGTCTCACTCTGGGTGAATGCCTAGAGACCTGTGAATGTAAGTAAGGAAATGGAAAGGCTTGGGAAGAAACTATATTAGGCGAAGTAAGCCAGGTCCAAAGAAACATAGGTTGCATGATTTCCCCTCACTTGTGGCAACTAGAATATGTCTATAAATCTACAAGTAAACACATTCGATGGTTAGAAAAATACACTGGGACATGATAAATTATACAGGTCCCTAGACAGTCACACAGTGAGACCAAAGGAGGATGTTCATTGGAGAGGATCACCAAGGCTCCATAACTGTGCAAATGATCTTGTAAAATAATATTTTATGAAGTGAACTCTAAGAAAAGGAAACAAGCAACTTTGTTGTTGTTGCTGTTTTTGAGCAACTCATTCTTCCTGAGTGCTAGAAGCTATATGTGTTGCTGAGAGCTGAGTTGCCTCATATATACTTAGTACATAAACCTCATGGGTTAAAATTAACCTTGAAAATGCAATAGATAACTAACTTGTGGACCTCAAAAGTCAAAAATTAACCTCCGGTAAATGCCTCCTTGTGGTGGTACAGTTGTCCCGTGGTATCTCTAGGAACTGGTTTTCAGGTCTGGGAAGGTGGCTCAGTGGTAGAGCACTTGCCTTGCATGCCTGAGGCCCTGGGTTCGATTCCTCAGCACCACATAAGCAAAAAGAGAAAAGCCGGAAGTGGCTCAAGTGGTAGAGCACTAGCCTTGAGCTGAAGAGCTGAGGGACAGTGCCCAGGCCCAGAGTTCAGGCCCCACGACCGGACCCCTCCAAAAAAAAAAAAATCTAGGAACTGGTTTCCAGTAACTTTGGTAGATATTACAGTGCACAGATGGTAGGTGAAGTCACTTTTTTTTTTTTTTTTTTTTTTTTTTATTGTAAAGCTACTATACAGAGGGTCACAGTTACATGAGTGAGGTTATGAGTACACTTCCTCTTGAACATTGTTACCCCCTCCATTGTTTTCCCCCTACCATCCCCTCCCTCCCTCCCTTCCCCGAGGTTCTTTTTTTTTTTTTTTTTTTTTTTTTTGATTGTGATTAAATGATTACATAATTTCAAAGTCACAAGTTCATTCTAACTTCCCTGGAGCAAATTGTCTACCACAGTCTGTAATATATAACAGTGTTCACATGTTATATACCATATTTGTGATCAGCAGCATGAGGATATTTAGTAGTGGTTCAACCAGATGAGCGGGAGTTCTTTGTTTCTTAAGTCCTGTTAGTTTTGTCGTATCACTAACCTTTTGGATTTAGCATCCACTTATGAGGGAGACCATGTACCGTTTGTCTCTTCGTTCTTGGCTTACCTCGCTCAACATGATTCCTTCTAGCTCCATCCATTTCCCTGCAAATGCCATTATTTTGTCATTTCTAATGGCTGCATAATATTCCATTGTGTATAGATACCACAATTTTTGAATCCATTCATCTGTGGTGGGGCACCTAGGTTGTTTCCATATCCTAGCTATTGCAAACAGTGCTGCAATAAACATGGAGGTGCACGTGTCCTTGTATATTGGTTCCTGTTGTTCAGGGTAGATGCCTAGAAGTGGTATGACTGGGTCGTAAGGGAGGTCAATCTTTAGCTTTCTAAGGACCCTCCAGACTGCTTTCCAAAGTGGTTGTATAAGTGTACATTCCCACCAGCAGTGTAATAGGGTTCCTCTTTCTCCACATCCCCTCCAGCATTTGTCGTTGGCTGATTTGTGGATGTGGGACATTCTGACTGGGGTAAGGTGGTATCTCAGGGTTGTCTTTATTTGCATTTCCTTCACCACCAGGGATGATGAACATTTCCTCATGTGTTTCTTTGCCATTTTTATTTCTTCATTTGAGAAGTCCCTCTTTAGTTCCCTTGCCCATTTAGTAATTGGTTTGTTAGGTTTGGGAGGGATTAGTTTCTTGAGTTCCCTGTATATACAGGATGTTAACCCCTTGTCTGATATATTGCTGGTAAATATTTTTTCCCAATTAGTTGGTTGTCTTTCTAGCTTAGTTGCGATAGATTTAGCTGTGCAGAAGCTTTTTATTTTAAGGTAGTCCCATTTGTCGAGTCTCTCTCCAACTTGTTGTGACCCTGGGACTCTGTTCAGGAAGTTCCTTCCTGTGCCTATTAGTTCAAGTGTCTCTCCTACTCTGTCCTGCAGTAGTTTCAGAGATTCAGGTTTAATGTTAAGGTCTTTAATCCATTTTGAGTTGATGTTGGTGCATGGTGATAGGCTGGGGTCCACTTTTAGTTTTCTGCATGTGGCTGCCCAGTTTTCCCAGCACCAGCGGTTGAAGAGGCTGTGTTTCTTCCATTGTATGTCTTTGGCTCCTTTGTCGAATATCAGCTGGCTGTAGGCCTGTGGATTTATATCTGGATCTTCTATTCTGTTCCATTGGTCTTCGGGTCTGTTTTTGTGCCAGTACCATGCTGTCTTTGTGATTATAGCTCTGTAGTAGAGTTTGAAGTTCGGCATGGATAGCCCTCCCATATTGTCTTTATCCCCTAGAATTGTTTTGGCTATTCTAGGTCTTTTGTTGTTCCATATAAATTTTTGGACTGTTTTCTGTATTTCAGTGATGTACGTCATTGGGATTTTAATAGGAATTGCATTGAATTTGTATATTAATTTTGGAAGTATCACCATCTTTACTATATTAAGTCGGCCTATCCAGGAGCATGGGAGGTCTTTCCATTTCCTAGTGTCTTCTGCAATTTCTTTCTTTAACTTTTTATAGTTCTCATTAAATAGTTCTTTTACATCTTTGGTTAGGTTAATTCCTAAATATTTTATTTTTTGGGAGGTTATTGTGAATGGGGTTGCTCCCTTTATTTCCCTCTCTTCCTGTGCATTATCAGTGTATAGGAAGGCAACTGATTTTTGTGGGTTTATTTTGTATCCTGCTATTTTGCCGAAGTGACTTATGATTTCTAAAAGTTTGGGGATGGAGTTTTTGGGATCGTGGAGGTATAGTATCATGTCGTCTGCAAAAAGGGATAGTTTCACTTCTTCTTTCCCTATGCGGATCCCTTTAATGTCTTTTTCTTGCCTTATTGCCCTGGCTAAGGGTTCTAGGACTATGTTGAAGAGGAGTGGAGACAGTGGACATCCTTGCCTTGTTCCTGTTTTTAGGAGGATTGGTTGTAGCTTTTCCCCATTAAGTATAATATTGGCTATTGGTCTGTCATAAATGGCTTTTATTGTTTTTAGAAATGTTCCTTCTATTCCTATTTTCTCCAGAGCTTTTAGCATGAATGAATGTTGAATTTTATCAAAGGCCTTTTCTGCATCTGTGGCGATAATCATGTGATTCTTGACCTTGGCTCTGTTGATATGCTGGATTACATTTATTGACTTACGTATGTTAAACCATCCCTGTGTCTCTGGGATGAAGCCTACCTGATCATAGTGTATTATTTTTTTTATGTGTTTCTGGATTCTGTTAGCTAGAATCTTGTTAAGGATCTTTGCATCTGTGTTCATCAAGGAGATTGGCCTGTAATTCTCCTTTTTGGTTGGGTCTTTGCCTGGTTTGGGGATGAGTGTGATATTGGCTTCGTAGAATGAGTTTGGGATAGCTCCCTCCTTCTCTGTTTCTCTGAAGAGCTTGAGGAGTATGGGTATTAGTTCTTCTTTAAAGGTCTTATAGAATTCTGCTGTGAATCCATCTGGTCCTGGGCTTTTTTTTGTTGGAAGACTTTTGATAGCTTCCTGTATCTCATTATAGGATATTGGCTTATTTAATTGGTTAACTTCTTCTTTGCTCAGTTTGGGTAACTTGTATTTCTCTAAAAATGCATCCATTTCTGCCAGATTTTCTTCCTTTAGAGAGTATAGCTTTTGAAAGTAGTCTGTTAGAATTGTTTGGATATCTTGGGTACGTGTTGTGATGTTTCCCGTGGCATCCCTAATCCTATTAATATGGGTTTCCTCTCTTCTTTTTTTAATTAATCTTGCCAACGGGCCATCAATTTTGTTTATTTTTTCAAAGAACCAGCTTTTTGTTTGGTTTATTTTGGTTATGGTTTTCTGATTTTCTAATTGGTTAATCTCTGCTCTCAATTTGGTTATCTGGCTTCGTCTAGTAGCTTTAGGTCCCATTTTTTCTTGTTTTTCTAGCTGTTTTAGTTGCAACATGAGATTATTTACTTGGTCTGTCTCCATTCTCTTGATGTGGGCACTGAGGGCAATAAATTTGCCCCTCAGGACTGCTTTTGCTGTGTCCCACAAGTTTCTTTGTGAGGTGTTTTCATTTTCATTGAGTTCTAGGAAATGCTTTATTTCTTCTCTGATCTCTTCTGTTACCCAGGCCTTGTTAAGGAGTGTGCTGTTCAATTTCCATGTATTAGAGAAATTTCTGCGGTATGCTTTGTTATTGAGAGCTAGCTTGATTCCACTGTGGTCAGATAGGATACAGGGGATTATGTCGATCCCTTTGTATTTGCTTAAGTTCCTTGAATGAACTATGATATGGTCTATTTTGGAGAAAGTTCCATGAGCTGCTGAGAAGAATGTGTACTGTGTTGTTTTAGGGTGAAATACTCGGTAGATGTCAGTTAATTCCGCTTGAAGTATGGCCTCACTTAATTCGGTAGCTTCTTTGCCAATCCTCTGGTTGGTAGACCTGTCCTTTGGTGAGAGTGGCGTGTTAAAGTCTCCTAGTATTATCGTATTGGGATCTATTTTATTCTGTAAGTTTGAGAGCATTTGTTTAACATATCTGGGTGCACCGATATTTGGGGCATATAAGTTGATGATGGTTATATCCTCCTCTTGGATTGTTCCCTTTATTAATATGTAATGTCCGTCCTTGTCTTTCTGTACTGATTTTAATGAAAAGTTTATTTTGTCAGATATCAGGATAGCTACACCTGCTTTCTTATTGGGGGAATTTGATTGGTAGATCCTTTTCCACCCCTTCACTCTGAGTTTGTTTGTATGTTTGGCTGAGAGGTGGGTCTCCTGAAGGCAACAGATGGATGGGTCTTGTTTTCTGATCCAGTCCTCAGTTCGTTTTCTTTTAATTGGCGAATTCAGCCCATTTATATTAAGAGAAAGTATAGAGAGATGCATTGTTGTCCCTGCCATTCCGTTTTCCTAAGTTTTTCTTCTTTCCTTTCCTCCTGTGCTTGCTCAGTTAGACTTTGAGTAATGCCTGTTTGGGGCAGGTCCCAGTTCCTGGTTGCTTTCTTCAGGTTGTGTCCCCCCTCTTAGAATTCTTTGTAATGCTGGCTTAATGTTTATGTATTCATTTAGTTTTTCTTTGCTATTAAAAGTTTTCAGTTCTCCATCGAATGTGAATGCTAGCTTTGCCGGGTATATCAGTCTGGGTTGGCAGTTATTGGCTCTCAGGGCTCGTATGGTGCTTTCCCAGGCTTTTCTTGCATTCATTGTTTGTGTGGAGAGATCTGCAGTGATTCTAATTTTTTTCCCGTTGTAGTATAGCTCCTTCTTCATTTTTGCTGCATGCAGGATTGTTTCCTTATTATTCAGATCCATCATTGTTACTATTATGTGCCTAGAAGTGTTTCTCCTGGGATCTTGCTTGTTGGGTGTTCGATAAGCTTTTGTGATGTAGTTAAGATGGTCGTTTTTGAGGTGGGGAAAATTTTCATTGACTATCTTGTTAAATAGGTGTTGCATTCCCTTGCTCTGGAATTCCTCACCTTCGTCCACTCCGATTATGCGAAGGTTAAATTTTTTAGCATTATCTGCTTGCTCTTGAATTTCCCTTTGGTTTAATTTGAGTGATTTTTCCATATCTGTCACTTTTTGGTCCAGTTGGTGTATTCTGTCTTCTGTATCTGACACTCTACCTTCCATTTCATTCACTCTGTTGACCGTGGCTTCTATTGTGGTTTGCATGATGGAAATGGATCCCTTTATGGATTCAATGTTGGTTCTCAGAGTACTGATCTCACCTCTCAATGAGGTGATATCAGTATGCATTACCTCTAATTTGGCGTTTATCTCACTTCTTACTGAGGTTTGTGCAGCTTCTATTTTTGCATCCAATTTTTGTTTGATATCCTGTATATCTTTTGATAGTTCATCCTTGTGCTCTTTCAATTTCTGATCCATTTCTCGCTTTATTTCTTGAGTCATTGCCTCCAGCAACCCTTGGATGTAGTTTTTGTCTTCCATTCCTGCTTTGCTCCCACTGGGGCTCTCCCCTGCGTGGCTGCTGGCTTTTGAGGTGAGCTTGCTGTCCTGGGTAGTGGTAAACCTTGTGATTTTTCTCTGTGATTTTCGCATGGGGGTTCAGGAGACTGCTCTTCAATCTTGTTTTGGTGTGTCTGTCTTTGCTTGGTTGCTGATTCTCTATTGGTAGAGAGAGTCTGTGTCTGATCTGGATTCTGTTGGGAGCCTATTTCCAGCTGCTATTCACTTAGGATTCTCAGCTCTCTGCTGTAGCAATTCCCGCCTTTGGAAGGGTTGAGCAGCCTAGACTGCTTGTGTTTGCTCCTGCGGGTGCTCTTGGGAAGATCAGATGCTCTGGATGCACTCTCCCAAATACTGGAGTCTGCTATGGGCTCCTGATGTGTTTTTGTTTGTTTTGGGCTGGTTGTGGGCTTGAACTCTAGGTTTGGGTGCTGTCCCTCAGCTCTTCAGCTCAGGGCTGGCACCCTACCATTTGAGCCACAGCCCCACTTCTGACCCTTTTTGCTTTGTTCAGGCGCCGGTCCCCTGGCCTGGTTCCGGCCCCAGCCTGGAGCGCGCTCGTTAGGCCTGTGCTAATGTGTATACCACCTTGGTTATGCAGCCTGGAGGACACAGTTCAAATTTCTTCTACTGTTGGTAGTCTTGACCCAGGGGCACTGTTCCTGGCTTGAGCATTTAAGCTCCCTTCCCGGGGCGCTCTTGCTCTGGCCTGGCCAGCAGAGTGTGCTCCACCGGCTGGTGGGGCTCTCGAACAGTTCCCAGTTTTAGTGGGTCCTGTGGTCCGGGTGTTGGGGTAGGGAGTCTAGGTCAGGGTCTGGGGATTCCCTCCAGCTCTGGTCTCCCTTGATGGATTCCCTGTCCCCTGATGGGTACTCACCCTGTAGGTCGTCAGTTGTTGTTGCAGTCCGTCAGTTGTTGTTGCAGTCCGAGTTCAGTTGGGGTGGTTGCGGGCTGGGTTGGGCGGCCCCCCGCCGGGTCGTTGCGATCGCGACAGGTCCCTTTGTGGCGCTGCTGGTGCCGGGCGGCTTTGGCGGGATGGAGCCTCTCCGCTCCGGTGGAGAGTGATGGGTGGGGTGGGATCCTCCTGGAGACTCCCGGCTGGTAGGTTTCTCTGTTCCTGGCGATCTGCTGTTCTGCAATCCGGTACCTGGTGATCTGCAAGCAGCCCCCTGTGTCTCTGTGGCTCCGGCAGCCCCTGCCGGGCCGGCTGGCCGGCGGCTTGGCGCACTGCCGCGCGGCCAGTAAAGGTTGGGGGAGGGGTCTTCGCTCTTCTCTGTTCTGAAATTCTTCTTTTCCTCTCTTTCTTTTTTTGTTATTTTCCACCTCTGGTTTTTCTCTGAGTGTTCGTCTTTTTGTTGTTGTCGGTCTCTTGGGGAGATTAAAGGTTGGAACTCGAACTCTCTTTTTGGTTGGAGAGAGCTGTGGCGTTTCCCTACTGCCCCGTCGCCATCTTGAGAACTCCTCGGTGAAGTCACTTTTATAAAATGGGATAATAGCCCTTCGCTGGTGGCTCACACCTGTAATCCTAATTACTCAGGAGACTGAGATCTAAGGATCGCTGTTCAAAGCCAGCTTGGGCATGAAAGTCTGTGAGACTATTATCTCCAATAAAATATTCAGAAGAAAAGCAGGAAGTGGTGCTGTGGCTCAAGTGGTAGAGTGCTAGTCTTGAGCACAGAGAGGCTCAGGGACATAGCCCAGGCCCAGAGTTCAAGGTCCAGGACCAGCAAAGAACAAAAAACAACAAAACCTCCAATACCCACTCACAAAAAAAATGGAGTACTATTTGAGTAGACCCAACAAGCATCTTACTGTGTACTTTGGTCATGTCTTGATTACATGTAATACTTGGTAAAATACTTGGTAAAATGTGAAGCCTTGCAAATAGTTGTTATACTTTTATTGTTTAGTTGAGCAATGACAAGGAAACGGTCCATACATGTTCAATACAGATATAGTTTTGTGGGGACATATTTACCATCCACCTTTGTGGAATCCCAAGACACAGAACTGACTCTTCTGAGTCCTCTTACTAAGTGGATAACCTTGCAGTAAATTACTCCCACATTTTAATTCTCAAACCCCTACAATGGCAATCCATGCCTTTGTTTGGACTGTAATTTGATTAAATGAGTAAATAGAAAAGCCCTTAGTACCTTTAATAGCAGGTGCTAACTAGATATTAGTGGTTATTGTTGACTTCTGTTTTATCTCTTTTTGGCGATATAGATCAAATCTAGTTATTAGGGGTAAGGGAGTTTGCAAGAGCCTTACAAGGAAGGATTAAATAAAAGAAGGCACATAATGCTGTTTTCCACACAAAAATGTGGATGTTTAGGGGTTTTGTGGCTTGTTTGTTTGGCCTGTCCTGGTGCTTGAACTCAGAGCCTGGGCACTGTCCCTGAGCCCATTTGTGCTCAAGGCTAGTTAGCACTCTACCACTTTAGCCACAGTGCCACTTTGCGCTTTTTCTGAGTAGTTTATTGGAGATAAGAGGCTCACAGATTTTCCTGCCCGGGGCTGACTTTCAAACTGTGATCCTCAGATCTCCCCCTCCTGAGTAGCTGGAATTACAGGCGTGAGCCACTGACACCCCACGAGGTGTTTAGTTTTAAACTGGAAATGGGACCTGACTGTCTGTGATTTAATCTCCTTCAAGTCACTGGCATTTTCCAATCTGTGTTTTAACTGGGTGTGCCCTCCATGCTGGAATTCTTATCTCTTCCAAACAAAGAGCCAAGCACCCTGAGAGGCCAATGGAGAAGTGTGGGTTACCTCATCCTCCTGCTCCCTCCTTTCCCAGGCTGCCCTTTGCCCTCTTATGAAATTGACTGTTTGCTCCAGCCCCTCCCCTGGGCCCTGGGAAATCAGTTTGGTTTAAGAAACATTTTTCTGACTTGAGAGGAAACCCATAGATCTTTTCTTCCACCCAGCAGAGCTCAGACCCAGGTTGCCAAAGACCCCAGAGGTGATGATGACCATTGAAGGGGGGAGTCACTAGTCTTGAGGCTGCCCCCTGGCTTTCTGGAGTTTGCTGGAATGTACGGGAGTGCTGCAGGGGTGGCTACTGATAAGCCATCAGCCCAGGTGTTGAGTTGAAGAGGGTGTTGGGCAATTGTGTCAGGAAGAATTCTCCGCTAGAACTTCTTGTGTCTTTTCATTCCCATTCATCTTTGTTTCCCTCCGGGCTCCAAGCACAGCACTTGGCCTTTTGATATCATGCAGGGGGAAAACCCACACACATTGCCCCTTGCATGCGGCTCTTCTCAGGACTATCTAAAAGGAGTTGTGCTGAGCTCAGTGTCCAGGAGACATCTGGGTGCCGCCTTGAGGGCCTCCCCTTCTACCTGCAGAAGGCCTGAGTGTTTGTCTACCTGCCCAGCTCACCTTTCCTCAAACAACTAACCTCCTCTCTGACCCTGATCTGGGGGTCACATCCGCGGGGTAGGGGGCCTCCTGGCAGGGTCAGAATGAGGCCGGGGTGGAGTGGGGGGAAGCAAACACCCAAACTGCCTGGGTTACAAGAATGCCACCTAATCTTAGTCGTTTGAGAACCCTGGAGTTTTTGGTTTACAATAAAGCCCAGGTATAGAGAATTCCCCTTGAACTTCTTTGTGTTTGATAAGAGTTTTCTTTCCTAAATCTGACAGCCATGACAGTTGTGTTAGAATTCAGCCTTGGGTATTCATTTCTATGTTTCACAATTGGCTTTGTCTTCAGATCAAGCAGTTTCCTTCCTTTCTGTCCTCCCTGCCTCCCTCCCTCCCTCCCTCCCTGCTTCCCTCCCTCCCTTCTCTTCTTTCCTTCCTTCCTTCCTTGTTTCCTTCCTTCCTTCTTTCCTTCCTTCCTTCTCTCTCCTTTCTTTTGTTTTCTGGAAGTCATAATGTATTTGATCTTTATGTGCAAGCTGAAGGAACACACCTGGGCATTGACTCCAGAGGTGACTCTGGGTAGGTGGTATGCTTGTCATTGCCTTGTCTGTGGAAAGCAACCCATACCACAGGGTTGGCATCTCCCTGGCTCTCATGTCCAGGAACACTCAGAGGTTCTAGAGGTGGGCGGGGGGCAGGATTGATGCAGGTGCCATCTGGTGGGGAATTGGCCCTGAGCTTGCTACACTGTGATCTTGATGGTAATATCTCATCTGCCATAGGTGGAGTGACAACTGTGCACCTAGGCCACAACATGTCTCCAGTGTGTTTTGTTTAACTGTGTGTGTGTGTGTGTGTGTGTGAGAGAGAGAGAGAGAGAGAGAGAGAGAGAGAGAGAGAGAGAGAGAGAGAGAGAATGTGTCAAAGGCCCAAGTGTCTAGCATCAAAAGTTTCTTGGAGAGACTTCATGAGGAACCACGTGGAATTTGAGACTTGATTATAAAAGTTGTGCCAGTAAGGACCTGGAAATAGCCCTTCAAGTTTGTAGCTCACACCTTCTAAGCACAGTTAATGAGCAGATCTTTATTCTTTACAAGAGTCGCCAGGTGGATTTGGCTAATGTTGACTCCAGTCTTGGCTGCTGAGCCCAGTTGCTAATGAGGCCAAAGTGGGAATTCCTGCCTCTCATGGACCAGTTGCCTTCGTTTTCTTTCCTGGCCACCGACGGCTAGCGTCAGCCAGCTGGCTGGTGGAAGTGGAGTGGTGAGGTGTTATGCAAGGTGCGGTGTGGTGAGCCCAGAGCCATGAGCTCTCCTGGGGAAAACCCTCACACACCGCTCCACTGACCAGGGGTCAAGTGGATTGTCTCCACTTTTGAAAGACAATAGGGTTGATTAAGGTTAACTGGAAAATGCTGATGTTGGCTAGAATTTTGGACTCTTGCCAGGACATATGCAACATCTAAAGTGATTTAGGGCAAGCCGTGCCGTGGTTCGCTGATGGAAGAGTGCAGAAAAATGAAACAGTGCAGAGCAGGGGTACTTTATATACGCAGTCGGGAAAAGGGAGGTACCAGTAGAGATAGGTTTTATACACATGCAGCATCTTCTAAAATCTTATTGTCTTTGGGGTCCACATCCTAATGTAGATCCATTATGATTGCAACTTCTGATTCCGACTTAGGACAAAATCTATATGTTTTGTATTATTAGCTTTTTTGTTTTATTTTTTATTTTTTTGTGCCATTCTGGGGATTTGAACTCAGGGCCTGGGTGTTGACCTGAATGTTTTTGCTTGAGGCTCTGCTCTATTGCTTTTGAGCCATGGCTCTACTTCTGGCATCCAATCGCAATCCTCAGATCTAAGCCTCCTGAGTAGCTAGCTAGGATTACAACTTTTAGCCACCAGCACCTGGCTATTTGTTTATTAAGGAATTGTATATTAAGTAGAAAGCTTGCATTACTGGATACTTTGTGTGTGTGTGTGTGTGTGTGTGTGTGTGTGTGTGTGTGTGCGCGCGCACGTGTGAGATCCATGGGGCTTGAACTCTGGGCATTGTCCCTCAGATCTTCAACTCAAGGCTAGTGCTCTACTACTTGAGCCACAGCACCACTTCTGTTTTTCTGAGTGGTTTATTGGAGCTAAGAGTCTTACAGACTTTCCTGCCCAGTCTGGCTTTGAACCATGATCCTCAGATCTCAGCCTCCTGAGTAGTTAGGATTACTGGGGTGAGCCACTGGTGCCTGGTCAGATTACTGGATACTTTTTGTATTTTAAACACCAAAGAGCATAGACTTTTCTGAAGACAAATATTTGCATAAGACATTTTCATCTTTTAACACGTGTACTTAAAAAAAACAAACAAGCAAAAACTCCAGCAATATTTACCATAAATGTAATTTGCAAAATAAAATTAGAGTCATTTCAAAATCTGGTGTAGTAAGTCTGATGAATTTATTTTCATAGGTTGCATTCACATTTTGCAACAATAAAAATGCAATAAAGGATTGTTGGGAAAACCATTGTTTTGCAGAGATTTGATGACATTCTTACCTTGCCTTGCTACACATTATTGTTTCCAAAGAGAAGAAAATTAGACCCAGAGGAATTGTGACTTGCCTAGGGTCACTTGGTTAGAAGGTTAGCAGAACTTCATGAAAACCAGTTTTCTTCTTGTCTTTCCTTGCTCTCTTCCCTAAGCTTATGGGTATTTCCATGGAGGAGCCTGTTGCTATTTGTGTGTGAGCAACGGAGCTATCCTGATGGCTTATAACAAGCTGATTATAAGCTTGGTAACTGGAAGTATCATTCTCTTTTTCATCCTTTCAAGGAGCAAATTCAGTGGATTGCTTTATAGTTCAACAATCTTTTGATATCTCCAGATACAAAATTGACTTGTCTTTTCTTTGCCTTGAAAACTGTTTAGAGTAAGATAAGATTACAATCCTAAACTGAATCTAGGTTAAGGAACAAAACAAAACAACACTATTATGATTCTTGACTGCTCTCTTTTTCCTTGGAAAATAACTATGATCCATGTTTCCTTTAACCATGTGGCAATCTATAACTCTGGAGTTTTGTAAAATATGTAACAATTTGGTCTTGCTCCTTTATCTTTCCTCTCTTTTCAAGATCTTATTATGCCTGATTTAGTTGACACATAGCTGGCAAGATTGTTTTCAAAAAGACTACCCACTTTGAAACTTGACTGATCATTTCTTTAGGACTTTGAAAGATTAATCTTTCCTCCCCAAATACAGACAGAAGGGGAGCTGTAAGTGTATTTATTTATTTTTATTTTTGTTGGTCGTGGGGCTTGAACTCACTGCTCACTGTCCCAGAGCTGTTTTACCCAAAGCTAGAGCTCTACTGCTACAGCCCACTGGTGGTTCATTGGAGATAAGAGTCTCAAGGACTTTCCTGCCCTGGCTGGCTTTGAACCTCTATCCTCAAATCTTATCTTCTGAGTAGGTAGGATTACAGGTGTGAGTCACCAGCACCCAGCGGAGTTGTAGATTTAGATTTTGTAAATGAGATTTTCCTCCATTACCATTGTTGCAGATGGGCTCATCTCCGCCTCTTATTGTTTAATTAGCATATATTACTTGTCTAGTTTCTCTCTAGCCATGTATACAATGTATGCCATCAACTTTGCTCCCTGTGTCCCTCTTCCCCACCTCACTCCTCCCACCCCTTCTTAAAATGATTTCAATAGCCTTCCTTAAAAATTGGTTCAAAATTTGTGCACTGAGAATACTTTCTTGGTTAACAGGCTGTCTTTTACTTTTCACTTTTCCTCTTTAAAAAAAATCCAGATTTCTCCCGTTTTAAAATTCATTTCTTTGATATGTCTTTTAGGAATATTGAGGCTAAAGCAGGAATAATCAAGGCCATTACACTTGCAGTTAAAAGAAGTAAATAAAACAGTATTAATTACTAAAAGATTCATACCTTATATACAATAATATTTATATCTTAAGGTCTTTTAATGAAAGGATATATATATATATTCTTATTATTACTATTGAGTAGTTGTACAAAAGGGTTACAATTCTTTAAGTCACATTATGAGTACAATGATTCTTGGTCAGTATCAACCCTTCCTTCATTCGCCCCCATTTTCTTCCTGTCCCTACCTTCAAGTTACATAGGTAATTTTTTAACACTACATATATATATATATATACACACATATATATTGAATATAGATATTACATTTGTTCATCTCTCTTTTTTAATCCTACTATCACATTGGTCATAGTCTGCATATTTCAGTACTGGTTTTCATAAAAGATACAGAAAAGGAACTCGTTACACATGCACGTAAGCATATTTGTACATTTAATACATAGAGACTGTATATAATAAATAAGGAAGTTTTGCATCTGTACAAATACATACACCAGACAACCACTCCAAACATGGGGGATTTTACTGAAGATCACTTGTAACTTCATGTGGTGGTCCTAGGTTTCTGTCACTTTCTTTGCTAGTTGTATTTGAAAGCAGTTGAGTAAACCAGAGAGACCCGGGACATCCTGCTGCAGACACGGAATTAGGGGACTCAGGTCAGTAGCCCCCAGGTTTCCTGTGGGCCCACAAACCCACTGTGTTCTGTGGCAGGAACTGGAGGAGGCACCTCTAAGATAGGTGCTGGTTGGCCATAGTGTCTATATGACCTACTGAGGGCCACGGAGATGTCACTTGTCATATACACCTTTGGCTGTGAGCTATCTTAGTGCTTCCTACACAGCACAGCATGGCGCTGCCCGTGCCTCTGTTGGGCCCGGTGGCTCTCCGGAGTTTATTGTCATTCACTCAGGAGGTGACCAGAACATCCAGCCAGCAGACACTGCCACTGTTCCTAACCAAGGACTGCTGCCTGTTTCACCCTTTTCAAGTGGAAATTTTGCAAGACGACTTCTCCAGCCTGCGTAGTACAATTTGGCTGACAGCAGTTTCTGGCAAAAGAAATAACCAAATTATTATTCAGTCATGGGTTTTTAACAGCCGCAAAGCAAGTGGATGTTAACTAAATGATGCAATTTATTCCCTTCCCTCTTATTGCCAGCTTGCCTATTACAGAGTGCCTGCCAGTTTTCAATAAGTGGTACCCAGATGGTATTCGCATGCCGCCCACTTGGTTACAGAGCCGAAGCAGGGAATAACTCGGCAGACACTACAAGCTGTGGGTCAATTGAGGGGGAATGCCTGTTGCTTCACAGTTTTGCATATGTAAATCTGTTAATGTTATGTCAGTATTGTGCGGGCTAAACACAAGCATTGCCTTTCTCTGGGGGCCCAGCTGAACTTGGACCATGGCCCAGTTGTACCGAGGCTCGGAGCGCGAAGCTGCATTTGGAGGATGCTGCGCAGCCTGCCTCCCTCCAACTTCTGCTCTTGCCTTGTCGGCAGCAGAGCCGAGCCGGACGCAGGAAGTGCCTGCCATAGGCCAACTCCATAATAGGACAGGCAGGCCGGGTTTTATGAGCTGGCTGTGGAGGGAGGAGGAGTGTGAGTGTGTGTCTATTTTTAGGCCAGCCTTCAAGACAGTTCCTTTGGCCCAGTCCGCGCCTGCCTGCCTTGCTTGCTCACACTCTCCTCTGTGTGTCTGCCACACTTCTGCTCTCCATTTCATCAACTGCAGATGTGGCACACAGCCGTCTTCGAAAAGTCATGAACTGTGTCGTCTGCGGGCCATAGCAGCCAACATCTGTGGCAGCTGGCTGCAGGGAGATCACTTTCGGGAATGTGTTCAAGTACCTCAACTTAGCCTCTACTCCAGCCTGTGCAGACAATTATTTAACACTAATTGTATCAAGATAGCAGCCATAAAAAACGAGATCCAGATCTCTCTGCCCTCTCCTCCTCCCCCCTGCCTGCCCGTGAAAGTGGTAGTTCTCAAGGGGAGGTCTTTCTTCTTCTTCTTTTTTTAATTTTTTATTGTGGTTGGTTTCTTGTTCTCAAAAGCTTATTACATTGGTGCAAACAACAACAAAAATGCCATAAAAAGGCAAGACTCATAATCTGCTTAAGAGCTAAAAAGACCAATGGTGTTGGTTGAACCAATGAAAATATTCCTGCAGGTATTGTAAAATTTATGTGCCATATGAAAGACATTAGGGGTGTTGTTGTTTTTTTTATTCATGGACGAAAATGTTCATTGTTGAACCATTTTGTAAATTATCTGAATGCTGCGTTTCTGCCTAAACCTCATGATTTTGATATATAAACCAGTTTAATGTGTTCTGCACAGACCCTGGTTTTTCTTACATTTTATATATTGGAAAGCTGTGTTTGTATTGGACCTGCTGGTCTCTTTCATATTGCAAAAATCTGTCTTATGTGGCACTGTGCCAGGGGGCAGAGGAATAGTTTGGTCATAGCTAAACCTTGAGTGTCGATTTTTTTTTTTTTGAGTCCTGAAAATTCGACAAACAGGACTACATTAATACATATCTAAGAGGTGGTACTTAAAATAAGGAATTAATTCATATGATAAAAATAGCATCATTCTAGAATTGACTTCTCTAGGTATATTGGTCTGTGCTTAACTTTTCATGCACTTATAAAAATAACAGCATCACATAGTGTGTTCAGTGTCTTGGTCTCAACTTTTTTTTTTAATGCTCTCAGAGCAGATTTTGGCGACTGATGCGTTCCAGCCTTTTGGATTCTCTTGAAAGATTTGTTTCTGTGACATTTTGCCATGTCTGTGGTACAGCGAGAGTAGCATGCTCCCCTGCTCACATTTCCCATCTCTAAACTTGGTACGGGAGAGCCAGATGGAAGTATGCACATTATTTTTATCTTTTGTCCTTCACACCGTAACCTGATCTCCAGCATATCTAGACATGTAGCAGAAAATTTACTATGTGAAAGCAAAGGAATGATTTAGAATATGGACCAGCCTGGGAGAGAGGGCTCAAGATGTACTTTATCAAAGCAAATCTTTCTACTGGCAAACCATACCTTTTTTTCTTCTTTTCACAAGAAGTGGTTTCTGATTAAGGATACTTTTAAATATGCTCACAGACTCTTCTCACTTAACCTAGGCTGAGAACTGTCATGGCTTTGATAAAGGTGTAAATAGCTTGCCTTGAAAGTTGATTATCTAGTAATTAAAAGCTTAAAAGAAGAGCAAAGCAGTAGAATCACAGAGCTGCAGAGGTCTTGCAAGTCAGGGGCTATGGGTCACAATACCAAGGGACTTGTTCAAAGGCACCTAGACCCAGCACTGGGCCAGTGAGCATAGGAGACAAAACAGTCTCTAGCTTCCTAGTTTTTTGCAGTTTTCATAGAAAAAAAAATTTGCATCTTTTTATTATGGGTTTTGCACACCCTTTAACTTGTCATAAAAAAATATAAACAGGGGCTGGGTATGTGGCTCAGTGGCAGAGCGCTTGCCTTGCATGCCTGAGGCCCTGGGTTCGATTCCTCAGCACCATATAAAGAAAAAAACCGGAAGCGGCACTGTGGCTCAAGTGGTAGAGCATTAGCCTTGAGCTGAAGAGCTGAGAGACAGCACCCAGGCCTAGAGTTCAGGCCCCACGACCGGACCCAAAAAATAAAAAATATAAACACAGTTGTTTCTTTCTAAACTTCTAAACTGTGCTAGCAATCAAATAAATAACTAACATCACCATATGAGTATTTGCCAAATTTTACGGTGCATTCATAAGCCCATACCTATAATCCAAACTCCTCAGGAGGCTGAGATCTAAGGATCATGAGTCAAAGCCATCAGGAGCAGGAAAGTCTGTGAGAGTCTTATTAACCACCAAAAAACCCAGAGTGGAAGTGTGTTGGTAGTGGTCAAATACCAAAAATACTAAGAGACAGAACTCAGATCCTGAGTTCAACCCTCATACTGGGATGTGTGTACAATCATTCCTTATGTGAATGTGTCTCTGTACACAGCCATAGCAAGTTGGAGTCCTATGACCTGGATTTAAAGTCATTGGTGGCAACTCCGGTGATTCTTTCTCTGCTCCAGAACAGTTCCTGTACCTGTACTAAGCAGATGTTCCTTCATTTTCAATGAGATCACATCCCAGGACACCCATCATAAACTGAAAATATAGAAAATGCATGCAATACACCCAGCCTCCTGAGCATCCTAGCTCAGCAGCACTGCCTATATTTGAGTCTACCTTATTTGCTCTGTAATCTCAGCCATTTGGGAGCTGAAGATCAGAAAGATTCTGGTTTCAAGCCAGCCCTGGTATAAAATGAGATAGACCCTATCACAACAAATAAGCTATGTGTGGTAGAGCCTGGTGATAATCCCGACTGTGTGGGAGGCTGAAGGTGGGAGGATGATGGTCCATGACTGGCCCTGGACAAAGATCCTGATACACTATCTGAAACAGCAAAAAAAGGCTAGGGGCATGGTTCATGTGATAGAGCACCTGTGCAGCAAGTGCAGAGCTCAGAGTTTAAACCCAATACTTAAAAGTTGGGAACGTGGGCTTCATCACAGTCAAAAGCTTTTGTGTTTCAAAAAACACTTTCAAAAAGTGGAAAAAAAAAACAGCCCGCAAAGTCGGAGAAAATATTTGCAAATCATATTACCCGATATTACTAGATCTATATCTAGCCAGGGTCTGGTGGCTCATGTCTGTAATCTTAGCTACTCAGGAGTCTGAGATCTGAGGATCATGGTTGAAAGCTAGCAGGGCAGAAAAGTTCTAGGGACACCATTTCCAATTCACTATCCAAAAAAGCCAGACTTAGAGGGGTGGTTCATGTGGTAGAATGTCAGCCATGAATGAAAAAGCCAAGCAACACACACACACACACACACACACACACACACACACACACACACACACACACACACACACACACACACACACACACACACACACACACTCATACGTGGAATATTATTCAGCCACAGAAAGGAATATCATACTGATTCATTCTACAATACGAGAAAACTTGAGAACAGGCTGAGAATCTACAGATAGTAGAAGACCACATTTTATATAAGTGTTTACAAGAAGTACCCAGAATTTGTAAATCCATTGAGATATAAAGTAGATTAGTGGTTGTAGGGTATTGTCAGTAGTGGTGGTAGAGAGTGTTTGCTAGTGGATGCAAGGTTTCTTTCTGGCGTGCTAAAACTGCTGATAAAATGGATTCTAATGATGAGTTCACAAGTCTTAAATATACTAAGCAGCATCCAATTGACTTTTTTTTTTTTTAAAAAAAAGGTCAGGTTTTGTGAAATTACCTCTCAATAACAAGACTTAAGTATGTCTCTACTTCCCTGTGAAGCAACCACAGCTAATAATGTTTTCAGCTTCAGTGCTCTAAAAAAAACCATTCTGTGATGGGCTAGGTATAAATGTTTTGGTACATGTGGGATGTGATTTCTCGGCTTTCTCAGTCGTGCCATTGGAGTACAATAGCAGCCATGACCAATCTGTTCAGGGATGTGCATGGATGTGTTCCAATAAAACTTTATTTATGCACACTGACATTTCACTTTCATGTAGTTTCCTTGTATCACTGAACTATAGTAGTATTTTTCTTGTTTTCCTCCCAGAGATATAAGAACATCAAAGTCTCTCTTCTTAATTTATGGAGTGGAAGATTCAAGGGGTCGGATGGGGTTGGAGGAATATTTGCCAGGAAGTACCTTTATAGGTTGTGCTACTAAAACTTCTCCAGGGGGTTATTTGTCTTGCCTCTACCTCACAGATACCAGCACCGAGAATTCCATAGGCTAACGCAAGTCACCCACGCGGTGGCTGTGCTTTGGGCCTTGACCCCATTCAGTCCTAGAAATCCCAGGCTCACCAATCAGCATTTCCTTCCTCATCTTCCTGGAGCGGGCCTGGCATCCTAGAGCATCCTAGCTGACCTTGGGTACCCTGTGCTTCCCTCTGTCCCTCCCTTGACCACTGTCCCTAGTGTGACCACTGTCCCTACTAGCCAGTTCCGTTGGTAGAGGACACTATTTTTTTCTGAACAGTCACTTTTCTTTTCCTCTCTCAGCCTCTTTCCATATTGCTTGGCCAACGCCAAGCCACCAAGCCTGGAGGAGAAAGCCCACCACCTTGCCTCCCTTTCAGCCTGTGTGGTGACTCATTGCTACTTGGAAGGCGATGCCTCAGCCACCTCTTGACCCGAGATCCAGCCGGAACCGAGGCCGCCTTGCTGGCTGCCCTACTCTCCGGCTATCATCCGTCTTTCGGCAGGCAGTGACTGATTTTTTTTTCTCCCCAAGAGGCTTTTGTTTCATTTAGTGCCCAGAGCTTGGATAGAACCTTCTGGGAAGTTAAGATCTTCCATTCAGAGATTGCTCAGACTCAGTGCTCTGCCTACCTCTTACCTGCGTGTCTTCCCTTTGTGGATGCCCGGCAGGCCTTCCCTCCATGGCTCACCTGGGCAAGGGCAGCAGGGGAGGTAAGTCACTTGCTTGTCGCTGCATGTCTGTGGTCGTTACTGCTCCGGGTGGATGCTGTACTAGGACACTGCCCACAGGGATCTCGTCTTACCTCCTCCTTTTGAGAGTCTCAGACAGACCATCAACACTGATGGTTTGCATTCTGGCATGTCAGGAATGTGTTACCTGGAACCACGAGCCTTTCCCATAGGCTGGCGCCCAGCTGTGGGATGTGTCTCTGCATTGGGTTCCTTCCTCAGACACTCCTGCATGTCCACCTATGACGTCAACCTTGCCCTCTGCAAGTTATGCTTTCCATGTTCTTCTAAGACAGGGAAATAACTCTTCTCTACTACCAAGAAACAGGAACAAGAGAAAAAAAAATTTAGAAGTACTTAAGTGATGATAAGCTCTTTCTGATTCATAATAGAATTGAGAAAAGATTCCTTCTGATTCTCTTAGACTGTGCCCAGCACTAAAATCATTCTGTCCAAAGAACAAAGTGGTTCTGGGCCTGCAGCTGCCTTGGTGGGGAGGGACTGGGGTACTGGTGGGGGGGGTTAGGTGGATCGTGTTCTCTCAGCTCTGGGTCACAAGGGAACTATTTAGTCTAGCAACTTAGCTTTTTGGGACAAAATCATGAAATAAAATACTTGGGGGAGATTATTTGATGATTGGGATGACTTAGGTGTTGGGAAGTTCATGGGGAAATGGGGACTGGAATCCTTCTGAAAACAGAATGCCTTCTCTCGGCATTCTTTTCTTGTGTTTTCATGTCTCTTGGCTGTGTTTTATTTTTGTCACTGCCTACAGACTGCCTTGACAGTAATTCTGAACGTGGTCCCTCTTGACTAGTGTCACCTTTGGTCTGTAAGACTTGGATGATGGGAAGACCGTACATCTTTCTATTCCTGTGCTTTGTGATCTTGCTTTTGTGTGGTCGGGGGCTGAGAGATCAGCCAAGGAGTAGCGTGTGGGAGGCAGGGGGCAATGGGAAGGATGCTGGAGGGACTACAGAATCCTGGGGTCCCCAGGACTTGTGCCTCAATTCTGGCATCACTCACTGTATAGTTCTGTGGCTGTGCTGTCTCCCTACTTGTTAGGCCACAGCCTGCAGACCTGAGGTTAGTTTGCCCTCTACATTTTACCAGGAGGTTAGCTTCTGAGGTTAGCACGTTGGGTGAAAATTGCTCAGCTAAAATTTCCTCTGAAAGTTGGGAATCAGCAGTAAGTTAATGGGCTGCTTGGCTGGCAGGACATGATGGGGGACAGACCCAGGAAGGGAATATCAGTTTTTCAGCTCCTCTTCCTCCAGGGCCTTTGGTCAGAAGGCAGCTGTGGCTGGAATTGTCCAAAAAAATGCAGAAATCTTCAACATTTTAATTTATGATTGGAGAAAGGAAGGAGGGAGTTTGAGATTTAGAACAAAAAACAAGATTGGAGCCGGGCATCGGTTGGTGGTTCATGCCTGTAATTCTATCCACTCAGGAGTCTGAGACTTGAAGATCATGGTTCGAAGCCAGCCTGGCTAGAAAAGTCCATGGACCTCTTATCTCCAATTAATCAGCAAAAAGCAAACAAAAAAAGATGGCAGTGGAACTATGGCTCAAATGGTAGAATGCCAGACTTGAGCAGAAAGCTAAGGGACAGTCCCTGGCCCTGAGTTGAAGCTCTGATGCTGGTCTCTCTCTCTCTCTCTCTCTCTCTCTCTCTCTCTCTCTCTCTCTGACACACACACACACATATATACACACACAAATGGAACAAATAAACCACATCTGTGAAAAATGACAAAGTTCCTTCCTCATAGCCACTTGAAAAGATGTGTGGAAGGCACATTTACAAGCTTTTCTTCTAAGGGGATAACAGAGGGAGGGCATTTTACAAAATGTAAATGAATCCTTGACTCACACATACAACAAAATTGCACATATTAACTTGGATGTAAGGTGATGTTTCAATAGATATATACAGTGTATAATGTGAAAATCAAGTGTAACATAGCCATCTCCCAAGACCAACTCAGACCTTGAGTTTGCTGGACAAGCACTCTACCACTTGAGTGCTTTTTAGGTTTTTTTTTGGTGTTTTATTTTGTTTTGCTTTAGTTTTTCAGATAAGGTCTCTCACTTTTGCCCGTCAGTCTTGGACCATGATTCTTCTATTTCTATCTCCTGAATGAGTGGATCATAGTCATAGGTTACACACCTAACCTTCATTTATTGTTTCTTTGTGGTTAACCTTTCAAGATCTTTTCATCTAGCTTTTTGAAAAGTATTTTTTTAAATTTATTTTTGATGGTCATGGGGCTTGAACTCAGGGCCTGGGTGTTGTCTCCGAGCTCTTTTGCTCAAGGCTAGCACTCTACCACTTTCAGCTATACCACCATTTCTGTTTATTTGGTAGTTGAGTGGAGATGAGAGTATCATGGACTTTCTTGTTGGGGCTGGCTTTGAACTGTGATCTTCAGATTTCAGCCTCCTGAGTAGTTAGGATTACAGGCGTGAGCTACCAGGGCTCAGCCAGAATTTTTATCTAACTGTAAATCAGTAACCACTTATCTATTCCTCTTTATCTCTCCTCTGGACTTTTTTTTTTTTTTGGCAGTATGCAAAATTGAACTCAGACCCTTGTGCTTGCTAAGCTAGTGCTGTACCACTTGAGCCATGCCGGCAGCCCCCTTTTTTTTTTTTTTTGCATTGGATAGTCTTTGAGGTAAGGTCTCTCTTGCTGCTTAGGCTGGCTTGGCCTATAATCCTCTGTACTTCTCTGGCAGATGGCAGGTGCACAACCCTGTCACCTGTGCCTAGCCATGGTAACTCATGAACTTATGACAGGGCTGGCCTAGAATCTCAATCCCTGGCTTTCTGCCTCTCAAGTAACTAGAATGACAGACTTGAGCCACCATGACTTGCTCTCAGATGTGTGCTTTTAACTTGATAAAGTAATTCATTTTGAGAATTTTGAGAATTTGAGAATTTTGAGAATTACTGCTTTTAGGAAATTAAAAAACAAACAAAAAACAACTGTTAGGCCCCTTTAAGTACCCTAAGAGTAAGCATTTTTAATCCTGGAAGTAAATAATCATAGTTGTTTGTTTTGTTTTGAGCAGTTGGACTTTGAATTGTCCCAAGAGGGTAGGGCCTTTCTGTATTCTGTATTGACCTTATAAAAACATCAGAAAGGTCTTTCTTCAAAACGAAAGAGTTGCATGTAGAGTGGAGGGGACTACAAGCTGGAATTGCTTCAAGAATAGATACACATCCCTTTATAGTGTGTCTTAACTAATTAATGTATATGAGATTATGAAGTTACGTTGTAGTTTTACTTTATTTTACAGAAGTTAATGTTCTTGTAGCTCCTGAGCTCTTGCCTCTGCAAAAGTAGTTGTTGGAGCTAGCAGAGTATAACCTTAACTTCTAGAAGATTCCAAAGTCCTTACTTCAGTCAGGTTGCAGGAGCAGGATATATCACCGGGGGCCTGTGCCTTGAATTGTTTGAATATGAGTCATTCATGTTTTCATGTTTCCTTTGGGGATGAATTGTGCACCCCTCCCCTCCCCCCTCCTTGAAAATTTCTGCTTAAAAACAAGTTTTGAAGTTACTGCTAGAAGTGTGCAGTAGGTTGGAGTGGCCAGTGCACATGCAGTTGTTGCTTAAGGCACTTGGTGTTCTTGCTGGGAAAGGCAAGGGCGGGACTGGCCTGGAGCTAGGAGAAGCCTCATCCCTTTGCTTTTCCTGCCAAGTGCAGGGAAAAAAACAACCAAAACCCAAAAACCACCCCACCTTTTCTTTGCCTCCTCTGCGCAACGCAACGGGACATGAATTGGGAGGAGATTTTTTTTTTTTAACAACACTCAGAGTTTTAGTAAGCAAGTTATTTTTATAATTTCCTACCCTAAGGAAACCTAGGTTGACACCAAATTCAATTCTTTTTTTAAAAAAAAGCATCCAACTAAGGATCTGCTCTGTCTTGCCCACCGTTTGGGGTCAAAATCAATAAATAAGAAAAGATCTACCTGGAGTGGATTTGGTTGGGGGCATTTCCACTTCTTGGTGTTTGAATAGCTGTGGAAGGGGAAGGTGGGACTTGGACAAGAAGAAAAGAAAGTCTGTTGGTAAATTTTGTGGAGTCTGTGAGGACTTGAGACTTCATTAAAAAAAAAATAAACAAAAGAGAAGGTCGAATTAAGTATGTGAAAGTTACAAATGAGGCAGTTTCTTTACAGCACTCAGAAATATACCAAACTTGGAACATGGGCTGTGAATTTCATGCATCTTCCATATACTGATGTAGTAAGGTGGAGTCATGTAACAGATCCGGTCTTAGAGGACACTGAGATTGAAGGATCTGTCTACCCACACACCGAAGTTCCCTGTCAAGCCCTTCCTGTGTGGGTTCCAACTTGTTGGCCCATCCCAGACACTTTTGGCTTGAAGATTACTACCTTTACCTAGTCAGAGCTGATAAATCATTCCCCTCCCACACGATCACACTAGAGATAACCTTGCTGTCAGGTAGGGAAGCAAAAGAAAAAAGAAGCTCCTGAGAACATCACTCTTCTCTGTCCTAACAAGGCAGAGCATTCTTTGTTTCTGAATTAGTTTCTTCTTTTCTCCCACCTCTCCTCCCCCCTTCTAAAGTCTCTCTTTTTCTTTATATTTCTGATGTATTTCTCCAGCATATTCACTCTTCAAACCAGTGTGAGCTGGAAAATATATTATCTTGAGGTTTTTGTTTTTTTTTCCCTATGGCAAATTCTAGTCCCTTTCTTTTAAAACAGTAGTAAGTTTGCAGACTTAACTTGAGCCAAGTAGGCTCCCAGTGGCTTCTTGCTAAGAACCATGCCTGGCAGAAGGTGACCTTGGGAGGTGATCCCTTGGGAAATCCCATCTCATCAGGGTCCGGGAATTGAATCCTAAGCCTCGATTTGAACGGATATCTTCTACTTTGCCTGAGCCTTGCCTTTAGTCCTGGGCCCGGAAGAAATTATATTTATTTATGTGTGTTCTTGCTCAGGAGTAGAAATTGTGGAAACAAGGAACAAAGGTCTTATTCACACCTGCACTGAGATTTAAACATGAGGAAATGAAGAATAAATTTTAGTTTGGCTGTTTTAAATGGTGACATAGGAAGGACCTTGACTGTAAGAGCATGTCTTCCTTTTCCCTTCTCAGATGATATGGTTTTTCTTGAGAGTTTCACACACATTTACTGTATGGGGGTCATGTGGCCCTGGGTTCCAATTCTAATTCTGCTACTGTAGTGCACATCCCAAGTACATTGCTTAATCTTTGACTTTCTAGATATCAGGCCGAGATAATACACCTACTTTGTGTGGTGTGGTATCCAAATGGAAGGTGTATAAGCAGTGCCTTTGGTGTGACTGTCTGCTTTGGATAGGGGCCACGTGACAGGAAATCACACTGGTTTTCTCTTAACTGCACTTGTAAGGAAGAGTGCTTGTGGTCACATGTGTGTACGGGGCACCTTTTTCAGGAGTCAGGTTTTTTTGTTTTTGTTTTTTTGTTGTTGGTCGTGGGGCTTGAACTCTTGGCCTGGGTTCCGTCCCTCAGCTCTTCAGCTCAAGGCGAGCGCCTAACCACTTGAGCTACAGCACCACTTCCGGTTTTCTGGTAGTTTATTGAAGATAGGAGTCTCATGGTCTCTCCTGCCCGGGCTGGCTTTGAACCATGATCCTCAGATCTCAGCCTCAGGAGTAGCTAGGATTACAGGCGTGAGCCACCAGCGCCCAGTTATGAGTCAGTTTTCTAGTTGGGTGTGCTATAATTCAAGATTGAGTTCCCCAAGACTGTTCCCACTTAAAAACAAACAAACAAACAACAAAAGAGAGTATGTCAAGCCCAGACTGACACCTGAGCTTTTGGCCAACTGGCCATTAATGAGAAGTTGAGCTATAGTGACCACCCCCCTTCCCAAACTCCCACCTGCCTTGGGCTTTGCTCCTTTACTAGTTTGTAAAGCTCAGGGAAACTCTTATCCTTAATGGTTTATTATAAAGAGTGTTCCAAAGGATCCAAGGAATAACCAATCAGAAGAGAGGTTCACAGGTTAAAGTATGGGGAAGGTGCTTAGAACTTCCTTCCCCTTTGTCCAGGCATCTCTACCTGTGGAGCTGCCTATAAGCTCTGCAAATCCTGTCCTTTGTCGGGTGTTTAGGGACCTTTCATTAAGGAAGCATAATCTATCATATCATTGGCCCTTGGTGACCAACTTAACTTTGGACCTGTCCTTCCTCTTGAGAGGTCAGAGGTCAGGAAAGGGTGCTGACCCAAAGAAACTTGGGTTAGACAACACCCACATTAGGAAGTTGTGTGTCCCTTATCCACAAAGCTCAGGACCCCAAATGATTCATTGCATTTTGAAGGATTTTAAAATGTTTATGTAGACTTCGCTGGTTGAGCATTCATACTCTGAAAATCTGAAATAGGAAACATTTTGAGTGTTGCCATTATGATTAAAATATATTGGATTTTTGGATTTGTGACTTGGTGACACACAACCTGTACTTTCAGACTTGATTTAGCTTATATATAAATCTGAGGCCAGTGTTGTATGAGCTAAATGTACATGTTAAGAATTGACATATATGGGCTGGGAAGGTGGCTCAGTGGTAGAGCACTTGCCTTGTATGCATGAGGTTCGATTCCTGGGTTCGATTCCTCAGCACCACATAAGCAAAAAGAAAAAAGCTAGAAGTGGCGCTGTGGTAGAGCGCTAGCCTTGAGCTGAAGAGCTGAGGGACAGCGCCCAGGCCCAGAGTTTAGGCCCCACAACCAGACCCCTCCCCCAAAAAAGAATTGACATATACCTACAGGTACCCATAAATTCAAGGTGAATCCCTTTGATGGTCCAACTGAAAATCTTTCAGAAAGTCCTATCAGAACACAGCCTCACGTCAGTTAGGTTGGCAAGGAGGAAAATGATTGGATTATTTTATTTTTGTATGATCGGTTTCAGAATCTGATTATTTGGGTGGTTTGGCTTTTTCTTTTCTTTTTCTCCATCACAGAAAAGCCTTGCGCATTGAAACCCGAATTGTGTTTTACAGATATAGTGCACCACTGGAGGCAAAGTTTTGCCTTATATGGCGTTCTCTCTTGAACTGAGAAATGCTTCTTCGCTTAGCATTACTGCTAGTCAAACATTTCATAATCGCTATTTGTTGAAGATGCTTTAGACACAGAAAACAACAAGTAAAGGACACATCTTTGGACTTTGTGTTTCTCTTTGGGGCCATGTTCTGTGAGCTTTTTCACTCGTATTCCTTATGGCCTTAGCTCACTTAAATATGACCTAGTCTGTGGGCTTGCTCACCATACTCTTCCTTCCTTAGGTACCCCAGCCTCCTTATTCATTTGGTTTGCCTGATTTAAGTGTTTCTTTAAATTGTTCCCCCTCTACATAAATCAGAACAAAAGAGTTTGAATTAAGTAATTTCAAATTAATCTGTGACCTTTGTGTTCCCTGACAGGACTGGATTGGAATGCTGATGGTTCTTCTACTTGGATATTGTGAATAATTTTGGAGGGCACTAGAAGGTCAAATATTATTTATTATTTCTCAGAGTTGGCTTGATGGCAATCACGGCTCTGTGGAAGTCAATCAAGTCTCTTGATAATTCTATTTAGGCAGTATATAATTAGGCATTTAAAATTAGTTAAGTGTCTATTTTGCTATGCGTTTCACATTCTCTTTGGGGAAGCATGTTTACCAGATGACTTTGGGCATATCTTTTAACATCTTTCCCCACCACCCCTCCTCTCTTTCACTGAGCTGAGAGTTTGAAAGTTAGGGATTTTTTTTTCCTACTTGTATTACCTGTTTGTCAGCAATTTACTGGAGTTGTTTTTAATGTAACACTGAGCAAGTACTGGGAGGTGTAAGCACAAACATGTTTTCATAAACGAACAGAAAAGAAACCACAATAGTGCCTGCATTGTTGGGGATGCGCGTTTTCAGATGTGTGAGCACTAAACAACAATGAGCCTTCTATCCACAAAGTCCCTTTCCTCTTTTTCCCCCTGTTATTGCCTCCATCCTGAAGACATCAAAGTCTTTCTCTGAATGACCCAATGTTTGCATCAGCATTGGGAAATGATCATCTGTAAATTAAAACGCAGGGTAGTGAGTGAGCAAGCTATAAAATAAATAGGGTAGGCTATAATTTAGAAGGGAACAGTTTTATTTGAAATCAAACTGTAGGCATCACAGGAGGAATTGTTTACAAGTCCAGGGTAGTTTCTGGAGTCTTAAACACACTTCCCATTGGCATTCCAGTTTGGATCCTTTGTTAAAGAAAGATCTAATGTACATGACCCTTTCCTTTTTCTTCCCTGTTCCCTACCTAAACCCTTTTCCTTCTGTTACTACATCAATTGTCTTCTCTATGCAAATAAATAAATAAAAATCTCCTAGTGAATTTATACTACAAGTCATTATGTGTTTTTCCTTAACCTCAAAGAGAAGGTGCACAGTGACCTGGATTCTGTGACCTTCTGCTGGCTTTCATTTGTCACGAGTGACAAATTGATGAAGTTGGACTTGAACCTAGGTCTACCTAAACCATGGATTCTTGTTCTTTGTTTCTAACTTTTGGCATTGCTTATGCTTTATTTTGTTTTTTTTTGGGGGGGGGGGCTGTGAAGAGATCTTTGATTCAAACCTTCCCCCTTGAGGGTGGACATCAAAGTCTTGATTGGCCCAGGTGTGTGCATTGCTCACCTGGAGAGCAGATCTTTGTCTCAGGGCTTTATCCAGTCTACTGGGTGAGAGGGAGCTGCTAGAAGGCAGGGCTGTGTCTTTGCTTGTTTGAGAGCACCATTTTGATGTCTCCAAACTTAATCATCTTTGCTGCTCTTGTCCTGGAGTTGCCTGAGCATCATAAATCACCTTTGCTGCTTCACTCACTACTCTAGTGTGATGAGGTGAGTTTTCTCTGCGTGAGTGTGCAGGGCTGAGGGGTGAATGGGGGCTGATATCCTGCCTTACGTTCCTCTTATCAGGCCTGGGGCCTATGCCTGGGATACCCGGGAAGAAGGGAGAGTCCTTGAAAAAAGAAATTGTGCATGGCACACTCTATTCATCGGGCCATGCAGGCTGCCTCCTCCTAGAGGGCCCACAGATTGTCCATGGGAGGTCTGAGGTTTGGCAGGTGAGTGAGGTAGGTCGCTCTCACTGTGTCTGGTTCAAAGATTTTTTTTTTTTAAATGATTGTTGATTGTAATTCAAGACCTTGAAATGATTCCTTTGTTTGTTTGAGCTTCATTTCTGCTGTGGATGGGATCCCCTTACTATAATAACTCTCCCTCTCCTCACTTTTTATTATTCTTGACAGGTTTCCATAAAGACACATAGTTTGTACTTAGACGGTTGTTGGCTGCGTCTGTTAATGTAGTTTTCAGGGGTTCCCTGGCAGAGGATCTCCCTCTGTGAGCTGAACTCCGGATTCCTGCTTCATGTGTGTGTATTGCTGGCATCTGTGACGCAGAAGGACAGGACAGTCCTGGAGTCTTTCGGTCATCCTGGATCAGTGTCGGTACTCTTCATGGTCATCATGTGGGCCGTCAGAAAGAACCACCAATAAATAATTTCTGTGATTCACTTGATTTTTGTTTTAAATTGTAAATCCTTTTTCATAGAAAAGAAACTCTACATGGATTATTGTAATTAGAAAATGAACTGCTTGCTATATGTAGAAGGTATTCACAAAAATACACACAAGGACTCATTTACAAAGGAAGAAAGCCCCAAGAAGGACAACACGTTGGTCCTCCTCAATCCTCTGCCATGTATACCCACACAGACCTTCGTCCATCATGTGTCTTGTGAGTTATGAGATTCCCTTGGGAGCTTTTATAGCAGCAGCAGCCACTCCTAGGCCCCAAATCCAGTTGATTGAGAAGAAAGACCCGAAACCTGTAACTTTTCTTCCTTCATTTTCCTCGGCAGTTCACAGAACCACTGCCTTTTGGTTTTTTGTTTATTTTGGTTTGGTTTTATCTACCTTGGGTGGTACTAGGAGAGTTTCTTCAAATTAGGTTATTCTTGATTTACAGCAGCTACCCTCTCTCTCCGTGGCTTTCTTTACCCATGGAAGAATAGGATTTCATCTAACACTGCTATTTCCTTTTATTCCTAAAGCTAATTCCCCCCTCCCCCCCCCCCCCGCCCCAGTTTTGGCGAAATTATGTATCACTTGTGATAATTCATTTTAAAAATTCCTGAGCTGTGTGGTGCACTTTCATGAAAATTCATTTAGATAAAATTAGATATTATTGTTTAATGAGGTGGCATTTCAATTTAGACCTTGCATCAGGCATATACCAAGAGTTTTTTATGGAAGAGTTAGGTTCATTTGAGTAATAAAGGCTGAATCATGGGGGCTTTAATTCTTAATCGCTGTGAGGATTGTTATCCGTGGGATGTGAGCTGTCTTAGTGGTATTCAATCAAGTGTCCACTTAGCCATGACTGGAAGTAATTGCTCCCAAGTGGGCTGCACAGTGACCTGTTAATACTTGCTTTGACCCGATGACCTTGTCTGCCCCATTGTTTAGGATTTTATAGCAGGCGAGTCTGCATTTCTCGGGGGTCAAGTAGATATCTTGAGGTCAAACATTTTCTGATTATGGCCACACTGTAAGTCCACCGGAGGCTGTGGCATTGTTAATAGTCTTGCTTTGCAGTGGAACATGAACAGTTTGAAAATTGTCTTCCTAGCCTGCATGTAAACAGTTTAATATTGTACAGAAAGAAGTTCATCTTGTAAATTAGGTATGAATAATACATTTGTAATTACTCCTTGTGTCTTTAAACACTTGTGTCTTAATTGGCCTGCTTTTTTTTTTTTAAAAAAACATATTTGCATTTGTTAGCGAGTTAAAATTAACTCCCGTGGAAACTCAGAAAAGTTAAGCAGAGCATCCTAGGCCCCTCGGATCCAGCTGAGATCTCGAACTAGAATTTGGAGAAGATGCATTGATACGTTCTTGTAAGCATGCGTTTTTTTGGCTGGTCAGTGAGATGTGTGTGCTGCTTGCTATCCACTGAATTGTGATTGTTTCCTGGCTTTTTACCTTTTGTAACTTCATGTCACTGTGATATTTCTTGGTGCTGTCTGTTGGTCAGTAACATAATCGGTCATTTTCCAGGAGTAACCTGGCCAGGTCCTGTCTGTGATGGATTAAATAGTGTTGGTTAACTTCCTGTTTCTTAACTTGTTGAGTCATCTCTGCTGTCTCCTCTGCCAGATTCAGCTCAAGCATTGAATGGGGTGAGGGTAAGAATTAAGGTCAAAAGGGATCTAGTCCAGTTTGAAGTCAGGGTTTAGTCACAGCTGAGGGGTGCTAAGGCTGCTTGTCATGACATCGGTTGCCTGGTCCCTTTTGCTCACTCTGAAACAACTCACCCAGTGGATTTCCGACAGATGATCATGTGGAGAGGTACAGGAAGGAATCCACAGTCAACAGTTGAAATAGAAAAGTTGGTGGCTTAGTAGTGCATGCCTATAATACTGACTTCAGGATCCCTTTGAAGCAGGAAGATCTCAAGTTTGAGGCCACTCAGGCATTTGATCAAGGTGACCCTTAAGCAAAAACAGTATGTCTGTCTGCTGTCTGTCTGTCTATCTATCTATCCATCCATCAATCGATCTGTCCCCTCTTTCCCACAGTACAGGTTTGAACTCAGGGCCTTGTGCTTTCGAGGCTAGCATTTTACCATTTGAGCCATGCCTCCACTTCTGGCTATTTGACTTGGGGGAATTGTCTGCCTGGGCTGGCTCTGAACCTCAGTTCTCAGATTTCAGTCTCTTGGGTAGCTAAGATTATAGGTTGAGCCACCAATGCTTGGCTTAAATACATTTTCAACTTAATAATATTGTCAACTTACAGTGAGTTTATTGGGATAGAAACCTGTCATAAGTTGTACATCATACACATATATGCATATATATGCATGTACATATTCATATTTGTACATTGCTTGCAGGTAACAAATCAAAGCCAATTAATTTCAGAAAATGGATGACTAATTTTGAGAATAAAGGGTGTCTTGTGGATCCCAGGTACAGAAGGAGCAAGAGTCAAAAAGAAGACTATGTTGTTCACAACAGCTCCTCTAGCCTTCTTGTTTCTGCAAAAATTCTTGTATATCTTTTTCTGATGTAGTTTGAATTCAGAACCCCATGCTGTTTAGGCAAGTGTTCCACTGCGTGTGCTGTACCTACAGACTTTTTGTTACTATGGGCTTGTGCTTTTGCCTGGTCTGGCCTCCTACCTCTGCCTCTTGGACATACGGGATTACAGGTGTGTACCACTATAACTAGCTTCTTATTGTTTGTATGTATGTGTGTGTGTGTGTATGTATGTATGTATGTGTGTATGTATGTATTTTTGAGATGGGGCTTGCTATGTATTCCAGGGTGACCTCAAACTTGTGGTCTTTCTGCCTCTGCCTCCTAAGTAGCAGGAGCTATAGGCGTAACCACTACATGGAGGCTCTTGCTTTTTCTTTTTAAATGGAACTTTATTTTGGGTGGAAGATGAAATGATGAAATTCACTTGGATTTTATCATTCTACCTCTTTCTGTTGCTTCTGTTGTAGTTTCTCAACCCAGGGTTCCTTGATGTGAATTCCCCAGCACACCCCCTCCCATCAGCCCCCCCCCCCCCCAGCAGTGTCCATGCATTACCCCTGGCAAGCATTCTCTACCCACCACATTGGTTATTACTCTGGTCTTGTTTTTTGGAGGGAAGGCTAAGGACACCCACCATTGTCCTTGTCATGTCTTTTCGGTCCCCAGTAGCAGCAGGAACAAGGAAAGCACTGAGGCTAAAGCACAGCTCACTAATTAGGCTATAAATGAAGGAAATGCTCCTTCCTCTGGGGCAGCCAACAGAAAGGTATTGTCTTACCTTTCTAGAAGGCTGGAATCCAGCCTGAAGGTGTGGTCAGTGTGGGTTCCTTTTGAGTCAGTCATGAGACTGTTCTCCACCCTTCTTCAGCTACTGATGACTCCTGGCAGTCTTCGGTGTTCACTCCAGTGTCTGCCAACTCTTCCAGTGGCATTCCTCTGTATGCCCGCCTGGGCCTCCATCTCCCTTTTGTATGAAGACCCCACTCTTTAAGGCCCCAGCCTTCTTCAGTACAACCTCATCCTAACAAATGACAGCCTCAGTGCTTGAATTCTGAGGAAGATCATGTTTTGAACCACCTGGGCAAGCACCGCATTTCCTCAGAATATCTCCGAAGAGCATGGAGGACCCATAGGGAGGTGGAAGGGAATGCCTAGGGGAAGGGGTGTTCCAGTGTCACTGCTGGCTGTTGGGACCATCGCACTCTCTGTCTTTGCCAATATCAGAGCCTCGTGTACATAGACTTAAATCTATGTCTATTGGTCTGATATCCATGGATGATTGACAGGGGCTGGCATGGATCCTCAGAGATTCCTGATCATGCTGGTGTCACTTGCTCTATTTGAGTTACTCTCAATTGTCTACAAATCTCAACAGCAATCTTGAGGTGCCTTGTATGACTTAGGAGAATGGTGAGAATCAGGAAAGAACATTCCCATGCTTCCGGTCACATAACTACTCAGGATGGAACTGAAGCCATTCCCAATCTAGTCTGTCTTATGCCTCTGATTTATTACACAGCCCCAGCCTCCTTGAAGACACCAGCACAGTAAAAGAAGGCTAGTGATATTTCCTGTCTTTGGGTCTATCTCTCTGTTTCCCTTTTGAAGCAGTTTCCCCTGAGGAAAACAGTAAGCTCTTCTGGATTGTATGTGCTAGAATAGACAGATGAACCTATGGACCTTTTCGGCCCACTGGTGCTCCGTGATGCTGGTTGCCAGTGTCTCTCTGGGAGCGCTTGGGAGGTTTGAAGGTTTGCTGCCATTGCTGGTGTGTGGTGTTTGGGATGTTGGGGGGTGGCTCTTTTTGTTGTTGTTAATTTTGCTTTTGTTATCTTCCCTTTGTAGTAGTAATTCTGGCACCATTTCTTGCTGCTCAGATGATCTGGGGTTTTCCAAAAAAGAGAGTGAGATTTGAAAATGTACCAAGTCAGAGGACTTCATCAAAAGTTTGGCGAATGCTTCTGGGGATCATTGGTGATGTGTTAAAATGTCCTCTGGGCCTTTGCACGTGTAGTTCCCAGCCTAGAAAGGGAGATAGAGCCTCTGAAGTCAGCAGGCACAAGCAGACAGCCTAACCCTGTTGTTAGGGGAGAAATGTTAGTTTGATGTGGCCAGATCTTTTCTCTTGTATCTTCCAAAGAAATCAGAAAGCTAAAATTAAAGAAGTGTTTAATCTTGATTATTACGTGTTGGAAACCGAATAAAAACAAAGTCTATCTAGTCCAGCCCAAGCAAAACACATCTTTGGACCACATTTGGTTCTCGGGTCATTGCCTTAAACAAGGCCTCACCCTTCTACCACTTTCTTTTTTTTTGTTGTTTCAGATTACAGTTTAAACATGACATAGAGGAGGACCCTTTCCCGATATTGTCTGACTATCTGCCTTTGCAAGTCTTATCTGCTGCTGCCCAATTCTTCCCCCTCTTCCCCCCACCCCCAACCTCCACCTTGGTCTCCAGTTCATTCTTCTATAGCTTGACCATCCTAGTTCTTCTTTCTTGCTCTGCAGACTGGATTCTTCCACGCCAGGCCAGTGGGCTTGGTGCTCAGTAGATGCCCACAGAGCAACCACACCGAGGATAGGGCTGGAAGTTGGGTGTGGGGGGATAGGGTCCTTGCCTCTCACCTGGCGTGTTTCTCTTCCTAACTTCATTTGCATACGTGTGGCAGTGTGTGGGTGGCAAGGAGTCAGGTCATTCTTTTGTTCTCAGATGGCAACTGTCACTGTTGATTATACCTTGTGACTTTACCTGAGTTGCTTCAGAGGGGGGAAAAAATAAATGTCATAGAAATTTCAATTGACTTGTCAATGTCACCCTGTTTTGGCTCCCAGAGACTGAGTGGAGACAGAAGACCGACAGGTTTCTGATACACGCCGTTCTCAACATTTGGTTAAGGCCTGACTCACCCCTTCCTTCCTTAGAACATGGTAGATCTGAGCCATTTTCTCCAGGGCATTTTCACGCTGACATTTTTTTTTGGGGGGGGGAAACTGCAATAGTATTTTCTTGCTGTTCTGGGAAATGTGGGGGGAAGGCCCCCTTCTTGCCTTGTAAAGATGTCCTCCGACCTAACCCCAGTAACTAACAGAGACCATTTCTAATGAGCCGTGAGTGGTTCTCATCTGATTCAGTTCTGCAAGGATTCCTGTGGAGTTACCCAAGATGGGCTTTCCCTCCTTCTTGGAACAAGAACATTTAAAGGGGTCAGCCAGTTTCATGCTGAGAAGTTATTGCATACATATGCTAAGGAATGGCTATATGTTGCTTTTTTTGTGTTTTTTTAAAAATGTGAACTCTTTTTCCCTCATTGGAAAGGAATGTAAAATGATCTCTTTTTCAAAAAGGTGTAGAAATTGATGAGGCAAACAGAAGTCTAGGAGTGGTTCATTTATGGGTGAGGAGAGAACATGTTCTGCATTTCAGACACTTGTAATAAGATGAAGAAATGTCCCAGGGTAGTTGAGGAGATGGATGGAATTAATTGGCAACAGTATGCTGATGTCTTTTCTGTCTGTCTTCTTTTTTATTTTTCCTTATGCCATTTTATTTCCCCTTATTGAATTTTAATGTAAAATCAAAAGATTGTCTGGTCACCTACTTAGCTCCTAGTGGGCAAACTATGTCCTAAGAATGTTTGTTTGTCTCCTTGGACTCAGCCCCTTTGTGGGAAAGGTGTGGTGATCAGCAGGACCTGGCCATCACATTTATGGGAAGGCATTTCAGACTTTGGAGGAACAAGTCATTTGTTCACCTCCCATGGGATTGGCCAGCTTCTCTTTAGAGATTCAGCAGCAAGTGGACTGTCTGTAATATAAAGCATTGATTCCATCATCTTGTTCTTATTTCTGCACGATGGGGAGAAAACTGGGTCTTGGCATCTGTATCCAAAAGACTGAATCTTTCATTTCTTTTTTTTTTTTTTGGCTGGATGGGGTGGGAGGACAGATAGGCAGCTAGTACTAGAGTTTGAACCCAGGGCCTTGTGCTTGGTAGACAAGCATTCTAATACTTGCGCCACGGAACTAGCCCTTTTTCCTTTAGTTCATTTTTTCAAGTGGGTTCTTTTTGATTGGGTGGCCTTAGATCACAAGCCTCCTACTTTGCCTCCCACCTCGCTGGAGTTTCAGGTATGTGCCACCAAGGGCCTAGCTTGTTTTTTGAAGGTGGGTCTCACTAACTTTTCCTCAGGCCAGTAGAGATGTGTGACACTACTTCTGGCCCGAGGCTTTGATTTTTTTCTTTTAATCCATAGAGTAAAATTAAAGTTACTCCAGCTTAGGTCCAAACAATATAAAGGGAAGTTGCATAGAACCAGCCAAACTGTGAGGAACCAGTGCTGGCTAACTCAGGAAGAGAAGATAAGTAAGCATGGTTGATCCTTAAAGAAAAGAAGGCAGCGTCCTAAGAGAATCCTGATGTGGTTTTCAAGAAGTGAGAGGGTGTGTTTTGGCATCCAAGATAGAAGATTTAAAGAGATTAGAGGCAGTTGGTCTGTGGGGCATAGAATGAGGCATGGAAATGACCTCTAGGCTGCAAGACTCCTATGACCTTGTACTCTGTCTCTTCATGAACAGGTTTAGCCTCTCATGGTTGCTCCAGACTTCTAGATAGCCCACATGACTTGGCAAGAAATCCTGCTAGTACTTTGCTTTCATTGGGTTTCCTGTTGCAGTCCATAGAGCTGGCATTTAGTAGACCTTCACTTAACATGTGTGTGGAATTGACTATAAGGTCAGAGAGGAATGGAAAGCATCTCAGCTGTAAGTTAATGCTACCTGCTCTCACAGATAAACCCACAAATATTACAGGGCACGTGCCCAGTAGGAATTGTTCTCCTGATTCACAGAGTCCGTTTGGCAAGCACTGCTTCAGATGCCCCTTCTCCTTCCAGTTTATGGTCTTGTCCTCTTCTACACATGCCCCCCTCCCCCCCCCACCCCCCAAGGCTTCAGCGTTGAGAAAAGACCAAGGAAGGCCACACAAGTGATATTTTGTGGGCTAGTCTTGGAACTCATGTTTATTACTTCCAGAAATACCCCAGGTAATACTTCCAGGTGGAAGGTGTTGGGGAACTAGATTATAATTGACCAGAGGGCAAACATGGTCTTTTCTATATATTCTTATCATCTTGGGGATTTCTCACGATTCTAAGCAGATAATATGAGTGGGAAGGTTTCTGGTTGACTGACCTTGAGTTTGAGTTTTCCCATCTGTACAAGAATTCTGTTTGCCTAACAAGGGTAACTCATTGCTATCAGTGATCTGGTGAGATCATCTTGTCCAACTGGCTGTTTCTATTAACTAAGTTCCTAGGGTTTCTTCAAGAGATGCATGTGATTTGATAAAATGCAAAGAAGAAGGGGAACAAAAAACACTGCATAATTTCATGTGGTTTTCCCATGCAGTTGTTCATGAACAAGATAAGCTGAGTTTTTTTTTCTGGGGAGGAGGGTTTGTTTCTCTCGTGTGCCGTCAGACTCTTTCATCAAGACCTAGTTTTAAAACAGACTGAAATGTTCGAGGCATGCCCCCCCTCCCTCCGCTGCTTCTGCTGTGCTTCTAAGGTAGCACAAATATCCACCCTTAAAACACTAGAGAGATGTGGCTTCGAGGGCAGGTAGATCTAGGCACTTGACCTAATTGTGTTTCCATGCTGGTGCTGGAGATTGATCTCAGGGCTTCTTGCTCTTGCTTAGCTTTTTTTTTTTTTTTCTACCACTTGAGCCACACCTCCACTTTGAGCCTTTTGGTGGTTATAGTAAGTGGAGGAAAGAGTCTTATGGATGTTCCTGTCATGGCTGGCGATGGAACCGCGATCCTCAGATCTCAGCAATAACCCAGTGAATTTGTTTCCCTATCTTGCCTTTGAGGCAATGGAGGTCCTAGGGATCCTAAGTGGCTTGTCCGGGGTGGGAAGGGGGCATGTAGCTAAATGTAGCAGCTGGAATGTGAACCAGGCAACCTGTGGAGTTAGTCCTCCACAGAGAATCAAAAGATGCCTTATCTTCTCTGTGACTTGAATGTAAAACCTCTAGTAAAGGTGAAATGCTAGCACACCTGTGTGCATGGAATGTGGCCGTTCCCAAGATGAAACATGGGCGTGTGATTGGCCATGTTGCCCTGTTGGTAGTAAAATAAACATCATTCCACTGACAATTATGATAATGGACGTTTTCCTGACAGTTAATAAAGTGGTGTAGCATACTTCTTGATAATATAATCCTTGTTGCCAGTTTGGCTGCTAAAACCCAAGAAACCCTTGGGCAATGATAGACAAATACATTCTCTCATTGTTACTTATTTAACTCATGTCACACATGACCAGGCAGCATTTCCATCATTTGAAAGCATTTGGTTATTGCCTTCTCTTCGATGCAATGAATCTACAAGGCCTTGGACCTGCAGATGTGTTGTGATTGTTGTCTGTGTTTTGCATAGCCTTGTGTGTGTTTATGTCTACTCACTATCCTCTCCCTATTCCCCCCACCCCCACCATATTTTTTTTTTTTTGGTAGATCATCTTCACTGTAGCTTAATATTTTTAGAAAATGTAAGGAATAACATTCTGAATCTCTTTTATTTATTTAATACTTAAAGCTCTGTTAAAGAATGTGTTATTTTCTCTGGACCAACTTGATTTCCAAGTTGAGATGCTATGAGTTTCTTTTTTCTTTCTTCTTTTGGTAGAACCAATAATTCAACTATTTAAAATTCATAAGGCGGGGTTTACATCAGAAAGAAAACACAGTCAGCCCAGACAGATGAGACATACTTGGTACTGGGTAGGTACTTCATACACATATTGGTTGAGTGACTAGATGAATGAGCAAAAGACATGTCTCATTCTGGTTAATTTCACTTTTTAGAAAATAACCAAGGTGTAATATATTTTAGAAATGAGATGAGGAGACAAAATGTGAACTCACTATTCTTTCTCATTCACTCTCTCTCTCCCTCCCTACTTCCTCCACTCCTAGTCTCCCTCCCTCTCATCCTGGGCTTCAAGCTCAAGGCCCTATGTGTGCAAGTGTCACTGTGCTATACCCTACATTGTCATTTATCTTTTGATATACTTTCAAATTCATTGCAAATTTAAAATTGCAGTAGTAACACAAGGATTTCCTCATAGTTTTTAGCCAGATTTATTAGTTATTTACACTTGATTTCATTTGTTTATCATTCTATCTTTCCCCTGCCCCCTCCCCCAGAGTCTCAGATAGACATGCACAGAACCACACACATACATTTGCATATAATTTTCCTTAATCTTCAGAGTAAGTTTGAAACCTCAAATACCTTCACTATAAAATACTTCCATGTGCATTTTACTGCTATCAAGGCCATTCTGTTGTATAAACTACCACCACAACAAAATCAAGAAGCCTATTGGAGAAAAGGACATTGTCTATTTTCTCTCAGTGTTCCAATAAAGCCTTTTTTATAGCTGGTATTTTTGTCCAATTCAGCATCCAAACCTGGACCATTGAGTACATTGATTATAACTGCCCTTTGATAAGTATACTTAATGAACATTTCATTAAACAAAACCTACTGCAGAGATTGCAAATGAGCTACATTGGCCATTCTAGTCTGCTCTTCACTGTGAATATAATAAATTTTAAATGTTAGAAACCAGAAGGTATCCTAACTCTCCTTTCATTCCTTTAAGAGATCATATTTTTGGATGATTATTATTTAATAATCTGCCCTTGAGACTTACTACCCTAGTAAGATATTTTGTGTTCTGGAGTTGAAGTGGGAGAGCTCTATAGGGTCTGAGCTCTGTATGGTCGGTCTATGGCTGATCTCTTCCCAGCTTTGCATTCTTGTGTGACTTTTTTTCTGTTCTGTAGCCATATGGCACAGAAGTCTTCCTTTCTTCTTCTCTCCTTTGCCTTCCTAGACCTCTTTAATTTCACAATGGTACTTTGCAGTAATGTTAGATTGGTTCTGGCAAAGGCATGTTGATGACCCCTGTCTCCAGTCATTACAGTAACTAATAAAAGCTTGGAAATGACTGTTACCCTGCGAGCGTGGTTCCAATGACTCCCCGCCAGCTCAGCTGTATAAATATGCAGGGTTTTTTTTTCTGTGTAAATTTTTGATCAAAGGGAAATGCATATACCATTTAGTTGAACGTTTCTTTTAAATTTAATCACGTCTGAATGTAAAACAACAAGCAGAAATAAAATGGCATTGGAAATGTGAGCTTAAGATTTTTTTTTTAAATGGAGGTGTTAGTCCCCACAGAAACCTTCCACAGGACATTCTGTGGAGCACTTTGATTGGATGAGGGAGGTGTCGGCAAGAAGTTCTGTACACTGGAGCCATGGCTGCGTATTTCAAGACGGCAGGCCAGATATTTAAGGTTGCCTGGTGTGGATCTAAACAGTTTCAGTTCAGTAGCAGTTTCACACATTTGGTGATTTTTCCTATCTCAGGTGTGGTTATGTTGTTAATGAGTGGAAAGGGTGGTTAGTTTGCCCGTCTGCTTGTGCTGCTGTAATAAAATACCACGGGCTGGGTAAATGATAACAACTGGAATGTACCTCTCACAGTTCAGATGCCCCAGGCTGGTAGATGGTTCTCTGTTTTTAAGGAGAATTCCTTTAAAGCAGAACTTGGGGTCTCCATGTGGCTGAAGGTAGACAGATGAAAGGGAGGATCTCTGTCCTTCAGTCCCTTCTCTCATCCAGGAGGATAGTTCCTCCTGGCCTAAATGCCCTCTTTTTTTTTTTTTTTTTAAGATTATTATTGTTGTTGTTGTTGTACAAAGAAGTGTCAGTCTAATCAGTCAGATAATGGGTGCAGTGCATCTTGATCTATGTTACCCTTTCCATCATTTTTTCTCATCTTTTCTAACCCCTACATCCCCTCAAGTTACAAGTTCCATTTCTAATGCCTTCTGACATGAATGGCGCCTTCACATCACCTTGACAACACCTGAATTTTTGAAGGCATACTAAGAGGTTTTTTTGGTTCCTTCTTGGGGGTGGTATAGGTGAAATGAATTCTGAGGCTGTGCTGGGCTCGGTGGACAGGAAGAGTGGAGTTGTTCACTGAGGTCTGCTGTATGTGTGAGTCTCTGAGCTGTGGCCCCAAAGCCGGAGCTTCTTGAATTACTACTCCTCACTTCACTTTCCGTGGGAGAGTGCCTTTCAGAGCACCAGTCCCTCTGTGCCAGGGATGAATTATCTGAATCTATTCACAGATTCACTCATTTTGTGCCCCATGCTGTTCTTGACTTGAATGATAAATGAAGGAAGCAAAGAGACCAAGCCCCTGATGCTCTGGGTCGCTGTCACAGGAGAGGGAGGAAGGATGGTGACAGACATAATGGCAACTGATTTCACATTTTAGGTGGGTTGTGTAAGAGAAGAGTTGGGTTGAGGAGTGAGAGAGTGTTCTTTATAGAAGGGGCTGTTCTTTGAGCAAAGACTGGAAGAAGCCGAGGAAGTTAGCTCTGTTGAAAGTTCCAAGCAGAGGGAACAGTGAATGCAAAAGCCCTGTGGTGGAAGACACACCTTGCATTCAGAGAAGTGACCCCCCCCCCCCCCCCCCCCCCGTGTGTGGTGTTGATGGGCTCCAGAGCTGCAACACACCGGAAGGACTTGGCACTCGATTGAGTGTCCTGGTACCACTGGCCACAGTGAGTGGATGGAGATGTAACAGCATCCCCCCCGCCCCCCTTGCTGCTCCCTTGGGAATGAGCTATGAGGAGATGAAGGAAAGAGCAGGGGACTTGTGCCCTGATTGGTAGAAGTGGTAATGGTGGTGATGGTGTGTAATCAGGAATTGGGGATAATTGATGGCATCTTCGATCTGTTCTGTAGGCAAGACTGCATGAGACTTTCTCATACAACAGATTTAGGACTCGAGAGAAAGATATGAGGCAATACTGACTTGAAAGATTGTTGATGTGAGCATGACTAGATGGATGGCTGTGGACTGAGGTAGTGAAATATGTGGATGGAGCCTGGCCTGGTGAGGAGCTCTGAATGAGCGGTGGACGGGCTGAGTGTGAAATACCTAGAGACATCTCAGAAGATGGCCAGGAACCAAGTAGGTACCTGGTTCTGGAAGAGGGTTTGGGGATGCTGCCCTGAGGGGCTGAGAATGCCTGGTTAATTATTGCCTGAGCAGATTGCTTTTTAATCCCCTAATTCTGACTTTCTGGTTATTCTGGAATCTTCTTGGTGGGGTGTGAGTTCCAAGGACCCCTGTTAAGGAGATAATTGAATTTATCACTGAAAATGGTATTTTCCGGGCACTGGGCATTCTCTCCTGACCTTTGCTGCTCTAGGGTGCTGGTTCCATGAACCCATAGGAAGCTCCGGGTCACAGAGAGCTTGAAGCTAACTCAATGGGGCAACGTAGAAAGTAGAGCTGGAGCCATTTGACTCCTTGTCAGTTTTCTTTCTGCTCTACTAGGCAGTGACCAGTCACTGTTTGAAGAAACACTTGAAGATGGATAATCCATTGGTTTTTCTTTTCTTTTTTTTCTTTTTAAAATCCTTCTCTGCATCTCCTAACACACAGCAAAAACTGTGTTGTGTTTTGGAAAGGAGAGAGGACTGCACTGCTTTTCCCTGTGCTACCTGAGTGTGTCTCAGCTTAGGTCATCTAGCGGGGCCACTGAAGTCAGATACTAGCTGGTTGGAGGATGAAAGGGTTGAATTTTAGTTCCTTCGGTTTTCATCTTGCTTGCGCAGGCCTAGGCTGTGCAGTCTGTCATTAACCACAATAAGAGGTCGTCTAGGTACGGGCTCAGGATGTAGGGCCTTAGCCAGGAGGTAGATCTTGTCTCGGAGGCACCACTGGGAGGCAATATAGCACAGTCTGAAGCAGGTTCAACTCCAGGCTCCTCCATTTGATTGCTCTGTGACCCTGATCAGGTGACTGCACATCCCTGAGACATAGTCTCTTGGTTTGCAAAAGTCTTATCCAGCCTCTATCCAGCCATTGGGGTGAGGAACCAGATGAGAAATTACATGTTAAGGGCTGAGCCCTGAGCTTGGCACAAAGGAAACGTTGAAGAAATGGTAGCTGTTTTCTTTATTTTTTTTATTTTATTTATGTTGTACCAAGGAATTGAACCCAGGACCTCCTGCATGCTAGACCAGCACTCTACCACTAAGCCACATTCCCAGCCCCTGGCAGCTGTTTTCATCACTATAGTAGCTGGTTGCTCCCTCTCTACTTTCTTACCTAAGCATGAGGCCAGTTTTTTTTGTGTGTGTGTGTGCATGTGTGTGTGTGTGTGTGTGTGTGTGTGTGTGTGTGTGTGTACATGTGCACTCATGCACACTGCTCCTGGAGCTTAAACTCTGGGCCTGGGTGCTGTCCTTGAGCTTTTGTGCTCAAAACTAGCATTCCACCACTTGAGTCACAGTTCTACTTCTAGCTTTTTTTTTTTTTTTAGGTTTTTTTTTTTAGGTGATCAATTGGAGATAAGAGTCTCATGAACTCTCCTGCTCAAGCTGGCTTTGAACCTTGATCCTTAGACCTCAGCCTCCTGAAAAGCTAGGATTAGAGGCTTGAGCCATGAGTGCCTGACCTTTAGGCCAGTTTTGCTAGACTTCATTTCCTCTTCAAAAAAAGGATACACTAATTGGATTATTACATTTTTTCTGTGTTTGAAATCTATACATGTATATATTTATCCATTTAAGTCTCTCTCTCTTAAAAGATCTGTAAGAATTATGTTTTTGAGTCATTGAAGCATAATGAAATTGTTTTTCTGAGGCAGAGAGGTTGCTGTAAGTGATCATTATGGATGCCAGCAAAATGGAGAATAATGTAGAAATGAAAAGTAGGAAGAAACCCATAAGGAACTAAGTGTTAGCCCAGGGCTGCAAGTACACTATTTTTATAACCTGGGTGTTTATTACCTATATTACCACTTGCTTGCATTGTTTGGGATTGGGTGGCACAAACTGACACATTTTGGGGTTGGAATTGATTGTTTTAAAGTTATTATTAACAGGACAACTTGTAGACTGGTAATCAGGAGTGGCTTATCAGCAGCTTTTCAAGATCTGACATTCCGCAAGGAATGCCTGCCCACTGGAGGAAACGGCGAGCTCTGTGAATGCTTTCACAGTTGAATTCCACACACATGAATTATGACAAGCGAGGCTGACTACACTGTGGTTTGTTGTGTCTGGTCTGGTTCCTACTTTTAAAGTTGCAGTTGCATTTGGTCATTTGAAGCTTATTTTCACAGTCTGGCCAAGCCAGCAGGGTCCCGGGGCTCTGCAGGGGACATAAACCCGCCTGCCTTTAACTTGGAGTGCTCAGAAGATAAGCATTTCAAGACTTCAGTGCCTCCTACAAAAGGACTTAGAGGCTTACTTAACATACACTATTTGACTTAATTTAGATACCTAATGGAAGGAAAAGCCTTTTATTATCACTGAAGGAAAGAGCTGCCAAACATTGAGGTGCTCAATTGACAGGGTATGGTATAAGGGATGTGCAGAGAGCAAATATGTTTCATTACATTATATAACGGGGGTGGTGAGCAATTGCTGTTTCTTTAGAATTAGCACATGTGTCTCAGACACGGGCACTGTATAAATTATATGCAATGGTTCAAGAAACTTCCATTTTTAACAATTTATTTTAATGAGGTATGTAGTAATCTCTTTGAAACAACCTTGAAATTTGATTTGTATTTATTTCTTGAGCCCAGATTGGGTGGTCCACCCCAGGAATGAACATTTTCCATCCTGTCTTTTTTTTTTTTCCTTTCAATTTTTATTTTTGGTACCAGTCTTGGGGCTTGAACTTGGGGCCTGGACACTGTTCCTGAGCATTTTTTGCTCAAGGTTTCAACCACAGCTCTACTTCTGGCTTTTTTTTTTTCTTGGGAGGGGGTGGGGCATAATTTATTGGAGAGAATAGTCTCCAGGATTTTCCTGCCTGTGCTAACATTGAACCACAATCGTCATATCTCACCCATCTGAGTAGGTAGGATTCCTCCCCTACCTCCTTCTCTTCCTCCTCCTCTTCCTGCTCCTCCTCTGGCCTTTTGCCTAGCTGGTCTTAGACCACAATCCTCCTACCTATGCTGCCTCCTTACACATCCAGCTGGGATCACAGGGTTGTACCACCATGCCCAGCCTCAGAGATGTCTTTAAGTAGTGAGTCAGATAAAAAGAGATCATTAGACTAGACTTTGACCCTTCATGATTGATGTCTTTATGAGATGGGACTAGGACACAGATATCCACAGGGAAGATCATGTATGTGACGACACAGGGAAAAGCCAGGGAGACAGGCTTCAGAAGAGGCCAGACCTGCTTCTATCTTTATCTTGGACTTGGAGATAATAAGTTTCTGTTATTTCAGCCACCTGAGTTTTTAACAGGAGCCCATCAGAGTGTACATGGGCCCGTGTTGTATAGAAAGGGGTATTCCATATTACATTATGATGTTCGAATATGGAAAATGATAGCAAGAAGATCTGGAAAGGCAAAATCCACGTAGGGGACAAGGCCTCCATATTCATGGATGTCAAGGTAGTCATCATGGTGACATTGGTGATAAAGTCCCGATGCCTGTATGCCAGACATCGGTGTCATCATCCACACGTGAGTGAGGAAACTGAGCAGGCAGGGTCAGCCGAGACATGACAGTGGATCACACCAGCCCTGGGTAGGAGGTGGGATTCAAAGCCAGGCACCCAGCTACAACCATCTAGGTTGCTGAGGCAACCCTGGGAACTATGGCCCAAGGGGGCTGGGATGTGAGTTCTGCCATGAGTCCTGGTAAATACATTGGGGCACATTATCTCGGGACCACATTCTGATCCTGTGTCCAGAGAGAAGCTCCAAGGCTGAGGTGAGGCAAGTAATAAGAAGAGGAGGGGGAAGAATCACTAGTGCCACAGAGCACTTAGTGTGAGTGAGCCCTGATCTATGTAACCTGCTGGCGTCATCTACACAGTAACCCCAAGCTCCTGTCCCGAGCTTCCACAGATGCTGCCTTAACTATGCAAGACAATCTTTCTCCAGCTGGGACCCTCTCCCACAGGCAATACTGCCTTTCCCCAAAGCCAGCCCCCAGTGCCTGTATCTGTCACAGGGAGGGGAGATTTCTCCTGTATTACAAAAGTAATTTTGATAAGTGTGAAGATTTTATAAAGGAAAACAGAGCAAATGTGCGTGTTTTTTTTTTTTTTAATCGTAGTTTTACTCCTGAGAAAGAATGATTGAGCTAGATACTGGTGGCTCATCCCTATAATTCTAGCTACTCAGGAGGTTGAGATCTGAAGATCTTGGTTTAAAGCCAGCCCAAGAAGGAAAATCTGTGAGACTCTTAACACTAATGAACCACCCAAAAGCTGAAGTGGAGGTATGGCTCAAGTGCTGGAGTACCAGCCTTGAGCGGAAAAAGCTAAGGGGCCAGTCCCCAAGCCCAGACTTCATGCCCTAGTACAGGCAAGGAAAACAAAGAAAAAGAAAGAGAAAAGAAAGAAAGAAAAAGTAACTGATAGTTTTTATCTATCTACCTTGCTAGCCTTTTTTTCCCTCACAGGACAATATACTGAATAGAGCTATATAAAGTATTTTCATGAGAAACAGCTTTAGTTAGAAGAGAGCCCAGGCTTTAGAAGAAGTCTTGCATTTCTGTCCTGATTTCCTCCCACTACTTACATGACTTTGGATGAGTTATTTCCCTCTGTTACCATCTTCTGATTTTAAAATGGGGACAATAAAATTGTCTTCATTGGGTTTTGCAGTAGCCCAGTACATAGGAAGTTCTCATTTGTAGCAGTTGGCACAAAGTAAACACTCAAACCATAATTTTAAAAAAGAATCAACTTTTTGCAACATGTTACTTAGCAACATATTGAACAAACATTTGATGAGCAAGTATGCCTTGGAGATCATGCATTCTTCTATGTCCTTATTGATTTTTGTAATGCTTTAATGGTTACATGGTATTTCATTCTTGGCATTTAATTTATAGGGGAGCATTTTTCTCGGTTTGATATATGACAGATAACGCTGTGATGTGTTTCTTTGTTCTTTACAACTTTGGCTATTTTCCCCCCTTGGTGAGCACTATTTCATTAGGATCTTTTCTAAAGACTTGAACAGGCATACATGTTTTTCTATCCACTGAAGCTGTGTTCAGTTTCCTTCCAGAAAAGTTCCTGTTTCTATTTGGGAAACTTTCTCCGAATTTACAGTTGATAGACACAAAAGAAAACTGAAGTATACTGAACACACTGTGTGTGGGTCACTGACCTAAATCTGGTCTTGTGGAGAGTAGACAGTAAGTCTAGTAAGTCTAAGTCCAGTAAGTCTAAGATCAGACAAGAAGAAGAGCCGGGGACTTGGGGCTGGGCAGCCCTCAGGTGTGTTGCTGGTTCTGTACCAGGCATTGTGGGGCTGTCATGAGCACCATTTGTCAAATGTACCGTTTTCATGCTCTTGTCATGGCACATTGGAAATGGAGTCTAGGTGTAAGAGACAGATAGAGACTTAAGTCACAGGAGAACGTGGTGACTGCCTGACATGGGGGAAGGGCAGAGGGGAATCCCTCAGAGAGTTTCCAGCTTGGTGGCAAAGAAGGCTGAGGGCTTTGGTTGCTGGGCAGGTAAGGAAGAGCAGCCAGTGTAGGGAGGGTGGAAGGCTATTGATGGAGCATTTGGCCCTGGAGTTTGGACATAAAAATAACGTCACCTACCACATGTCTGCTTCTACCTCATCTTCACTCTGCGCTGTGGCAACTGTCCTGACCTCCATTGTACAGGAAGATCGAGGTCCAAAGAACTGGAGTGTTATGGACCCCTGTGTGGTGCAGTCAGGTGATCTCTGCTCTGTCCTGAAGCTGACCTGAAGTTGAGCTCCGTGGAGTTTACCACCTGTGGTCGACTTCCTGGAAGCAATTACTCCCTCCTTTTGAACTTGGAACGGTTGTTGTTGGTAGAATTCACCTGGCAATTAATCATGCGGTCCCCAGGACACAGCTCTCACGGTGGTCCTGAAAACTTACTTAACTGGTGCATTGTTATTTTACTTCTCCTGCTGAGAAGTAGACTGAGGCTGGTGCCCCTCCCTCTACACGCGTGTTACTAGTGGCTCTGTAAAAGCTCCACTTCCCTTCATTTGAAAAGCTTCTGTGTGGAAACCATAATTCTCCAGTGTGCATTTGTGTGTGTGTGTGTGTGTGTGTGTGTGCGATGCATGCGTGTGTGCATGCCAGGGCCCCCATGCTAGCCAAGTACTCTAGCACTGCATCGCATCCCTGCTCTGTGCTACAGGCTTTGGACAGGTGACTTCCTGGGGCCGAAGGCAGGGGAAAAGAAAGGCCAGTGTGCATAGGTCAGGAGGGAGAAGGGCAGCATGTGGGGGGACAGGAAATATCACCTTGCACCATGTGATAGGAGACTGGGCAGATATCTCCTCTTCACCTCTCCTGGGCCTGCTCTCAGCTGGGCCTGTCCCATAGCGCCTCCCAGGTAGCCCTATATAGGACTGATTTGGATCCTTGCTTCCCTGCTTCCCAGGATTTGCCTGGCTTACAGCAGGAAGCCAGGGATTTAGTCTGTGGGAGGCAGCGTGGAACTCCTGGTAGAATTATAGCCCTGACGTTCCCACTTGCGCTTGATCTTGGGAGCCTTTCCAAATGTCTTCACATTTCCGGCGGAGCTGTTGGAAGAGGGGGCACACAGTGCTATTCGGTACTAAAGGGCAAGACTTAGGTTTCAGATAGTCTGTGGCTTGCTTCCCCAGCCTCAGTTTCCCTATGTGTAAGACAATGGTGTTTGCTAGTGCCACAGTTGTAGGAGGTAGTAGGAGGAAGGCAGTATAGAGAGAACCCAGCGTGCAGTGTGGTAAAGAAAGGTTCCTGTGTGTTATCTTATCTAATTGCTGGAAAACATCTCAGTCTCTCTTCTTTGCTGGACATCCCAGGGAAAGCAGTGTCCCTTATCTTTCTATTTACAATAAACAGTTCACTGCTTTGAGTCTCTTGACAGTTTTCCTTGGTGATACTGTCTTAGCACGTCTTCTGGCCCTTTTGATACACTTCCAAACCACACCATTCCTACCCACAATGCAACGCTTCCTCCTCACAAGCACATGAGGCCATCAGACTGTGGGCCCTTGTGGCCTAGATTTTCTTCTTCTTCTTTTTCTTATCTACTTACTGTCTTCATTTTTTGCAAGTTTGTAAGAATTGTCTGGAAGTTCCTCCTTCAATCATGTCATTAGTCATGTACTTTTCCAGTTTTTAAAAGACTGAGGAAAAATTGCTTTGAGGGTGTGGGCCAGAAAATGGCTGGCTGGGAAACCCTTTCCCACTGAGTCACCTGTCTGCTCAGACAGCCCAGTGCTGAAGCAGCCTTGATGACTCGTGTGGCATCGGTTGAAAATTTCCTTTCTGTCTCTTTTAAGTTGTGGGAACTTAAGATTTCGTGGGGGGTCATTTCAACCACCCCAACTATTTTATTGATGCTTGTAGCCTGGAATTCTTGGTTAACCTCCGAAATGATGCTTTCCATTTGTGGCAGAAAGTGGGTGACATGCTGTTGTTCAGGAAGATGAACAATTCAATGCTGACATTTTATAAGAGCCTTGGAGATGCTTACTGACTAAAATGGTGTCAAACAGTAGTTGCAAAGCTGGGGGAAAAGTGTCTCTTGCTACTACTTTCTCTTGTGTACCCATGTGCCTGGTTCTTCTTTTTTTTTTTTTTTTTTTTGTCGGTCGTGGGGCTTGAACTCTGGGCTTGGGCGCTGTCCCTCAGCTCTTCAGCTCAAGGCGAGCGCTCTACCACTTGAGCTACAGCGCCACTTCCGGTTTTCTGGTGGTTTATTGGAGATAGGAGTCTCACGGTCTTTCCTGCCCGGGCTGGCTTTGAACTGCGATCCTCAGATCTCAGCCTCCTGAGTAGCTAGGATTACAGGCGTGAGCCACCAGCGCCCGGCTGTGCCTGGTTCTTCTTATCCTTCTGCTAAAACTACCTGGGAACTTACTCATTATGGTTTGAGTCCTTGATAAGTGAGACAATTTAAATGTTTGGAAAGGTGGCTGCCTTTCTGACCACCATCCAGAATATCTCTGAGGCTTGTTACAACTATAGGAATGAGTCTGTTCATCTGCCTGTATTCTCCTGTCTGTACGTTGTATACCTGGAATTGTTGCTTTGCCTACACCTGAAATACTGCTCGGTGGTAGTATGGTATGACATTTTGGCAATGACATTTGGTAATTTGGTTTGATGATTTTTGTTTTAAAAGTCATCTTTAGGTAGTTGTTCAAAGGAGTTGCCATTTAACAAAACAGTCTATGAAAACAGTATATCTTGGTTGTTTTCATCCCTTTCAACATTCTCACCCATCCCTTTCCTAGCTACCCGTTCCCTTGACTTAATTTTGTAGGATATACATTCGATTCTTGTCTGCATTGCCCTCCTCTTACCCCTACCATGAATTTAAGATTATTAGAGAATCGGATATCATTTGCTTTAACAAAGAATCTGTTCTCTATTTTTGTTCTTTCAATTGGTTTATGATTAAACTCAAAGCCCTGTGGTATAAAATAGGTTTGGTTTCCAGTTGGAATACTGGTACCCAGTATTATACAAGAGAGATGTGTCTCTACTACATACAATGGGATTTCACATAATGGTTCTTCTGATGGCTCTCTGAAACCCTCATTCAAGAATCATTCATTTTTCTTACTGATACTTCATTTTTTCATGCCTTTCTCTTAATTCTTCATCCTGTTTCTCTCTTTCCATTTGGGAAAGGATTTTAATTTTCACATTCAAAGCCACCAGCCTTTTCCTAATTGCAAAGCAGACAGAAATCATCACACAAAACAAGTCCCAAAAGAACTGCAATTAATACTGTGTCCTACTTTGTTTCTTTGTGCTTTGAAATATTTTTTTTAAATTTATTTCCCTTTCAGTATCAGCTGTACCTATGCTGGTTATATAACCCTTTCACAGCGCATATAGATCCTGTGACTTCACAAGACAGCCTTCGATGCCTTTGTGACTGACTTACACAGAATGTTCTTATTGGGGAAACTGAGGCTGGTGTGTGATGCTCCTACTTTCTGACAGCCCATTTGATGTTTACTTGTTACTGTCATCCTATTAATGTAATTCCTGATCTTACCCAATAGAGAGAGAGAGTCCTATTGGAACTGCACCATGATTCAAGCCTCTGAATAAAGGCCTAGCCTAGCCTCACCTCCCTTGTGTGAAATGAAATAATATAATTGTTTACCACCTAGACTTGTTTACCACAGGCTGTGGAAAATATGTTTTGAAGTTAAAAAGTGTGAAAAATAAGTGTGCTAGCTATCAAAAGAAGCATTCCCCTCCAATAAACATGTTTAGAGAGACTCAAAACAAAATACTCGATCATGATAAGCTTAGCCAATCAGAAGAGAGTAAACATGTTTACCACAAAAACCTTATAAAGAACGCAGATGGCAGCCAGCTCTGTGCTCACTTGCCTGTTCTTCCAGGCAGCTGCCTAGCCTCCCCTGCCCCTCAGGGACAGGGACACCATTACCCTTTCAACCCCGCTCACCCGTGGGAATGGGTGGCTCATGCCTTGTGAACCATGGGAAACCATGAGTGCGAGGTACTTGTGAACTGGAGTCTGGAGTTCCCATGATTCCTCTTTTTCCCTGTGGTGCTGTGGATCAAACCTAGGGTCTTCTGTATACAAGGCCAGTGTTGTTTGATCATCAAGATACACTTGCAGAACCTTTCGTTTTGTCTTTTGTGTGTTACTATTTTTAGGCTGGTCTCGAACTTGAGATTCTCATCCTCAACCTCCCGAGATCTGAAATTTTTGGTGTACACCACCATATCTAGCTCCCTCAGGATTCTTCTTCCTTTCCTTTTATTTATTTATTTGTCTTGCAAGTGCTGAGATTGAACTCAGGGCCTGAAACTTGCAGTGCAGGTGCCCTGCCACTGAGCCATTCCTCCAGCCTTGGTTTCTGCTGGTTATTTTTAGGATAAGGTCACTTTTTCTATCTTGGCCTGCATCTGGATCATGATCCGCCTGTTCCAGGCATGCCGCTGGAATGACCAGGCAACACCACCACCCTCAGCTTCCCTCCACTGAGATAGAGTCTGTGAATTGTTCTGCCTGAGCTGGCTTGAAATTACAATCCTCCTAATTTCAGCCTCCCACATATAGAGTCTGTGAACTGTTCTGCCTGAGCTGGCTTGGAATCACAATCCTCCTAATTTCAGCCTCCCACATAGCTTGGATGACAGATATATGCCACTGCTTCCAACTTTGGATTGAGAGGAGTCTTAGGAACTTTTTCCGCCTTGCCAGGCCTTCAACTGCAATCCTTCCAGTCTTAGCCTCCTAAGTAGATAGGATTACAGGTATGAGCCACCAGCAGCTGGACCTCTTGTGACTCTTTTTTTGGTGCTAGTCCTGGGGCTTGATCTTAGGACCTGGGTGCTGTATCAACATTTGTGCTCAAGGCCCACACTGGAGCACTTGAGCCACAGCTCTACTTCTGGCTTTTTTGGTAGTCAATTACAGCCTCTCACAGTTTTTCTTGCCTGGGTTGACCTTGAACCACAATCCTAGCTTCTCAACCTACTGAGTGGCTAGGATTGCAGGCAAGAATCAGTGGCATCCAGCCCTTCATGACTCTTAAAGAACTACTTGTCATAGACTGATTGCCATCTAAGCAACGAGGCTAGCTCCAGAAAAATCACTCACAATGACCTCTATCCCTGGTGCTGTCCTATCATTGTCTAGGACTTTGACGTGAACATGCCCAGCCCTTGCTTCATCTCACTCTTGTGAGGGGACTGAATGGTCCCCTCACAAGATCCAGAGCAAAGACAAGGATGTCCTGAGTGATGCAGGGATTTTTCAAGGTATGGGTGCCACAGTGTGATCTTAGAGTCACCCCAAGTGGTAATGGTGTGCTCAATATATCTTGGAGAAATTGACCTTGGTAGCTCCATGAGTGGATCTGAGTCAGCAAAGGGGCTTCAGGGCTCAAGGTCTTCAGCATGGAGTGAGTCTATGAAATGGCAGGACCCTACTTTGGCTTTCCTGAAGATGTAGAGGGAGTAACAGAGTAGCAGGGATTTTCACTAGTGTGTTAATCACATTTTTTTTTTTGTCATTGTGAGAAATACCTGAGAGAAGCAGTTAAAGAAGGAAAGAGTTGATTCTTTTCTTTTCCTCTCTTCCTTCTTTCCTTCTTTCCTTCCTTCCTTTCTTTCTTTCTTTCTTTTTTTTTTTTTGATTCTTGTTTTTGTTTTCTTGACTCAGTTAAAGTCCATGGTTGGCTGGTTCCACTTCTGTTTGCCTGTGACACAGATGAACATTTCAGTCAGGTATATGTGGTACATAGCAAACCAGCTTACCTCATGGTGGACAGGAAGGAGAGAAAGCGAAGTGGGGAAAGGGAAGGGAAGGGGTAGGAGAGAAGAGAGATTTTCCCAAGACATACCTTCAGTTACATTTCCTCTTCCTAGGCCTTATGAATCCTTTTAAGAGATGAATGCATTGACTAGATCAGAGCCCTCAGGATTGAAGCATTTAGGGAAAAACCCATCAACTGAGAACCAAACCTCCAGTAGGGCATGAGCCTGTAGGGAATGTTTCATAAGCAAATCGTGACAACTAAGGAATTCCTTTCTGTTGGTGGATAGACCTTACGACACTTTTCAAGTACAAAGGAACTAGTCGGGTCACAGCCAGTGATCAGCAGAGCTAGAACAGAATGTAGGCAATTCGTTCTGCAGCCCATACTCTTACATTTTTGTACTGTACAGTTTTTTCCTGTGCCTAAGAAGCTTTTAGGCAAAGGGAGTAAAGATCAAATGTGTATTCACTCATCTGAGAAATTGTATACACATGCTTAGGAGTGCCTCATTCCTGTCAGGCCTACTATAAGCCTTGAGCATGCTAGTGAACGGACTGTCTTCTGGGCCTAGTAGAATTGAGCCTCCTAAAGATAGACAGATATTGTGGAGGAGATACTAAAATTCTCAAGTGTGTGTAGTTGAGTGTCCTTGACATTTAGAGGTGAAAGCTGTAGTGGGGCGGGAGCCACAGTCCCTTTACACATGGTGATGGAAAGGAGGCCTAGGAAGGACAGGATGTGAAGGAGGGCAATGCTATTTTCCTTGCAGGTAGGTGATAGGCAAGGTGCTCTGTGGGCAGAGTGGTAAGCTGGCTGTTGGGAAGGAATTGAAGAGGCCAGCCTTTTCCTTTTATGTACCTGGATTCCAGGAGGTGTTGGAACAAAGGACTTCTGAAAAGGAGGCAAGGAACATAGGTAAGGAAACAGGCAAGACTCAGATACATCCGGAGATTGGTTATGGAGGGTGGAGGGCCCAGGCAAAGGATGAATGGCGGTTCCTCCCCTGAAAGGAGGGATCTGGGGTGTTGGGCAGTGCAGGGGGTGGTCTGGCTCATCTCTGATGAGGAAGCATGAGAACAAAAGGCAGAGATTGCTGTTAGGTCAGTCTTGTCTACTGCAGGGCTGGGGCTCAGGTAAGTGGATTGGAACAGATGGAGTTGATGAAAACAACTCACCAGTCTTCAGGCTTTAAAGGGAGTCTTCTGAAGACACACAGGGAGAGAAACAGAGACAGGTAGAGGATTGAGGAGAGGGAGAGGAGAGAGGGGTGAAGGGGAGAGAAAGGGGGAGGGGAGAGAGAAAGAGAGAGAGAGGGCAGGGGAGATTAGGAAAGCAATTACATAGAAACCATATTCCTCGTGTGTTCTAATTAATATAGTGGTCTACATTAAACAAAACAAAACAAAAAAACTTGTTTTTGAGCATGCATGCCAATACGTCTTCTGGTGAGTTGCAAGAAATCTTCCTAGTGTGATGAGTCTCAAACCACAAGTCCCAGTGGAGTGATCCTTTTCGATCAATTTAGTGATTAATTTTACTAGGACTGTAACACTTGGTCTCCTCAGACAGATAACTTATTGAGAGTACTTTGGAGTTATTGTTATGATCTTTAAAATAGTGGTATTATTTGTTCTTCTGCTTTAGGCTTTATTAATTGAGGCAGATTGGCATGAGGCATACCTTGTGCTTTTTGCACTGGGTTCAGCCTTGTCAGAAAGTTATTCACAGGAGTCGGTGATGGAGTCTGCTCCACCCACTGCTGTTCCCTTTCTATTTTGGTGCCATTTGCAACAAAGGAGACTAAGTTAGTAAATTAGAGCGATTGAATCTCTCACAAACATGCTCCTTTCTTATCAGCTGTGTAATCCATTAGATGAAGTAGGCCCCCTTGGCCTTTGGGATGGAGCCTAGGTGAATACTGGGAGATGACCTTACTTAACTGTGGAGTTCCTGATCTTCTGACTGATCTGATTTACCTGTGTCAAAAAAAGAAAAGAAAGGAAATGTCTATCTGTGTCTAGGTCCACATATGTACACATCTGTGCTTTTTTGGGGGGTATGGGGGAGTGCTGGCCCTGGAGCTTGAACTCAGGGCCTGAATACTCTAACTGAATTTTAGTGCTCAAGGATAGTGCTCTACTTACTTTGAGCCACTCCTGGCTTTTGGTGGTTAATTGGAGATAGGAGTCTCATGACTTTTCCTGCCCAGGCTGTCCTCCTCAGATCTTAGCACCAGGCTTGTGCATTATTTTAACCCAGACGCTGAGGGCTAGCACCTCTAATCCTCACTACTCAGGAGGCTGAGATCTGAGGACCATGGTTCAAAGCTAGCCAGGCAGATTCCTCTCTCCAATTAACCACTCAGAAACCAGAAGTGGTGCTGTGGCTCAAGTGGTAGAGCTGTAGTCTTGAACACAAAGAGGCTCAGGGACTGTGCCCAGGCCCTGAATTCAAGCATCACAATTGACCAAAAAAATAAAGAAGATTTTGTTTGTGTGTAAATTTACAGATTTTACATTCTCATGCAGCTCATTGGACAGCATGTTGTTTTGGACTTTCCTCTCAAGGATACTGGGAGGAGTTGTGGCCAGTTAGAAGGACTTATTACCCTGCAGTATGTTAGCAGAAGGGGAAGTAGTCAGGGGAATGAATACCCTGTTTTCTATAGTCTCCTGAGATGACAGTGGTCACTGGTTGAACCCAACTAGTAGCCGAAGGAACCAGAATATGGTGGGGTGGGGTGGGCAGAGCATCTGGAGAAGCAAATGGAAAACCCTGGCATGTGCTGTGTTCTCGGAAGGCCTTTGTGCATCTCCTGCAGGAGAAGTCATGGAGGAAAACATGTTCCCAGACCTTCTTGGCTGGAAAACAAACACATAGCTTTAGACCAGTGGTTGTCACAGTGGTATCACGATTGCCTGGAAACCTGTTAGAAATGTGCAGACCTTCTCTTGGAGCTGCTGAGTATGGAAATCAAGGGAGGATCCCAACCATCTTTGTTTTCTAAACTCTCCTGGAGACCAGTGCTTGATGAAGATGTTAGCATACCGCAGTTGGATGCCTTTGTCTGGCTGTAGCTGGAGCAAAAGGCATCTCCACTGGTAGCATCCTTGAAAGTGCCCCTTGATATCAATCCACTGCTTGAAATTCTGCAGACCTCCAAGGCTCCCTTTTCAGAATAGGTTTTCTTCAGCAGAGATGGAATCATGGATTCCTGGGGGTGGGGTGGGAGGAGTGTCAGGACCCTATGCAGTTCATGTCTTTAATTTCCCTTTTCTCCCCTCAGCCATGCAGGAAAGTTCCAATATACAGGCAGGCTGGGGGTGGGGGTGGGGGTGTTTTGAAAAATAGATGCAAACACTGCCTGAGCTGTTGTTGTTTCCCAGCGCTTGGCAGTGTTTGGTAAACAACTTGATTGCTAGGTCCTGGCCTCAGGGAACCACAGCTGCTCTTTCCAGCTCCCTGCAGACTTTTGTACCAAGCAGAGATTGCTTCAGGGAAAAATAAACAGGGGAGAACAAAACAAGAAAACATCACTGTTGTTTTGTTGCTGCCTCTACCTGTTTTCCCTGGAGCCGTTTTGTAACCACAGGCCCTGGGCTTTTGGTTCTTTTTGTTTAAAACAAAACAAAAAACAAAAAAACAAAACAAAAAAAACAAAGCAGGCTACCGTGTTATTCTCGGCTTCTTTTCCCGTGGCTAGATGGTGGTATTTGGAGTAGCCATAAGAGTTTGGAAAGCTCTGGAAAGGACTAAGTGACCACTGCCAGAGTGTATGCATTTTTAAAATATGTAAATTGCAAAGGGAGAAAGCTTCATTCTTTCTAATGACCCCCTGGATGGTAATCTGGCTTTTCAAATCTCTAGGAAAACAGATTGGATATGGCACAATTAATGTTTCAGCACTTGGAGGCTTTTCTCGAAAATATTTTAATGGGCTTTTAATTTATTGCAGCTCTTGATTAGCAGGTTCGAGGCAGGGTTACTGCTGCCTTCCTGGCCTGGGCACTCTTGGGGCTGCAGGGAAGTGGAACACAACAAAGGCAGCCTAGAGCTCTGAGAGGTCAGAGCCCCTGTGACTCCCGGAGGACAAGGTACTGGCCCTCAGATCCTTGGCATGCCTGCTCACATGCAGATCTCTGGGAAGCCTGGTTTCTTTCTGGGCTGTGGAAGGTGGAATCTGCATTTCTAGCCTGGCCTGCTTTTGATCCACATGGCTTCAATACATGTAAGGCAAACTTGGGTAGGAAGCCCATATGGTATTTCCAGCTTTTATATGTTTTAATGTTTGAGACCTGTACATGGTTTGGTTAATGCATTTATTCGTTTACTTACACATTAACTCTTATCATTTTGGCTCTCCTTCCTTTTTTTTTTTTTTTAATCGGAGAACTTTTCTTCTGGAATCATTTTCTTGGTCCTGAAATAAATCTTTCATAATGTCCTCTGTAACAGAGAGGTGATAAACTTCTTTTTGTCTCAACAGCTCTTATTTCACATACATTTTTGAAAGATAGTTTGTCTGGGTATACAATTCTAGGTAGACAGCTTTTGCCTGTGGGCTGTGTTCTGGATAATTTATTTGGATATCTGTCTTCCTTTACCACAGTTGCTGTATTTTTCATTTCTAGAGCTCGGAGCAGTTAAGTATTTTAGTTAGAGAGTGGCATGAAGAAAGAATCCAGGCTTACCTTGTCTATGGGGTTCTTAACAAAACACATAGGAAATAAAACATGCTCCACAAACATACTGGGGGTTGGTCCTTTATTTTTGGATATGTCTGGACACTACTATATTGCAAGTCACGTGAGGCAGCACTAGGGAGAAAGGTCCCAGAGCATTGCATGATCAGTTTATCTGTCAGCTAGCCCTTGCTCCAGTCCCTTACGCAAAGGACCTCTCCCAGGCCGCCTTCTTGCTGGCTGTGCCCTGCTCGCATGCTGCTTACTTACTGCTCTAGCCTTTTAATAGCTTTTCAGACATTGTGGAGTAACTTTTTCTTCCCATCCAGTCTTCCAACTCCTTCCAAAACTTGCTCACGAGATTTCTTCTAGAATTATGTGCCCAGAAGATATCTGCTGAGTCTTTCTTGTTTTATGTTTTCCTCTGTTCACTTGTATCTCTTCTTAAGTGTGTCTGATTTGATCTAGAAACACAGAACTAGAGTCAGGAGGAACCTCAGCAATCATTTGTGTCAGGAGTTGTGAAGTTTTGTTGTGGTGGTTTGTTTCTTTCTGCTTTTTTTGTTTTTGTTTTTTTAATGGAAACTTAAAAATTTAGCTACTGTCTTTGACAAATTCTGAACTTTCACTAAAATGAAATCTTGGTTTTTTGCCTTTGTGGAGCCTGGAAGCAGGAATCCCTGGGCAGGGAGGTTGGGGGCAGCAGTGTCAGCATTTGTCCAGTATAGTTTAGTGTTCTTCCCTGAGAAAGGAGACATTTTCTAGCTTCCCACCTTCCTCATCTATTTCTGCCGCCTTGTACCTAACCTTCTTCCCCACTGCCATCATTCCCTGCAGGAGAAAGGCTTGTATTTAGAAAGGTTAAGTGTCTTCTACACAGTCTCACAGCCAAAACTCACTTGAGCAAGGATGAGTCAGCAAGGGTGGATACAGCACAAGATCGGCCCTTAGAATGTTTGCATTAGTGTAGTGGCTGGAAAGACTGGGATTTCTAACAAGAGCAACTTTTAGAGACTCAAGCCACTAAAACTCTCTCGGTCTTAGTGTTCTTATCTGAACATTATGTTTGCAATAATAGAATCTACTGGGAACTCGTATGGGTGAACTAACTGTTGAAAATCCCCGAAATAGCATCTTAGGCAGTTTCAGTAAGCGGCAATTGCACATTTAGAGGTTGTTGATAATTTAATTGGTTTTTGATTCATTGGTTGAAATGAATCCTTCAAAAGATTGTAGTAGGAGAGAGCCTGCTATGAGCCAATCCTTATTCTGAAATTTGGCGGGCACATGGTAAACAAAGCAGAGTTTCTTTATCTCATGGGGCCGTTGTCTAGTGGGGAAGATGTAAGTAAACGCGGGAGAAGTTCCAGAGCTCCTAGGGACGCAGTAAGTGGGGACTAAGGTTAAGTAGGTGGGCAGGCAGTACAGAATTTTACCAGTGGCTTCTGTCCCTAAAATCCCAGAGCCCATTAAAGTAGATCAACCCTGAGGCAGGAAATGTTTAAACAAGAGCATCTGCTAGCTTCACACTGGTCACAGTGAAGGATTGGGTCTGTGGTGTGCAGCCATATTGAGGAAGGAGACAATGATCAAATTTTGTAGTGGAATGAAGTGTGAATTTTAAGAATTTAAGTGTGAATTTTTAAGAATTAAGTGTGAATTTAAGAACGGAGGAGCACTGCAGCCTGTTTCTTTTTGTTATGTGTCATAGACTTCATCTTGGAAATGCATCTTGGGTCTCAAGACTGTATGAGAGTTGGAGAATGGGGTTTGCCATTTGGACTCAAAATATGCCTCCTGTTAGGCAGAAATAGCCTCTCCTGGTAGTTTGCTAGAAATACAGAATCTCAGGCCCACCCCAGAGTCAGTCTCTGGAAGAATGGCCCCAGGATCTGTAATCTGAAAAGCTCAAGTGTTGCTTCTACACACTGAAATTTAAGAAACACTGATCTAGAATGCATTTGGGAGGATTTCCAGAGGAGTTGGAGCTGTACTCCCTGGAGAGGAATGGAAGCTTTGTGGGGGCATCCAAGGGATGACACCAGCCACTAAATAACAGCTCACCAGCACTGGGCATAGTGTGCCATGGTGAGAGTTATTCTAAGTACTTGGAAAACCACCCACAGCTCATCCTTGGTATTGATGAATGACAGTTCTGCCTAAAACAAATGCATGGTCTTTTAATCAGGCAACTTAAAGGAGAAGCTTATAGATATTTGAGGTCATTTAGAATAAGTATGTTTTATAAGGCAAAGGAGCATGGGCATAGGTGGGACTTTGTGAGCTTTGGTTAATGCCTGACCTTACAGGTAAAGTGATTAGAACCTTGAGATGCTAACTGGCTCTCCTTTGGCCACACTCCTAAATGGTAACAATACTGAGTCCAGAATTCAGACTTCGTAACTTCAAACGCTGGTGTCACTCCAGTGTGTTCTTCTTCTATGGACTATCTGCGTGGATACGTATGGTCCTTCTAGAATTCATAGCCATTTTTAGAATGCAGTAGAATAATTTTGGAGAAAAATCACAGTCTTCCTCATTTTATTATTGCTATTATTAAAATGATCTTAATGGATAGATACATAGATGATTAATTAAATACATGAAGAAATGATTTTAAGCCATGGGTACTTACCATACCTGTTTCAGCCTCTAAAAGAGATAGTTGCTTTATAAGAAAGGGTGTGTTTATCTGTAAGATTTAACACAGCTTCTTATCTGAGCTCTTTGTAATAAGTCATGTTACATTTGAAATACTAAAAGATTTTTAAGTCTTTAGTACAAATAACTCCCTTTCAGCAACTGCATAGAAGTCATTTGTAAGGGCTAGGGATGTAGCTCAGTGGTAGAGTACTTGTTTAGCATGCATACAGCCCTGAGTTCAAGCCTGAACACCACTAAATAAGCAAATAAAATTTTAAAAAAGTAAATCAATGCCAAATATTTATTTATTTATTTTTAAAAGAAGCCATTGGTAAGTGTATCTGAAAAGACTTATTTCCGGTGCTTTCTTGACAGCAGCCGGTGGATGTACTGACACCCCCTTGTTGGAACGGTGTTTCCCCCACCTTTTGAGTCTATGTCTGTCTTACTGTTTTCAAGAGTAAGGAAGTGGTGGTTTATATCTTAGTTATGTGTAAAAAATATTTTTGTGTGTTACAGTGGCCCAGAAGCTTCTGCTGACAATTCCAGTTTCCAAACAAGACATTTTGGCAATGGTGAGGGCTTCGATCCCTTCTCTGATTTGTTGTCAGCCATGAACGGATGGATGTGATGTCTGCTAGCCAAAAGGGTGAGTGAAAGTGGGTGATTATTCACCTGAAATCCCAAGACAAACAGTCCATCAGGACAATTGCCCACTGTGGATGTGAGATTCTCACTTTGGAAGGAGGGGGGACACAGTCGGCTGTTGTTTTTATGGTATAACCTTTTCAGATAATTCCTATAGTGATCTGAGGGTTTATAAAGGGACACTGGAAAAGTTGTTTTTCAAAAGAAGTTTTAATCACATACTGATAGACTGTCTAAATTATGGACCACATGTCAGAACGAGTAAGTTCTTTTTTGGTCTTCTCACAACTTGAGAATGTGAGCCACCTTGAAGTAGGCCATACTTACTTCATCTTGAATCCTAGGGGAAACGTCAGTCAGATGCTCAGAGTGTCCCATCCCACACCTTCCACAGGATGGGGCTCTTGAGAAAGTCACGGGGTTGGAAACTTTGGACTTCAAAGATTTTATGAAAGTCTGCTGGGTATTTTTTTCTATCACAGTTTATGTCATCAGATTATTCATTGAACTTTTTCAGGGACATATTTTTTTGTTTGTTTGTTTTTTCTTTAAGGACACGATCTTTTCCTGTTTTGTGTATTTTGCCATTTGCTACTGTCCATTTATCATGTTCCTCAGAAAGAAGGACTTCCCTGTGAAACAGCAATTGATAGAGGCCAGATGTTTCGGGTGAAAACTCTGACATCATTCAGTGGTCGCTTTGTCATAGAATGAGATCAGTTTGGGGGGGGGGAACCACTTATTTTTAGGTTTTATATTGGATGGTATTTGGTGGTGAGAGTCATGGCATGAACGCATGTGTCTTAGTGGAGTTGGTATTCAAAAACACATTCTGTGCCATGCAGGAAGCTTGGTGAAGCTTTAACATCACATATGAAGAACCTCTTATTTCCATGATGTGTAGAAAACTACTCTCTCTTCTCCGATTTCCTATGTTTAAAAAAAATCATGAAGCTTAGAGAATCCTGTTATGTCAGTACTAATGAAGCCCTAGAAGCTGGCTGTATAAAGCTTCTTGGTTTACAAATGGGATTGCTGAAGCTCAAGTATTCTGTGGGATGATCCAGTCCCTGGGTTTAGGCCACATGGACCTATTGTTTGGTCCTCAGTTAGTGCTTCTTACCAGTTTATCTCATTTACAGATATTAAAACATTCAGCTCATTTAGCTCAGTGTACCTCTTCTGACGACATGTCTCTGGAAGACACTATTATGTATGCATTCAGATAATTCGGCTACAGTTTTCAAGATTTTATCACTTCTGGTCATTTTGACAAACCCCTCCCGTTTTGATTTACAAAATAACATTAGGAGCTGAGCACTGGTGGCTCATGCCTATAATCCTAGCTACTCAGGAGGCTGAGACTGAGGATCACGGTTCAAAGCCAGCCTGGTCAGGAAAGTCCGTGAGACTCTTATCTCCAATAAACTACTCAGAAAACTGTAAGTGGCGCTGTGGCTCAAGTGGTAGAGTGCTCACCTTGAGCTGAAGAGCTGAGGGACAGCACCCAGAGTTCAGGCCTCATGACTGACCAAAAAAAAAAAAAAAAGAACATTAGGGAAATCACTAACCCCAATCAATACCAGAGACTAGGTGGCCCTCAAAGAGCCTCTTTACTTTCAAATGCACTTCCACATGGGCCATTTTGATGTTGAGCTAGTTGTACTTTTCATTCTCTTCTGTCAGAACTAGATATGGAGATAAAAATCAAGTCTTTTCTTCTTTCATACAGTAGTCTTCATTTTATTGGCAAGAAATAAGGCAAATGATAAGCAATAAAGTGTGGGGCAAGGCTGTCTGCATTGAAGAGAAGTGTTGTGAGGTGTGTAAGAGACCTTAGATCACTTTTCTGTGTGGTCTCAGGCATGTACTATGATTCTCTTACCTGTGGGGTTCTTCTGAGGGTTTCCAATGCTTTATTTCAGTGATAGACTTTCATGGATTGTCTGCAGATCCAGGTAAAAGTCTTATTCTTAACTCATACATGCATGAGAATTCATAGTAATGTTGGCATTCTGAAGGTATTGAAATAACACCCAACCCAGGCTCTGGGTTACATGACATCTCTGTCTTCAGTACTGAGAGTCTGACTCAGTCTCATTGTCATAAAATTGATGTATGAAATTGAACAAAACCACATGAATGGGTTGATTGAATACTAGGTTCATTTTACTCATTAATTTCAGTTGGCTAAGGCCCACTTTTGGAAAAAAACAGTCTCAGGAACTATAATGAAAATATTTCTTTTGAGAAAACATTCGATTAGGCCTAGTTTAATACCATTTTGCTTGTTTTTTTTTCCCTGTAGATAAAGAAGTGCTTTGTATTTTTCAGACCGTCATGAACCTCTTCACTGTTTTTAGTAGGAAGTAGAGGTAATCCAAATACTGTGAAGTAGAGCAGGTATTCTGACTTTTTAGCCTCCCCTGATTTTTTTCTCAAGGTACATCATCTAAAATGTGCCCAGAGGACTCATTCTTCCCCTCTATGATAGTTTACCTAATCTATGTACTGCACGTCTGAGAACTAGTCAGTGCTTTCAGTGTCAAAACTCATTCATAGCCCTGTGCTTTTTGGAACTGTACAATTTAGTGAGAAATCGAAAGACACACCAATTAATTTTGCTAGCTGATAATTTGGAGTCTTTAGGTTTGAAACTGTCTCTGATTCTGAGTGAAACGTTTCATGGAAAGTGTCCTCATGGTAGGGCAGACCGGGAGTTATAAGGGCAGGCAGCTAGAACAACACATCTCCCTTAGACACAGGACAATGAATCTATGAGATAAAAGGTTTGCACAAATAGATCATTACAGTAAAAATTTTAAGGTCAGAAAATGGGTAATGTTCTCGATTTATGTTGGTAATAATCATGCTTGCATACTAAATTAACTTGAGGGCAGAAAAGCGAGAAGAGAGGTCTGAGGGTGTGTTGTGGTTCTCTAATGCCACGATCTACCCAGCAGGCATCAGAGTTGCCTATTTCTCTGGCCTGATGCTTTTGCTGATGTTTGTACCTACGTGATGCACATCACGAGATTCCAAGAGTGAAGAGTGGTTAAGTCTGCTGCATATTTAATAGGCTGTTAGCCACAGTGTTATTAATAAATGTGATAATAACCGTCTGCATTTGCATAGAGCGTTCCTGAGAAGATTGACTGGGGATGGCAAACTTACTGGCTTGTTTGTCAGGCTCTGCTTTGGTGTTGTAATGGCTTACCAGTGCATTTCTTTTAATGGTGGAACTGGAGTGACAGTGAATGCATCATGTGACATTGTTGTGTCTGATTTGCTCACATTGTTGTCCCTTGATTGCCTACAATTCCTCTTTGGATCTTTCTCATAATCACATTTTTAGCTTTTGACTTACTATGAAGAAGTAGAAGCATGGGAGAATAAAAAAATCATCCTTCTAACTTGAGATGTGGTAAGGGGTTACTTTATTTTTGTCGGTCATGGGGCTCGAACTCTGGGCCTGAGCGCTGTCCCTCAGCTCTTCGGCTCAAGGCTAACACCCTACCACTTGAGCTACAGTGCCACTTCCGGTTTTCTGGTGGTTTTTATTGGAGATAAGAGTTTCACGGACTTTCCTGCCTGGGCTGGCTTTGAACCGTGATCCTCAGATCTCAGCCTCCTGAGTAGCTAGGATTACAGGTGTGAGCCACCAGTGCCTGGCACTGGGATTTCTTTGCTTTTTTAATGAAACTTGAGATGTTGATGTCTATTTTTTGCGGGAGAGCAGAGAGATCATTTTGGCATCAGGATTGTAGCCATGAGAGTCTAAGAGAGGGTGGCTATAAATGGCAGGGACTCTGGGACAGGAATGCTGGTTGACAGACTCCCCTTGAGCTGCAGCCTGTCATTAGGCCAAGCCACTTGGCTGTGTTTGAACTTTCAGTCCCTGAAATTTTGACTCTGAAAAGTAATTTTAACAATTTAATAAACTACATAATATGTTTTATAAGCTGAGGCGAATGATCTTAAGTATTTTGGTCTCTTTCATAACACAATGAACCTAATATTGGTAAAAATACAGATCTTCACTCATACCATAAAGAGAGGCTAGATTTAATAAGCAGTTATGAGCGTTGGCAGCTGCCTATCAGATTGTATAACTTGGGCTCCAGCATGCAGAGATAGTGTCAACTTACATTTTATCTCCCAAGTATTTTCAAGGCGTTTATTTTGCCTCGCTCTTCAGTTCCTAACCTCATACAAACAATATCATTGGCTGAATATTTTCCTCATAGCTAATTGGCCTAGGGGGCAATGGTAGAAGCCATTGTCTGGACTGATGGAGGTCAGAAATTAACACGTTTGTGTGGAGATAATGGAGTATATTAGTAAAGCAGTCATTCCAGGTAGTGAAAGAGTGCCCATTCTTTCCTGTGTATCCATGAATGATGAGGAAGGAACTTCTAGTCCCTGCCTTACATCCTGGTCTCTCACAGTGGAAGCAAACCAGTCCCTAAGTCAAACCAGACTATTAACATTTTTCAGACACAATTGTAAGACAGATGAATGGGTTATTCCACTTGTCAATTAAAAATGAAAGCCCACCAATTGCTGTTGTAAGATTAAATTCCAATTAGAAGATTGCATTTAATTCAGAAGCTATAACATTGTTTTAATGAATTCTGTTGTGGGTGACAGTTTAGGTGAGATAAATTTATATGGTGTAGGTAGATGTAAATTTATTGGATGGTGTTAAACATGTTACTTCATATATATTAGCTGTGAAATTTATTTCTTCTCTAGTTATGTCCCCAAGGAGGTAGAGTTAGAGGGAAAAACATATCTTCAAAGAAAGAAGCCCTTCTGTCCTTTCCAGTGCTTGCTCTAAACCTACTTTTTCTGAGTTTTATTTTTTTTTAAAAAAACCTGTTAAATTTCTGCATTAGCTGAATTTATGATTCTTAGTGTGTGCTATTTATAAAATGGAATATAGGCTTTATGATATAGGAAATTAGTCTAGGACGGAGACTGTGATCCAACTCTGTAATAAAGGTAATCTGCATTTAGATTGCAGATATTTTCCAAACCTCCCTAAACCTCTTCTGGGATTATGCACACATTTTTCTAGACATTTCAGTTGACTATACACTTCTCATGTAACGAGCAGGCTTTTTTTTTTTTTTTACATGACACCTATACAAACCTCTGCCTAAATCAAGGATAGCAAACATTCTTGACATACAATTTCCTCACTTCCTCTTCCTCTGCCCATTTCTGTGTCCTAACAGACATCATTAATTGATCATGATTGCTCTTCTACTGAGTGTCAATGTGGCCTCAGACTCATTCCCCCTTAATTAGGAAACTTTTTAGGTTCACCATTTATTTGGTTAAGGAATGGTAAAATGTATAAGGAAAGTGGTTTTGAAGCAGTCTTTTTAGTTCATCTTTGCATGAACTAAAACCAGATATAGGGCATATATCTGGTACACAGTTGGTGAACAGTCCTTGCTTGTTGTTTTAGTGAAATGGTCTTAAGTAGGAACAATTTTGGCAATAATCTGGTAGCACCATGATTAGTGCTTTGTTTCGTTTTCTTTTGTGGTATTGGGGGTAGACCTCAGGGCGTTGTGCATGTTGACAAGTGTTCTACCATTGAGCGACAACTCAATCCCTTTCTTTTTTTTTTTTTTTTTTGGTTGGTCGTGGAGTATGAACTCTGGGCCTGGGCGTTGTCCCTCAGCTCTTCAGCTCAAGGCTACCACTTGAGCCACAGTGTCATTTCTGGCTTTTTCTGTTTATGTGATACTGAGGAATCGAACCCAGGAACTTATGCATGCGAGGCAAGCACTCTACCACTGAGCCACCTTCCCAGCCCAACCCTTCTGTTTTTTGAGACAATGTCTTACTGTATAGCTGTGCTGACTTTACACATAGGATCCTATATCTCTGTCTCCTGATTGCTGGGATTGCAGGCATGCATTACAAAGTCCAGCAAGGGTTTTAACCACATATATGTAATTTGTTGCATGGTTTAACTTTTACCCTTTTCTAGTTTAGGTTTTGAGTGTGTGAAACATGACAATGTTGTGTTATTTTGTTTTTTCAGTTTCTATAACTTTGGAAAATATAAAGAGACTTTTTCTCACCCTTTTTTTACCTGTGTATGAACACAGGCTGTAACATAGCAAGGAAGTGGTGGTGTGAGAACCAGGCCTAGACTTTCACTCTGCCAGCGAAGTGTCTTTCTCCCAGGGAGGGGCGCCCCTCATGTGCCAGGTGCTGGCCGGTGCAGGGTAAATTTCCTACAATTTCCTTTTGCATATTAATCTTGCATTTTATCAATACTCTGAAGCATGCTGTACTAGGGAGGAAGGCATTCAACTATTATATTTCACACGTTATCTTCCGTGATGTAAAATTCTAGGAACTTAGACTACATTACGTGTTGTTTTTCAGAAAAATATTGTTTTCTGTTAACTTGGTTCAAGTGGGGCGCAGAGGCTAAGAGAAGGAAATTTTCAATTTGTCTGTAGGCAGGCTGCCAGCAGCCATTGAGAATTGCCATCCTTTGAATTCCTTCTTATAGAAAAATGAGCAATTAGCATGTGTAGGCTATCACTCAGTTAATGCACATTTTAATTTCCTCTGAGGGTGCTATTATTTATTTGTGTTGGTCAACCAGAATTCTGGCAAGTGATTACAGGTGAAGGTATGGGCCATTGACCAGGTAACGCTCGTTTGTTAGGTGATATGGTTGACCTCAGTATAGCATGGCAGAATTAACAGGCTTTGGCCAGGTCCTCTTCTGATCTGGGCTCGTTCCACAGAATGCTGTGCATCTTCTTCTAAGTGACTGGAACAGGCTCATGAGATGGAATCTTTTTGTATGCCTCCTGTGGTATATGAGATTTTAGTCATGCTTATAACAGTCATAGCAGACATTTATTGGGTTGCACTAGCTTAAGTATCACAGTGGTTATCATTTCATCTTAGCAGAACCTCTGTGTTGAAGATAGTATTATTCTGGATTTATTGTTGGGGCAGGAGCTCAGTGCTGGAGTCCCCCGTTCACAGTGCTCCCCCCATTCACAGTGCTCCCCCCGTTCACAGTGCTCCCTCCGTTCACAGTGCTCCCCTGTTGAACAGCATGAGAAGTCGGTTTCACCCCATGTAGGGTCAGCTTCAAAGTCTTTCATCCATTTTCTCATCTTCAAGTCCTTTTGTTTGATTCTGCCAGGAAGACTTTATAGTTGATAATTGTCATGATGAAGGAACTTGAATCCAACTCTGAAACTCCAAAACTGAAGCCTAATATATATATAATTGTGTGTGTGTGTGTGTGTGTGTGTGTGTGTGTGAGGGCAGGAATGGAGCTTGAATTCATAGCCTTGTGTTTGCTAGGCAGGTATTATAGCACTTTGGTTTAAGGCCCCAGTCTTTTTTGCTTTTATTTATAATTTTCAGATAGGATCTTCTGTTTTTTCCCAGGCTGGCCTCAAGCTGTGACACTACTGTACTACCTCCATCTTCTGAGTAGCTGGGATTATGGGTGTGTGCCACCATGCCCGACTTCCACAATTTCTTTTAAAAAGTATTTGTCTTTTATTCTCCTCTCCATCTACTGTCCTCCCATGATCCTGCCACCAGACTCAGTGTGAGTAGACTCTGGTCCCCTTTTGAAGTGTAGATACTCCTGGTGCTGACTGCCCCAACAATTGCTTTTCCTCCTTGATCTCAGGAAGAGAGTCACACAGCGACAGCAGCTCAGCTGTGCAAGAAACGAAGACCTTAATGCGGAGGCCTGGTGACCCGTGGAGGCAAGGCAGTCTTGTTCCTTTGCTTGGTCATTTGGTCTCCTTGTCCTTGGGCTAGCCATCTGTCCTTTTGGACAGAATTTCACCAGAAAGTGTACTCTTCAGTTTTACTGTTGACTTGTTTACTGTTAGCATCATATACATTTTGGCATTATTATTTTTTTTTTTTTGTCGGTCGTGGGGCTTGAACTCTGGGCCTGGGCGCTGTCCCTCAGCTCTTCAGCTCAAGGCGAGCGCTCTACCACTTGAGCTACAGCACCACTTCCGGTTTTCTGGTGGTTTATTGGAGATAGGAGTCTCACGGTCTTTCCTGCCCGGGCTGGCTTTGAACCGCGATCCTCAGATCTCAGCCTCCTGAGTAGCTAGGATTACAGGCGTGAGCCACCAGCGCCCGGCTTCATTTTGGCATTATTAAGGGAACTTTTTTCTCTTTGCATTTAAAAAACCTACCTATTTGAATCCTGAAAAATAAAACGATGTCATTTGTGTTTTTTTTTTCTTTTTACATTATATTCAGAGAAGAAGTAAAGTCAGAATGCAGATCATGAAAGTTCTAGAATCTGGCTCATGGCTTGAAGGAGCTCCTTTATACTCTTGTCTGTACTTTTTTTTTTTTTTTTTGGTCCGGTCATGGGTCCTGAACTCTGGGCCTGGGCACTGTCCCTCAGCTCTTCAGCTTACTTTCCGCCTCTTTTATCCTTAAAGAGGTGTGTGTGCTGGGGAGGGGCCCGGGGGGAGGAGGGTGATCTAGCACATTCTGTAGTCTAGTGCCTCTGCCAACCCCAGCTGTTGGTATAATTGCATTCAGTGGAGTCCCAGGGCAAAAAGGGGTCTCACCTGATCATCCCAGCCTTGAGCTTACTTTCAGGACCGCATAGTCACACATAGCTTAACTCGACTAACTTGGGAGATGATGGTAGCTGACTTAGTACAGTATATATAACAGGTCAGGGGGCTTATAATACATGGATTAGAGATTTTCCCTCTAATTCTCCTGTGGGCAGTACTCCAGGGAAGAAGAGGAGACCCCAGCCTAGCAACCTTCAGATGGGAGGGAATTGCTTCCTTCCATGGTCCCAAGTCCTCAGGATTGTGTTTTTCCCTGGGGTGATGATCTGTGGACTGCTTAAGAAGGGTTTTGCATATAGATGTAGGCCTGCAGCCAGCTTAGGAAAGTACAGGTCTCACTAATATTGTAACTCTAGCCATCTGAGCCTCTCCTTCTAGTCTTAGTTTCCTCATCTGCCATTGGCAGTGACAATTCCACCACCATGGTTGGACTGGTACATGTGTGAAAATACCCTCTTGACACCAGCCACCAGGAAGCAGCAGCGAATGCTCCAGGTGTCACTATTTGGTGAATAAAGTTTAAAAGCTGATAGAGCCTCAGAAATGCTGTTGGCAATATTTTTTTAAAAATACACTTAAGAAATCAGTATTAGAGTTTTTACATAGATGTTTGAAAAGAGAATTCTGTCATCACAGTGTACCAGAGTTGACAAGTGTAAATATGCAGTTAGACGGTTTCAAGGAACGTGTATTATTTACTGATCAATGCAGTGTCTCCTTTGGAGCCATTACACTCAGTCATTTCCTGTCAATCTCTCTGCACTGTTATAATCGGTCTATGGATATGCATATTAAAGTAGAAGAAAGTTATTGTGCATGTGTGGTGGCAGCTTTTTAATTAATAATGTTGCCGCTTTAAAAAAGTTATCAGGCTAGTTGACTCTTAAGGTGGCTAATAAATAGTCTGTAGAATTGTATGGGAAATGAGGAGAACTGAAACCCCTCAGGCTCATGGAAAATGAGGCCCATTGGGTGGGCATCTGTGCCAGAAGACACTGGCCCTGTTATTAAAGGAGGAGCTTTTTATCTGGTCCTCTTGCTAGGTACAGAGGGCTTCCTTATGTTCCTTTTTTTTCTACTATTACTCTATGTTTTTAAAAAGGCATAACTGAAGAAAAGTTTGTGCATATACATGCATTTGGGAGACTAAACTGAGATGTCTGCCTGCATCAAGGATGGGCAAACCTTTGCTAGAACCAGGCAGACAGGAAGTAGTGTTAGACTAGGAAGCCACCTGGTCAGTTACAGCTGGTTGCCTCCTTACTCTGGTTCAAAGCAGCCTGGAGACCTTATGTAAATGAGTGGGCGTGGCTGTATTCCAGTCACATAGTACAGACTTTGGGATTTGAATTTCATATGATTTTTACTGTTACTGTGCAATAGTAGCATTTGCATTTTCCTTTTTCCTTTAAGAGTAAAAGGTTTTTTTGTTTGGTTTGGTTTTGGTGTTTAGAAGGCAATGTGGCTTTGGACAGCTATGGGCTCCTAGTCAGCCAGGCCCTCATTTTCTGGAATAGAGTATTAAACTGAGCTGAGGATTGCGGGGGGGGGGGGGGGGGGGGGGGGGGGGGAGGGGGATGTTGGTGTGTTGTTCTCTTTCTTTTCCCTTGATGCCTTGCTCCTTAGTTTCTGATGAGACCTCCTGTAGGATTTGTCAATTAAGGGTGAGTCCCCCCCTCCTTCATGGAACGCAAGAGATGTAAGTAGTTAGAAGCGAGGTTGGGTTGAAAGATAAAGAGAAAACAAATCATACAAGAGAAGTGGATTTAGGGCACTAAGGTCAGATCTCTGTTCTCTTCAAAACCAATGCTTACAGCGCTGTGTACTGCACCAGCACCTTTAAGACAAATTTCCTAGGAGATGCAAAAAAAAGAGTTGTTATTGTTGTTTTTTAAGATAGTTATTTATTTTAAATATATTCATTATAAAACGTGTCAAAAATAGAATTAGCACATTAAGTCTGATTTCTCATACACTCTTGCTTAAATGGAGCGTTTAATAAACATTTCTGAGATTTAAAGAAAAAAATGGAATTATTGTTCGTGTAGTGTGGTTTTTGGGTACAGCCACGCTGTTGAGGTTAGAAATGGAAAATTTTCTGCTCCGTGTCCCTGAACGTACCTTGAGGCCAGAGTTGCAGGAAGAGAAGTGTTAATACGTGTCCATTGAGAGAGATCAGAAATGAGGCTGGGCATTCTGGTGCAGTTTCGCCCCCCACATTCAGGGGATATCTTAATGTTTTAATAGAAATGGATGGGGAAGTCCCAGCAGGAGAAACAGGGAGGGGTACATGTGGGGACCAGGCATTTTCAGAACATGGATGCCTGAGGAGAAAGGAATGTCCTGGTGGCTGAGGAGATGGCTGGACGCCCAGCCAAGAAAGAGAAATAGAAAGAATAGGATAATCAAGAGGAATATTTTCTTTCCTATTCTTTTCTTTTTTCCCTTCCTTTCTCCTTCCTCCTCTCTGCTCTTCCCCTCCCTTTTCTTTCCCTTCTCTCCTTTCATGACTTTTTTTTGAGGTTGCATTTTATTTTTAATATCTTTATTATCTTTAGTTATACAAAGGCGTTAGTTGCCATTCAACAAAGCAGTTTATGAATACAATGCGTCTTGATCATCTGCATGTGGTATAAACTCAGAGCCTTATATACCCTACCACTTGAGCCATGCTCCTAGTACTCTTTGCGTTTGTTTATTTTTCAGATAGAATCTCATGTTTTTGTCTGGAGTTGTCCTCAGATACAGAGAATCTGTATCTGCCTAGGATCCCAGTTACGTCCCACCACACCAGGTTTGTTTTTGAGATAGGGACTCGCTAATTTTATTTGCCCAAGGTGGTCTACCTCCTGAGCAGTTGGGATTAAAGGTTTGTATGACCATTCCTAACCCCAGGCATATATCTTTTTCCAGTATTGTGATAAAGCTGACTTGGATATACTGGGAAGTTTCTGATTGGTAACAAGCCAGAATGTGTGAATCAAGGTATTGTTACTCTAGTTGGAGAATAAACACCCAGAAAAGATGAGCATCTCTGAAGCAAATACCAAAATTAGAATAGTAGGAAGGAGAGTACACAAAGGTAGATGTGCATGGAGAGCTTTGCACATGGCTTATCTGCTTTTGTTTTTTAATGAAAAACAAATATATTCTAGGATCCGAGGCTAAGATGAAAGTCTAGATTAATAAGAATCAATAGCTAAGTGTGGTGATTAAGAACACAGGATATTAGTCAGACAACTTGGTTTTAAATCCTGGTCCTGTCAATTAATAACAGTATAATCTTGGAGGGAGGGGGGGCGGAGATCTCTCTGAAACTCAGTTCCTTCAGTTGTATAATGTTAATTACTAGCATATAACACAGGAAATTGTAGAATTCAAAAGAGAAGCAGAAAGAAAAGCATTACATATAGTAAATTACCAGTAAACAGCAGCTACCTGTTTGTCCTATTAGTCCTAAAGAAAAAAAAATAGTCTCTTGGGTATTCAGGATGTCAGGATGTGAGCTTTATATGTATATTTCTATATTTTATTTTTTGATATACATCATTTACATTCACATATTTCTCTTTTTTTCTTAATATATTTTTATCATAAAGATGCTGCACAGAAGGGTTACAGTTAACATGAGCGAAGTAATGAGTCGATGTCCTATCGAGCATTGTTACCCCCTCCTTTTTTTCCCCTTACCATCCCTTCCCTCCCCACCTCCCCAACTTCTCCCCCGCCCAAAGTTGTAAAGTTCATTTTCAACATACTGTCTTGAACATCTCATTGTTACAATGGTTCATCCTGTATCTTTATTTCAGCTTTTTGTGATTTCCCTTCCCCTCCCCAAATTGGAAAAATGTATATACAAGATGCAGGACACTGTAATCAAATAGAGTGACTACAGGGGTTGTACCATGGGGAAAGAACATACAAAGAAACAAACAAAAATTACATAGTACATTAAAAAGAACAACAAGAAAGATAAAATTTCTTGTAAAATATTTCTTTTTTTTTTATTGTGAAAATACCGTACAGAGGGGTTACAACTACATGGGCAAGGTAATGAGTACATTTCTTATCAAGCATTGTAGCCTCCTTCTTTGTTTTCCCCTTCCCATCCCTTCCCATCTCCCACCCCCTACCTCTCACCCCCCCCCCAAACTTGTAAAATATCTCTTGACAGTCTGTATTCAAGGGATGATTGTAGTTTACTGCCCAACCCCATGTATTTTGTATGTGATATTGTGTGTGTTGTGACTCAGGGCATTTGAATAGCTGGACTGTATTTGAATAACTCTGGGGTTGGTGAACTTGAATCTTCAAGGAAACCCATTACACCTTTGGACTAACCCTCAGGGCTTGGAAGTTCTTTTTTACATTGGATCCAGATCTCCAAATCATGGACTTCCAACCTGATTATTTGCTTTGGTGCCTTGAGAGTCTATAAAAAAAACATTTCTTCTACCTAGCAACTTGTCAGAGATTTGAGAGTACTTTCCCAGACCCTTCTTGAGCCTTCTCTGGACTTACAGCTCCTCCTTTGGTAGACCATCCTCTCTCCTGCTTCATTTTTGTGTCCTGTGGCAATCCTGGCAATTTCCCATAGCCCCAGTCCCTCAAGAGGAATATTTTGGTGTATGTACCACATTTCTATAGAATTTGCGTGAAGGTGCCTTTTTCTTTATCATTTGGAAGTGAAATGTTTTGACTTTTCCTTAAACCACTTCCTAAATTTCAAATCTGGGAAGCTGGCACTTAGAGAGACTGGTGATTAAGAATGGTAAATTCTCATCCAGATCCCAAGCTTGCTGGAGCAGACTTGTCTCTGTCTTGGGCCAGGTTTTCATACCTGAAGCCATAGTTTAGCGTAAACCGGCCACTGTGCTCCAGCCTCTGCAGTGGCTGTCAGTCATTCTGTCCGTCCTCACTTTTGTGAGCCTCTTACTATATTTCTCCCTATTTGGGGGTAATAAAATTTGACATTTAGGAGACTTGGTTTAGAAGAGCTTATAGGGAAGATGTTTAGATGTACACAATCAGGATTATGCATTCGTAAACCGTATCCTTATGCTATCTGATGTCTGTCTTCTGCCTAAGAAATGATGGAGTTTTCTGGACTCCTTCACTTTCTCCTTTGTTTCCTGCATTTAAATTGTGAACTAACATATCAATTATTCCCCTCCTCTCTCGGATAATCTACTTTTATTTCATTGAAAGAATTAAAACCTCACTGTGGTAGAGTTCCCCCGACCCCCCACCCCTGCCTCAGACATTAAGGTAATACGCTTCATGTTCTTTTCTCCTTTCCAGAGGGACTTTCCTTCCTCTTCCTTTTGCTCCTCCCAGTACGATTCCCAGACAGGAAGCCAATCACAATGTTATCGGCAATAAAAAAAGAAATTTCAAAATCCATCCGTGGGCATGGAGATCTGGAAGGATGGCTGGGTGCCGCCTATGAGTCTTAACACATTTCCTGAACATGGAGCTTTTACCATGGCAACAGCCATGTCACATGACACACTGGTGACACATGTAAGGTGCTGCCACAGCTCATCCCAGGTTGCACGCCTGTGAGTCATTGTTTCCACTGACACAGTGACTACTGTAACTTGCAGTTGGAAGGGTCCCTGGTTTTCAGTGCCATTAATGCAGGCTGACGCCCATGGCTCATGGAGGGCTCAGGAAGACACGAGTAAACAAATAGTGTGTGCTGCAAACATTGCCTTCATTAGCTTTGCAGAGAAATACTTGTTCATCAGTCAACCTTCCTGCCTGTTACACCCTCTTGTTCTTTTTATATTTTTTCCCCTTTTGAAAGCATATTTTGTTGTTAACACCTTAGAAGCTTGAAGCATAGTTTTTATTTCTAATCCTGGTTGTGCCCATTTCCACTTGGCAAACTCCACAGGAGAGTTCACGGTAGCCCCTTTTACATGTTTATTTATATTTTTCACATGGAGATTTACTGATGGATGCATGATTCTGGGAATACACTTTTCTCCTTATGAGATATATGGAATACACCAATCAGAACGTGGTATTATAGGTCCATTGCTCACGTATAGGGGTTTGAAGGTGATATGTTTTCAACAGAGTATTTTAGCAGTCCAAGATGGGTAATATGTTAGCATATTTTAATTTGTGAGTGATGCGGTGGATGATTAAAAGAGTAGATATGGAATCTGGAAGACATTAGAAAGATGTCAAGGACAGACAGATTTTGATTTGTAGCCTAATGAAATATTTTGCCAACTTTTAACGATTTTTTTTTCTTGAGAGGAGAACTTTAATCATTTGCTTGTGTTTCTGGCATGGTGAGGTTATTCCTGTTTCTGTTCCATCGTGAATCCAAAGTGAAAATGGGGTAATTTTTAATTAGCAAAATTATAAAACCATTTGCAGCCAAATGTTTCTTGTCTTGTATAAACTGTGATGTTTCACATTTTACTTTAATCAGTTTAGGAAATTTCATCCTGAAAATCTATTTCAGTTGCTGCTTTATGTATAGATACAGATTCTCAATATTAGAAATTACTTTGTAATATTCTCTCCTAGCTTTACTTGAAAATGTGGTTTTTGAGGCACATGCACTGCTAGTTTCTGTTGTAGAGGTTTTGTGGTTACCTTAGTTGGAGATAACACTAAAAGTCTCTCCTGCCTTGTGATTCTAAGACTAAATATCATCCTAGAGGCTTAGAAGCAATTCCTGAGCCTTAGGCTCAGAAGTGTTTCAGTTCAGGTTATACAAGTCGTTGTTGGGATCAAAATGTTACACTTTTACTTTATATTATACATATGAGAACGGAGAATGCTTTAAAAATGTGTGTGGGGGGGCTGGGAAGGTGGCTCAGTGGTAGAGCGCTTGCCTTGCATGCATGAGGCCCTGGGTTCGATTCCTCAGCACCACATAAGCAAAAAGAAAAATGTGTGTGTTTGTGTGTGTGTGTGTGTGTGTGTGTGTGTGTATGTGTGTGTTTTAAGAAATGAGAACTATGAGCCAAGACATGGCAGCCTACACATCTATTCCCAGACTTTTTCATTTTACTGTGCTTGAGTTACAGTTGCTTGTGAGGTTTTCACATGTTCTGGGCGCTCATTAGACCCATACTTGGAAATGAAAGAATTCTATGGAAATGAGAAGAGATTAAGTGTTCAGAATTTGAGGATCTGACGCCTTGCCTGAGACCCTTCCAGTTCTTTAAACCTTTACATTTGCTAGGTGGCTGGGAGGGAGAACAAAATTTTGTGCTCTTTCTCTTGGATCCTCTTGAGGGCGCTGTGTCACACCCTCGTATTGCACCGTTGTTGCCAAAGGAAGATGGTGGAACTCAGCCAGAGAAAACTGTATCCATGACTCCAGCTCAAGGCTATACAAAGACCCTCATCTTTAGACATTTTTTCTTGGAACCCCAAATGCATGTCTTACCAAGCACAACAGGGAGAATGAGATGTGTCAATAATATCCTTCAGATAGTAATTTTCTAGGGCTTAGAGTTCCTGGGATGTGTCATAGACCACCATAGAATCACTGTTGATGGAACTATGAATAAGGACAGGAACCTTAATTTTAAACAAACGCACTGAAAAATCTGATTAACAGGTGAGTGATAGTTTTGTCTAGAATTGGAGGAGGCAATTGTAGTTTTACAGATGAAAACTATGTGTATTTCCTATCTAGATCTAGTAGAGACCTTGCGTGTAGAAATAAATATAGCCAGCTTTGATAATATTGACAGTTCTCTGAAAGAGAATCATACATGTTTCTTTAGCACAGTTCTTACAGAATGGCACTTTTCTGTGCCCTTTTCCATGACCAGTGCTAGTTCCCTGGGCCCACACAGATCTGGTCGTCCTGGCTTGGAACCCTGCAATCAATGACTTTACATACTAGATGTCAGAGAGCATTGTATAGCAGCATTGGATGAAACACATCATTAATAGTAGATTTATCTATTGCTTTTAAAAATTGTTTTAATATGGCTAGTGGAAATGTTTAAGTTACATATACGGCTTACTTTATAATTCTGTTGGGTAACATAGAGTTGGTTTTTTTGTTGTTGTTATCTTTATTTTTGATATTACTGGGATTTGAACTCAGAAATTTGTACTTGCCAGGCAGGTTCTCTATCACTTGAATTGTACCTTCAGATCTTTTTATGTCAGCTATTTCCCATGAAAAGTTTTATGCTCCCACCCCCTCCCTTTCCTCCCCAAGGCCTTGCTTCTACCATAATCTTTCCATCTAAAGCCTCTCGCATAGCTGGAATCATAGGCACACACCATCATGCCCAAGTACTGGTTGAGATTGGGTTCTTGATGACATTTTGCTCTGGCTGGCCTTAAGTTAGGATCCTCCTGATCTCTGCCTCTTAAGCAGATGGTATTACAGGTGTGAATTGCTGTGCTGTGCTATAAATGCAGCAAACGAGAAACATTCCCTTGTGGATTGTCATCTGATTATGAACAAACAATTTCCAGTCGTTTCTCTTTCATGTACAACATGCATAGTTGAAGAATAGTGATGTCAGTCATTGAATTATCACCAAATCTATTTTTCAAAAGCTGTCTGCCATGTTGTTATTTGGCCCTGTGCATCACAAACTGGGTTGGCATCACATCATTATTATTACATTGGAATAATAAACTCTTCCCTTCTATCCATGAAGAGACACTTTTTTCCTTTGAATAGGAAAAGACATTTTATAGTTGAGCACTGGTGTCTTACATCTGTAATTGTAGGTACTCAGGAGGCTGAGATCTGAGGAATGCAGGCAGGAAAGTCTGTGAGACTCTTATCTCCAGTTAACCATCAGAGAACCATAAAGGGTTCTGTGGCTTAAAGTAGTAGAGCACTAGCCTTGAGCAAAAGAGCTGAGGAACAGCACCCAGGACCCAAGTTCAAGCCCAGGACTGGAAGAGAAAAAAAAAAAAAAGGAGAAAAGGCTTTTTATATGGCCAGATTTCTGCGATGTTTATTTATTTAATTTTAATCCAGAGCTTCATAAATGGTAGGCAAGTGCTGTACCATTGAGCTATATTCCACAGCCCTCCTGTTAAGATTTTTTTTCATGTTTGCAATGACACTTCTTGCATATTAGGTCTTCTTTGATGTGGGCTTCCAGATGGCTCCTTCCACATGTTAACATTTACCCTCCTCTCCCCGTCCCCTTGCCATTAAGATGTGTTTTGGTACAAATGTTAAGGATGAAACATAGTTTCTATACTAATCATTACCTTTAAATTAAAAAAAAAGAAGCAGCAGCAGCCTAGCTGCTCCCTCCATGAAGTTTGACTATCTTAGCTAACACCATAAAACTGCTGCTGAGAGATGGGGAAGTGGCTTCCACTTGCCAGGGTGGGACGCATGGAGATAGCTTGGAGGAGAGATGATGGAAGGTTTGCAGAGGGCGTGAGGATGTCTGAGATGGATATGGCCCTGCAAGGGCCAGGTGGAATAGGAGTTGCAGTGGGGAGCTTGGAGGAGGACAGGGGATGCCCGCCAGCGGAAGGCATGGACAGAGAATATAAGGACTTCCCATTTGGAGCCTGCCTGGGGGAGGTGATGGCAGTTTGCTTACAGAGAAGGGTGGGAGACTCCCAGAGGAACAGTGTTGGTCCAGATTGGTCTGGAGCTGTAGATGGTTGACCAACTTCCCGCAATTTGGAGATGATGGTGAGAATTTGATCTAGAAATACCCAGGTGACAGTCAACAGTTAATCTTTGTTTTAAAAAAAAAACCTCTTGATCACATTTATTAGGAGTAGTAACAATCGGTGGTGTTCTAGGTCTTTTATGGCTAATTAAATATGGTAAAGGATTTTTATTTTATCATAAATAGGCTATACTTAAGCAGTAAAGGGAAAAATAATTCTCTCACTATTATGGGACAGCAACAACAAAAATACCTGAGAATTTTACCATATTTATTTCACGTAAATACATGATTTTAATTGTGTGTTTATTACTTTGTAGCCTGCTTTCTTTTCTTACCATAACAACTATTTCTTACTATCATTCTGACTGAGTACAGATGATCCATTCACTGTTTGGGTATTTACTAGGTGCCTGCTCCATGCTGGTGCCTACTCCTTGCCAGGACTTGCTTCGTGTCTTTGAGATGACATTTTTCCCTTGTATAGGGCTTGCTAATTGATGACTGTGTTTCTCCCATCAGAGCACCACCCCTGTTTGAGACATAACAGTTCTTGTGTGTGCTATATCTTGCAGGGTACTTGACATTCAGGTGTGTACCCAGTTGTTATGACAAACAGTTCTTGATACCATCTCCACCCCTCCCTTCCCCCCACCTCCCCTTGCCCACTTCCAGTTGAGTATCACTGGCTTCCATTGTAGTTTTGTTAACTGTTTTTCTCTTTAGGACTTTTTTAGGTAGATTTCCTTCAGTTCTTTTCCTTTCTTCTGTGTGCTCAGGAGGGAAGCGTGTGACAGCAATGTATCAGTTGTGTTTCTGACCACCATGTCTTGTAGAACACAGGTGATATTCCATGTGGTTACTCTTGAGAACACTCTAATCGTAGATTTAGGATTAATAACTTGGCAATATTTGGAGGAAAACTATATCACATAAAGGGAGACACAGCTGAATGAATGTCCTTTTCGGTTTTGTTGGTTTCTTTCTTTCATATCTCTTCTGTCCACTGATCCCAAAGAAGTACATTAAGGATATTGTATTGGATAGGATTTGAAGTCTCATAATTGGGGGTTTGGAGGCATGGCTCAGGTGGTAAAGCTCCAGCTAGTGAGCAAAAGCATCAGATACCAAGTTGGAGTCCCTGACTCCAATAACGATGACAACAGAAATGAAGTCTCGTAATACAGAATTTCACATCAAAGTCTAACTAGCTGTGTATTTTCAGGGGAGTTATTCACATGGTTTTCTGTGTGATGGCAGAGTTGCTCTGTTACCTCAAACAGGGATAAACACAGGCTGTGTGTTCATAGTTTGAATCATTTGTTAGCTGTCCAACCCTTTTTATAACTTATTTTCCTGTTGTAAGCCTTAATTTCCCCATCTGAGAAATGGGATTTCTTAATGGTACTTGGGATTGAACTCGGACCTTTGTGCTTGCTAGGCAGGTGCTGTAGCGTTTGAATCATTCCATCACCTTTTTTTTTCAGGAAGGGTCTCATGTCTTTACCATGCCCTTGAACCTACCATCCTCTGACCTCAATCTGAGAGAAACTGGGATTGTAGGTATGAACCACCTCATCCAGCTGCTCTAGATTCACCTTATTTTCTTACATGGGGAATAATTGAGGTAGCCAGCTCACCAGGACAGTGCCACCATATGAATGTAGTTGGATCATCGGTACTGCTTGGTAATGCTTATCCCAGGGTAAGCAGGATTGTATAGTCAGGTCCTCTGTGTTGCCTCATTTTGTGCCTTTCCAAGTCTATACCTTTCTGCTATGTTTATCCTTGGGGGTTATGGCAATTAAAATGAGTGCGACAGTATTCTTGTGTGCTCTTCTTGGTTTGTTCTCAGAACTTGGGCTCCCAGGTGGAGTATGAGTTGGTTTCAGATAAAAATGGGATAAAATAGGAAAAAGTCTTGCCTCAAGTTGGATCGATAACCTTTCCTGCATTGGAATAGCATGTGTTAAGTGGAACCAGTACCCAAAATATTATTTGGAAAGCATCGCTTTAAATGTGCCATCAAGAAAGAAGGGGAGCCATTTGGTTTCATGTGTTTTTCCAAGTTTGCCAAACCCTCTTGGGCCAACTGCTTTGTATGGTTTGGGTGGCTGTTTCTCGAGAATGAGCAGTTCTGCATCTTCTGTCTTGAAAAGCCTAAGTCATTATTCCCTGTAAAGAGCAATGGACCATTCTCAAATGGAGAAATTCAGATAACCAGAGTAGAATGATTTCGGGTACATGCAAAATCCTGACAAAAAGGTATGCTCTTCACCAAATAGGTATTTCATACTTAAACTCCTCCCCCGACAAAAAAACATGACTCTCATGGCAATGAAGCACATAATACCTAATGAAAAACAATAAAACCTACATTCTAGCATGTACTTTTGGTGACTCACTGGCTTCTTAATAAAATGTAGCTGTAATTACAGTGGTGTGTCTTCTATCATTAGGCCAACTGTGGGGAGAAGTGAAGGAAAACTCTACTAATAGAGTTGTGGAACAAATTCAGATAAACTTTAAAACTTGAGAGTCACCTGGTGTTTGCTGTGGATCTGGTCAGATGGAAGCCTTTTTGAGTCCTCAGTATGATTCTGGCGTTTTCATTCCGTTCCCTGAGCAATTTCATGGAGCCTCACCTCTGTGCTGTGTTCTGAGAGCCTTGTAGCACTGATATTTCGTCGTGTAGAATGGACACACAGCATGCTGAGTCCCTGACAGTACTGATGTAAGGGTGAGCTGTCTCGTTTTCACCTTTGTTTTTTGCTTTGTTTTTTTGTTTCTGTCACTTCCGTATTTTAAACTTGTATGTCTAGGATAAACATAAACTTAGGCAGTTTTCCATCTGCGTTGAAAATAGATGGAACATTTCATTCCTGTAACTTTATCTCAAAGTAAGCTCTGTAGTACTTTTGAGTTCTATGTAGAAAAGGCTAGAAGGTGTATGTACTCAAAACTTCCAATACACCAGTCTGGATAACTATTAGTGGGGTATAATATTTTTATGTTTGACGTAGGAGAAAAAGTCTTTAAGCTATGACATGGTATTACCGCCATTGATAAACCCCAAAATCACTTGTTCCTAATCTTTTCCTTCATAGAATTTGTCAAGGTTTGTAAATATGTATGTGTGTGTGCGCGTGTGCAGTGCATGCATGCGTGTACTCTAGTGTGTGCACTCATTGTGAAGGTTCCTCTCTGGGCTGTGAAAGCACAGACAATTCACAGGAACATGCAGTGAACAGATGTTGGACTAGTGTTGTGGCTTTGCAAACAAGTCACAATGATGATGATGATGATGATGATGATGATGATGATGATGACGACCACCATGACCATGACCACAGAATGATAACAATGATGACAATGATAGTGGCTTGCCTATAGTTAATGTTCGAATACAACAAGATCGTTTTTTTTCTTTATGTAACACGGGTTCTCTTACTTGAACTTTGCCATATTTCTTTAGGTAGTCTCTCTTTGTTCTTCTTCTTATAGAGGTAGGAAGCAGAGACTTAGGCAAGGTCTAGAACAAAATCATGGCACCCTGGCTGTAAGTGCCTTCCCACTCAGGTCTGCCTGCCTGCCTCACCTGCCATTGGAGACTAGCTGCCACACTGGGATATTGCCATTTATAAGATCTCTCAGCCTTATTCCTCCAATGCTATTGCTGACAAAATAGCTTTCAACAGTATCACTCCCTGTAACAGTGAAAGGTGTTTTCCAAAAGAAACCCATCGGGGTGGGACTAATCATTAAGAAAGAATTGCGTCTGAGCAACAACAATAATAACAATAATAAGAACACACATTATCGTTGCTGTGTAGCAAGTGTACTGCTAATGCTAAGCTCATCTATGTATTGATAACTCTGCAAGGTAGATGTTTCGTTAGTCCTTTTTCACAGATGAGGAAACCGAAGCTCCAGAAAGCAAACAGAAGCTAAATAACTTACATAGGCCCCATTGCTGGAATGTCAGAGACATCAAGTTGTTAAATCACTTTACAAGTTCTTTCCGAAGGATTGTAGGTATTGGGGGCTCACAATATCCTTTCTCATCTTTTGGTATTTGCATTTTTAAAAGCCCATAAAGTTTGAAAAGAGGAGGCAGGTGGAGGAGAACCAGCATGCACACATATGCCACTCCTGTGAGTTCACATTTGTCTGTTGACCCTGTGTGAGGCTAGCGCCATCCTGCAGACACTCAACTGCTTGTAAGTGGTGCTTTGAATTTTGTCTCCATGCACATGACCACAGAACTTGCAGGGATGTGGGTTAACCGCTGCACGTCCTCTGGTGCAAAATGCACATGAGGGAACTGAAACTTGAGAAAGTTCCAGAGAGAAAGCTGGCTCCTTGTTGCTGTTGGGCTGTAGCTTTCCTGGTTGTTAGCTCTCTGGCTTCCAATTATGGTTTTTGCTTCTCTTCCCCCTCATTAAATTCAGCAAGAGAATAGATGCTCTACTCTGATCATCAACGCCCAGTGAAGATTTCATAATTACCAATCAGTAATTAATCTGAATTTCAGTGTGTGCTAAATCACTTAGATGCGATTCTCTTCATCACACTCCCAATTTGAATCCCAAGAATGACTCAAATTTGCTTCTTTCCTCAGTTAAAATGGAAACAGTTTGGCAATGGTGTCTTTGAGGGCTTTACAAGGAGGTGACTTAGAAGGGGGTGGCTTTCTGGGAAAGAGATTAAACTATAGACTAGTCCTAACTGTGTTTTAAATAATGCTGACATATTTTGTTGATGCTGGCTATTTTATTTGATTGCTCTCTGTTCTGAAGTCTTCTCCTTTTTCCTGCTTTGAAATCTGTTGGTTACTATGGAAACAGTGTTGTTTTGGGTTTGGGTGGAGCTGTATCCACAAATGCGGTATAAAAGTCATTTATAAAATGGGTTAATATTTATTCTGGCTGGGCATATATGGAACTTGATGTAATGATAATCATGATCACACATGCAGAATAAATTTGCACTTTTATTGTTATTTTCTTAGTCTGTCTAAATGTGTGCCGTTTTGCTTGGAATGCGCTCTCATTTCCTCTCTGATTTGGATATTGCCATTTAAAAGCCAACACCCAGCGCCAGCAGAGCAAAGTGGAGTGGTTGAGAGTTGTATGGGCTCCGCAGGGCTCCCACAGCCATGAGGGCTCATTTGTTCCGGAGAGGCTTCTGGGAAGGTCTCTTCCCATCCTACTTGAGTGTCTGCTGTCTAGCCTGGTCCTGCTCCTTCTCCTTCTGCTTTCTCCCTCCTCAGTATTGTGAGCCCATCTGGTGCCTCCCCATCCCATTCATGCTTGTGTGAGCAGAGAAGTGCAGTCATTAAGAACCTCACAGGAGCCAGGCGCTGCTGGCTCACACCTATGATCCTAGCAACTCAGGAGGCTGAGATCTGAGGATCGTGGATTAGAAGTCAACCTGGGCAGGAAAGTCTATGAGACTCTTATCTCCACTTAACTACCAAAAAAAAAAAAAGCCAGAAGTGGGTAGGTCAAGTAGTAAGACATTAGCCTTGAGCAAAAGAAGCTCAGGGACAGAGGCCAGGCCCTGCATTTGAATTCAGGGCTGGTAAATGAGGGTATAATGAAAGATGAAGGCCTAATGATACATCCAGGTTCCAGCTGGAGGCTGAGGGAAGGGATCCATGGTAAGGATGGAAGGTATGGCTGTCGACAGGTTACAGAGGAGAAGCTCAGGGTATGTATCTTTGGGAGCAGTGGTAAGAAGTCTTGTACGGAGCTGTTCTCCACAGTGCACTGAGGCATGGAAGAGCACGGCAAGGGTCTGTGAAACGTGGCCATTGTTGGCTTTTAAACACGAAAGGAGACTGAGGCAGGAAGATTGAAAGTTCAAGACCAGCCTGAGCTACATAGTAAGACCCTGTTCCAACAAAACAGAAGCAATGACAGGAACAGAATGCAATGCCAGGAGAACATCATTCACCACTTAAAGAAAAAAGGTGGGGTCATTTTCCTTCATTGTGCCCCGTGGGCCCCACACTAGTCCTGGGGCTTGAACTCAGGGCTTAGGCACTGTTCCTGAGCTTTTTTTTTTTGTTTTTTTGTTTTTTTGCTCAAGGCTAGTGCTCTACCACTTGAATCACAGTTCCACTTCTAGCTTTTTGATAGCTAATTGAAATTAAGAGTCACAGACTTTCCTGCCTGGGCTGGCTTTGAGCCATAATCCTCAGATCTCAGCCTTCTGAGTAGCTAAGATTACAGGTATGAGTCACCAGAACCCAGCCTTGAAGGACATGATTTCTTTTAGGTGGTACTGTGGTTTAAACCTAGGAGCTTGTGCCTGCTAGGCTGGCTTCTTACCACTGAACCATGCCTCCAGCCCCGTTTTCCCAGTTGATTTTAGGATTGGGTCTTGCTTTTCTCCTAGTGGTCCACCTGTTTTCAGGCTTTCAGTTGTCACTGAGTTCATCTTACCTACGTGGAGACCGAGCCTCTAAGACTTTTCTGCTTAGGCCGTTTTGGTACTGGGATCTTCCTGCTGTCAGCCTTCCATATAGCTTGAGATGAGGACAGGTTCTATTGTCCCCAACTATAGATTGAGAAAGGGATCTCTAGAGTTTCTGCCTATGCTGGCCAAGAACTTCAGACCTCCTGATCTCAGCCTCCCAGGCTCACTAATGCCTGGCCAGCAGGCATTTCTGAACACATCTGGTGGCTGGCTTGCAAATCCTGTTTGAAGTCAAGCAATAACTTAGATGACCCCACAGAAATTCCATGACCCTGGGTTCATGTTTATCTTATTAGGCTCGAGCCTTTGAAATTCATTTTCTATGTGTTTAGACAGGTATATTTAGCTCCCCCAAAAGGAACAGAGGCCAAAAAAAGCCCAAAACAAAAAAGAAAAACAAAAAAAAACCCGAAACCCAATGTAATAATTGCTTCTCTTAGGATAAAAATAATTGTGCCTCATAAGAACTGTTGGAATGGGTCTGGTATCTCAATTGAAAACTCAGCAGTGTTTTTCCCATTTTGGCTTTGAAATTCCGTGGGATCTACTTTTAATAATTCATTCAGTTCAGAAGAATTTTGGGTCATTTACGATGTACCTGGTACAAAGCAGGATCCAAGGAAGCTTAGAGATGGCCAACATTGGTGGTTCTCAAAGAGCAGTCTCCTTGAAACCTAGTAAAGTAGTAGATTCTCAGTCCTGTGCCAGGCCAACTGAATCAATTACTGAGAGATTCAGTCATCTTTGTTTCTACACTCTCAGTATGGCAAGCACAGGTCTGTCTCTACCACTGCTCATTTACTTAGAATACTAGCATAGTAATGTCACGTTTGGGGCTGTCAGGCTGTCTTATTGTTTCCAGGATGAACAAATAACCTGGCACAGAAAAAAGAAAGTTTTTTGTCACAGGCCGTCCCTGACTGTTTTAAAAAGATATTTTCTTTCTTTATTGGAATTATCATAACTAGACTTAGAACATACTGTGAGCAAGAGTCAGGAAGAAGAGTCCCCCATGATCATGGCTCATTTTCTCTCAGGATAATATATTTGAATCATTTTGTTAGTCATTTCCTTTTTGGAGAGAAGGACTTCTGTCTTTCTATCATCCACTCATTCATTCTCCATCCATCCATCCATTCATCCATCTGTCTATCTTTCCTTCCATCCATCCATCCATCCATCCATCCATCCATCCATCCATCCATCCATCCATCCATCCACCAGCCATCTGTTCTTTGTTGCTGCCTTCCATTATTCCAGGGACCATATAGGTCATGGAAGATGAGGAAAAGAGTTATTATCTTTTCTTTTACATAAACTTGTACTATCTGTGTTGTGCAAAGCCAAGTACCAAGTCACTTCCTTAACTTTTGTTTTTTCTTTTGCATTTTTGGCCTTGGGCTTTCTAGCTCAGCAACTCACTAAATTCTGCCACAGTAACATCCATTTCATCTTTGAAGCTAAGTGTTCACTACATTGGGAAGACAAACAAGCAAAATGTGTACAAGGCTAAGTGTCACTTGAGAAACAGTTGTCATCATTCTTGTATTGTGTATGGATTGGAGGTGGCACTTGTCTCTTGTGAACCACTGCATAAGGAGAAAGAGCAGACAAGAGTTCTCACCTTAGCAGCACCTCTTTATAGCTTTCTAGATGGGTGATGGACCTCTTTCCCTTTTCTCAGGAGACTTCAGGATAGGGCTCCTGAACCCCACTCTCGGCTGACTCAGCACCCCCCACCATCTTCATTGTCTCCTGTTGTTTTCTACATCCACCTTCCCAAGCTGTTTTCTCAATGGAAGAGGAAGAAAAAAATGCTGCTGAAAACAATCCAATCCCAATGAGATTCACATTGCATAATAAATGCTTGTTTGGACATTGCTTGGACTGTCATTTTAGCAAGAATCTTCTGTTTGATTAAATAGCTTCTCTGTTATGTATTGAACAAAATGAAATGTATGTCATAACAGATATAACTAGATGATGACAACTTTTCTTGACTGTGAATTTCATTAAAGATATACATTTGTGTTGTATCCCTTTGAATGACAGAAGTTGACAAATAGCTGGGGAGAGTTGTTTTTACAGAAAAGTTAGCAGCTCTCCCAAGTTCAGATTTGCTCAACCCCAAGACAAAAATAGTAACAAGCCCATAAAATTGGTTGAGATGGGGAACTGCCACTCAGCGCTAAGAGCAGAGGGATGTAAAATCATGGCTCTTGAAGATCTGTGGCAGATGTAGACTAAGGTGAGCTGGTATTTGTTTTCCACAAGTGACTATATAAACTTGTTTGGAGCTGCCAGCTTCATCAATTCTTGCCCTGATAGCCGGCCACTCTACTCACATAATTAGAAGGGTAGATTGTTCATCTGAGGTACCTAGGAGATACTGTGCTTACGGAGCCATTCCTGAATGCATATATGAATTTAATGCCATGTGAGATTGTATAGAAGAGGCTTGCGGGGAGCATAGCTTTGCTTCAGAGACCAGGCTCTGGATTGGACTGTCATCTGACTGACGGCTTCCTGGCTGCCCCATCTGGGCAAATTCCTTTGACAGCAGTGCCTTGGCATTATTAACATCCATTATGGCATTGTTAGGAAGAAGAGGACAGTTCTAGCCAGCTCATTACCCCTCCCCCGCCTTACCCCTGCTTCCAAGTACCTATAATAACTCATTGGATCCCTACATAACACAGAACCCTTTGAGGTAGGTTCTCTTATCTCCATTGTACCGATGAGGAAACTGAGGTAAATGGGGCTCCAGGGAGGTTTTGTAAGGAGCAGTCTGGCTCTCACAGTCTCACAGCAGGTGCACAGACTGCCCTCTGGGTGTGCCATGTTATAACGCGCCATCAAGAGGGTGGCCTTACCCTGGGGAAGAGACTGCTAAGTTCAGGTCAGGGGGGCCCCTTGCATTTATTCATTGCCATCTGGGCTGAGAAGAGGAAAAGGCAGAGCTAGAGTGAAACGATTTCCAGTGCTGCAAAGGGAGAAAGGCCATGGAAGAAGAGCCAGGTGGAGAGGGCGTAGCTTTGTTGGGTTTGTTGTCTTCCCAGCTCCCAGAAGCCTCAGACAGCTCGGCTCCCATCAATCCCCCTAAGAGGCCAGGCATGGAACAGTAGTAACTTGCCCTCTGATTCACCTTTGCCCCTCCCAGGGGAACACTTTGACTTGTGAGGGGAGGAGGGGTGCCAACAGGTGCCCAGAGGGTCACCCCCTTCTCTGGAGGTTGCTGACTTCGGCAGTGATCCCTGTGGAGGGGGCGGGGGTGTGAGCAGGACCTTTCCTAGGGGATGCTGCTCACCTGCTCCCAGCTTGGAGACCTGAGCAGTCACCTTGTTTACTTACTTAAATAATGTGTCCTGGCCCAGATTGGCAAACCGGACAGCTCAGCTTTGCAGAAATGTGTGTCTAATGCTCCAGCTGGATGCCCTCCTGCTGGCCACTGGCAGCAGTCATGTGCCTCAGTGGGAATTGTTCTTGGTTCTAGTGTGTGTGGGGAGTGTGGGGGGAGGACCTAGGCAGGGAGGAGTAGCCAAATCCAACCTCAAGAAGAAGTTGCCTTGATGTGAGCTGTGTCCAGGGGAGAGAGACGCGGTGTGAAGTCACCTTGTGACTATCTCTGTGTGCCTTTCATCCGGGGATCACACAGTGTTTTATAGATGCTAATTGAAAGGACAGCTCCCCCCACGAGACAGAGCTATTAGACCTGGTTCTCATGAGCTCAGAGGAGCTCAGCACTACCATTCAGATCCTGCCATTGGGACAGCCCATCACCTGTCATTCCTGAAGATGGAGTGAATTCCCAGACCAGCTTTTCCTGAGTTGAGCTCCAAAACGTCTTGAATCCCCAGTCACGTGTTGAGCTCTGAATACTCAGAGTGCTTGAGTCACAGAAGAGGCAGCTTGGTTGCTCACTCGGGGCTAGACTCAGACACAATCATCTTTTAGGTGGAAATGCAGTAAGGGGACTGACTTTGGGACTAAGTAGGTGGGTTTATAAATGATTCTGAGGGAGGCAGAGCGTGTGTCCAGCTTGAGCTGTGAAGTCGGACTTGAGTCCTTTAATTTGGACCAGATAGAGCTGCATGGCAAGCAGCAAACACATTTGGAGGAGGTGGTTGGTTTGAATTTTCCTTTGTTTTGGGGCAACTGGAACCACCCTGTCATGGAACGAAATGGAATTCAGTCCATGAGGAGAGTCCAGATTTCTAATGTTGCCGAAATGATTTCCCTCTGTCTCACATCTTTGCGGATTTTAAAATCCCATGGCGGATTTGGCTGAGGACACTTGGTGAAATTTCATCTTTACACGATGTGGCTTCTCACATGTTGAGTTCAGTTTTAGAAATGAAGCGGTGCCTGGAACTTAGTCGCAGGCGAGTTTTCCTGTGTCGTCATCGGCCAGGCGGCTCCGTGAGGCTCCGTTTCCCTCAGGAAAGCCCCGAGCACTTCTGGAAGGCAGGTGGAAGGTGTTGTTTGAAGTGAACCATATTTTATATTTTTCTTGAGAAATTCTCAAGCTGACTGTGTGACATGAACATCTAAACAGAGTGACTGGATTCCAACTGCTCAGCTCAGAGAGGGTGACACATTCTCCTCTTCTCCTTACTTTCAAACAACATGGGACATCATTTTTGTTTCCAGGCAAATAACATCTCTCCCCCTTCCCTTTTATTTATTTTTTGTCCTGACCAGCAAGTTGCTTTATCCAGTAGAGTGTTAGCAAAGTGTCTCCCGATTTCATGTGGTCAGTGCTACCATGCCGTAACGTGCTGCCTCCGTCCTGATTTCCCTTCTCTCCTTGGTGAGCTATTGAAGGCGGACCTGTCACATTCAGGTACAGATGGCTCAGGTGTGCAGAGTGGCTGTGTTGGCATTGCTATGGTCTTCACACTCAGTTCAGCCTACAGGGGGCACCGGGTACCTGGAGGAGGGGCAAAAGCCAAGTTGTAATCACTCTCTATGAGAATATGCCACTTTCTGCCATGTCTCCCAGATGTCTCAGTTGCTGTGGTCTTGATTGGCTGAGCAGCTGTCCCTCACAGGCTGTATGTTGTGTGATCTCCTGGAGACTCCTGGGTTCCATGGAACTTGCCGACCTAGCTTTTTTGGATGTGATGTTAGTCTGATTTTTTTTTTTTTTAACATGGAACGAGAATAAGATATCAGCCCACTTTATTCTAATATGAAACAAAAGCCATTGTGACTGAAATAGAGAGTTCTGTGTGACTCACACTGCCATAAAATATGCTGTGTACACAGAGTTCCAAAGAGATTTAGAACTTCTAGGCACCATTTTAGTGTATATGGCGAGGGCTGATTAAACTCAAGAGTGGACAGTCTTTTTCATCCTTCCAAGTAGCTGCCCCTCCTCGCAAAATAAAGAGTGACTTCTAAGCATTTTGGTTTTAAAGTTGCAGACTTCTGAGTGAAGCCATAATTTTTTTTAAGTCTTTGTAGAACCAGCTGACCCCATGTCCTCCTGCCTGTCAGAATCCTTCCACCACCCAAACGTCAAAGGCACCATCATCAGAAGATTGTATGCAAGGAAATTTGATTTAATTTTCCATACCATTCTTTTAACTAGAGATGGTGTAAAATCAAATTTGACTCAGCTTGCACGGGTGCCATTTAGAATAATGGATTCTCCTAACTCTTAGTGGACAGTGTAAAACTTTCCTTTTCCCTGTCTTGATTTTAGGCTAGACATGTCTGTTGGAGTGACTTGAGTTGTTGGCATTGTGTGTTTCAGACAGGCGAGCATTACCCTCTGCTGTCCTACAGACTTCCAGAAATGATCTCTGCATCAACTTTTTAAATATTATTTAAAAATAATATTTTATTTTTCGAGCTCTCACCTCACCAGGCTAGCTGAATGGTTCGTTTATATCAAGATATGACCTGATTTCATTATCTTATTATTTATCATTATTTATGATTTCAGGACCTGTGAGCTTCTTGCCTGTCACCCAGGAGGCTAAATCCGTTTTTGTGTGTTATAAAAACTAAAAGCAGCATCATGAGTGCACTGATTCCTTATCTTATTACTCCAAAACTGTAGATTACTTTTATGCTTATATCTTACCTTACTTAAAAACGGAAAAGCAAGTATGTCGTTTTTATCTGTACTGAAATTGGGGAGGAAGAGCTAAAACAATGTCCTTTGGAATGAATATTCATCTGCAGTGATGAGATTTCAAAAGAACTCTATCAGTTATCAGAGGGACCCAAGCTGGAGGGAGAGGTGGTGTTTTCTTTGAGCAATTACATGCATCTTTATTAACTGGAAATTGGAAGGAGGCTATGCAGGGGGAAAGAGTAGAGGGATCCTCCCATCAGCTTTTTGTAGGTAATTTTTACACCTTGTTCAGTATTTAAAGACTTCTTAACTGCTGGCTGTCCCTCTCTGCACCCTTCCTGGGTCTCCCCAAACTACTGTGTGAAGCCTGACCTTGTTCCTTGATTTGTTTGTACATCTGTCAGGACAATATGTTATCTTCCCTTAAAAATGCAAATGTGCGCCTTGCAATCCAGAGCTCTTCAGTCAATAAATAAATTGAGGTAAAGACTGTACCTAATACCCATTTAATTTAAATTCATTTTATAAACATAAAGACGCCTTTTAAGAGAAGCTTTAATTCCTACTAGCACCTTGATTTGTGGTTGCCATGGAGAATGAAATCTGTCATTTGACAAGAAAAGTCACCCATTTATGACAGCACTTTATCTTGTCTCTCCAGGGGAAGAAAATGTCAAAAGTGAGAGCAGAAAAAAAAAATAAAGCCTTGAAACACCAGAATTTCTTGATTTCATTTTTATTATTCAGCTATCATATCCTTTCTGATAATAGCAACTTGGTGAAAATAAATAATGTTCCCACAGTAAAATCAAATATTTCCTATTGGAATGGACAAGGTTCTTTGTGACTGTCAGTGCTGTGAAGTCTGGCAAGAAATAGTGTTATTAGATAAACCTACGGTGCCCAAATCCCATTTTCTTTTCATTACAGTGTCAAAATAATTATACCTGTGTAATTTGGGTAAGAAATTGCAGAATAAGTAAAATGGTCCATTGCAAGAGATTGCTTTATACTTGTGTTCCTTACAGGGTGGGGTTTCCACGGCTCCAGAAATAAATGCTGGGGGAAAGTCTTTTTCATTTGAATAAAGATGTAGAGTAGGTCTTCCATATTATTTGCTAAATGGGTAGGTAAATGCTATATTCTGTAACTTTCTCTACATACCTATTTTCCAAATCAGAGTAAAAAGGCAGAACGTTCTACCTTAACATGACCTGGGATGTTCCTTTCTTCAGTTTTTTTTTTCTTCTTTCCAATATTTTAAATAGTAGCTCATCTTCTCTGATATTTATTTGGGCTTTTCAAAAATAGGATTATAGTCCTGAGAGGTTGAAAATACTTCAAATTAGGGCCCAGAGTGATTTTCTCCAGCTTGACCCATATGTGTGTAATGTGTGCGTGGATGCTGTATACCTACATGTATACTGTACCCTGCAGGGTTATTTGCTGCTGCTGCTGCTCTCTCTTTCTCTGTCTCTTCTGTCTCCTCTCTCTCTCTCTCTTTCTCTCTCTCTCTCTCTCTCTCAGATTTGCATTGCATTAAACAAAAAATGTTGGCATTCCACTCAGATAAGCCAATGGAAATAGCCTGGCTCCATCTTGGTGGAGGGGCAGGGTTTGTGAGTGTTGGGGAGTGTTCTGTAGCTTGATGGGTCTCACAAGTGAAGTAATCTTGTATCTGAGAGATTGCATTGTAATAGCAAGCCTTTTAGTAAAGGTTTAGTGTAAGTATCTGACTGGTAGGGGAGCTGCTTTCTGGAGCTGTTGTGGTCTCTCCAAGATTACGAAAATGCAGAGAGAAGAAAGGGCTGAACTCTCATTTTCTTGAAATTGGCGCTGGGTGCTGGAGTCCTGGCCAATTCTGATTGGGATGTGCCCCAAGGAGCCTGCAGCACCATTGTCCCAATCTTGTGCCCGTGGAGGGGGCTGGGAACCAGGGCGTGCTTTGCTGAAAAGAAGAAAGTAGGGAGAAGGAATGGGTAAGACTTGTGGCAAACAAACCTACCAATAAATACCAATAAAAACACATCTCGCAGCCGTCTCTTTTGATTGCCTGGGCTGAGCATGTCAGACAAACTGCATATTTTTACTCAGTGGTTGAGCCATTTCCCCTACTATTTGTGTGCCTGGGAGAGCTCAATTGCTGGAATGTGAGCCTGAGTACACTAAAACCTGCTCTATCATAGAACCTGCAAGAGTGCTGGAATTGAGTGAGTGATCTCTTTCCTTTTCACACTTGGAACTCTGTGCTTTACCTTAACAAAGATGCTCTCATTTTGTGGTGGTGGAGAGGCCAAGGTGGGTTCTTTGCTGTGGTTCCTGGGGATATTTCATGTATGTCTGTCCCTGGCCAAAAAGCAGAACAGGTTTGACTTTGCACAATGGGCCTCCCTCCGTTGATAACAAGATTGCAGTATAATAGGACAGTTAAATCCTCATACACATTCTCTTCTTCTCTTTTTTTGTACAAATCCGGGGACTTGAACTCACAGCCTGGGTGCTGTCCCTGAGTTTTTTTTGCTTAAGGCTAGTGTTCTACTACTTGATCCACAGTTCCACTTCCAGCTTCTTTGATGCTTAATTGAAGATAGGAGCCTCACAGATTTTCCTGCCTGGGCAGGCCTCAAACCTCAAGCCTCAGACCTTAGCCTCCTGAATAGCCAGGATTATAGCCATGAGCCAGCAGCTGCCAGCTGCATAGATATTCTTTAAACTTGTTTATGTGTGGCCCTGGTTTGAATTTGCTTGAACCTAGTATATGCATTATACTAAGTTTGCATTTTTGGCTTTTATTTTATTGGATTTAAACATTTCTAAGATTATATTAAGGTATAAGTGTGTTATGTTGTATCATACAACAGATGATAGTATAATTTTCACTCTTAATTTCTGGATTTGTTTTTTTTTGTTGTTGTTTTTATGTTTGTTTGTTTTTTGCTTTTTAAGGTTTCATGGTAAGCTGAGTGCTGGTGGCTCATGCCTGTCACTCTAGCAATGCAGAAGTTGAGATATGAAGATTATAGTTCAAGGCCGGCCTGGCCAGCCAATTCCAAGAGACTTTTATCTCCAATTAGCTAGCAAAAAGCTAGAGGCGAAGCCATGGCTGAAGTGGCACAGCACCAGATTTGAATCAAAAAGCTAATAAGCAAGAGTGTGAGGTCTTGCGTTCTACCCAGTACCAACATATACACAAAACGAAGTTTCATGGTGAGCATTAGCAAAGACATCTAGTAACTGGCAACGAGATACAGATGAGAAAACCCTGCCTTGAGTGGCCCCAGATCCTGTCTGTCAGCATTCTCGAACCCCCATCTTTCTGGCCCTCTTTGAAAACCCAAGTTTGTGTATTCAGCTTTTTCTGAAGGTAAAGGACACGTCTGAGAGAAGTTGCCGTGGCAGAACTTCTCGGACGAGCCTTTTCTGAAATAATAAACCTACAAATACACTTTCTTTAAAAATGAAGCTACAACTGGGTGTCCGTAGTTCATGTCTGGAATCCTTAGCTACTCAGGGAACTGAGATCTGATGACTATGGTTCAAAGCTAGCCTGGCAGGAAAGTCCATGAAACTGTTTTCCGATTAATGAGCAAAACATTGGAAGTGATGTGGCTCCAGTGGTAGAGTACTAGCCTTGAGCAAAAAAAGCTCAGGAACAGTGCTCAGGCCCTGAGTTCCAGCCCCAGAACTGGTACAATAGATAGGTGGATGAATAGGTCGATGGATGGATGGATGGATGGATGGATGGATGGATGGACGGACAGATAAATGATAGAGCCACCAATACCAGTCAACATAGATTTATTAAAGGAAAAAGGTGCTATCCATGGATTTTGAGAATAGCACTTTCCTTCCCTTTCCCTCTTCTCCACCCCTCCCCTCTTTGTTTTGAGACATGATCTCACTGTACAGCCCAGGATGGCCCTTGAATTCATGACCCTCCTTCCTCATCTTTCTAAGTGCTAGGATTACAGGTATGTACCATATACCTAGCCATTCTGTTCTTAATAAACAGGTCAAGCCGACTTAACACTTACCATGCTGTAGACACTGTGCAGTTTAGGTATGTCCCAGTATTTCTGTAAATTAGGAGCTGTTCCTTTCCTCATTTTCCAGGGGAAAATGATGCTAAACAGGACACACACATGATCCTGTCACCCAAAGCTGGTACACAGAAGAGTTGGGATGTGAACACCTATCTTTTGTAGTCTTTAGGAGGATAGTGGACATTGCCACTAACAACTCAACATATAAATTATATCCTTGTCTTTGGTGTGAATGAGAGGTTAGAGAAGGAGCAGAACTCATGGTACGTTCCATCACATGGAGCATCCTTTCCACTACAATAATGAAAGTACCAGAAAACCTTATTTACATTTCAGAAATAGTTTCCCCAAATTTCCTGTTTTGCCAGACTTGCGTGCTTCTCCTCTCTTTCTCTTTCTCTGTTGTGCCTGCTACCCACACTGTCTGCTTTAAAAGCAAGCCTGGCTCATGTGTGTGTATTTGGTATTGCAATATATGCTCCATATATCTGCTCCACAGGGCCATTGCTCTACCACCCCCTTCCTTCCCCCTCCCGTCCCCCCCTCCGCTGCCCAGCCCCCGCCATACTTTAATAATCAAAGGGAGGTAAACTGTTCTTTCCACAGTTGTTAACTCCTCAGCCTGGCTTCATTTTTGGCTGTCCTTTTTGGCAACCTTTTGTCTGTCCAAGTTGCTTTACCCGAAGGCTGGCTTCATTGTGTTATTAATGTAGTCAAATTATAGTCATGTTTTAATAACTTAATTGAATGAAAGAGAACACTTTGAACTGAAAAGTAAAATAGAGGTGTTTATTAAACCGTTCTTGCATATTCCTGCAGATCTCCTGTAGCAGATAAAGGAGGCCTAAGTTTGTTTGTGGCTCTTGCCTCTACCCACTTGTAAGTATCACCCCTCGCTTTTTTTTTAATGTAATTTGAATCAGGGAGATTGATGCTGTTGGAAGTATAGTCCTTTAAAATATTTTGAATCTTCCTATTAACAGAAAGCAATTGGGCGTGCACCCCCAACATGGAAACTTGGGCCTTTAAAGGCATAACATGTGAGAAGCAAGTGCATCTTGTTTTTCTCTCATATTGCCGTTAATGAATTCTTTGAAATTCCTTCCCATCTACTACTGACTGAAGGGTTCTTATCATGGGCTTTGTCCAGATTGTATCAAAAGCAGTGTTTTCTTAAACATTTAAGTGAGTTATTTAGGACTCCTTTGGGAGCTACTTTTCAAGTTTTCTTTAATTAAAAGGGAAGGGTATTAATGACTAAAAGCTAACATGGAGCAGGTTATTTATTGCTGCTCATTAAATTACTTGGTTTGGTCCCAGACAAAGTGAATATTACATTTAAGAAAAGCTCTGCCCTTTTCTTAGTGATTTTGTTGGGAGGGGGTCTACACACAGAGATGCAGTTGAGGATGTGCACCTTGTATTTCAAGATGGTGGGGGAGGTGTGTGCTCTGGCAGACATTTACGCCTGTCATTTTCTGAGAAGAGTTTAGCACCGAAAGCATGTTTGTGCGCATGTGTTACTGAAAATGCATACGTTTCCTCTTTAAAAACTGACTCTATGGAGATGTGTATCATTCATAAGAATTCCTGAACAGCACCACCCTTTCCATTTTGGGGGGTATGTACAGAGTTATGTCTCTTGAGTTTTTGCAAATCACACAATATATGGTATATTGCTCATTTGAATGCTATTTCAAAACCAGCCTCTGAATACACCACGTAGGAGATGCCCATTTGAAGGGAAGACGTTTCTCAAAATGAGCAAATGGAAGGAACACAGGGGCTGATCATTCTGACTCAGAGCATCAGAAATGGGGCTGGAAATAGGTATCCCGTGACAAACCCTTCTGCTGACTCTCGTGCGGCTGCTTGTCAGTTGTACACTCGCTCCGAAATGAGGGGATTCTGATTAACATCACTGTCAGAGCAGTATCGTGGAAACCTTTCTAGAGCTGCCATCCGTGTACCTGGGTGTGCAAGAGATCACACCTAGTGGGGAGCTGACGCAGGGGCCGGGGGGGGGGTGTCTTGTTAACAATGCAGGTTCTCCTGAAGGAGATGTAGGGTGGGAGTTCAGCCCTGCATCTTTCACAAGTGCCACATCTGGACCAGCAAGGTTCAGTCGTTGATACTGCAGTCTTCAATATAAAGGAAGGGGTATAAAGCAAGTCTTTAGGGTGTTTTTCCCTTGTTGGACAATCATGTCTTTCTTTCCTGAAGTACCTATAATGGCCTGCTGTGTGGAGGTCCTCGCTATGACTCTGAATTAGTGCCAGTGACCCTGCCCCGTTCATCTTGTGAGGATTCAGGTCTGTGGGCTGGACTCCAGGGCCCAGAGGAGTCTTTAGAGGTGCTGCTTGCTTTCTCTTTTTTCTCCCCTTGGTAAGAAGGGCATCCTGCGGGAAGAGTGGTGGTGAGCTAGCAGTCTTCCTGTGGAGAGCTCAGGATTTTCCTGCTGAACTCTGAAATATCTGTTAGTAAGGATTTGATGGCAGAACAAGGTGGGAATTACAAGTCATTCCAGGTCTGGTTGAGTCAGAGCCCCTTTGAGCTTGCTGTGACCATTGTCCGAAGTGCAGTGTCTAGTTTGTGAGGAGCTCTTAGGCCTCCGTTGGCACGCAAAGGGCGGGGTGGGGAGGTCTATTACAGTTTGTGTTTCCTTGTGTGGAAAGCAGAGGTCATTGGGATGCTGGGGTTGGAGCTTGGTTTGTATTTGGGAGGTCCCTTTACCAAGGCTCTTGGGAAGCAGACTGGGACCAATGCGTTGGCTTGGCTCCCAACGCCATCCTGTTATGGAGGGGGAGCAGTTTTGTCTTCAGTGGAAACTGCGATCTAGTTCTCAGAGATGACATTGATCATTTCGTCCGCTGTGGACCTGATCTCTGGATGTGTGGGTAGGCTCATTTGTTAAAAATTGGGAGTTGAATGAACTTCGTGAGGCCATCGTTATTGGATGTTTCTCACTCTGCATTGAAATCCTATTCAATCCTACACTCTGATTCAGCCAGTCAGGCTGCCTCGGTCAGATGTGAATCCTCTCTGTCCGTTAAGATAACCAAGGTAACCAGCTTTCACATATACATTGGCACATGCCACTCAGCTTGAAGAAGGCATCTTGTAATGCCTGTTTTGAGCCAGCCCGTTTTGCCTGGTGGGCTTTATGAGGGATGAGGCTGGGGAAGGGGTCCCTGTGCTCAGTGACTTTATTTGGCTTGTCATGGTGTTCAGTATAAGGCCATGTCTACCCTTATTGGTTTTCATTAGGAGGTTAGAAGTAGATAGGTTAGGACTGTAGAATTTTGGTCTTAGAAATGACTTAAAGTCTACAAACTCCAATTACTGTGATAGGGGCTGCATAGCTAATCTGTGGGTGCGTGGCGGGCAAATGGCACAGACTTTCTCTACCGGGACCCAGTGTTACTTCTCTCCAGCCAGTTGTTGGGACTTGGAACTAGACTTTTTTTTCTTAGAGATGTCACAAAGCAGAGTAGGCTCTGTGTTAATAACTGTGGACTTCACACTCCTTGGTGGTTTGTTGGTTCATTTTACCCATTGGGACAGGGTAAGGAAAGGATCAAGGCCAGTATGTGGACTGCACTTCCATTTCTGGGAATACCAGCTGGTTTTCTCAGCAATTGAAAAGCTATCACACAACTACATTTCACTGCAGTCGCCTGGGATCGGGGGAAGCGGGGCGGGGCGGGGTGGGCAGGCACTTCTGCTCTGTGACCATCCAAGAGTGACAGGTCTTGACCAAAGCAGTGTCCACTGTCAAAAAGGTGCGCCTCATTCTTCGCAGTTCAGCCCTTCCAGATATTAAAATATAACAACAGCCTATTTGGGGTCAGCAAGCCTGAACCTCATCATTTATCCCAGAGAGAATAAAAGTATATCTAGAAACTCATCCACTGTAGTGTTTACTCTGAATGGTTCCTATCTTGTCTGGCTGTCTTTTTTTTTTTCTTAATATGCCATGATACTTAAAAAATAAAAAAGATATCAATTGCCAGTGTATTTCTCAGTCTTCCAAGTTGTACAAGCTGCCGTAAAATAAATACCTCTGTATTTGCCCCCTTGGTGTGATGGTGAACTCTATACTTAAACTCTTGAGTGTTTAGTCTTGAGGCCAATTGCTATAGAGTGTAATTGGTTTCTGTCTGTGAGCTTTCTTGTTCCCTCCAGAGTTCGTCTGATGACATTGTTTCGGAAGATGCAAGGTGGTAGGTATTAGAAATGGGTGTACGTTTGCCTTCACAGGGCGAGGGAGTGTTCGAAGTGTTTAATTTTAGAGACCTCCTAGGGTAACACATTTTGCAGCTGCATCTACATCTTTGCCCTTTTGCTGCCAACTTTTGCTGCCAGGGGCTGCGTGGCACCTTCGTGGGGATACACACCTTCATAAACCACGGAGGTGCAATGTTTTTCTCTTACCCCACTGTGCCCTAAGAGGCTGCTGTTTTGCCTGTAGAGCTAGTAACCCAGAGCTAGCCTGGAGTGACCAAGGATATTTTTTTTTATTTGAAGCTTTAACTGTTCTCCCAGTGAGATCTTTCTTGAAAGAATGTTTGGGTAATTTAACAGCTACTCAAACAAGACCCACTTTGCCTTCAACTAGGATTCCAGCATATTCTACTTATTTTTTGTATTGTTTAAAAAATAATGGGTGACCACTTGATGGTCTAGTCCTGGTGTTGCAAACTCTGTGTCTTCCTAAAGCCATGCTCCCAACCCTCTGCCTTTCACTAGCTTATCAGAGCATTTCTAAACTACTGGTGTTTTAATTACTGCATTGTTCATCAGGTTAAATTGTATTTAATTGGCTCTGTGTTTTATCTTTTTGTTTCAATGAAAGGATTATTGGGGGTATTAAAAAGCCCATTTAAATGAAGCTTCATCATTTAAAACACATATAAAAATTCTTTAAGATGTCTTTTATTCAGATCTCTTTATCTTCCCTCACAAGCTTTCTGAGCATAAGTAGGGCATGTTGAGGTTTATCTTTGCTTTTATGTGCTCGAGCCACATGCTTAACATTGAGCGTATTCGAGTTGCATTTCATTGGGCTTTCACAATCCTTTTATAAAGGGACTGATCTGTTAACATCCCCCTCTTTAGATCTAGCAGACAGGATGTTCTTCCATACAAAGAAGTGCTCACAGTCTTTCTGGCCGGCCAGTAAGTGAATGATTTCAGGCCTGGTGGGCAATACTTGTGTCCATGCGTAACTCAACCCTACCACAGTAGTAGGCAGCTGCATGTAATTTTGAACTCCACTCATTGAACTGTAATAAAACAATATAAGCACTGCTTGGGGGGAAGATTGGATGTAGTTATCCTTACACAAGGCTCAGGCATATGAAAGCAGTGCTGGCTGACAAGAGGATTTTGAGATTTGATTTTGATTGAATTGCAGAATTGAACAGGCCAGGAACGTCAGTGGAAGGCTAAACGCCTGTAGTGCCATAAAGTTTTATTCATGTGAGGCTTTCCAATATCAAGTAGATGGATTATTGGAAAAGGTGTCAAGGGACATGAAATGGAAGTGCCCACAACATAAAATGCAGGCAGGAGGGGAAAAATGACTTCTTGCTTAGTATATAATTAGGTCTTAAAACAAAACAACAACAACAAAATACCAAAAAAAAGCGCAAAATATCCTGTAAAATTATTTATTTTTGCCTGTCTTCAAAGAAACAAATGACTAACTCATTAGAGCCTTTCCTGGGAGAGAAATTTGACTTTGTGGTATTTAGGTAAGAGCTTTCCTTATTCCATTCTTCACTTGTGTTTGCAATTAACATAGGATGATGGACAGTCTTTAAAAGGGCAGGGAGGATGGAGCAGCATAGACATCGAATATTCTATCAGAAAATGAGAGCCTCATGCTTAAATTCTGACATGCTGACTTACTTTTTTTTTTTTTTGCTTGAACTCAGGGCCTAGGTACTGTCCCTGAGCTTCTTTAGCTCAAGGCTAGCACTCTACCACTTGAGCCACAATACCACTTCCGGCCTTTTTCTGTGTATGTGGTACTGAGGAATCGAACCCAGGGCTTCATGCATGCTAGGCAAACACTCTACCACTGAGCCACCTTCTCAGCCCCATGCTGATTTACTGTGTGACTTGGTAACCTGTACAGAATCACACAAGCATTTGAACGTGGCAGCTCTTTGCTCTTCGGTCATGAGTTTAGTAGGTCCACTGTAAAGTTACGCAATGGGTTGTCTGGGGAGGGGAGAGTTTATTACTTCATCTCTCATGTATGATGTTTCTACTTAGGTCATTAGTGACACTCACCTGAAAATTGCCAGTATGGAGGAAGAAACACCTGTAATTTTTCAGTTTTTAATCTATGTGTTTAGCATTTCCAACCCTAGTGGCTTTGGTTAAAGAGTCAAAATTAGAAGCCTCATACACTTTGCCTCTAATACACAGGTGTGAGTTTTCTTTGTCCGCCACCTACTTCTTGTTCTGATGTATTATGTATTGAAAAACATGTTTATTTGTAAATGAGGCTTTGTGAGGTGAAAGCAGGAAACCTCAGAAAGGAATTTTCAACATGAAGGGCTTGGGGTTTCAAAGCCCCTCTTAGACATGTTGGGAAAGAAATACCACTCTCAGTGGCTTACGTTCCCTCTCAGTTTGGTAAATCTTGTACTTACCTCAAACTCCATAGATTTGTAGTAGAGTGTATTTAGTATTTGCTTTGATTGTTTTAGTTTTTTCTAAGAATAAATTCAATACATTCTTTTTTGCCTGACTTGTAATACTTTCACTGTTTTTCAATAAATGTTTATCGAATCAGACAACCATTTGCTTATGCAGAGCTCTTGAAAGAAAGTCCTCATTGGAGTGGTGAGCTGCCATGATTTGTCAATTGTGTATTGCATCCTGCTTTCCTATAGGGTGTTGGCAGGAAAAACAAATGGAGGGAGTGATCTGCTGTTTGTGGAGTTACTCCTAATTTGTGTGGGAGGGGAAGGGAAGAGCCCGTTGGGAGTTGATGGAAGGTAGCAAAGAGCTGCCTTTGAACTTGGGAAGAGTCTGGTGAATTGTTCCTTGCTTGACCTGCACCAACACAGTGAAATTCTGGATTTAAGGAGACGCATTACAGCCTTACCCTTCACTGTACCTCCTAGTGACTCTTCTCCAGTTACTGCCACAGACACATGCAGGAAAATTTCATTTCATTTCTATCTCCCTTTCACACTGGACTGAGGGGTGGCAGGCAGGGAGCTCACATGTAAAATTTAGAGAGGTGTTTGCCCTCCGTGCTGCACCTGAACTTGAATGGGCCTGCGGGTAATCAGTGCCTCTCCAAACTTGGCATGCTACGCACCTTGCTGGCCTCCTCCTTTTTGTAATAAGAAACCCATCTTTGGCCTGCTTTGAGCACATTCACTTTTCTTGTGCTTTCTGTAAGCGGTCCTGGTTTGTGCATCCCGCATGAGAAGTGACCACTAATGTGATCCTACAGTGCTGGCCATTGCTCTTGCAGTGCCACTGCCCCAGATTGGCACATATTCTGCTTCTGAATTAAAGAGCAGTTTTGAATCAGGCCCGGTCATAACATGCGTTCTGTGTTTTGATCCCCCTGGAGCTGTGATTTGACATTAGCCAACAGACGTTGCGTGCCACACACCTTACAGAGCTTTTCATTTGCAGGCACTCTCTGTGCAGAAGGCACGGGCTGGCATTCCCAGCTTGGAGTTTTTGAAGGATTCATATGTAGCAATGATTTGGCACTGAGACTGTGGAAGTAGTAACTTAATGTTCAAAGCAGAGACTTTTTTTCTATAAGCATCTTAACGTTGGACAGCAAAACAGCCCACAGGAATGATCTTTGCTATGGATAAAACCATAGCCACCATCTATTACTTGGGGGTGTCTCGTCCATGGCAGTCCTTTGAAGCCTCCCATGTCATTCCCAGGAAATTCTGTTATTTACAGGTAGGGAATTGCTGCTTAGACAAATGAAGTCACTGGGGCAGATTCACAGCTCAGAGACAAGAGGGCCTAACCTTCCTCCAGCTGTTGCTCTTGCTACCCATGTTCTCATTGCTTCTAACCCAGCTAAGTTACATGGGCCATCTGGAGATGTGATGGCTACAGGCTCCCTTTTTTGGAGAGGGATGGTGAGTTTCTAAAGCATGGCCTAGATCTTACAAGTTAATAGAAGGGCAAAAGCATTGGTGCCTGCAGGAAGTCTTACTGACCCCAGGTAAGATTTCCCTCCCTTCTCCTTCCCTCTCTCTTTCCCTCTCTCTTTCCCTCTCCTTCCCCTCCTCTTTTCCTCTCTCCTTCTCTTCCTTTCTCCTTCCTTCTCTTCCCCTCCCTCCCACCCTCCGTCTTTTGCAGTACTAAGGGTTTGAACTTAGGGCCTTGTGCTTATTAGGTAGACTCTCTACCACTCGATCCAAGACTCCAGCCCATTTTGGCTTCAGTATTTTGTTTTATTTTTTTTTTTTCAATAGGGTCTTACATTCCCCGTCCCCCCTCCCTCCCTGTCTCTTCCCCCCCAACCCTCCCTCCCCTACCGGCTTGGGCCTGGCCTCCAATCACCATGTCTAGAATTATAGGAATGAGCCACCATACCCAGTAAGATTTTGTACATATCTTTTGTGCAAATATTGAAAGACACACGTGTAAGGAACAGGGAGGTGGGGGGAATCCTTAGCACTGGCCAGGAGGTTGCTGGCAGTGGCTGTGATTGTAGTTTTAGAAGGAGCTTGTTCCTGCCCTGGGTTTCCCTCCTCCAAGGCAGACAACCTTCATTTTCCCCAGCAGGGAAGTGTTACTTAGAGCCATCAACTCCGGCAGGGTTCTGTGAGGTCTGGCGCTGTCTTCTGTGTGGTGTGTATGAATGAAACCTCCTTCCAAAAAGTTGAAATCAAGATTGAGAAAACTGGAAGAATGAGTCATTTGAGGTTCTGTTCTCAGAACATGTCCGCACTTGTCTCTGGCTGATTCCAAAGCACAGAAATTTCTCTGTGATCTTGAGACCAACCCAATAGCGCCACAGGCTGGGGACCAAGCTGTTCACCCATGAACCTTTGGAAGAGGGCATTTCATACCCACACGAAAGCACCAGTCGCTGCCCAGGTCTGCAGGAACCTTCCTGTGCTTCTCCTCTAGTAAATGGCTGTTCTATGACTGTCTCTGTGCCCCCTGGGGTCTCCTGTGAGTGGACTCCATCACGTTTGATGCACAAGGCCAGCCATCTACATAAATGTAAATAATGAGTACTGGTGACTGGGTAGACAGAGGTGGGGACAGAAGTGTGCAGACCACAGGCATGGTTTGTTTGACTCATCAGGTGTCTTACATAAAGCATTTTAGTACTTTACATCTACTGAGATTTCCTATGCGAAACCCTAGTGTTCTGGCTTTTCGTCATGGTGGATGTAATATCACCTGCCCCCGTCCCGTACAGGGGCCAGGAAGCCCAGCAATGTGGGGCTTGTCAGTGTCCTCTCGGCTGGGGACATGTGCCTACAGTGTCAAGTTCCTTCCTGTCTGCTTCATTCTTCTGAGGGACTGCCTGGGCCCATGGGCTCTGAGCTCGCTCGTAACCCTGACAGGAAGTGGGGATTCGGGTATGGTGGGAGGTGCAGTCACAATAGTATTGATGGTTGCTCCCGCAGAGACATGTGCAGACAGATTTCTGAAAAGTGAGTGCTTTTCTTTTGACTGGTCCTGCTTGAACTCAGGTTCTGGGCACGGTCCCTGAGCTTCTATGTGCCCTACCATTTGAGCCACAGCACCACTTTTTTCCAGCATTTGTCTGAGTAGTGTATTGGAGATAAGTGTCTCACAGACTTTTCTGCCTGAGCTGGCTTCAAACCATGATCCTCAAATCTTAGCCTCCCCAGTAATTAGAATTACAGGCATGAGCCACCGGCACCTGGCTATTTTTTTTTTTAGTGCTTTTAATCCCTTAAGTGATTTAAATTTTCTGGAAGCTGGGCATCCCATCCCAACAATGGAGCCATAGAAAAACATGCTCGTTGGAGAATTATGAGGCATGTAATTTTGTCTTTAAATTCTTACAAGTGAATCTTAGGGACATGACTTCATACGTACCTCTGAGACATTACAGTGTTTTAATAACACTTTCCTGCTACACGTAATGCTTCATTTTTACTTTTATTAATTTAATTTTTTTTTTCAGTGTGGGGCAGGGAGGTGTTTCCCCAGGCCCTGGCTTCACCCTGCTCTGCCTGGGAAGAAGCAGCCAGGCTCCCTTCCTCCTTCGCTCTGTCTGGTAGACGCGCCAGGGCCATGCCGCATCCGTTTACAAGAGTTTACAAGGTTTCACCTACTCTTTGGTTCCTGAATATTCTTTTCCTCGCTCAGTTCCCTCCCTGCTTCCTTCTGAGCTGCCAACCCCACATTATATCACCTGCATTTGGCAGCTGGACTTTTGCCATCGCGGAGCCCGAGCCCGCATTTCCTCAGGTAATGAAAAAAAATAAAAAAATCAAGTGAAATGGTGGCAGAGGTGCCCCCCCCTCCCCGTTTCTCTCTGGGGCCTAGACTTGTGAGTGAGAAGCAAATGCTATTTTCTGCTTCATTCCCTGTGACAGATATTCTACCTAGACTATCCGAGTTCATACATGGAATCATGGATGTCGTCCTTTACTCATGGTTCACTTGGTCATGCATTCATTCGTTCACTCATTTATGCATGCATGATTCATGCATTCATTTGCCCAACTGCTCTTTGCAATAGGCACTCATCAACTATAAACAAAGTATTTATCAAGTGAAAGCACCCTTGGGGTCTAATCCATAACACAGGGACAACTGGAAAATCAGAGCTGTAGGAAGTCATCCAAGAAAGACCTTTTGAAAAGGGCCATTAAGTTCAAACTACCTTAGAATCTCAGAACTTGTTCAGAAGGTCTTATTGTTGTTTTCCAGAGCCATCGGAAGTGGTTATATTCTATAGGTAAGCTGTGGACTTCTACCGAGCAAGATAATCCGAGCTACCATTTACACTGTGGCGCGTTTGCATGTAGTGGTCTCATCGAGTTGATCAGTACACACCTTTCCTAGTGGTTCCTGGCAGCCTTGATTCAGGTAAACCTGAGGCTCTTTACCCTTTCCTTTTTGCTGGTTGGTGAACCAGCTTGTATTTCTGCAGCTCTCCCAAGCTTGATTTCTTCCTGTGTAAAATGGCTGTTTACCGCACTGCTGCCAAGCCACGCACCATAGGTGAAGAGTGAAAGGAGGAGCACGTGGAAGTCCTGTCCACCGTATGGTCTATACTCAATAATCACCGTTGCTGTTCTTCAGATGAATGATTTTTTTTTTTTGGTTCCCTACCCAGGCTTGCTGTGCAGCTGGAAATGGATAACCTTCAATTCGCTTTCCAGAAAATTGAGGCCACTGACTTACTTTATTCTTGAACTCTCTGCCCTCCGTTCCTCTCCTCCCTTCTCCCTCCTCTCCCTCCCCTGCTCCCCATCCCCTAAGTTAAATCACAGCAGAGGTGTGAGGAGAGCATCTCTTGCTTGGCTGCTCCAGCCCTCCTGTGTGCCTTTGGCTTGCTTATCTGATCCAGGAAATGCTACCTCCCCTCAGCCATGGAGGGACCAGTCCTGTGGGCTGGCCCCTAGAAACACAATTAGGAAGGTTAACAGGAAAAGCAGGGCTCAGGAGCAATTCCAGGCAGCTGGCAGCCTTGCCGAATTGGAAGTGCCCCACCAATGAAAACTGCAACAAGAAGCAAATTAAACCTCCTATCTGCCATCTCACTCTCTTTCTCCCCTTTCCTGTTTGGACTTGAAAGGCGATTGGAGCCAGGGCCCTGACAGTTGACGGAAGTGCTGCAAGGAGAGAGTATTTATTTACAGTGAGTTGGGCGATGCCGGTTCAGGATGCGGTTTCTTGCAGGAAGTTCTGTCCCCACCCCCGCCTGGGTTTGATCATTTCTCCAAAAAAGAAGAAAAAAAAAATCCCTGATTGTTTGAGGCCTCTGCTCTGACTTGGAGCAGCGCTGTCTAACCTGTGTGGACTTGGAGGGCTTGGCTGAGGGCACCCTTGTAGGAGGGCCTGGCATGGGGTGAGTGGCACCCATTGGGCTCAACTCCCAGCAGATGTGTTCGGGCGCGGTGATAATCATTAGGCATTTAAAATAGGGAAGTAGGCTGCTACACGTGCTATAAGCTGTGGTTGGCAGGGGCCATTCTGTTCGTTAGCAGGAGCTAGTGCCAGCTGCAATGTTGTACTGGGTGAGAGAGAGAGAGAGAGAGAGAGAGCACTTGAAGGTGAAGTCGGAATCCACAAGGCACAGGTAGCAGCAAGTAGTCCTTATTAACTGCGTGGGCTAATAAGACTGGCTGATGAATCCCGCTGAAGCAGGCTCAGGACCCAGCTGGTGTTCCAAAATTTGGAGTCCTTTTGGCCTTTAAAGGAGTGGTATGGAGCATCAGGAGCAAAGGACGGAAGAGAGAACTGTGCTCCACTGAAGAGGTACTTCAAGGGAGGACCTTGTTACTTTCTTGAGTTATCCTGTGTTACAGGAGAAGGTTCTCATCCATCAGGAAATAGTCCATATTCTTTATTAAAAACTACACACGGCATGCGTTGGGACAAAACTTACAAACAGTGTGACGTAAGGCACAGGAGCCTGAGGAGGATGCCAGCCAATCTGTCCACCGGTCTTGGTGTGGTTCTGGTTGTGGCTCAAGTCTGAGAACCACAGACAGACACAAGACAGTGATCTCCCACTGCGTACATCATCAGAATCACCTGGAGAGCATCCTAAACCCGCAGCTGGAGCCTCATTCAGCCTAGATGTAGTCAGTACACCCTCCACACCTGCAGCCATGCACCTTACCTGCATAGCCCTTTCCTAGTGGTCATGTGCAGTTGTCCTGGACCGGTGATAGTCTTTGTGAGTGTCCATGGTTAGAAAAAGACCAGAATCTAAGAACCGTGTGTGGAAGCTTCGTTGACTGTGTGACAGACAAGGAAGAGGAGGGCCTGGGCACCCTATGTCTTCTCCACATGTCCAAGATGTCCTTCCTCTTAGGAGGCCCTCTGGAGGAATTTCTGCCACTGGTGAACTCATTCCTCCTTCTGAGAGACTCTGTATGTGTGCCTAAATTGCCTAGATGTTTTAAAAAAAGAAAGGAAACTGTAAATGTCCACCCACATGTTCTTCGCCCACCATTTTACTCAATCTCTTTCGTGTACAAGGAGTTTGGCTTCTAAAAGTCTTCAGGCATCCATGAATAGGGCTAAACGTATGATCTCGTTTCTAGCTCACGGACTTCCCAAGCCGACTGTGGCAGTCTTGCAGTATACAAAGAGAGTTCTAAGATATACCCAGTAGAGATACCTCTTGTCTCTACTGTGTGTCAAGCACCTCTTAGACTTTTGGCTAACGGTCAATATTGAAACATAATTTGGAGTTGAAAGACATTACAATGTGGAACAAGGAAGCAAACTGTGGAGCTTCTGGGTTCTATGGGAAAGCTTCCCAGGCTTGAGAAGGATTTTGAAGCATGAATAGGAGTTCTTCTGAGGCCCCGGAGGAAGAATAGCATTATAGGCAGAGGTGACAACTGAGAGGTGTTTACAAGTCTGCCTCTGGAAGTGTTTGGGAAGTCTTGGGAGTTTTTTAGCAATGCCTTCTGACTTGCATGATTCTGGGAACATCACTGAGTTGTTAAAGCATGAAATATTTTCTTTTTTACGTAATGCACACAACATGGTAATCTTCCTAAAATAGGGAATTTTCCCCAAATTCCTCCATCTTGCTCCATAGCTGGCGAGGTAACCAAACACCTCAGGTCCCCGAGTGACACCACAGGCTGCCATCCGCTGTGAGGCCTCCCAGCGTCTCTGACTGTGGACTCGTGGCTGCACCTCCCCAGGAGTCAGCAATGCTGGGGACTCGCAGATCCTCTTGATTGGATGAAGCTGAAGCCCCCGGTGTGAACACTGAACACAGTGGCCTGGCCTGGCCCCCCTTGCTTACTCTGGCACCTGCTCAAAGGTGGATGTTGAATCCCTGAGACCCCAGGCCCAGTCAGAGCTGGATCTCCTCACCTCACCATGGTTGACATTCAGGCCCAGAAAGTTCTTTGTGGTGGGGTTGTGCTGTGTATTATGGGATGGATCATAACAATCTTGTCACTTATGCCCACCAGAGATCAGTCCTTCCCCCTCCTGTGTCCTCATAAGACAGCAACCTAAGCACCTCATACATTTCCACATGGCCCTAGAAGGTAAAGGCACCCCAGTGCAGACTGGAGAGTCATATCATGTCAGAGGATGCTGCTTTCTCTGCCTGAGATGATGCTAAACCAGACCACTCATGCAGAACATGGGAAAAAATAATGGCATGAGACAGCAGAGTAAACAATTTCCTGCCATTTTCAACAGGGAGCTTCTAAAACATTACCAGCCAGCATTTACTGTTATCCTGCCATCTCCCAGGACAGAGTGGCTGATAGCTGCCTTCTGCATGTGACCCATTCAGTAACAGCTTTGCTGCAACGTGTGAGGCTCGGGGTCCTCTCCCTAAGATGTTTCGCTGAGGGTTTTGATTTTGTATTTTTGTTTTTGTCTTTTTCCCCCCTTTTGATCAGTTGTGGGGCTTGAACTCCGGGCCTGGGCATTTTCCCGGAGCTTTTCAGCTCAAGCCTTGTGCTCTACTACTGTGGGCCACAGCACCACATCCAGTTTTCTGGTGGTTAATTAGGGATAAGAAGCCTCACAGACTTTCCTGCCCAGGCTCAGGCTGTTTGAACTGTGATCTTCAGATCTCAGCCTCCTGAGTACCTAGGATTATAAGTGTGAGCCACCAGCACCTGTCTAGTTTTTTTTTGTTGTTGTTGTTTTGTTTTTAATGGATACATTCCTCATTTGTCTGTTTCTCTGATTGTCTGTTTGTCCCTGGGGAATCCAGGGACTTTCACAGACTAAGCAAAATTGTTTACCACTGATCCACATCCCCAGCCCCGCTTCTTATTTAAGTGGTGGTATGATACACAGTATTGACTGTTTAAACCACTTTTAGGGTGTATACATCATCCGTGTTAAGTCGATTCATAGTGTTGCCCATCCCCAGTTTTTGTTGTGTGAAAATGAAACGTGATATACCCATTCAGCCACAGTTTCTCTCTTCCCTCTCCCCTCAAGCTTCCACCACATCTGGTCTACTTTCTGTGTATGTGAATTTGAGGAGGTTCTAGATACTTCATATGCATGGACTCATAAAAAAATATACCTGTTTCACTTAGCATCATGTCTTTCAAGTTTCATCCATGTTAGAGCCTGTGTTCGTTTCTTTCCTGTTTAAGGCTGAGTAATATTCCATGGTTTTGGTATACCATATTCCACATGTCATTTATCCATTTGTTCTTCGGTGGGTACTGGCTCACTTTTACTTTGAGGCTTCTATGAACAGGACCACTGTGCACATGGGTATGCAAATGTCTCTCTGAGTTTCTGCTTCTAGTTTTGCTGTTGTTGTTATTGTTTTGTTTTTAGTGAGTTTGCTGCGTCTTGTGGTTCTTCTGTCTCTTACACTCTTTAAATGCTCTTAAGCACTAGAATTAACTGTCCTGTGAAGTCCCCCCACCACACACACTTTCCTAGCGGTCTCATGACATCACAGCTGCCCCTGCCCCTTTCTCACACTCAGTGTTTGCGGGCCCTGACAATATCAGAAACCAGACTCAGTCATCTGTGCTCATGGCCATGGGTTTCTGAGCTGTACTCAGGCAGCCATAAGCTCCATGATGTCTATGTCCCCAGTACTTGCCCTCCTCAGGGCCAGCAAAGTGGGTCTGAGCTCTGCACCTTCAGAAGTAAGATGTGCAGAGCACAAGCCCCTTTTTTGCCTCTGTGCCACCTGTATAGAAAGCCCTAACTTGTGCAACTGGGTGATAAGAGCTCTGAAGGACAAACTGGTGTCTCTCTCTTCCAGCAGAGCTCTGGAGAGCCGGTTATAGATCCAGCCCTAAGCCTGGCTTCTCCTGCGCCTCACACCGCTGCTGCCTTGTACACTGCCCTGTGGTCTCCAGCAGTGGAGCTGTAGAGGGCTGGGTGGGCCACTCAGTCCTTTAGTCTGTGCAGTTGTGCAGTTCACCTATAAATACTCTTTGCTGCATTGATATTCTTGGTGTAAGAGAACAGGGGAGCAGAAAAGCAATATGTTGAAACTCTGGTATCTATGGAGACTGCTTCTCTTCCTCCCCCACCCCAATTCAACTGAAACCTTGCTAAATCTATGTAATTCTATTTGCAGACTGGGCCCCACCAAGTCTTGTAGTGAATAGATCTTGGTCATCACTGCCAAGGTGTGTAAATGAGGTACAAAGGACCTGGGGAGATACTGGTTCAATATTTGAAGATCAAAATGATCTAAATGGAGGAGACTATGAAGATGGTGCTGGGTTGGTGACTTTCTCTAGCAATCCAGCGCTTCCTCTGCTGTGGCCCGGGTCTGGGAGAGCCTGCAGGGGTGATATAATAGAATGCACGGAGGCTGATTCCACAGTGGGCTCCACTTCAAGCCGGATACGTACGTGGACACAGGGCTGGCCTTGCCGTTTGCTTCACATTTGCGCAAGCAATCCTCAGACACTCGTTGCTTTTAGGCCAGTGGAGTTCATATTGAACCAGGTTGCCAGAAAATGAAGCATATGGTGCCACATTCATTTGTTCACTCAGACACCGACTTTTCTTTTTAAGAACGAAGAACCCAGTGGTGAGCAAAAGCAGCGACGCCATCCTCTTACTGCATCCTCTCCAATTCCCCCGTCCTTAGCTAAGAGTATGGCACCAGTATGCCCTGCTGAAGGTGGTCCAGTGTCCTCTTATTTATCGTTACTGTTACCCTAGAAGTAGGAGAGAGTTACAGTGCTGGAATCACAGACACATTTCTTGTGAAAAATAACGTTGTTACTGTTTTTAATTCCCTTTCCTTAATTTCCTGCCTCATACAACAGAGGCTTTTCACCTCTGGAGAACAAACCTTTCTTTTTTGTCCCAAGAACTTCCGGTCCCTGGAGGCAGCCCCCTTTCACCCTGAGGTGAAGGTTCAGGCTGCAGTTCTGGTCCAGCAGCGTTTGTGGTGTTTTTATACTGGTGATAATTCTAGATGGATGTTTCCACTTTTCCACCCCATGGGGTTGTTGAGATTGAAGATGGTGTTGCGGTTTCTGAGTGTCTGTGATGGTCTCTCTATGGTGGGGGTGCTTCAAGGAGGCCTGGGGTGTTGCCCTGACAAGTTTCCCTTTCCTGCCTGTGAGCTGGGCAGCCCAGTGGAGAGTGCTGTTGGCTGCCCCCCCCCCCCCCCCCCCCCCGGTACTCTGTGTGTACATAATTGGCTCTCCTCCTTGTGCTTTTTGTTTTTTTGTCAGTCATGGGGCTTCAATTCTGGGCCTGGGCGCTGTCCCTCAGCTCTTCAGCTCAAGGCAAGTGCTCTACCACTTGAACCACAGCGCGCCTTCCGGTTTTCTGGTGGTTAATTGGAGATAAGAGTCTCATGGACTTTCCTGTCCGGGCTGGCTTTGATTCGTCGTGATCCTCAGATCTCATTCTCCTGAGTGGCTAGGATTATAGGCGTGAGCCACAGGCGCCCGGCGTGCATTTTTTTTTTTAAGGGTTGGATTCAGGAGCCTGGAAGATTGAAAACCCAGAGCTGTGTTTCCCAGAGTAGTGACACCATGTGTCCCCTGTCAGCTTTGCATGCAAAGGTCTGGTCCCCAAACGCCCGTGATACAGGATGTTTAGGTGTGAAAATGTTGAAAATGTGGCTGTTGGTGAGAAAAGTATAGTCTAACATGACTCTGGCTGTAGCAGGCTTACATTTTTGTCTGTTCTGAATAGGAATATGGATGTTCATGGTAAATCCAGGGCAGATGGTCATTTCTAGGGCCAACATGTCTGTCCCACCCCTTTCTCAAACCACACACATTTCTCTGCATATCCATTTGCTCCACGCAGACGCCTATGGCTAAAATAAGTTGGGAACCATTGCCTTACCCAAGATAACTCTTTATTTTTATTAATTATTATTTTGGTGCTACTGGGGATTGAATTCAAGGCCTCTCGCTTGTTAGGGAGGTGCTTTACCATCTGAGTCACACCTCTGGCACTTTTTTGCTTTAATTATTTTTCAGATAGAGTCTTTTCCTCACCCCATTGTCCTCCTGTTTTATTCTATACACAGGCATGCCCATGAAAGTTACAGTAGATGGTACACACTGAGTATGGTCTTAGCGCTTGGCTGACCACCCTGGCTGATGCCACCTTGCTTGGTATAAATACAGTGATCTTGATTTGACTGGGTGTGCAGGATCGTGGCATATCTTCAGTCCTTGAGCACACTCAGCCTAGTGAAGACGTTGTCGCTCATTAACTGTGGTTCAGGCATCCAGCCAGCCCTCTGAACGCATGCTCACTTATGGGCTGGCCCTGTCTGTGCTGAGCCTGTGTGCACCGTGCACTGCCCTAAACATCATGGTAGGACAGCCACAGAGCCTTTCCTGATTGGGTGTAGATTTAGATGTGATGTAAGCATACTGCTGTATGGTAGTGTATCATTCTGCGCAATCACTTTCTACGTAAGAGAGCTGAATGTGCACATAGGGGCGTGGTACCTAAAGGGCATCCTGAAACCAACCCCAGTCGGATGGTGTGAATGGGGGATGGCTAAATAGTGCTTTTGTCTATTATTTCTTTGGTTTGGTCATTGATATACTGTGCACATGCCCACGTATCTTAAATGTCAGATGTCAAGCATGTCCTAGGCCTTAGAAGTCCATTTTCAGACCCAGCCGAGGGGAAGGGGCGGGTGAGTTGAGCTGAGCAGGTGATGTTGGAGTGGAATCAGGAGCAGAAAGTGGAATAGGGTCTCGTGTAGCTGCCGTCCTGCCGAGCGAGAGGTGAACTGAGATCGGTCATAGTTCAGAGTCTCCCTCTGTCTTTCCTTGGGTAGTGAAGCGTACTTCCTCACAGATCAGATTGCAGATGCCTTCATCCCAGTTCTCCAAGTGGGGCTGGAAACTTTCAAGTCAGGATCTGATCTGAATTTTATCCCTGGTATGGCCAAAAAAGGCAAAGGGGCTCTGGTTATCCATCCCTTAGCATCTCCTCTCCATGCCTTACCTCCAAAATATTTTGCGCCGGCTACTTTTGGATTTTATTTTTATTTTTTAAGTACCACGTAGTACAAGCATTCGGTCTACGGCTTGGTGTTTAAATCATTTTCAGAAATGCAAGTTAAGGCCCATGAAGATTGTACCTGAAGCCAGTGAGGATACTGTAGTGTGACCTGCTAGTCTGGATCTGTGCAGGTGACAAGGACACATCCCTGGGTGGGTAAGCAACTCAGCATGGACACACCTCTGCTTAATCCTGATGGAGCATCTACATGCACCACTAAGCGATCGGGGAAGGAGACATTCACGGGGAGTCTTGGTGGGCGTGAAACTGATCTTCCACATGACAGAGAAGCAAGCTAACTGGTCTCCGGTATACACAGCAAGCTAGGGAGAACTTATTACCAGCTAGGGAAACAGAGCCTTGGTTGACCTGTTTTATATTCTGTTTGTGCAGCTTGGTGTTTTTAATGTGTGGTTTTATTTTTAATGTGCAGACCTTTCTCCCTTCACTACCACAGATGATTCAAAGCCTCCCTTTTGCCTGCCCTCTGTCCGATAAGTGACAAACTGTGTTGAGTTCATAAAGTTGTTTCCCTGTTGGGCTAGTGTACAAGAAAGGCATTGCTTCGTTCTGATGGACATGTATAATGTTTGTTATTTAGAGGAAAAAAACCAGAGATGTAGTGAAAGTCTGGCACCTGCTATTTGATTTTATAGTTTGAAAAACAAATGTCTCGAGTGGCTGGGCTAACCTCAGATGACCAGTTATATTTTCATCAAGGCCTCTGTGGGAGCAACAGTTTATGGCTTCACTTTGACTCTTGAGTGGCTGAAAAGTCTCACATCTACATCTATGGTCACCACCGATTGGCTGCGTTTTATTTGGGGGCAGGGGAGATGATGAAGCGAGTCACGTAAGTCACCAGTCCTTCCTTTCCACACTGAAGGATTCCAGAAGACACACGCAGGTACAAGTTGATCAAGGTGTTCTGACTCTTTAGCATCATCCCAATCCACTGTTATTTTGTCTGTCTATAAGCTCAAGCGCTGTGCATCCTTGCATCCTTGGAAACATTGCAAAGAACAGCTCCTGAGCCAAATCATGGCTTTTTTTTTTTTTAACATGTTCGCATTTCCTGTCAGTGTTAAGTGTTGCAGTGCTTTGAAGGCTAGACTTGGGAGTGCCACACTTCAGCTGGAAATGCTGAGCTCTGTTTCCCTGGGGTGGGGAAGCTGTAATGAGTAGCCTTTAGCTCTGGAGTCCATGTTCTAGGACCACACGCAACCTCTGCTCCAGACCTGCCCCCTTTGAAGCCACAGAGCAGAAACTAAAGCCAGGCCAGGCCTTGCCCTGTTAGGTGGGGCTGCAGCCCTGGGACTGGTAGATCTAATACAAGCAGATTATGAGACTGGGAGGGACAGGAAAAGGAAGCTTCCAGAAGGGAGAGAAGAATGAGGGTCATTGGGCCAGGACCCGGGAGGGGTGCGTTGATTGTGCTTTGAATACAGGGAGCGGTACAAGGTCAGATGCTGGGTCAAGGGTGGCCAGGCAGGGAAAGAGAAGGGGGGAAATGCTCCATGCAGGCTCTGGTGGAGGGAGGAGATGGAAAAATCAATGAGATAAATGCAGGAGGCAGAAGGGAAAATTCTGGGCCTGTGCTGGGTTGCTGTTTCAGGCTTTCCAGGGTCTTCCACGAGAGGTCTGTGTGTGCCAACGGTGCTCTGCCTTATGTCCAGTTCAGTCCTCCTTGCTTCATGTCTAGCATTCCTTCAAGACCGTGTTGCAAACTTGAGTTCTCAGGCGGGCGCCCTTTGCCACGCTGGCTGTCGCTTAATAAACCTTACTACAGCTGGGTTTTCTAACAGGAGTCGACTGCATTGCTGCCGGAGGATTTTCCAGCTTCTCAGAAGGCTCAAGTAGTGATAGCCTGAGTGTGTGTAGCGGTGGGGTTGAACTTGATCCTTCTGTTTTTCTTTTGCAGTGTTAGGGATCGAACCCAGGGCCTTGGGCATACGAGGCCAGCACTTTACCACTGAGCCACCCGCAGCCCTTAGCCCCCCGTCTTTCTTTTTCACTCAGTATCCTTTGTTTCTTCTGAAGCTCACGCTGAAGTCAGAATAGATACTAGGAGCGACAACATAGGAGATTTTGGATTCTGAATTAGATCCGAAGTCACAGGATGGCGTGAGAGGAGAGTCTTCGTGCCCTGGAATGTGTTTGCTGGCTGGAGGAGGTGGTGGTGAGGAGCTCTCCTGTGCACGGTACATGCCTATGGGAAATGCGTTTCGTGAATAACCACTGACACCAGCCTAGGGATACCCGGACCAGAGAGGCTAAGGGTTCGGGTCCCTACTCTCCTTGTACCTGCTTGGCAGTCCAGCAGCTGAAGTTAGCCCTCAGAATCTGATTTTCTTTTCTCTGTCCTTTCCTTTTTTTCTTTTCATTTATTTGTGTGTGTGTGTGTGTGTGTGTGTGTGTGTGTGTGTGTTTGTGCGCGCGCGTGCGCATGCGCATGCGTGGCTATGTGGTGAACTCTTGCTTGGCTTTGTCATTCACAGCTGGCATTCTACCACTTGAGCCATGCTTTTTGCTGGTTAATTAGCAATAGGAGTCTCCAGGTTTGGTCTGTCCTTGCTGACCCTGAACCATGATTCTTAGATCTCAGCTTCTTTCTCAGTAGCTAGGATGATAGATGTGAGCTACCCAGCTTTCTTTTTTCTTTTCTCCTCCCCCATCTTCTCCTTTTCTCTTCTCTTCTCTTTTTTCCTTATCACTCTTTTCTCTTTCTTCCGTTCCCTCTCTCCCTGCCTCTCTGCCTTCCTCCCTTCCTTCTCCCCCTCCCCCTCTCTTCTTTTTACTGAGGTTTAAGTTTGAACTTGGGGCCTTGTACTTTCTAGGCTGATGCTTTACCTCTTGATTCATTTTTATTAATCTTTTGGGAGAAGGAGTGCAGCCGACTTTTCTGTCACTGGAATCACAGGTGTAAGTCACCAGACCTGGCATTCTTTTCCTTTGCCTTCTCTTTCCTTGCTTTCCCTTTCTTCCTCCTTCTTATTTCTTTTCCTTCTTTTTCAAGAGTATCTCACTATGTAGCCAAGGTGAGCCTCAAATTTGAGATCCTTCTTCCTCCTGAATACTGAGTACTGAATACTGAATAGTTCCTCCTGAGTACTGGGATTACAGGCATGCACCACCACACTCAGCTAGAACTTTAGTTTGTTTTCATCTGTAAAGTGGGAAGGTGTCCTGGTGAGCATGAAAGTCCTAGCTCTGCCCAACACTAGACAGTAAGCACTAAGTCTTCCATGGAAGCTCAGGAGAGAACCCCGAACTCTGCCCTCATTAGTGACTGGTTAAGTACTTCAGATCCTCAGTGGCTCATTTGCATATCCGTCTTTCTCTCTGGATTATCTGAACTACTTGCAGGACAGGGTTGTGGCTACTCGGTTGCACTGAAGGGAGCCTGGCCAGTGACCTTTAAGGTAGCCCCCCCCCCCAATGCACACACCCTGGTAGCCCTAGAAACACGTGGCTGCTTCCCCACTGCTCCAGAGCTGGGGTGACAGACGAGCACCAGACGGCAGAGTTCTTAGTCTCTCTTCTCAGGCAGAATGCGATGCCTGCTCTGTTTATTTCCCTGGAATCTACACAGGTGAGTTCATCTTTTAGAGATGAGTCTGGGAGCTTGAAATGCAGAAGACACCGAGATTGAACGTTAAAAATTTAATGTAGTTTTAAATAAAAGCAAGATTCAATATGGAACCAAATAATTTCTAGAATAAATGGCAAAGGATAGACGGCGCTGTGAGTGAAATCGCGTGCAGCTGACTCTCATCCCCCCACCCCCCTTGAACTTGGGATCCCTGCATCTCACAGACAAGCAGCAAAGCCCAAGATTCAAATCTGTTACTGAATCCTTTCCAGAAAAGCGGAGAAAAGCTACCAATTTGTCATCTGTTATACAATTTCATAACCTTTCTTTTTCTGATATTTTTGTGCTATTATTCACTCGGCTTGCAACATCGCGCCAGATTTGCGCCTGCTCATTTTACTATGTGTGCATGGCTGTGGTCTTTATTTTATACGTAAGGACTGTCGGATTGAGCTAGGAATACCCAAATGGCTCACACTGCAAAGTTCCCCAGTCAGGTTTTCCGTGGTATGGTTGGCTATTTTGAGATTTGGTCAGAAGAGAGCCGGAAAATTTTAAAAAAAAATTATAAACACACACACACACACAACCTCCAAATTGCTTTGCTCCCAGGGTGGTCTGTGTGTGGATTGCGGTCAGTTCAACAAGGCAATTTGAGCAAAGCACACTGGAGGTTGGAGGAAAAAGAAGATTCTTCCTTTCCTTGACTTGCCAGCCTTTGTAGCTTCCAGTAGAGCAGAAGTCGCTTGGAAAGGTTTTGAATTTTGTTTTTCACTGGATATGCAAATATGTTCCAGGGATGCTGGTAGTGGGCTTGTCTTGGGGTGTTGGAGTGAAGAATAATCCACTCTTGATTTTTCACTTTTCTGTGATTAAGGTGGATGCAGACACTTGTAGCCAGGTGAGCAAGCCCAGGGCACTGGGGAGCGGGTGTGCAGCTTGCTGTACACGTCAGCTCCAACTATTTCCTCGAGAAGTCTTATTTTGAGGGTTTCACCCAATTTCAGCTCAATATTTAGTTCACACAGACGAATCATTATGGAACATGTTAATTCTGTTTTTCCATTTTTATCCCATCAGTTTTAACAGTTCCTTTTCAAATACAATACTCTGTCAGGGTTGGGTTCTAAGCATTTCTCTTAACTTTCTCTTTCAACGTGTTGTACCACCCTTCAGTATCCACAGATGGGCAAGCCTTTTGCTTTGTACCCCTTTGTCTCTTCCATTACCCGCTCCCCCATCCTCTGCCACCCCCAAATTCTTACACTCCAGTGTTGAGTTCTGCCTGCCTGCCTACTTCTTGGCACAGACTTACGATTCCTGAAAATCTCAGAGCAAACAAAAAAAAAAAATTTTTTTTTTTTACAAGTGTTATTCAGGTGAGCCTGTCCAAAAGGATTTTTTTTCCTTCCTTAAAAAATAATTTCCTGCTATGCGTCCTCCCTCCCTCCCCCGCTCCCCGACCTGAAGGGGAGATTGCAGACGGATTGCATGCTCTGACTGGGTTTTCCCTTCCATATCAATCCCTTCGTGCATGATGTCACCTTAGTGTGGTGGCCTGGCTGTGTGTGGGCATCTGTGGCCCAAAGGCATTCTTCCCCATCTCCAAACCTGCGCCTGGGTTTGGATGTCTTCTCCTTCTGCGTGCTGGCTGCAGTAACGGAAATAGTAAAAAAAAAAAAAAAAAAAAAAAAGTCAGCCGACTACCGTGTGCGTGTCGGCACTAGTCCAAGGAGTTTCAAAGCGATGTTTTATTGATTGTGTAATTGCACGGTAGAAAGGCCGAGCTGAAAGGCACCTCGGTAGGAAAGCCCCTGCTCCCACTGCCAGTCCAAGACCAGCTGGGCTTGGGAAGAGTTCACTGGGCCCTTGCAGCTGAAGTTCAAGTGCATGTGTCATGCTGTCTCCAGAGGAGCCCTTTGGAGGAGGTTCTTTGATGTGTGTGTGTGTGTGTGTGTGTGTGTGTGTGTGTGTGTGTGTTGTGTGTGTGTGTGTGTGTGTGTGTGTGTGCAGGCCACATGCACGGATCTCTGCTGTTGAATTCCCTAGGAATCTCAGGACATGCCCAGCCTACTATGTTTCTTGACTCTTCTGTCTGTCCAAGGGCTCTTGTCACATCTTGAGCATGAAAGACATCTCATCCCACAACCTCTCCACGACGCTGATTTCTCCCGTAGGAAGGTTGCCTGCCCCACCGCAGGCCTCCGAACCAGACTTGGGGCAGATCCGCTAGCCCACTCTCTGGCTCATAAGCTGATTGCTTTCCAAACCCGAAGAGGTGGATGAAGCTGTTTTGCCAAAACAATTGCCATGTTTTGCACTGGCATGCGTGTAGCTGTACTTCAAGTTGGTGAGACGGGAAACATTTGAACGAGGGTTGTTTTTTTTTGAACCAAAAAAATAAAAGGGAATCTGGAGGTCTTGACATCCTGTGGCAGTTGGGGCTAAGGTGGGCAGGAGATGCTGTGCATTTTCAGTGGTGCTTCCTAAAGTTTTCTGGCTGCTGGGTCTCTCAGGTAGGATATCATGTAGCCACACGCTACTGTTCCAATCTCTGCGAGAGTGTGCGGATGTTAGGCATAGATAGAACAGCCTTACGCTCCTATAGGAGGACAGAGACTGCTTCTCCATCACCCAGAGCTTATCTCAGTACTTAATCCACTTGATTACAAGCCACAATACTGGTGCACAAAGGCGGGACATTTCTCTGACTTGATTCACCCCCTAAGCATCTCCTCCACGTTCATACTTGCGCTCTTTATCCCAGTGGAGAACACTCTGAGATGCTCATGTTTTCCATGAATCTTCTTCTTGGACTTGAGTTTCCTGGAAAATACCTTCACAGAATCCTCTTCCTCCCACCCCTCTCTGCACTCGTCCCTCAGCATCTGCAGAAACACTGGCGGAGGGAATTATTTCTTTTTCATCCTCCTGGCTTTCCTGTACCTATTAATTCCATCACTGTCAGCACACGTATAGCCATTCATGCCCCAGACCTAGAAGGCCTCATGATTCTTCATTCACTCCCTCTGTGCATACTCCTAGTTGCTAAACTCTGAGATTTCTGTCTGTCCTATTGCATTCTCCTTTCTGGGCTTCTGCTGTAGTTTGGTATTCTTTGTGTACATTATTGTGGTAGCCTGGGGCTGATAAACCATTCCTTTGGTGGATAGCACACACCATGGAAATTGTGCTACATATATCTGTTTAAAGCCTTCAGGCACTCTTTTGTTGATAACAACAATCCTGATTGGCTGTCCAGTCTATCTTGGGCTCTGTCTGCAAATTCTCTGTGCATCATGGTTTCTGGTTCTCCCTAATCCATTCCTTTCACTCTAGTGAGATGCTCCAGGTGAAACATGCATCCTTCCTCTCCAAATGCTCTCCTGAACCCATTGGGTTCTCTGTGTAGTGCCTTTTCTCCCTTGATTTTATATCCACTTAATAATTTATCATCTGCAACCATAGATCGAGTATCATCTTTGTGGCAGATCCTGGCTTGGGTATTAGATATAATATCCAATGCCCATATGGTTTATTAAGAGAAGAGGTCAATAGTAAGCCAGGAAAACATGTTTTGAATTGGGATGAGAATAAGAAGAAAGTGAATTACGTGTATTAAAAGAAGGAAACCTGGGATGGAGGGGTTGTGTTTTAGCTTGCATAGTCAGAGACATGCTTTCCCAGATGAGGTATTTTTTATATTATTATTAAGTAATTGTATGAACAGTGTACAATTCCATGAGCCAGATTACGAGTACAGTGCCTCTTGATCATCTTCCTTCCTTCTTCCCCAAGGAGGGAATTCTTACATGAGGGCTTAGAAGAAGAAAACCCCACATCCACAGTTGGGCAGGAGCCTTCAAGACAGAAGATGCAGCGTGTGAAAAGATCCTGAAAGGAACTGAAAGACTCTGGCACTTGAAATTATGGACTTTTCTTTGCTGTATCCACAGCATTATTCTTACTAGAAACCATCTCCATTTAGCATCATTGGATTTATCTCACCTTGTACGTGGATACTTCTTTGCTTTTCCTTGTGTCAAATGAATGTCCTGTGAGTTCTTAAAGGGCCAAGAAAGGATGTTATTCATTTCCATTTTCCTTCCTGACAGTTCTAAAGGAGAGATTCCTATCTGACATGAAATGATCGATTATTGGGTGAATTATGTGTTGATGTTACAACCAGGAAAACCACTTACCTCTCTCTCAAAATTGAGCTCATAATATTCATTCTCTGCTATGACCTTTTTGCCCAACTCTCCTAGTATGTGTAGAGTCTTTTCAACCCTTGGGTCTCCCTACATTTCTAGAAAGTTCCTTATTTTCCAGCTACTTGGTCAAGATGCATTGCTGTCACCTAATAATCCTTCAACATACCATGCGCTCAGAGAGCCGGCATTTGTAACTCTCGCATTGAGTTTATGCTAGGATTCTTTTTTTCCAGGGCTGGTTAGAGACCTGGGTGAGCCAGTCTGTTGGTCAGACCCAGCTGGACTGCAGGCTCTGGTATTGAATAGGCCACACCATTGACTAATGTGGTAGAGCCCTGCATAGATGGGGCTCCGTGGTTGGGATCTTGGAAATTTGCTAGAGTTTTGAATAAGCCCAATTTAATGGGCTTTCATGTTGGATGAATGTCATGGAAAAGCAAAAAATAAATTGAGGGCAAATGTTGAGATATTCATAAATCTTGTGTCTTTTTTTAGTTCTTTTTTTTTTCTTCCCCAAAAAGTGGTTTGGCTGCTTTGGATCCCTCCCACATTTAAAATAAACAAAAGCTGAGTTCTTATGACTAAGGGCATGAGTTCAAAGCTTCACCTCCTTGTTTTTTCATGCAGCAGATACTGAATAAGCATTTATTCTGCCAGGGTTTCTGCTAGGAGCTGAGGAGACAGTTCTGTACCAGGAAGTTCAGTGACTTCCAGCTCCAAGCTGGGGGCCGGGGGTCTCTGCCCCCCACCTCTGCCTCACAGTGGCTCCTTGGAACAGCATTGGAAACCACAGCCTGTAAGAAGAACTATACAACCATGGCACCTTGTAAGTTAGTGATTACAGGAAATTTGTAAGTGAGTGTAGTCCCAGTATTTTTAATACAGATTTCACATAGGACTTTCTTTAAATAGTTTTGTTTTTTGTTTGCAGTATACACTTGAGAGTACATCAGCTGCTAAATGCATTTCCCTCTGCCTAGGAAAACAGTTGCTTTCATTCTCAGCTACTCCTGACCTCTCCATGTGACTTGCAGATCCCTCTTCTCCCCTCAAGCTGGGAGTGTTCTGTCTCTCGGACTCAATTATTAGGACAAGATTGTGTCTTCTACTTGCATTGGATGACACTAAGCACCTAGTAAGGTCTGGAGCAACAGCTCTTTGTTTGCAGAAGCGACTCCGTCTGCCTTGTGGTAGTGAGCCTAGGAGGGGAACAAAGTCCGTGGTAAAACTGCATAAGGGATTTTTGTGGCATTTACAAAGACTTTCAGATTGTGCCGTACCCATTGGAATTTAGCAACCAGGAAATACTGTTGCGCACCATACCCCTTAGTGCTGTAGTACAAAACAGCCAGCCCCCCATGGTGTGTGGTTGTATAAATACTGGGTGGAAGTCTCATGAATCTATATCACTCTCATCACCTTTATTCTCCTTGGCAGTGAGGCAGTGGGTCAGGCACCCATTTCCTTCATTGGTGACATTGCAGGGTTGTGGTAAGAGATGTCAAAGAAATATTGGAAGAGCCCAGGCCTTTCTTTACCTGCTTCACAGTGAGAGTTTGCAGGAGATGGGCCTTATTAGGATGCGAAGCCCAAGCTAGAGTGGAGGATCTTCCCTCCTTGACTTCAGAAGCTATGGTATTTCAAGGCTTAGTTTCCAGTACCAAGGTTCCTTCTTTGTTCTGGTTGATCCAACTCTTGCTAAAGCATCCATTGGCCCCCTACGTTAGGTGCTCATTAAGAACATTGTGCATTGTGTCAGGAGAGTTAGCATTAGAAACATGTTTTGTTTGTTTGTATGTTTGTTTTTCTGGTTGTTCTTTTTAGCTTTGTGGATAGACTTCGTAGATTTGTAGATTTGTGGATGTACTTAAGGCCACACATAAAATTGTGTGCACTAAGACAACTAACCTGGCTATAAATACATCTCAAGATGTCTTAGGCTATGGTAGATTACGTTTAGGAGAGGAGCCATAAAAGTACTTTGCTGCCAGGGATCCCCCAGGCACGAGGTACACCAACATGCTTGGGCACAGGTAACACTGGGGCAGCCTGGCTTGCTTCTCAAGCCCAGAGGTAGCTGCTGATCCAGCACCAGTTCCTACCCTTTGGGTCTTCCCCAGGTCATCTGTATACTCGTGCTGGAAACGTGTCTGAGCGTGCTGTGTGGCAGAGGGATGCTCTTTGTGCTAGCTGAAGCCCCTTTAATCCCGGATGCCCTAGAAAGGTGAGCAGTTGGTGGGGGCCACGGGGGAAACAGAGGGCATCCCTTTAGGATTAATGTGGTTTTCCTTGGCTGAATTCCAGGAGGGGCCTGTCCCTGCCCAAGGAACACCCCGAGGGGCCTGTGCCAGGGTGTGCTCTGTGGCCTGGTGGCTCCTGGGAGTGGGAGCCTCCTCCTCTTCCTTGTGGGACGCATGCTTGGACGTGCCCCATGGTGAGTTTGGGAGGTGGCCAGAACCCCCATGCCCTCCGTCAGATCTGCAGAATGGCAAGGGATTCCGGGCGGGGAGAGGGGGGATACAGGGGGGAGGGCAGCCCTAAGTTCACCCTCAGGAAGAGCTTTGAAGGCAGGCCGGAAACTGTCTCTAGAGGCTGGGAGGTATTGTAAACAAGTGCCAGGGAGGCATCTACCTCTTACAAGTCTAGGTTGCCTGTAGCAACCTGAGGCTGTAGGTTGGGGGTTGGGGGCTCTTTCCTAACACCTGAGCAGGCCTTAGTTTTCTCTGATTCCATCATGATTTGCTGTTGCAGTTAATATTGGGGCTCTTCTTGAAGTGTTCTGACTTGCTTTAAAAAATATGGGGTGTGTGTGTGTATGTGTGTGTGTGTGTGTGTGTGTGTGTGTGTGTATGTGTGTGTATACACGTTCTTGTTGTCCGAACAGATTCATAATTGATAGCTAATTTCTACCTTCTCCGAGTAGGAGAAAAGAATTCCCAGACTTCCATAGCTAAAGGAGATGGCATTGTTTTTGTGTTGTTCCCTCCCCCCCCCTCACCCCTCCCTTTCAAGTAAAGTTCAGCCACTAGATTCTTTCTAGAAGTATAGGAACTCAATAACAGTATCAATTAGTTACTTCCACCTTTAATTGGATGGACTTGTTGTGACTTGGAAAATGGTTCTGTATGGCTTACTTTCCCATTATTTTTCCACACTTCGGATTCATTTGAAAACACATGCAATTTGAGTGCTGTTGGTTGGGAGTTTCTTGTTTACCTGGATGTTTTTGTGTGCTTCTGTGTTATTACATCCTCCTTCTCCTTGACTTCTACCTTCCTTCCTTCACACGTTATCCTTGACTTGGGCTAGACAGCTGTGAGGTGTGACTGATCCCAGCCAGTGAATCCTTATTTCCTGTCCCACCTCATACCACCGAGACATCGAAATGTCTAAAAGTAGACCAGAGGGGTCAGCGGCTGCAGACTGGATTACAAAGTTGGGTTGGGTTGTTTGAATACTTCTGAAGGAATGTAGTTTGTGCCTGATGAAATGGGAAGCTAAGGCCACATCAGGAAGGGAGCAAGGGATCAGTCTTCCCAGCTGGCCAGATGGAGGTGCTTGGTCAGCAGTGCTGAGCCAGCTGGGGTGCTAATCATAGGAGGGGACTCTGGTCTGTGTTTGTTTCAGAGAATGATGTTAGGAGATGTGGTCTTAGGAGGAAGATGGTCATTCCAGTAGAAGGCTTTGGGTAGTGGCTGGATGACATCATGCCACCTGGATGAAAGAATTATAGAGCTAGCCAGCCTTCGGGCAGAAGGTCCCCATACTAGTGACCCTTCTAATTCTAGTGTGAACCATTCATTATACAGGTGTCTCTGGCCTCAGATATTTGCATATGTACCAGGTTCTCTTATTGTGGTTACCCCCAAAATAGAATGGACTGCAATTTATCATCATGCATTGGGGAGCTAGCCCTCAAACAAGTTAGGCTTCTTTGAAAAAGAAAAGTCAGTGTATAAATTGAACATTATTTAGGAAAACACATGCAATTTGGGTTACCTTAGTGAATAAAAAGATAACTAGATTGCCCAAGCAGAGAGAAAATATTGAAACCATGTGTTTAGCTTTATTCTTTTTTCCCCTAAAATTATGAGCATAAATTTACCTGCGGGGAGAAGATGACATTGTGTAGCTAAATTCACCTCCAATTTGTTCAGTTTTTATATCCTGACGTTGAAACAGAGGAAGATGATATTTACTCTCTTTCTTTTCTCTTTCTGCATTCTCCTTCATCTTTGTCCAAATAATAGACAGGGAGCTCTTTAGGAAACAACAGATGTTGGGAGTGATGATGACGAGTATTGCTCTGTTGTGTATATCCTTTGTAGACTGCTAGTATCCTGTGTGCTGTGATCATTTCTAGTCTCCTGTCAAGGCTATGCCGGGTGAACCTTCATGGAATTCTAATGTTGAGGAAGAGCTTCTAGACCTGGAATTCCATCAGATCACCCTGGTGATCTGACAGATGCTGGTCAGGATAAGAGAGATAAGAAAGTCAGACGCACAAGCTCAGAGACAAAAACTACTGGGTTCTCAGTACCATATCTACTTTCCTGATCAACCACCGGGCTGGTTGATGCCTAATTTTACACACATATAATATATAATAGTATATATAACATATAAGGTATATATTATATAATACGTGGAGATGTTTGTGGACAACATACACAGTATGTATGTGTGTATACGTATATAGGTATGTGTTTGTGTAGTTGTCAGTGCATTGATATGTATGTATATAATTTATACTTTTTATAATGAGTTCAACAAAGGAAGCATTTGAGATATGTGTATTTCATCTCCTACATGAGTGAGATTGCTGGGGCTCAGAGAGATGAAGTGGCTTGGTGGAATCAGAAACCATGCTTTTCCCTTCCCACCATTTTCTCCAGTTCTGTCACCTTTGCCATCACTCTGTAGCTCTCCATCTGATTGGCAGACCCATACCTTCAGCTTTAGCACTTCTTTATACATTTGGAATATGATAGGATGGATGTATTTTTGTTCACAAATTGCTTAAAAGTTATTTTCAAAAGCAAACTTTAGAACTTGGCCAAAGAAAGAACACTGTAAAAATAAATATCTGGGCATTAAGTATGTGTATGTGTTTCTATGTGCATGTGTATTTGTGAATACACATGTGAATTTGTGATGTGCATATGCCTTTTTATCCAGTTGCCACCCATGCTGAATTAGACCAGAAACTTCCAGCTTGCACAAGTTGGGGAAAACTGAGGCAGCTATAGAAAATCTATTACCCACAATGCATGGCAAGCCAAGACTAGCCATGCTCATGGAGGAGATCCAGTTTTCTGGCTTACCCATCAAGAGTATGATACAGCTGCACACTAGTCCCATTTCACCTAGGTCTCTGTGTTTTTGTTTTTTAATTACTATTGCAAAGGGCCAAGCCCCAATCTGGAATATCATCCCTATTTTATTTCTTTTTCCCTCCTTGTGTGACTCTAATTTATGATGCTTAAATTGTTATAAAACACAGCCTTTTAAAATTAGATGTGTTGAGTTGAATAGATGCTGCCTATTTCTTCATAGTGCTATACCTGTCCTCAGGCAGATAACTGGAAAAATAATTCAGATTATGGTGGCACCAGATTAATCTTTTGGTATACTTTTTATCCCACCTTTGGATTTTTTTTTTTTTTTTTTTTTAGTAACTGACAGTAGTGTTTGGATCTGACTGGGGCATAATAAAATATTATAGTTCTGACAGCTACTAATTTCTTTCTCTATTAGCTCTTTTGAGTAGAGGTGAAAGTCTAACCCTATTATTATATCAAAAGAATAATAGAAAAAAGAATCGCATTGAATTAGCATATTATGGAAAAATAAGAAGGAAACAAATGGCTGTTTCTGCCCTTGCCATTCGATTCCCACTCTAAGGTGACTGGTAACTTTCAGTCCTGGAGACTGCGAAAGGAATATTTAAGAAAAATATGACTTAGAATTTGCTTTGTTGAGCATTGTTTTCCTGGAGAATATGCAAATGGCTTTTCTGGGTCTGTTGATTGCACCCTTGTAAAGGTTTTGTGTGTACCACGCTTGGAGCTGAGCTTGGGCCAGTTCTGAGGGCCTGATTAGTCTTCCTAATAATGCAGACAGATTTCTGTCATTAGAGACATCCAAGTGCCATGCTGCCTACATTCCTGTCAAGTTGATGGTCATAGAAATCCTCTTGGCTTTAGATGCAATTTAGCACACATGCACACACGCGCACATGCACGCACAGTACACACACACTCTCTCCACAAACACACAGAATTTGACTGCAGAATTGGCAAGATATAAGTGAGCCAAATTTGGCCTGTAGAAATGAACACTGGCAACTTTGTGAGTTAAAAAAAAATTACATGAAAAGCTCTCAGGAGGGAACGAAGGAGGGGGAAAAAAACCCTAGGCTAACAGTGCAACAGACCCCGTTTCCTATCCACAGTCTGTCTTTTCGGGGGTGTTTGTCTAAACACCATTGCCAGTTTTTCTAAACAGAACTGCTGCTGCCCTTCATCTGTAATAGGAAGCGAATCAGCGCTGTGGACCAAATGCTCGTTGGGTTGAGAGTTCCTTTATTTGGCCAAATTAAACCCAACAACCTCAATTCTGTCCAAACTTGCATCTAGTCCAGGGCCAGATAAGATGTCTGTCCTCATTTTCTCTGCAGAGAAAAATGGAATGATGCATTTGCTGATTTTCATCCTTTTGATGAAAAAGTATTTTTCCCCCAGCAGACTCCCCCCTCCTTGTCTCCTTAAAGCTGGAAATATAATACTTTGAGACTATCTCTGATGTGAGAGGAAAAAAAAAATCACAAGAGGCTCCATGTGGTTTTTAGGAAGAGAAGTAGTGATATTAAAATCTTGGGTGGATGGTGTGTTTTCTCTGTGCCATCCTGAGCATCTGCTAAAGATGCCGGTCCAGAAGCACAGCGCTCATTTATAGGAGGACAACTTGGAATGATTTACCATTTGGGTTCTGGTGCCGGGTCTTACACATCTTAGCCCAGAAGCTCAGATACAGAGATAATTGGAAGTCTAAAATCAATAACGATGGAACAGAGCCAATGTGAAAACAGATGCCGGAATAAACCATCTGTAAATTCCATGGTGGGCAAAGTTGGGGCTCAGAGTGTTTATCTGCGTCGTGTGGATGATGGCCGAGCTGAACCAGAGGATGCTGCACACCAGAGATGTTGCAAGTTGGCACCATTTGACTTTGAGCACCATTTTCTTCTCAGTCCAGGCTCCACCTGTTGGTTGACATGTATTTGCAGAATTGCTTTGAGCGTTTTGTAAGGACCTGTGTGTGTGTGTGTGTGTGTGTGTCTCCTATAATAGGAGCCCAGTGGGAAAGGTTTGCCTGCCTTGTTTGTCTTTTAAATCATAGACTACCTTTTCTGCAGTCTGCTCCTCATTCAGCAGCTCAATGATCTTTGCAAAAATGCAAATGTAATCCTTTGGCAGTCAACAGATTGGCCAATCTGAAGTCCATTTGCTGATGACACGCACAGCCTTTTATGATAAAGTCAGAATTCTGTGGCTGGGTTGGTGCAGTCTTCATGACATGGATTCTGCCTTTCCTTTTTCTGCTGCTACCATGCTGGTTATGCCTTACTCTGTGTGGGGTACCACAGGACCTTTACATACTCTAGTCTTTCTGCTTAGACTGTGCTCCGGTCTCCATCAGAATCTCTGATAGTCTGTGTCAACATTTCTTTTCCATTTGCTCTTGGTCCTATGCAACCTGACTTTGTGGCATGCCATCTCACACACACACACACACACACACACATACACACACACACACACACACACACACACACACACGTATGTGTGTGTGTGTATATATATATATAAATTTTTTTGTTGGTTGTGGGGCTTGAACTCTGTGCCTGGGTGCTGTCCCTCAGCTCTTCAGCTCAAGGCAAGTGCTCTACCCCTTGGGCCAGAGCACCACTTCTGTTTTTCTAGTGGTTTATGGTAGATAAGAGTCTCACAGACTTTCCTGCCTGGGCTGGCTTTGAACTCAACCTCCTGAGTAGCTAGGATTACAGGCGTGAGCCACCGGTGTCCAGCTCATCATATATATATTTTACAGGTACCTTTGTTCCTATTAAGATGAATGCCTGTATTCTGATGAGCTTCAAAAGACAAAATATAGTTTTGTATCAGTTATTACATTCTGTTCTCTAAACTCAATGCGGGGCATGAAGGAGATACTTTGTGATTATTTCAGCAAATGTCAATCTGCTAGGTTTGTCACCTTTCTGAGGAAAGATGTCTAAGTCTCTACTTTCTGTGATTCTGGGCCTCTTTGAAGTCCTCTTTGCTTGAAACTACATAGTTTGCTTGCCCTCTTTGGGATCACCCTGAGTAGTTTATCTGTTTTCTAAAGTTGCCTTTATGTTGCAGAGATGAGTTGTTTTTGATGAAGTATTGTGTGTTTTGTGCTACTAGAGGCAGTTTGTGATCATGGCTGTTGCATAGCCAAAGTCTCAAACATTAGGTGCAGAAGCTTGTAATTGAACACACAAAACCAAACTAACTCTGGAGTTAGGTTCTGATTAGGCTTAGATTTCCTAATAATGCATGCATCTATCTGTCTGTCTGTCTGTCTGTCTTGGTCTGTTTGATATTCTGGGGCATTTATGTCCATGAAGCCTTGCACAAGGCACTTAACTCTTCGCCTTAATGAGCTCTGTGAAATGGCGCAGTTGGATTCTATAATATCTAAGCCCCCTTCAGGCTTGGCCATGTTAGATTTTATTTATATAAATTTTGGGGCTCATATCGAAGTCCTGGGTTCACAAAGTAAGTTTTTGTGTTCAGGTCTTATAAAGCATATGTAGTTTCTTGGAGCTTTTTGTTGTTCCTGTCAGAAATGAAAACTATAATCAGAAGTTGAAGATGGAGAAATTATTATTGTACTTAAAAATTATCGCTGGGCTTCAGTTTCTTAAAATTGACCACTGAGATATTATTTCTTGTCAAGTTTTTGTAGTTGTTTTTCAGTTGTGGAGCTTGAACTCAGGTCCTGGGCACTGTCCCTGAGCTTTATTCTGTTCAAGGTTAGTGTTCTACCACTTGAACCACAGAGCCATTTTGGGCTTTCTGAGTAGTTTATTGGAGATATGAGATATGAAAATCATAGATTTTCCTACTTGGTCTGGCTTTGAACTGCAATCCTATAATCTCAGCCTCCTGAGTAACTAGACTTACAGGCCTGAGCCACCAGCACCTGGCTAATTTTATGTTTATATTTTTGTGGTGATAGGGATGGTCCCCAGAACCTTGTACATGTTAGGCAAGTACTGACCTATATCCGCAGCCCTCCCAGCAGTTTCTCATGGGAGTTTAGGTAATTCTTTTTGTTGTTGTTGTTGGTGGTGGTGGTCATGGGGCTTGAACTCTGGGCCTAGGTGCTGTCTCTCAGCTCTTCAGCACTAGGCTAGCACTCTACTACTTGAGCCACTGCCCCACTTCTGGTTTATTGGAGAGAAAAGTCTCACTGACTTTACTGCTAGGGCTGGCTTTGAACCGTGATCCTCTGATCTCAGCCTCCTGAGTAGCTAGGATTACAGGCGTGAGCCACTGTGCCTCGCGAGTTTAGATAATTCTTGGTCTGTAAAGGAGATTGAGAATTTTTTCTGGATATATACCTTCGGGCTGTGCTTTTTATTTTAACCAGGTGCTAGTATTAGTATTTGAACTCAGAGGTCTTCACTCTGGCTCACAGCTGGTGCTCTACCATTTGAACTATACCTTCAGTTCAGCTTTTTCCCCTGGTTAATTGGAGCTGAGTGTCTCTTGGAGTTTTCTACTTGGCCTAGCTTTAAACTTCAATTCTCAAATCTCAGTCTTCTGAGTAATTAGGATTATAGGAGTAAGCCACTGGCACCTGTCTGTGCTGGTTTTTTATTTTATTCAGATCGTTTTATACAGGAATGAGCCTTATACATTGCCAAGGGCTGAGATACTAGAAACTCACTTATTCCATGGAATCCACATGCCTGGCCTGGAGGTGGGACGAAGGGCCTTTCTGCTGTGGGTGATTCCTAAGGTATTAATGAGAACTGGACAGGCATGATGGCTTATTCCTCTATTTCTAGCTAGCTAGGAGGCACAGATTTGGAGGATCACAGTTTCAGATCAGCCTGGGCAAAAAGTTCATAAGATCCTGTATCAATGAATCAGATGTGCATGATGGCTCACACCTGTCATCCCAGCTGCAAGGCCGGCACAAAGAAGAGGATTTAGCCCTGGCAAAACTATGAAGCCTATTTTTAAAATAAAGATTTCCTTAAAGTCCTTATTGAACAAATAAGGACCGAGGAGGGTATTGCTCAAATGGAATTGCACCGTGTGAGGCTTTGTGTTCAGACTCTAGTATGGCAAGAAAAGGAAGGGAGGAAGAAGGGAGAGGGAGATGAGAGAAAGAGAGAGAGAGAAAGAACAAAGGGAGAAAAGAAAGGAAGGAAGAGAAAGAAAGAAAGAAAGAGGAAGGAAGGAAGGAAGGGAGAGAGGGAGAGAGGGAGAGAGGGAGGGGGGAAGGAAGTTGATAAGAACTTAATGTTGCAATTCCAAGTGTCTGGATTTCTGATAGAATGTACCTGTGTAAATTTTGGGTATGCCTTTTGTGTGTGTGTGTGTGTGTGTGTGTGTGTGTGTGTGAGTGTGAGAGAGAGAGAGAGAGAGAGAGAGAGAGAGAGAGAGTGTATGCTGATCCTGGGGCTTGAACTTATGGCTTGGACTCTGTCCCTGAGCTTTTTTTGCTCAAGGCTAGCATTCTACCACTTGAACCACAGCTCCACTTCCTAATATTTAATTAAACTAAATAATAATTAAAATTTAATGACCAACAGTAGCAAAGGGCAGGAAAATCTGGGAGACAGCACAAAAAAATGTGGACGTGGATGGTTTCTGTGAAGCTAGACTCAGGATTCAAAACCTGACCCTGAAGCTGTGCCATTGTACTGATCCACCCATGAGTGCTATTGAAAAATCCTGATGTAAATCACCATTTTTATTTTGTTTGCTCCATGATTGCTTCATTATTAGTCTTTCTCCTTGCTGTTCTCATAGGAACACCCTGTCCTTAGGGACACATCTCAAAAGAGAGGTCTTGTCCTCTTACTCTGCGTGCTTGTACCCCCTGTCCAAGGTGGAGGGAGCTGGCAGGAAGACTGTTTCTAGAATGCTCTGAGAATTGCTATGTGAATGTTCCTTGGAGCAGACTCAGGCCCTCCATTTCAGCATCAAGGAGAAGCAGGGAGGCCAAAGTCTTCTCCATCATCCGGTGTATGGGGCATAGAAGGTACTGGAAGCTGGCCAGCTCACCTGTGATGGGAGTTTTCCTGGCTTCCCAGGCTGGAGTATTGGCGCTAGGTAGATTCACTCAAGTAAGGAGGTCTGAGTATAGTGTGGAGGCCAAGGATGGTGTCTGTGTAGACTTTCTGTGTTGGCAATCTCATGTAGTGAGTTGTCTACGACAAAATACAGAGCCTGGAAATAGAAAATCACCAGTAATGCTCAGTGTCCAGGAGGTGATCGGAAATTATTAGAGAACTCCATGTGATCCGTTGCAAATCTGGTAGGAAATGGTTGGGATGGCTGGCACGACAGAATATGGGCTACGGCTCTGCTGCTGTGTCTGCCACTCCCACGTGGGTCTGCAGGGGGCTTCACCCTGCGCTCTGCATCCAGGGAGACAGGTACAGATGCTTTCAGTATTTCCTCTTTTCTTTGCAGCCTCCTACCTACCCTCAGTTTTCTTATTGCTTGCTTGCAGAGAGGAGTGGAGAAGAGAGGACAGGAGAGAGGGAGGAAGAGGGGGAGAGGAAAGAGGAGGGAGAAGGAAAAGGAGATCTAGACAGGTAACGCACAGGAAGGATACAAAAATGATTTCAGTCCCATTTTCCAGTATTTCCTTCCATTGTTTTGCTAGACACTCACACCCATCCATGTTTTCCTAAGTGAGATCATATTGTATATATACTGCTTAATAGTTTGTCTTTTTCTGCCTAAAAGATATGATGGAACTTCTTCTTTTGTGCAGCAACTCGCCCCCCCCCCCCCCCCCCCCAGATAGATGGGTAATATGGAAAAGGCATTGTGTTCGTTGACAAAAGCCATGGTGCAGTATGGGAGAGGTAGATGTGGACTACACTTGTGTCACCTCAGCGAAGCTTTGTGTCCTGAGAAGTTGCCATTTATGTAGCCCTTTTCTGTGTTGGCTTTCATAACTAGGCTACTCACATTCATTTTCTCATTAGCTCAATAACTAGCTGGTATATTGATGGTGTGGTTTATTTGTGTATTTGTTTTCCCCTCTGTGTCCATGTGTTTTCAGAGGAATGAGGCCACGTGTCTGGTCATGGGTAAGTCATGTCTCCTGTACACCAGGAGACAAAGCACCTCTTGAAATCCCCACTTTGATTTCTTCATTCTTCCTAAGTACGTGCACAGGTGGCGCATTAATTCTGCAGCCGCTTTGCCTATATTAGGCAGGACAATATTTTTAATTAGACAAACATAACCAACGTGAAAGGTATTTATTCTCTCCTGTCTTTTTTTTTAAAATTCTGTACCCTGTGAATTACTGTGACACCTGGTACCCAGTGGCCAGGTGGAGGATGTTGGTGTGAATGAAATGTGAAGGATGAACCCCATCTTTCTTAGGACCACAGCCCCTTCATGTTACTCAAAATTGGAGATTGGTTGCATCATTTTCAGAGCTTAGAGTGGGTGGTGCAGGGTTCTTGGTTGACCTTCGCTTCAAAGTGGAGCAGGGCATACTTGTGATCTATTTGTGGTTGGCTTTTCTTGACATTCCAGTCCTTGCTTTTACCTTTGTTAGCCAGAATCCTGGGTCTTTTTTTTTTTTTTGTAACCTTATTCACAGAGTCATAGCACTAAGATCAAGGCAGAGGAAGCATCGGGCCCTTTGATCAGAACATGTCCCTGAATACAAATATTTCAGTTCTATAAACTTGCTCCCACCCTCTCAGCTTCAGGCTGTCATTGGAGAAGGAACTTCCCTTGGTAGTGATGTTGAGTTCTTCTCTGCAAGTACTAGGGGCTGAGAGGCATTGAATGACTTACCCAAAGGGTACACAGGTACAAGGACCTGTGCCCTATCACCCACACTTGTTGGCGAAGGCCTCAAGGATATGGAATCGATTCTCCAACAGAAAACAGAGGATATTTAAGGATTGTAGCAGGAGCGAGGTAGCAGAGAGCAAGATGGTATCTTCTATGCTATATAGAACTGTTTCCTTTAATTGTGCCAGTGACATTCCTGATATTTTTTTTGAAACATTTGTCCTTTTTGTGTGTCTGTCAAAGTCCTGGATGTTCTTTTTTTTTTTTTTTTTTTTTTTACTTTTTAGAGGATTTGGAATTTGTACTGAGGGCCTACTTCTGGCTACACAAGTATCTCCCACTTGAGCCACACCCCTACCTTTAGGCGTGGGCAGTACATATCTACCTGTCAATCCACAGAGTGGAAACTGGGACTCCTGCTCTTCCACCTATTGGTAGTTATTGATGAAGACATTGCAGCTCGCAAAGGTAAAGCGACTTGATGAAGAATCAGGGCTGTGAGTGGCAGAGGCTATGTTGGCACTGAAGTTTTCTCTTTCAGAAGCTGGCGTGTGCACCTGTTCTTGCTCTGGAGGAGACTTCCTGTGTGTGGCTTGTTATATGTCATTCTCTGTAAGAGTCTCTGCCTGCCACTTGCCAGCATCTAGTGGTCAGAAATTATGCTACAAAAACCACTGAACCTCCTTGTCTACTCTGGAGGGGACTCAGAACAAACAGAAAATAAATGAATAGGGTGAGAGTCTACAAATCTGTAGCAGTCTGTATGTTATGTTACATTAGAGTGTAACCACAGGTACTTTATATGTGACTTTTAAAGTTTATTTTACTCCCTGTGAGAGTAGATCAATTCTTTTATATCTTCACATGTCATCCAACTTGGCAGTCCTTAAAGCTAAACCTAAGAACCTGCATCTCTTAGGATGCAGTGGTTTTCTATCTTTTCAGCTGCCTGTGTGATATCACATGAGATCAGGCTCGCCTCCAATAGAGTTTCATCATTAGCCAAAAAGAAGTGAAAAAGTAGACAGGTGTAATCCTTCTCCCTCTCCCTCCTCATCTTGGGACTTGAACTCAGGGCCTAAGCTCTGAACTTCTTTTTGTTCAAGGCTAGCACTCTACCACTTGAGCCATTTGAGATAAGAGTCTCACAGACTTCCTCCCTGAGCTGGCTTTGAACCATGATCCTCAGATCTCGGCCTCCTGAGTAGCCAGGATTACAGGTGTGAGCCACCAGTGCCTGGCTCTGTAACCACTCCTTAGAAAAGTCATATGAAAGTGTTTGTTCTGGAGAAAAGACATTAATTTTCCTATGAAGGGCAGAAGTAGAAAAGAGTCATCTGACTTCACAGAGGTGAAATACTGTGGATTTGATCTGCCATGCCATGTGCCTCACAGACATCAGAGACAAAAATCTGTGTTGAGAAAAATTTTCAAATATGTTAAACAATATTGGCTTTTTTTTTTTTAAAGTAATTCCTTTAGGGATGCGTGAAACACTGACCAGACACGTGTGGAAAGTGGACAGTGTCGTGTGCCAGTTTTAATGCACAGGAATGCATTTTCATTGGGTGTTACTGGGGTTTGAACTCACTGCTGTATACTTGTTAGGTTGGCAGTCTACTACTTGAGCCACACCTCTACACCTTCTTGCTTTTAGTTTTATTTTTCAAATATCGCCTGGTATATTGTTCTGGGGTGGCTTGGACCATAATTCTCCTGTCTTCTCTTTCCATTTAGTTGCATTTTCAGGTGTGCATTTCTATTGCTAGCCCAGAAACTAACTCTTTATAATTGGCTATCCTTGTGTATACAGGTCCCATAGCTTTGGATTCTATTAATCGTGCATCAAAAATACACAAATACTCAAAACAATCCTGTATGTGCGGACTGTGTACAGACCTTTTACCTTGTCATTTGTCCTCAAATAGTATTTTATTTACCCAACATTGACATTGTAGTAGGATTGTAGATCCAATTTGAAATATGCAGCAAGTTGTACACAGTGTATTTGTATCCTGTTACTGGATACATTTTACAAGCAAATGCTAAGACTTCAAGTCCTGCTTTTCAGGTCCAGACCTGACACATTCACTCACTTGTTATTCCTTAGTTCATTTGTTCATTCAGGAAGTATTCCTTGCTTGTACTTCATGTCCGGCTTGCACCAGTGGACAGAAACACTGGTTCCACAGTGCTTGTATCTCAGAACGGGAGACAGAAATCTGTTTCTGTGTGTCCACCAGGGCAAATAGTATAGAGAAAAGGCATCAGGGTAGAGAAATGGAAAGGGGAAGAGGAACATTGAAGAAGAAAAGCGCAGGCGGAACAGAGGGGTCCATGAATGTATCTAAGGGAAGAACCTTTTGGAAGAACAGCAGGCATAGGGGTTCTGCTCATAAGACAGAAAGGCACAGTAATCTACCTGCACACATTCCTTCCTGATCAGACCATCTGAAGTTTATTTCTCTGAGGAATGCCAAAGTTGAGATGCCAGATGACCTGGATGTGGCATTTCGGGTTTGAGAGATTTAGTAAACACAGAATGTAGCCCTCTTGATCTCTCCAGCCATTCTGCCTTTACGTTGCATCTTTTTCTTGCCACCTTTGCTATATATTCCTGAAGGATGATCATCTCACCCTAAGGAACAGCCTGAGAATCTAGTGTCCTGCTCTGATCACCCAGAGGACAAAATTTGATTATGATTGACTCCTGCAATTTAAAAAAAGTGTGTGTGTGTGTGTGTGTGTGTGTGTTGGTACTGGGGTTTGAACTCAAGGCCTTGACTCCGTTGGCTTTTTCACTCAAGGCTTTGCTTTACTTACTTGAGCCATGCCTTCAGTTCAGACTTTTCATTGTTTAGTTGGAGATAAGAGTCTCACAGACTCTTCTTCCGGGGCAGGCTTTGAATTGATTCTCAGATTTCAGCCTCCTGAGTAGCTAGGATTACAGACATGAATCACATTCTCACCGGGGCCCCTTCTGGCCCCTTGGGTTTGGCTAAAAGGTTCCATTTCAGTCAGGGATGCTTTATCAAATGCTCTGTGCTTGAAATTTGCTTTGCAACAGTATTACAAATAGTTAGAGCCGACCTATTGGGGAGTATGTTTTCTTCTGAAATCCCTGATTTCCTGCAGGATGTTCACAGTACAATGTGTACTTAAAAAGGCCTTGTGGATGCATACATGGTAACAGCTCTGTGCAAGCCTGATTACCTGTATTTCAACTTACTCTCTGCTTTAAAAAATATTTTTGAAACTGTCCTTTCTAGTTGATGGGACATAAAGACTTTGGAAGCCCCCTCGAAGCATTTCACTTCTGATATCTCTCAACATGGCATAAATAATTGAACTCACTTGACTTTGAATTGTCTCCAAAATATTCCCTTAATGCTTGGCAGTCTTATGAAAAAATTTCTGCCTGTTGGAAATTAAATGTGTTCAAGTTGCAAACCCTGCTGAAGAAAGGTTTCAATAATAGGAAGGTTGCTAGCTCCTTAACTATGCCACACACTGCTGGGAACCTCCAGAATCATGTTTAATGCAGGCGTAGGGAAGGGAGCCGTTGGCATCCACGCCAGTCCCTGCTCGACTGCTCTTTTCCTTGGCCCAGAAGAAAAGTACAGTGATAGAGCAGAGTCTCTCAAAGGAGGTCTTACATCACCAGGTAACACGAAGAACGGGTTAAATACAGGCTGCTGGAAAAAGCTACACAAAGCTGCAGAATCATTGAGGCACAAATAACTCTATCAACACCCAGACAAACCAGAGCCTTTTTCTATGTGGATTACACAGAGTAGGCTAATAGGAAATGCAGAAGTAGAGATTTGGGGTATTTCTTGGGGGGGGGTCCCTATTTTTGTGTTGTTTATGCTCTGCCAGTGAGAATATTTTATGTTAAGGAAGGCATAGTCAGAAAGCAAGAAGAATGTGCACGCGCGTGCGCGCGCACACACACACACACACACACACACACACACACACACACACACACACACTTCTGTATCTCACAACCCTGATACCACATATGGCCTTTCCAAAGGGAGTATTGTATGTTGTTTAGTCTTGGAACTTCTTTTAAAGATAGGATGTCATTTACAATCCTCAGGCCATATGTTTACTCAGACTAAGAAACATGGGCTAATCTTTTTCTATTTTGAGGAGTAATAAATTGAAAAGATAATTACATAATATGGTGCATAATGTAACTCTGGCTTGAGCCATATGTGTTTAATTTTAGAAAAACATGCGTGATGACAGGTTATGAAAGGATGGGACTATTTTAGTCTTTTTAAGGATTAGAAGCATACTTTTTTATAAGTGTCCCCTTCTCCCCCTGCCCCCAACTTAGAAGAACAACCCAATGAAAAATGCCCTACTGAAAGTAATTTGTTTTCGTGCTGGCCACTGGCAAAGAAAATTCAAGTTAGAGGCCATATTACTTGCAAGCTTTTGCAAAATGAGATGCAGACTTTAGTGTGCTAGGAGTGGGGTGGCTGTATTGGAACTCAGCAGAAATTTCTCATGAAATAGCACCAGGCAGCTCTCCTTATTCTGCTTGTATTGTGTACAAATGCCGGCATAGGGGAAATCATCTCATGAGTATTGTCTTTTTTTGGTTGGTCGGTTAACTGAGGGCCTGGGTGTTGTCTCTGAGCTCCTTTGCTGAAGGCTAGCTCTCTGCCACTTTGAACCTCGGCTCCACTTCTAGTTTTCTGGTGGTTAATTGGAGATAAGAGTCTCACAATCATTCCTGCCCAGGCTGGATTTGAACCATGATCCTCAGGTCTCAGACTTCTGAGTAGCTAAGATTACAGGCATGAGCCGCTGGTGCCTGGCTCTCATGAGTATTTTCTATGCCTAGTCACGTAATGTGCCTCTTACTAGACTATAAGGCAAGCAGGAGGTCTGCTTTGAGGTTTTCTTCAAATGTGTCCCTTTGCCCATGGTTCTGACCAGAAAGTAGAACTGTTAGGTATGGCTGGCAGGATAGTGACCCCTGAAGAGAAATCTGTATTGTTATCCCTAAAATCTGGAAATATATTATGTTCTGGGGCCAAAAGAAAGTAAGGGTACAGATGCCTTGAAGCCTGCTCAGCACCTAGCCTTGGGCAGGGTCATGACCTTGGGCTCCCAGAGTGGACTCCATGGAGTCCTAAGGATTCTTCACAGTGGAAATGGAGTAGTGAGAGGCAGAGCTGGAGAGGTGATGGCATGATGAGTGGGCCCACTCCTGCCAGAGCAACCTCTGGAAGCCCAAAAGAGGAGCAAGTACATCCTCCTCGAAGGAGAGCTAATATTGTCCCTGGAAGGAACCCAAGCCTTGAATTTTGGACCCATGAAACCCCTGTAGACAGGCCTTTCCAGCTTCTATGAGATGAGAAATGGGTACGGCTTAAGGTCTTGTGTGTGGTCACTTGGGACGGCAACAGGGGAAACAAAGGCACCAAGACAGAGCCGCATATCGACTTCCATGGAGACTACACAGTTAGCAGATACGGCTGTGTGTTGGAGTCCCCTGGGAAAGTTAAAACAGCAGTAAATAAAGCCTGACTGCTATTTAGACCCTCAGCACTATTGAATTTCTTGCAGGGTAGCCTGGACATGGTGATTGTCTCAGCTCCCCAGGTGATTCTGAGGGGCAACCAGGGATATGGAGCCAAGGTTTTAGGGCTTGGCTTTGCCCTCGGATCACCTGGCTTCTCATCCAACCTCTGCCACGTGCCAGCCATCTTTGTGGGCTTTCCCATCTTAGTGCTTTCTTTCCCATCTGTGAAATGGGATTGCTATGAACTTTTTAAAAGATGACTGAAGAGTAAACTCAGGGCAGTGGGCTTCCTAGGCAGGTGTTCTACCACTTGAGCCATTTGCTTTCAGTCTGGCCTCGGATTGCAATCCTCCCTCTTCAACTTTTCTCTTACCTCTTAGTTATAGTTGTGTATTACCAGGCCTGCCCCTGGTTCCCATGCTGTGAACTTCTGTGTAGGTTTACGCAACCAGAAGAATAAACTGGAATGTATGCGTTCATTCGGATTTCTCTCTAAGAGGCAGTTACTGCTATTGCTCTTCTTGCGATGTCGGTGTGGTAGTGTAGACCGTAGATCTCATGGTGCAGTAGTAGGCTCAGAGCCTGGCTGATTGCACATCTATATTCCCACCTGCCTTTGAGGAAATTATCCCCTTCTGTCCTCAGAAAACTTCAGGCATTTGTCCATGGTTACTCAGATAATGAGCATGGAAACCAGGACTCGAACCTGGATCTTGCTCTGGGTTTGAGAGTGGCCAGTTTCCCACTTTCCACTGGGGAGAACATCCCCTTTCCTCCCCCTTCCCCAGGTAAAGCTGGCAAGGTCGATGTGTAGGAATGTGGTTGCTGGCAGCATCCTTGGAGGTATTTCACAAGCCATTACCGGTGTCAGCCCTCGGGCTGGAGGTGGCATTTCCTACCGGATTCAGACTCTGCGTGTAAACCATCGTGCCCTGTTCTGCCGTCAGGGAAAAGGAGGTTGAAAGCCATGAACATGATGATTCTTAACAGCTATAGGCTGTTTTGCCTCTGTCTGCCGTTTAATCTAATCTCAGGTTCAGTTGATACTATTGATTAGTTTCTTTTCAAAACCCTGTGCAACCTATGGGGCTTCTCCATATGGGGTAAAATGTTATTCTTCTCCTACGTGAGTTGAGAAGGAAAGGTGAAAGTATACAATTAATTTGCCTGCACTTTCTTACAAATTGTATGCTGGATTTCTGTGAAATGCTGTATGGAACAATATTCCAAGCAAATTATTGTTATTTACTGTGACTTTTGCCTGCGTATTTAAAGTCAACAATTATGTTTCTTTTTTTCTACTTAATGGCCTTTGTACAACATTTTTAGAAACCTGGTTGAGTGTCACTAAGAAAATCTACGCTTGGGCCCTGTGATTCTTGGGAAAGAAGTTAAACATTATCAGAAGTAGCAGCCAACTCCCTTTTCCAAAAGAAATAGCCCAGAACCCCATGAGGTCTCATCATCCATTCCTTCCCCAAAGGCAATCACCTCTCATAGGCCATGGCCTCAGGTTTCATTTGTTTTAGAAATACATCTTTTGCCATCACTGGTGTCAATATCACTAAGAAAAAATAACTAAAATTGGATTTGATTGTCTTGAAAAGTACTCTTTTTTTGTACATAGCATCCACTGTGATGGGTGGTTTTATTGTCTTTGGATTTTCATCATTTCCTGCCTCTTTACCTTTATGAATGAGAAGGAGAATCAGCCCTTACAGATAACAGCCAAACGGTCCCCTCCTGTTTGTGGCGCCTGATTACCCATTTAGCAGCCATCAACCTGAAGGCTTGCTGTGGCAAGCCACTTTACTTTTTGAAGGCATCGTTTCCATTCTAGAGATCTGGATACGTGCCTCTTACTGTATTTTATCCGGGTCTCCTTCTCCTTACTGGAACTAATAACCAAGAGCAGTGATTTTCATTCCATCAGTCTCGGTGGTATCCATGGTCCACCACACCTCAGCATGCTGGGACTTTGTGAACTGGAAAAGGTTGATCTTCATTCTTTCCAATTTCTAAGCATTTTGAACAGTGGTTTGGCCACGAAGCATACTCCTACCCATAGTCCGAAGGCTCATCTGTTAAAGGCTTGGTCAGAGGTAAAGTTCTTCAAAGTGAGTGTGGAGCATGAGAGTCATGAGGTTGCTGACCCGATCCACGGATGCATCAGTTGATAGATTCACAATTGTATGGCACTGTTGGGAAATGGTGGAAATTAGGAGTTCACAACTAGTAGATGGAACACGTACACTTGAAATGTACACCTGGTCTCACGTGCATGCACGTGCATATGCACACGTACACGTGCATGCACACATAGACATACACACACATATTTCTTGGCCACCACGAGGTGAACAGCCTCTCCATGTGTTCTTGATACCATTTTCCCTGTTTCACTTCAGGCCTAAGGTATTGGACTCAGCTGACTTTGAAACCTCTGAAACATGAACCCAAATGAATCTTCCCTCCTTTGCATTGTTGATCTCAGGTCTTTTGCCACAGTGACAAAATAACTTGCTATTTCTCCTCCGTATAAATATACTTTCTCATTTGAGAAACTCACTTGACTTTGCTTATAGAATTTCTCATCCAGTAATAAAAGACACATGGCTGAAGGTGTATAAAAAATAAAACCTAGTTGACTGAATAGTTTTCAAACCATCTTCAGAATTAAACTGGCAGACAATGGATGAGTGGAGAACCAAAGACATGTAAAAGTAAAAGTGGAGGATTAGCTTCATCTCTATTTTCTGTCCCATAGAAACAATTGTTGACATTGTCCTGTATTTGGTCTACATGTATTTAAAATATTCCAGCCAGTGCTATGATCCTTTTTAATGCCGCCTTCTCATTCTTCAGAATTAAATTCCATCATGAATTTGCATATTGCTATATCATTTTTAAATGCATCTGCTTATGTAATAGCATGTGTGTTTAATTTATAGGTCTTGTTTACTAACTACCTTGCAATGAGTCCAAACAATCATGGTTCTGAGAACAAGGAAGATGTGGTTTGATACTGCCCCACACCTACATGTTATCTTTTTACTGGGCAATAAGTTATGCTTCATCAATTCCATGATGAGTAGACAATTGTGATTTTATTTTCCCTGCAAGAAATGTGTTAGTTAGTACACATAAAAAGTTCTTTAGAGTAAATATGGAGAAGTAGAATGAACAGGACAATGGCATATACCCAGTCAGGTTTACTGGTCTCAAGTCATAATTGGCCACCACAGCCAGTGTATATGGTGTGTGACCTGGGGAGGAGAGAGAAGGCAGCTCTGTGCAGAATAACTGAAGAATCACTGAGTAACAGAATCACTGAAGCCCAGGCTGTCTTTCCAGTTCCTCGGAGGCTGAGATCTGAGGATTCGGTTTGGAGACAGTCCGGGCATACACATCTCCAACCAACAAGCAAAAAGGCAAGAAAAGAGGCCCTGCTTGAGTCCAAGCCCTCTGGTATTACACCCCCCCCCCCCCGACACCCCACACACAAACACACAAACAAACACACCGCTAATAAAGTTGAGGCAAATCTAAGCAAAGAACAGAGGACCTGAGAGGGATGGAAGATTCGCCGCTGCTTGTTCTGAGGTTTATACCAGAATGTCTCTCTCGGTTCCCTCCTGCAACGTCTCTTCTTGATCTGTCATTGAGAGAGTTCTGAGAGACATGAGAATATAAGTTCCAGCTCAGAATGAGTGCCTGTTTTCTGTCTTGGTTTACTTTGAAAAACCTTTTTGAACTTTTGAACTGTTGGTACCCAGCAGGCCGTGTGCAGAGGAGTTGATAAATAAAGATAATGGTGATGGGCGTACAGTGTCTCTCATATGTAACTAGAGAAGCATGTGACTTGCAGATAAGCTTCTCTTAGAAAAAATAAAATTCTAAATGTCAAAGTTTTCGAGTGGGGGTAGGGAATATCTAGCTCTAAAGAAGCCAACCTAAGGCATGAGACAAACCTACCTCCAGAAAAATCAAGCTGCAAACCTGTCAGCTAATTTGGCTGAAGACCTACCATATGCATTTTAGATTTCCTTGGTCTCCCTTTGGCTTCTCCTGAAGCCTCTGTTCATTGCTATGATTTTAATTTGGCTTCTTCCTGTAATAATCATTTTGTGATTCCTATCCAAATGGAGACTGGAAAATGGAACATAAATCCACCATCTAACCAGTGTTATGTTTACAAGGTACATGAATGAAAGAGAAAACACATTCTTTATAAACAATCTAATTGGACACAATGGTGTGTTTTGTTGTTGTTTTTGTCCTTATTGTTGTTGTTTGTAGGGCTGGAATTCAGGGCCTGGGTGCTATCCCTGAGCTCTTTCTGCTCAAGGCTAGTGCTTTACCACTTGAGCCACAGTCCCGCTTCCGGTGTTTTGGTAGTTAATTGGAGGTAAGAATCTCATGGATTTTCCTACAGGGCTGTCTTTCAACAGTGATCCTTAGATCTCAGCTTCCTAAGGAGCTTGGATGACAGGCATGAGCCACCAGCATCTGGTGCTGGTGTGACACTGGGTTTTTAAATGAAAATATGCGTAGATTCATTGTATTCATGGCAGTCATAAACTAAATCAGCTGAGTAATGTCATTGACCAGATTTTTACCTCAGTGCTGGGGACATGTACATCATTTGCCGTGTACTTATCAAACTCTTTTTTCCTTCATTTTTTGGGTGGTACCGGGGTTTAAATAATCAGGCCATGTGCTTTCATCAGTTTGAATCTCCTCTTTGCTTTAGTTATTGTCCAATATGGTCTTGTGTTTTTGACCAGTGCTGGCTTTGGACTGTGATCCTCCAACCTCTGCCTCCCATGTGGTTGTAATAACAGGTGTGCACCCAGCTTGTACTTTGAAATAGAATCACAGTAATTTATGGTCTGGACTAGCCTCAAACCATGTGCCTCGTATCTCCACTTGCTAAGAAGATGCATGCAGTCTCCAAATCTTTTATTTTCAAGAGAAGGTTGATACTGGGGATTGAGTTCAAGGCCTTATACCTCTTGAGCTAGGCCTTCAGCCCCTTTTTTGCATTGATTATTTTTGAGACAGGGACTCACTTTATGCCTAGGTTGGCCTGAGTTATGATCATCCTACGAGTTTCTCCATGTCTCTGTAGACAGTAGCTGTGTGGCATGGTGACCAGCCATTGGTTGAGATAGAATCTCTCAAACCTCATTTTGCATGGACTTGCTTGGAACCACAATTTTCTGATTTCCACCTCCCAAGTAGCTACCATCCCAAATCCTTTTCTTTTTTTCTCTCCCTCCCTCCTGCCCTTCCTCACTTCCTTCCTTCCTTCCTTCCTTCCTTCCTTCCTTCCTTCCTTCCTTCCTTCCTTCCTTCTTTCCTTCCTTCCTTCCTTCCTTCCTCCCTCCTGCCCACTCTCCCTTTCTTCCTTCTCCCTTCCTCCCTCCCTTTCTCCCTCCCTTCCTCCCTCCCTCCTTCTTTCCTTCCTTCCTTCCTTCCTTCCTTCCTTCCTTCCTTCCTTCCTTCCTTCCTTCCTTCCTTCCTTCCTTCCTTCCTTCCTTCCTTCCTTCCTTCCCCCTCATATCCTTCCAGGAAACTGCACTGCCAAATGAAAGATGAAAGGTTACAGTTTATCATATGTGTTTTTAAAAGCTTATATACCTAGAAATAATGGGTCATAATTGTTCATATTCATTTGATTGGTCATCCATATTTCCCATTTTGTCTTTTCGTCTTTTGTCACTGTTTACTTCTTATTTGCTAGATGTCTATCCAGCTAACAGGTAGACAGATGTGTGTGTGTGTGTGTGTGTGTGTGTGTGTGTGTGTGTGTGTGTGAACATATGTACTTATAGTGAGTCAAGGTTATCACTCTAACACTTGAGCCACAGCAACAGTTCCAGCTTTTTGGTAGTTAATTGGAGAAAAAAAAAACTCTTTCTCACTTGGGTTGGCTTCAAACTGTAATGCTCACATCTCAGCCTCCTGAGTAGCTAGGATTACAGGCACAAGCTACCAGTGGTTGGCAGGTAGGCAGGTAGATTTTAAAGGGACTCCTAGAGTCATCAGTAGAGTGTCCTCTAGAGATTTCTTAGTGAGATGAAAGTTTGTAAGAGATAGAGATTAAAGTAGCTGAGTGAAATTCAGTGTGAAGTAGTTTTACGCTTCAGGTTTGGCCACACTGCCTTGCGTCATTGAGCGTAGCTATGTCTGTCAGGTGCGCGCATCTCAGAGGTGGTGGCCTGGTGAGAGGCAGTTTTATCATGCCAGGCCTCCGGAGGCCTCAGGTTGTCAGTAGGTTTCACGACCCTCCTCTACCTCTCCCTAGCCATTTATAGTGCTTTGGCCTGTGGGGATGATAAAGTTACCTTAAACCAGACATTTGATTGTTAGGGACTTTTGATACTTGAAGAATATTCAGATAGTTCCTTACATTGAGCTTGAATTTCTTATTTCTACTTCTTCGGGAAGGTGAGATGCTAAAAGGTTGTTCTAATGGTAGCTCTCTTCTTTTAATCTCTACTTTGCAGTTTTTGTTTCTTACTAATTGGGATGCTATTAGAGAACACTATTAGAGAACACTATTGTGAAGTTGTTCCATTAAAAAAATGTTTTTTAATCAGTCATGGAGCTAGAACTCATGGCCTGGGAGCGGGGCTGTCCCTGAGCTTTTTTTTTCCCCCTCAAGGGTGGCACAGCTCCACTTCTGGTTTTCTGGTGGTCAGTTGGAAATCTCACAGCTTTTCCTTTCTGGGCTGCCTTTGAACTGTAATCCTCAGATTTCAGCCTTCTGAGTAACTAGTACGACAGGTATGGGATATGTAGATGTGTGTGTGAACATATGCACTTATAGTGAGTCCCACATAGACACACATGTACACCTTCGTACACGCACATGTGTTCATGCATACTGCTTAGTTGTCAAAATTTCCTAACCCAAATAAGTCAAGTTTCTTTCCTAGTGCAAAAAAATCACTTCTACCAACAGTTGAAAAATAAATATTATAATCAGTGAGGCATCACAAATAACTTTTATGTCTAAATCAAGCTATTAAATGCTTTTTTATTTTTAAGTAGATAGGGGAATAAAATAGCTGTATAGTTCATAAAGTGGTATGCCATTACTGCCTGCTGTGCCCAAGAATTATGCCAGCTTTTTACTCTCATGAAGTAAAAGCGGATTAGAACTGTGATCAATGTATTATCCTATATTTCTCATTGTGCATTATATTTCCTTTTTGAGCACCTTTGTAGACTAAATGGCTACTAATGACATAATTACAATTGTTTGTCACTACCATAATGCGTGACTTCCTATCTCATCATGAAGATGTAAGTTAGATAAAGGAGGAGTTTTGGCAGGAAGACAAAGTGCCGTGATTTATTAAAGGCCAGATGTGGTTGTTAAAAGCTTTTCTACAGGAGGCTCAATTGAGTGATGGGGAAAGGGAACGAAGTCACTCTGTATACCCAGCCCGTGGCTCTTGGCGTGAGTGACATAGTTGCTCATGGACGCATGACAAATGAGCCACATGTTTTATTGTTGTGTACAAATTTTATGTGGGAATTTAAGCAGGGTGAGAAAGGTTCACATTAGCCTACACCAGCAAAGTAGGTGTTTAAAGGAGACTAATGAGACTAAAGTGTTGGTGATATTTTCAATTTGCTTAGTGCTTCATAGCAAGAACTGAAATATCTTCTCTTTCTGTGAAGATTCAAAGAGGGGAAAATCCCGGCACTCTTAAAAGAAAATGAGAGAGATTAATATGACAATTCAAAGCAATCAGAAGCAGGTAGGGATACAATCTTACTTAACTCTGGTGACCTACACATTGCACACATTGATTTGACACGTTACAGATTACACAGTTGCTTCTAAGGAAAGACACATGATTTCTAGTTTTAGTACTATTTGCATCAACAAAGCTCTGTTAATATCATTTTAAGCCAGGTACCAGTAGCTCATGCCTATAATCCATGCTACTTGTGAGATTGAAATCTGGAAATCATTGTTTGAGGTCAGGCTGGGCCGACAAATCCATGGAACTCTTACCTCCAATTAACCAGTCAAAGGCCAGAAGTGGATTTCTGCCTCCAGTGGTAGAACAAAACCTGCTGAGAGTGAAAAAGCTGAGCAAGAGTGCCAGGCTCTGAGTTCAAGCCCTAATACCAGCACACACACAAAAATAATTTTATACACACACACACACACACACACACACGCACACACATACACACACACGCACACACACACACACACTTTAAAACCCTGGAATGATAGGAAAGATTTCAACAGTATTTTAGAATTGGAGACAAGAAAAAGAAGAAAACACAAGGTCTTAGTATTTGTACTCAGAATACAGGAGATATGATAGCTTCTGTAGAATTATCACTCATGCTTGTGGACGCATTTCTAAGGCTCCTTACTTAAGGTTTATTTCCTTGTGTCTAGTCTGTGAGCTCCTGAGAGGCAGCAAGTATCTTCCCAAAGCCTATCACATGCCCTGGCACATAATATACATCTGAAAATCATTTGTGGGGCTCATGTTGTAGAAAACACCAGGAGATGTTTCAGCTATTCTGGAAATAGAGATCAGGAGGAGTCTAGTTTGAGGCCTGTTGGGACAAAAAAATTAAGAGAGTCCCCATCTCAACCAATAAGCCTGCAGTAAAGGTACAACATCTATGATCACGACTGTGCAGGAGAGATACATAGGAGCATTAAAGTTCAAGGCTAGCCCAGGCTAAATGTGAGAACATATCCAAAAAATCACTAAGGCAAAAAGGACTAGAGGCATGGCACCAGTCAGTGGGGTAACATTTATCTAGCAAGTGTAAAGCCCTGAATTCAAACTCCAGTACTGCCTGAAATATATATATATATATGTGTATATATATATATATATATATATATATATATATATATATATATTTGTTGATTAAGTCAGAATAACCACATGGACCACTAACTTACATTGAATGTATCCCTGGCGAGCACTATCAGATCCATCCAGGTAAAACTTTCCCAAAACTTTCCCAAATTATGAGTAATAGAGCTCTTTCGTGCTGTTTTGTTTTTGGTTTTGTGGTTGAGACAGGTTCTCAATAGGTGGCACAGTTGGCCTTGAACTGGAAATCCTCCTGCCTTCTGATCTTGAATACTTGGATTATAGGCATGTGATACAATGCCCGGCTTTAGATGCCTTTTTTCCCCCTCTTTTTCTTTTTCTTCTCCTCCTCCTCCCCCTCCTCCTCCTCAGCTTCCTCTTCCTCCTTTTCCTCCTCTTCCTCCTTCTCCTCCTCTTCCTCCTCCTCCTCCTCCTTCTTCTTCTTCCTCCTCCTCCTTTTTCTTCCTTCTTCCTTCTTTCTTTTTCTTTCTTTCTTCTTCTTCTTTCTCCTTAATTCCCAGTTTGGAGTAGAGGTAGATCTGGTCCCTTCCAAGTGTAATTTTGCCTCCCCAGCTGTCAACATGCAGTTCCATCACCAGCCACTTGGTGGCTTGTCCCCCAACACTCAGGCCATTTAGAGAGAGATGCCAAAAAGATTGAAAAGCTCTCACCCCTTCTTAACTCTTCCATTTTGAATACATGATTTATGGCACACACATTGAACCTTATAAAGAAATAACACTGAAGCCCCGGAAGTGAAGTTTCATAGAAATAAAGCACTCCACACAGGCCTGTCTTCGTGAGCGTTAGCCCTGCCCTGTGTGCCCAGAAGGGAACCACACTTGGTTAATGTTGTGTTGTAGCTGTCTTAAAGTTTGTAAAGCTTTTAAGCAAATATTTCAGTTTTTCATTTCCTCTGGGCCTACCACATAGGAGGCTGATCCTGTTCTATCGGTGTGTTCATTGTAATCTCATGTCTCCTGCGTTACCTGTATTTCTTCTGCAGCCAGAACTGGTGTCACTGGAAGGTGGCTTTCTCACATCTGATGTTCCCTGACCAGGGCTCCTGAAATGCTCCATTTTGTGCCTGGTGGCACACCTGTCCTCCTGGGACACTAGCTTGTGTCCCAAGCTGCGGCTTTGACGTAAACCTGCTGGGTGGAATCCTGGCTCCCCAACTGGAAGTGTGCCTCCCATTTCTGAGCCCATTTTCCTCAGTTACAAAGTGGAGGTGATCATGGAGCGTCCCTCTGCCTCCCGGGCCTGAGGAGAGGGTCATGGAGTCTGTAGAGCAGGCATTCCATGAGCCTGGTTCAGGGGCAAGCTCTGGATCACCATGAGCTGTTATTGCTTTATCCATCACAGAGGATCAACCTTCCATTCTCCCTCTCCCTCCCCTCCCCCCCCCCCCCAACATTTTCTGTTAGTTGCTCCAGTGGAGTCCCAGGATTCTTGCCATACTTTGATCCCCTGCCCTAACAGTGCTTGAGGTTCTGGGGAGTGGTGTAGCAGAGTTCAAGGCAGACTGGGCCCTAGGACTTGGCGGGATGAGCTTGTTCCCTCTTCCTAATGAAGCCCTAGCTGATGCTGAGTGGTTAATTAACAGCAACAGGATTTGTGTAACTAAACTCTGCATTTTGTAACCCATTTCTGTTTCCCAGCGGTTCACAGGTGTTTCTTCTTTGATATATCATTACAGGAATCAGCCTCCTTTCTGCAGAGCATTTCAAACACATTTTATTGTGGCCCAGTCATTCCTAACTCAAGCTCCCCTTCCCCAGGCACCCAGGAAATTGCAAAACATTGACCATATGAAAAGTTTCCTCATTCCTGGGGAGGAAAGGCACAGCACCGGGGATGGGAGGGGGTGGGGAGCTCTGATGTGCAGTGTGATTCATTCATTTAGCAATTATTTGTGGAAGACTTTCAGTGCCAGGCAGTGGTGTAAGTACTGGAAATAGAACCATTAACACGACAGGCACAAGCCTTCCTCTTTGCGTAGTTCTGGAACTTCAGTAGGGTACAGGCTTGGTAGTTGTGGCAAAGAACAATGGCAAAGTGCAGTTCAGGTACTACAAGGTAGGGACTGGTGGTGGGTGAGTGTCGTTGGGATAGTCTGGTAGGACTTCGGGAAGGAGGTGGTATGTGTGAGAGCTAAGGGCTGAATGGGAGGCAGGCAGGACAAGCCTGAGATGTTAGAACTCCTCAGATGTGAGCATGCTAACATCCCCCTACTATCCCATTAGTATTTCTATTAGGAAAAAGTGTGGCCGGATCTTAGGCTTTTTTGAGTGTAGGGTAGCTGACGAATGGAAAGCAAGGCATGGTAGTTGGCCTAGGTTGTACAAAGTGGACTGTGGAAAGTACTCACGGGGCCTCATCCTGTAGACTGCAGATCTGAGCTTTCTTGTTCCAGTCATTGCCCTCTTTCCCCTCCTTTGTTCTTTCTCTTCTTTCCTCCCTCCCTTGCCCTCCCCCTTTTTCTTTTGCAATATTATGGATTGAACCCAGAACCTTGCACACACTAGACAAGCATTCTTCCTCTTGAGCCACACCCCCAGGTCTTTGGCTTGTGTTTTGTGAAGTAGGTTCTTACTTTACCCAGGCTAGTCTTGATCTCATGATCCTCCTGCTCCTGCTCCTTGACTAGCTGGGGTTACAGGTATGATCCACTGTGCAGGGCTGTTATAGCTCTTTTCAAGCTAGAAGAGAACCAAGAATCTGTCCATTCATCCAGCAGTTCAGCTAGTGAAACATTCTCCAGATGTTAACTGGAGGGGAGTGGATGATTATATTTGGCTTATACAGGTCAGTTTTCTAATTAAGAAGTAGACTACTAACAGGACCACTGGAAGGAGAGTCCCAAGTCAAATCCTGAAATGTCTGGTCTGGGGCAGGCCGTTTTGTCTTCTAGTGAGTTATTCCATCTAAGACTTCGGATGCCTTTAGGTTAATAATGAAGGCATGGTGCAACTGTTTATGAATGTACAATCCTATGCTAATAAGATATTCTTGTTGATAGCGTCTTAATTCATCAGTTTACCCACTAAAAATAGCTGCTTTTTAACCTAATGCATTCTTTTTACATGAAAGGAGCTTGTATCAGTTATGTGGAGGCCTCGTCAACAAATTCATGATGACTATAGTTCCCATATTCCCCAGATGGGTTCTAGCTACTTGTTCGCATTCGTGAGTAATGCGCTTGACCCTCTTGTCTAAGGTCTGGAATGACCGGGCAGTTGGCCCTTGCCTATGGAATTCCTTTTCCTAGGTTCTCTTGTCTCCTAGCTGGGCTGGACTTGAAATAAGGGCAGGCTTATAAAGGAGGGTTAACTATTACTTTCTAAAAATCCATCTCAAAAGAGGACTCACAATTGTTCTTAGGAAACAAAAATCCCGTACCTCTTAAAATAACTACCGATTGCCTTGGAGTTAAGCTGGCGGATAGGAGTAGTTTACATGCTATTCTGTAGTAACTGGAAGCTCTTTAGAAATTTGTGCCACACAGCTGACATTTGTGATGCAAGGCTAGGCTTTGTCTCCATCCTTGCTCTGCCCTGCAGGATATTTTTGTATTGTGTCCAAGAATCAGAGGCCCTGGGTCCACTTTGTCCAAGACCAGTTTTTGCAACACCTTGGGTCCCAAGGAGTCCAAATCATAAAATGTTAACTTTTAAAAAATTATTTTGTAGTAGTTCCTAGGAAAGATTGCCATAGATTACTGGAAGACTTTATTGTTAAGTTTTAGAGAATTCTGCATTCTGCTTAGAAATCTTTTTTTTTCTTTTAGTTTTATTATAACATTTACTAGCAGTGGTGCTAATTATTTTAAATATGACCCTGGAAATGGGCTATGTCAGCTTGAATAGACAATTTTTTAACAGAATTTGGTTTCAAAGGCAGGTTTTATAGACATTATAGTCATACCACTGTTATCTAATTAGCATCTACTGTGTAAATGTATGTGGTAGTAGAGAAGCAAGTATACATAAAATTATAAATGGTGACATTTTATGAGTTTTTTTTATCATGAGTTTTATACAGTCATCATTACTTAACAGTGTGAAATGTGGCCGTAGACATTACATCATGTAAAAGCCAGGAGACAGAAAGAAAAAAAAACTGAGGATCAATTTTTGATTATAATGAAGTTTTAGTATGAAGCATTTCTGAATATGTCATGAATATGAGTCATGATTTTCACACCAGACCTCTGACCTATAATGATTAGTTTTCAACTTCAAGGGGTTTTCAGTATTTAAACTCGAAACCCAATTCTAAGGTTTCACAATGATTCACATTCAAATCCACTTTTATGTTTTATAATTAAATAAGAAAATACTGCTTATACCTACATTTTTACTATTCTTAGCCATATTATAATTATTTCTCTAATTCTGCCAATAAAATAGCCCATTTCTTCATTAGTAAATTATAAGGCTATCTCAATAAAAAAAATTAGTTTGAATGTGGCTTGCCATCTCAAATAGTCATTTCACTTTGGAGTATTTTTCAGTGCTTTGATTAGTTCTCTTTGTGAAATGTGAAGATACTTTCTAGGTAAATTAATCCCTTCCAAGTGGTAAAATAACTTCCTTTTTGGAAAGAGTTATTAGAGACTTATTCTTTATAATCTTAAATACCACTTACATTAGAGTGAACAATACATGAAAAAATTACACTGGTTAAAAAAAGAATGATTCCGACCTAGGCCAAGTACATTGCAATTATATGTTCATGGGAAAGTGAGCTTTCTACCCGGGAAGGCATCCTATGGATGTCCATGAAATCTCCAAAGTTTAAGTATTTTTGTAAATTAGGTTGTTCCTAGTTAAACAGGTGGCTTTTAAGGCTGGTTTCAGTGTTGTTTTAATCATAGTTTAGTTACCATGGAGAAATATGCAAGTTAGCATTTATACACAGAAGTGAAATCTATGCTGCATAGATAATAGCCTAAATTTAGCTCAACTTAAGTTTACCACTTCCTTTTTTTTTAATATAACAAAAAGAATAATAATGTATCCTATATTTCCATTAACAAGTTAATTTCTTTAAATGCTGTCGCATTTGTAGACAGTTTCTTTCCTAAAGCTATGTCATGGGACTTCTTCCAAAACTGAATGTTGTGTTGCATGCTACCTCTGATTTGATCGCATCTCTCACCCAGAGGTTTAATCAAAGATTTCATGGAGTTTAACCAGTGAGATAGTAAAAGAGTAATGTTTGGATACATTGCCTCTTGTTTGGTTTTATATAGGACTCTGATTTTCTAGTGGGAAAAAAATCTTCAGAAAATGTACAGTGCTGGTTACGACCCATGTGTTTTCAAAGCTTTGATTACCATTTGTGTATAATTATTAGTATTTTTTTCTGAGCCAATTCTGAAACAGGTCTTCCCTATGAACTGCTCTGATCTTAATAAACCCCTTAGTTGTGTGACACACTTTTATATGTATATATACATATTTTTCCCCCGAATTAAGATGTTCATCTGTGTGGAATCCAGCAACCGTGAGTTGCCTTTTCTGCCAATTTCTTTACCCAGTGCCTCCGAGTGAAGGCTAAGTTTCAAGGACAAATGTAGTAAAAAGTGTCCGGATCCAACAGGAGGGCCCCAGCACGGGGAGAGAGCAGCAGATCCCTTTCAACACCAGCTGTTCTCACAGATATAGATTGCTGCAGTGAAATTTTCTTAATATAATTCAGGAAGCTCTAGAGAATTCTCCAAAACAACTGTGCCAACAAGGAAAATGTTGAATTTTTCATCAGCTGCCCAATGCTGAGAGTTAGTGGGCAATCCGTTCATTCATGACCAGATGTTCAGTGTGGTAACGCTCGGCAGTTAACTTGAACCTTGTGGCCTGTTTACCTTTGGCTGCAAGGACACTGGCAACAACCTGGCATTGGAGAATTGGGGGCACCCCCTGCACAAGCAAAAGACTGAAGTGTGTGTCTGTGGCTTCCTAGTTTTCACCAGCGACCAGACAAGGTAAGAAAGTGATGAAAGAAATGAATGACATCACATCAATCATTTTGGAGGCTGGGAGAATTTGTTATGGGATTTTTTTTTTTTTTTTGTCTTGGGGGAACAGTTGGCAAATTCTTATACTCCTTTTTTTTTTAATTTGAGAAGAAAGGAGTTCTTTGTGTATTTTGGAGAGATTTTTCAACCTATGTCTACACGATAAAACTTTTTGTGGTGGGTGGTTAAGACAGAAAGAAAAAAGGTTTTTCTAATTTTAAATGAGAGGAAGCCAATAAAGTTGACTCTTAATATTTGAGATCTTACTCGGTCCAATCTAGAATGGGAACTGCGAGGTATTTTTGCTTTCAGCAAAGTTGATTGTTGTAAGTGAAGATATTTAGATCTTCCATCTTCTATATCCTTTTTTTTTTTTTTTTTTTTTTTTGAGCCTATGACATTTTTGTGAGCTGAGCTGTTTTATGTAATAGTGTTTAAGGGGAAAGGAGAGACTTAACTAGAACGGGGGGATCTGAGCAAACAGTTTAATTTTCCACTTTGAAATGTTATTTTTTTTAATAATGACCCGTTTGAAGCAGGCCAGGCATGCAGAGTGGGGGTTGATCACTTGAAGCCAATCTCAAGTGGAAGATCTTTTCTTCCCAGCCAATATGGCGCTACACAGTGATTTTTTTTTTTTAAACTATTCATTTCAGCACAATATTGACCAAGGAGGTTTGCAGATCTTTCTTACTTAATAATTTTGAACTTGAAACTTCTAAATGATGCTCTCCAGACAAGAAGTGAACATGTGTTTACTTAGAAACCTCTGCAAAGTATCATCATGGTATAAACCCTTTGCTTTGAGGAGACTTGGGTTGCTTTGAGGAGACTCATTCTCCAGAATTTCTGACTCCCTCTGGCATACTCTGATGGAGACCGACCCCAGGGCCTCAAGACTAACTCAGAGCCCTCTGCAGTCTTGCTGTTTACTTTGGCAGAACTTTCTGCCTTTGGTTTACAAGGTTGCAGTGAACACTTCCTGTGCATTCTGGTCACATGGAGACAGGGAAATTTCTGATCACCCCTACTGGCCCTGAGAATCACAGCAAAGATGTCTCTGTTGCATTTGTCCAAGTGATTTTGTTTTCTTTCTTTCTGGAAAAAAAAACACAAATCCTCGAGTTGCTGATTTGAAAGAAAAAAAGGCTGTGAAATCTAGCAGGTCTGCCTTGGGACTGTGCGAAATGCAAGGTGCAAGCTTCCAGTGTTTTCCTGGATGCTGGCTTACTGGTGGGAAGAGAACCAGTTTACAGTAGCTCTGACACTGCTGGTACCTGACTGCTGTCCTTTCCAGCTGCTCCAAGCCCTTCCATGCCTTCGTCATGCATACAGTTTGTTCTTGGGTGTGAATGCAAACAGTATTTGCGTTGGCAGTAACTTCTCTTTCAGTGGCGTTTGCTGCCTCGGCTTGAAACCGCAGCCTGAGCTTTCTGCCGTGAAGGGTTTCACAGGCAGGATGGCCTTTCCCACATTTCCTTGCTTGAAGGAAACAGATTTTTGATTTTTTTTTTTAAAGACCAAGTGCCAACATTGAACAGCTGGAGTTAGTATATAATTTATGGTTTTTACTTTGTGTTCTTGTGGATATATAAGAATTACAAAATGCACAATTATTTTTTAACATCATGCAAGTTTTTAACCAAAAAGAGAGAGAGAGTGGTTAAAAATAGACCCTGTGTTATGAAGAATTCAAGAAAGTCATTGTTATCCAAACAGGTATTGTCAATTATTCTATCTTTAATGGTGTTTAATTGTTATAATTTACTCATATTCTATTATATCTCATAAGAAAAGATGTTTTTGAAAGCTCACTGTGTTTCTTCTGAGGAACAAGAAAGAGTGTTCATTTGACCCTCTGCAGTGGAAAAATACTGAATTTATTTACTTTTTCCCTCCTAAATAATCACTGCTCTGGGTAACCTATTTCCCCGCAGCTTAGCAGCAAAGCCTTGTCAGAGCAGATCTTTGCCAAGGTGGCAGTCTTTGTCCGGAGAAATCCTCTTCGAGAATTAGTCCAGTTCTTTGTTAGCCAAAGAACCTAGACTAACCTCAGTTTCCCTACCTTTCCCTTAGGTGAAAGGTGTGATCCCTGATTGGCTGGATACCTTACTAAACTTGAACAGAATCAGGATAGGAAGAAATGAGCCGATCCAACGTGACTGAATATTTTACTCAGACAGGGAGTATTTTTAGCCTATCAACACCCAAAGACGAGATTTGTTGTTGTTTTGGTTGTTCTTTAAATTTCCACCCAGAGACCCAGACATTCTTAAAAATCTTCATTAACATGTTCCCAAAGCTACACCTTTAATTAAAAAGTAGCAGTAATGCATTTGTTTCCCTGATTTCTCAGAACAGAAAATAGGAAGTGGAAAGGCCGTTGACTTGTACAGTGGGCTACTCTAAAGATCGATCTACATGGTAGATTCAGGGCCAGAGCATTAGCTGTGGTGAATAGCGAGACAGACTTTTTCTTTTCTCTTCAAGGCTAGTGATTGTTAATCATTTTTATCTGCCCGCCTTGTAGACTTGATTAGATTTATTATGTATGCCGCATGTTTATGGCATTTTTATTATATGTTGTTAATTTGTTGTAACTGCCACCACATTTTTTCCCTTCTTCCTCCCACCTTTTTTTTTTTTTTCTTTTGAGGACCTTTGAAAGCAAACTAGATATCAACTGTTATATTGTGCTTTTGGAAGCATCATTTAATTTTTATTTGAAGAAGTGTGTGTGTGTGTGTGTGTGTTTAACATAAAGGCCAGTATGCTTAGTATGTAGTTTACTTCAGATACAAAGAAAATTTGTGCTCCTGTTCTTTTGATTCAGCTGTTTGCTGTAGTTGAGGTGTAGTTGAAGATCTGTGTTTGTAAAATACTTCCCTGGAAATCTAGAAGGGCCGGCCAGCTATGGAACCCCACCCTGAAGTGTTATTCTCACCAAATCCCTGCTAGGTAAGACAATTGAGCTGTTTAACATCTAGGCTGCCTAAAAAGTCCCACAGTAAAATGATGCATTTCATAACGACATCTTTTTTTTTTTTTTTTTTTAGCTCACTAACTCTCAGAATGGATGTGGAATCTGTTAAATATAGAGACTATTCTTTAAATAAGGCTGACAGTTAAAATTGGGAAGCCAGAGAATTAGATTGGAAATGATTTACAATGAGTCTACAGGACATTAAAAAAAATAAAGTTAGGAAAAGAAATCCACTGGCTGGATTGGCTATGGTACAGCAGAGAATTTTTTTTTAACTTTTCATCCCTTTGGAATTGGCTAGATAGATGGGTAATGTGTAGAAACAGACTTTCCGGAAAAATTGACAGAATTTTTAAAAAATTGTATATTCTGGCTTTGGCTTGGTATGGGAGTTACATGCCAGTGACTATAACCCAGTCAGTTTCTTATTTTCACAGTTACAAATTCTCTCAATAGCAGAGAATCCACCCATTCTCTTAAGAGTATGAGGCGTTAAAATAAATAGAAGCTAGGAACAACTTTGCTTTAGTCTTGCAACACCAACATATGGGCCCTTGATAATTCATTTGAAGATGACATCTGGGTGTGGTATAAAAACCACAGAGGCTTATATCACCTTTAAGAATTCTTTTTTTTTTTTTTTTTGCCGGTCATGGGGCCTGAACTCTGGGTCTGGGCGCTGTCCCTCAGCTCTTCAGCTCAAGGCTAGCGCTCTACCACTGGAGCCACAGCGCCACTTCTGGCTTTTCTGTTCATGTGGTGCTGAGGAATCGAACCCAGAGCCTCATACTTGCAAGGCAAACACTCTACCACTGAGCTACCTTTCCAGCCCCAACCTTTAAGAATTCTTATACATTTGTTCACACCGTACTGAATGAAGTGTATTCATCTTCGTGGAATAAATGATATGAATTCACAGAATCAGATTACAGACAGTATGAAGTCCCCTAGGTATGTTGTAGTTTTTCTGATAGTGAAACCTTTTTTTTTTTTATTCCCTCCAGTGGCTCATTAAAGCATCAAAAATCCCTGCTTTATAATGGGAACAGGAATAATATATATATATATATATATATATATATATATATATATATATATATATATAAATTTAGGTGTTTTGATACAAAATCATAACTAATTGCTCCAGTTACCAATTTGAATCAACCAAGGAATAGTGATATTTGGAGTTCACATGATAAAATTGTATTGTTAACATTCCTCCTGCCCCCGCTCTACCCATTCACCCTGGTATTTGAAGAGATGTCGCATAGTACCTACTATGCGATTAAAGCTGTTTGATTCCATCACCTGCCTGAGGTAGTTGCTAGAAGCAACTGTGAGAAAACCAAAGTTCCTTCTCAGATTCTGTCCTGAGGTATAAAATATTGAAAGAGTGAGCTCTTTTTTGATTTCCAGAGAAAATTGAGGCAGGAGAAATGCCAGTGTTAGATACTCTGGGTGGAAGGTGGTTTTCTGACTTAGGGAAACAGAGTAACACAAACATAGAAAGCTTGGTCCTTCAGCAGAACTGCGTGTAATTAGCACAAAGAACACAGAGGGAAAGAGAGAAGGTAAGTTGGACCGTAAATCTCAAATTCAAGGTAGGAAGGGATTTATCCAATTATGTTAAGGAACATTAAGGCAGAGAAATTTCACCATAAGTAAAGCATTAAGCTCAGTGGTTGATAGCTCATTATATTACTTTATTTATTTTTTATGCAAGTCTTTGGGCTTGAACTCAGAGTCTGCTATTCTGAGCTTTTGTGCTCAAGGTTAGTGCTCTACTACTTGAGCCACAGCTCTACTTCTGGCTTTTGAGTGGCTAATTGGAGATAAGAGTCTCATGGGTAGCTAGGATTATAGGCATGAACTCCCAATGCCCTGCTTTAAAAAAAAACAAAAACAAAAAAACTTCTTAAGAGCATTTCCATGGTTAAACATTTCCATTGTCCCTTACCTAATATGCTTGAGACCAGACATATGGCAGAGTTCAAAGGTTTTGTTTTTTATTTTGAAATATTTGCATTGACCATCTGAATCGGGATTTCACATTGTTCATCCCTAATCGGAACTTCAAGAGGTTCTGAAATCCTGACAAGAAAAGTTTCCGATTTTGCAGTGCGTTTGGATCTTAGGTTTTCAGACGAGGGATGTACAACCTGTGTTGTCCTCCATCGATAACCATGCAGGTGAGGAAACAGCCTTTGAAAGAGTTTTTGATCTTCCCACGGGTATACAGGAATGCGAGGGAACCAAAACTTCCAATAAGACTCTGTGACTCAAGGACTAGCCTTTTGAAGACTGCCTACACGGCCAGTGGGCACAGCCAGAGGTTTCTAACACAAGAGTCTCTTGGGCAGAGCTGTACCCTGGGATAATTTCCTTCATCGTCATTTTATAGGAGTAAGTGCGGAGCGTAGCTCGGAGGGAGCTGTGATGGTTCTGAAGAGCAGCCATGAGAGGTGTTTGAGGTGATGGAGGGAACCAAAGGGTATGAGGAACCTGTTCCACTGAGACAGTGGGGTTCCTGGGCAAAGACCGGGGAGGGAAGGACTGATGTTTCGATGCAACTCCAGTTACAGGTGTTCATGTCTGGCAGTCTTTATGGAAGATGATGAAATAGAGGCTAGGATGCCACTCTGGGCTGGAGATGTGGATTTAAAGCCACAGATGTCAGTGTAGACAGACTGGTTAGATTCAGTGAGGAGGAAGAGATACAGTGAATGGAAACAGAGACCAGGCTATAATCAGCCTTATGAGATACGGCAAGATCTCTGTGCACACTGAAGATGACAGATTTGTAGGCCATGCTTCAGACACGTAGCTATACATATTCATCTCGGTATACATATTCATGTACGTATTTATATATGTGTTCCTATATACATTCATATGTATTACTTTGTGTATTTGTATATGTATCTTATTCATGAGCATGCGCTGTTCTCTTCGGATCACAAATGTATTCTTGGGAGCTTTTCCCACTCTCTTAGCAAGTGAGGAGAGGAAAGGGAGGGGAGGCGTCAGTCCCTTCCTTGAGCAGCCAACTGGGGAGAATTCTGCTGTGTATCCCCACAGCTTAGAAACTAAAAAGAAGATGGTGTAGCCTTGGAGATTCAGGCCAACTCATGCAATTCATGCCCCCTAAAAATGCACACATAAGCCTGGTATCTTTAAATGGTCTGCTAAATGTGAACTGAATTATAGCCAGATTTCACAGAATTGAAGAAGAGGGCCATTGTGTTTTGAAATAAGGGGTAATAGTGTGGTCAATAAGCTTGTCAATGTTTCATTGGGGCTGAGATGTCGCATCCTAGGGAATCAGTTAGTGTGGTACTTGGGGACTGGAAACTTTTGGAATTGCATGCCTTTGCCAGCCAAGGATGAGCTTAAGAATTCTCTCTGCCCTTCCCTGTGCCCTTTCTTAATTACTAGTGAGATTAACAAGGAGTACATTGGGTTAGGGAGTGTTTTTGTTTTTGTTTTTCTGCTGCCAATGGAAGAGGCTGTTTCATTGCTTAGGTCTGTTTTGCTGCTGACTCGAGAGAAGAGATAGCATTTACTGAGTGGTTCTTTGGGGCACCTTAAAATTAAAAAGCTTCCATGCTACCACTGTTTAGACAGCCAGTAATTTGAAATCCACTTGAATCCTTTAGAGTGGACGGTGCTCGCTTTGTAAAAATACATTTGAGAACATTGTGCGTGCATCAGATTAAACTCGGTATCCTTCGCCTTTCTTCTCCCAGTCTCCAACTGGCCCTATCCACCGAAGCCTTTGTCATTATGGTTTGAGAAGTCATTTGTCAACTGAGGTCACTCTGACTTTAGAGGTCCTAATACAATTGGCTTGACCCTGTCCTATTTCCTGGCAGATTTCGCTGGAGAATTCCTGGAGGCTTCCTTGATTTTTGGTAAAGAACCCCAATCCTGCCATTCCCACTTCCTGGTTACACTCCTCCCTCTCCTCTTTGAGTTGGAAATTAGTTTTCTGTAATCTCCTGCACAGCTCCATGCATGTTTGGGAAGTTGCAGGAAGTTTGTGTTAGGGATTTTTTTTTTTCTTGGAGGTTGGGCGGGCAGAGTCTTATGTTGCCCAGACTGGCTACAAGTGATTGTCCTAAGTCATGTGGCTGCAAACCCATGCTGAGATCCGCAGCCTTGTTCTTGAATATATAATTGTCCATACACAGGTGGCCTGGGAGAGCATTTTCTGTATTCTTAATTTCCAGCTTGGCTTGTCCTCTCCTCTCTCATCTGTTCTTGCCCTTTCTTTTGCTGACTCTTTTTTTCATAAGAACAGCCGTGTCACTTTCCCTTTCTGGGTCTTGTTCTCTTTCTGGTCCACCCTATGTGGGCTTTCCACAGCCAGTCCAGGAAGCACTGGCTTTTTTGCTCGAATGCACATGTGTGGATGCCACTTCCTGTCCTTTCCTCCTCCCTGCACGTGGCAGGAAGTGGCCTGGTTCAACCCACACAGACAACTTAGCATCTTACATTCTGTATTGGGCCAGGCCTACGGCCCCGCATTCTTTCAGTCTCTTCGTTTTAGTCAAACAGGTTGATTCAAAAGTGCAAAATCCCAGCATTTCCTAATGAAACTTACTTCCTTATAGGAGGACAACTGCCTTTCTCTTTGCAAAAGCCCCCAAATTTCAGCCTCATGACATTATATATGTGCATTCCATGCTTCCTTACAGCCTTTCATACTTTATCTAGTCGGTTTCTACATCCATTTGAGGACTCAACCACAGACTGAAAATAGTTGTTTTGTTTTTTTAAAAGCCTGTACTGAACACATGCAGCAGTTTTTCTTATCATTATTTCCTAAACAAAAAAGCATAATAATCATTCATAAAGCATTTACTGTCTGTGTGTTAAGGACAATCTATGGATGATTTAAAGTAGATGAGAGTATGAGTGTGGGTTGCATGTATATATCGTACTATTTTATAGAAGGGGCTTAGGTTGTATATCTCTAGAATTTGGTATCTGCAGGGGTTCTGAAACCCATCCCCCATGGATACCAAGGGAGATTGCGTGTCATTCTTTAATCAAGTCTTCTATCATGATGAATTTTGTCCTTTCCCCTGGAAATGAAGGATGTTAATGAAATGGTTAAGTGGTGCTTCTGGGTGCAGAGCTAGCTGAAAGCATTTGCTGTAGTGAGCCACCTGAAGCTGGCTCATCTCCTCATGTCATAATAATGTCAGCAAGCATGGCCATCTTCTAATTAGATGACGAACAGTAGCAATTTCCTGGTGTTGTTATCTTTCATGGTTTTCACCATGATGCGGCTGACCCGAGGTTACAAAACCTCTGAAAATCATCCACCAGGCTTTAAACGCATGTGTATTGGTTATTGCTCATGTCCATGTCTCCTCCTCCCCGACCCTTCATCTCCATGTATAAAATTTGTTTCTCACTTGGGTAATGTTCTGAATGTCTAGGTTCTCAAAAAAAAAAAAAATCCCAGATGTACTTACAAGACTGAGAAATGTAATCCAGGGATTTTTTTTTTTCTTTTCATTAAGTCAGGATGTGTTTGGTTGCATACAATAGAAAGTCCAGTTCAGGAAGGCTTTCAACAGTACAACTGGCAAGTTTTCAGTATGTAGGCATCAGGAGAGTCTTGATCCAGCTCTCTGTTTTCCTTTTTGTGGTGTTGGTTTCTAATGGGCTTTATTTACAAGCTTAGGTTGACTCTAGCAACTGCTAGACTAAAGATTTGCTTGAATATGTCAAGAAGGAGCGACAAAATGGAAAACTTAAGGTGCTCAGAAAACCTCTTAGAGCTCTAGGTAGATTGGTTGTTGACATGTGTGGACAATATATATGCATATACATAGGTTTGTATGGTCTATGGTAGATGTATGACACATATAGGGTACATGGCATATATATCATCTTCCCGTGACCTTGCAAATAGCAAGTGTTAGTTGGTATATCCTAGGAGATGGAGATGTGTTTCCACTAAATGAGATTGAGGTAAAATTAACTTCCCCTGAATCTCATGACTCCTCAGCTTTCAACTGGTCCTATATGGCAAGAATTTGGAGGGAAGGCTGTGGAGAACAAAGCATTAAGCCTTCATTTCATTGAGCTGTTTTTAGATTTTTAAAGACCTGAAGTTAATTCTCTCATTTGCATGAGATAAGACTTCTGGGGTTAACCAACTGACAGGTTCCTTGGCTTTTGGCCATAAATATTGGCGATTTAGTGGCTGTTCCCCGAGAATCAATTATTTCTTAATAAACAAGTGTTAGTTGGTAGAATCTCCTGAAACTTAACATCTCATCTGTGTTAGTGGAAGTACTTAGAATGTAATAAAGGGAATTCTTTGTGTTTAAAAAAAAAATTGGGAATCTCTTGCCTATGGCTTCTGCATCCATAGGCGATAAAATCAGTTGTAATTCATCTAAGGAGAGATGGCCAGTTCAAATGCAGCTGTGGAAGCAATGATAGTCTCTGATACTAATCTTATTTCCAAAATTTAAATCACCATTTCTGGTGCGTTTGTTTCAGATATGGTACGTTTTATGTTTTACTCACATGTTTTATAAACATTAATCATATGGAACGAAAAAGATGATGAATTTTAACACTACTACGATAATGGCTGTGACTCCACAACAGAAATTGTTGTGAGAAGAAACACCAAAAATACAAAACAAAAAACAAAAAAGAAATTCTGTCTTGGGGGAAAAATGTTTCCTGAAAGGCCACAGAAGAGATGCATATTCACTAAGAGTAATGAGAGGCAAGCTTTAGTACTGGAAGATTGTTTTTATATAAAAAGGATTTTCTAAAAAGAGTGTGGTTAAACTGTTGAGGAAACTTCATTGTTTAAAAGAATAAATACTGTGCTTGGCAAACACTCGGGAGAGGGAAGTGCTGTAAATGATCATGTGAACTGATTCTCAGCAAAAAGCATTTCACCTAGGCCTTCCTCAACCAATATTTCTGTTGGAGTGAGAGGAAGCTCCAGGAACCTTCTAGAACCTACTGGATACAATACCGATGCCAAGTAATACTTTGAAGCCTTTGACCTAGACTCATGTTGTGTATGTTAGCCTTTTGCTGTTGCTCTACCTGACTTACACAATGTTGGTTGTGTTGGAACTGATGCTTTCCCAATTGCCAGGCTAGTGTGTCAGAAGCTTGTGGCTGTGAAATAAGATTGTTCTGCCCTCCAATGTGGCTAGCCAAGCTGATGTTCTTTGGTAGCTTCTTTGACCTTCTGCCCACTAGGGATCCACATTTCAGACTCCATTTTGACCTTAGAAGACAGATCTCTGCATCTTAGATGCCTTCCTTCCTTGTCTCACCTGTCCCTGCCTGCCCACATCTTCTTTGATTACTTTTATTTTTCCTTCAGACTTTACTATGCTTGGGTTATTTTTCATGATTTTCTATTAAATACTTAATAAACATATTGATTAACTTGTGCACAATTATATACCACTGACAGTTTGCTTCTCCTTTGAATCTCATTTTCTGGAATACAAGTTAGTCTATTTAGAAAGGGAACTTTACTTTGTTCTGTAGAATCAAAGATAAGAATAGTTACTGGCTGCACCTGATGGGAACTTGAGACAGATGTTGGAAAGCAGGACAGTGGTATGAGCAAAGAACTCTTGATTGTACCAACTTTATTTATCTGTTTTATATAGTCCCCAGAGGCCATATAGTCTCCATAAAATCTGCTTAATTGTGTCCCCAAATCAGCCAGAATATGTAAGTGAGAATGACTTATATTCCAACAAAAACCTTATCTATAGATACATAAGGTTGACTTTCAGGTATGTTCTTTATCTCATGAAATATTTTGCTTTGATTTGCTCCCCTGGCTTTAAGAACTATAAAATCTTTTCTTAGCTCATGAGCTATATAAAAGTTAGTAGTAGGTGAGATTATGCCCATGGGCCATAATTTATGACCTCTGGTATAAGTCCCCACTCCTACCAAAGGAGGGGGGGTTTCCTGTCTGTGTTAAGAAATGAAGCTTCATAGGTATAAATCACCATGCAAAGAGCCCTATACACCTATGTTTATCACAGCTCTATCCATACTAGTGAAGCTACAGAATCATTCCAGGTGCCTACCAACAGATGAATCAATAAGGAAGACATGAGATATTTACTCATATACAGGTATACATACATACCACATAGAGTGACTGAGCCATAAAGAAGAATGAATATCATGTCATGTCCAGCAAAATGGATGGAACTGGAGATCATTGTGTTCCACAAAGTAACTTGGACTTAGAAGACAGATACCACATGTTTTCTCTCTCTCAGAATCTACGGGGGAGGGGGGATAGCATAAATGTAAAGAGGGGCTAGTGAGAGTGGAAGGTGGGGAGGAGAAGCATAGGCTTAGCGTGCATTGTGCACATTTGTGGAAAGGTCATAATGAAGCCCACTTTAAAAAAAACCTGAAAGAATGCTTAAAAGGGAGATAAGAAGGAATCATAGAGGGGATGGTAATGATCTAAGTATGTGATAGAAATATCACAATGAAAACCCTCACTTTGTACACTAATATAGACTAATAAAATAATCTTTAGCGAATGGACCTTACCATGCATTGGCTAAACCAGGGCCCCAGTGCGGCTTTGTCTTGGGGTAAGGGTTAAGATGGGTGGCATTAGTCTGGCAAAGAGAAAAATTTTCTCCTGTCATGGAGATAGAGACACAAACAGCACTCCCATGACATGAGAAGCAGAGAAAGGAAAGAATATTCTAGAAGCTATTGTGATCAGTGAGTGGGGAGATAGAAGAAGGACAGCATGGCTGTTTTTTAACTATGAAGCAGATATCACAAAGAAGAAAAGAACTTTTGAGATAAGATGCTGGCAGAAACTTAAGTATGTACCGCCCAATCCTGATCTCCTATCCTGTTTTTACAACGTTAAACAGTACCTTAGCGCATGGCATGGAGTCCCTCTCCTTAAAGAGACTTTCTTTGCTTTCTGTATGTCACATCATTTGGTTCCAGAAGTTTCTAAAATCAACATTCCTTCCATTGCAAAAGAAATGAGGAAAGTCCATGATCCCATAGCCCCCTTCTCTGACCACTTTTGGTCTTTTGTGGTGGGTCTTCTACCATTCAGTCTTAAATAAGACTATTTTTTGTTTGTTTTGCTTACCCTGTATTATTTCAGTGCTTCATACAATTGAGACAGGAATTCAGGAGTTACTGTGACAAAATTCTCTATATAAAATTTCGAACTACTATCACTTTCTCTCTTAAGTTGAGATAGAAAGTGAGAATGAAAAATGTAGATACTCACAGTGTTCTATTATTGTTATATATTCTCATTTTTAAAAATACACTAAATTCTAAGGAAAATAAGTTAGGTAGCAGGGAGTCATTGGTATATAGCATTTATAGGGTAACAGATACTACTATAACCTGAAAACAGTCTTCACATTCCTAGCACACACACAAAAATATTGTTTTAATTTCAAAACAGCTTCTTAAAACAACGTTGTTTTTCCAAGTTGCTTTAGTTTCCAGTATTAACATGAAGCAGGAAACTTGATAGCAGGAGAATTAGCTGGTATGTTCTGAAGTCTGGTAGTAGAGTTGTTAAGTAATTACCCAAGTTAGGGAGAAAAAGATCTGATTTCAGATTCTGACTTAGCCTGTCAGTACCTTGGGAACTTTGGAAACTTACGTCACATTTAAAGCCTTAGTTTTCCCATGTGAAGATGGGGCTGAACAAAAGTGCCCCCTGCCAGGCTCTAGTGGCTCACACCTGTAATCCTAGCTATTCAGGAGGCTGAGATCTGAGGATCCGCTGTTCCAAGTCAGCCTGGGAAGGAAAGCCTGTGAGAGTCTTATCTCCAATTAACTATCAGAAAATTGTGAGTGGTGCTGTGGCTCAAAGTGATTGAGTGCTAGCCTTGAGCAAAAGAGCTCAGGGACAGTGCCCAGGTCCTAAGTTCAAGTTTCATGACCGATCAAAAAGAAAAGTACCCTTTCTACTGAACTGAAGATGCTGATATTTATAAGATGCCTTTGTATAACATGGGCTAATAAAATAGTTCTTAGCAACAGGGATGGTACTAATGAAATAATGTTCCTTTTCTTCCTGGTATGCGTATCACTAAGTCAACAGTATCATTGCAAGTTATTATTGTTTTGTTCACTGCCTAAGTGGAGTTAAATATTAGAAGACATTTAACTCTCAGAGTCAAAGGTTGCTTTACATGCCCCTCTCCACACTCTGCTGTACAGTTTGAAATAATTTTCTCCTGTGTCAGGTTGGTGTATGTAAGATGAGAATTTGAATTACTTCACTTCTTCGAGTCTTTGTGGCCCCTGGATTCTCTTAAAGTTTCTCCCATGGAGGAAACACTGACTCACACATCCTAACACCTTGTAACAGAAGCTGAGTTGCAAGTGTAATTAATTGCTCACCCTAAAGCCATCCAGGTTTTATTTTAATTCCTCAAGTTTTTGTTCATTTGGAGAAAGAAAATGGACAAAGGATCCCTTCTGCATGTCGCTCATTCCTAAATGTGTGTAGGTGAAAGAGCTGAATGCTGATGGCACATTTCCTCTTGCTCTTTCTGTATCTTCTGTCTTTTCTCTCCTTTGCTTCTTGTCGATACCTTTGGGTCAGTTTCTACATCTGGAAATTGGCAGTGGTCTGAGCCAGTCGGCCTCCAGCTCACTGGTTTGCCCACCTACGAGATGAAAGTGAATGATGTTGTGATGGCATTGAAGGATGAAAAGGAAAAGATTAAATTAAACTCAGCCCTGAATCTATATGATGGTGGTATTCTGTCCTTTGACCACCTCATTTGGAATGAAACAAATGTATTCTCTAAGGCTGTTGGTTTTTTTTTTTTGGGGGGGGGGGCGGTCCAGTCGTGGGGCCTGAACTCTGGGCCTGGGCGCTGTCCCTCAGCTCTTCAGCTCAAGGCTAGCGCTCTACCACTTGAGCCACATCGCCACTTCCGGCTTTTTTCTTTTTGCTTATGTGGTGCTTAGGAATCGAACCCAGGGCCTCAGGTATGCAAGGCAAGTGCTCTACCACTGAGCCACCTTCCCAGCCCCGGGTTTGTTTGTTTTTAATCACCAGTCCAAGTATGATATTTCTACTCAATGATCAAGCTGGAATTTGAAACTTTATCCTTTTTCCTCCACCTAAGCTGATTCCTTCATGGTTGACACTGCCATAGCTTTTGAACTAGGAGCCAGGATGCCTGTAATTTTAGGCTAGAAATTTTAAGGTGCAGGTAGAACCCAGTCAGTACCAACATGTAAGACAAGCATCATTGAAATAATCCCTTTGAGTAGATTCAGAGGGACCAGAGATGTAGTTCTTCCATTCCAAGGAAGCAGCTTGTTTTAGTGTAGTAGCTTTGGAAGCTCAGTTTCTCTCTTTAGCTGTTTCAGACCCTCCGTTTACTTGTTTGTGAGATTAATCTCACATGGATAATTGATTAGGGTCTAATGATAGAATTGGTGTAAAGTGACTTAGTAGTATTTTTTTTTTTTTTTTTTTTTGTCAGTTGTGGTTCTGGAACTTGGAGCCTGGTGCTGTCCCTGAACTTTTGTTCTCAAGGCTAGTACTCTACCACTTTGAACCAGAGTTCGACTTCAGGTTTTCTGGTGGTTAATTAGAGATAAAAATCTCATGGCCAGCACCACATAAGCAGAAAAAAAAAGCCAGAAGTGGCTCTGTGGCTCAAGTGGTAGAGCGCTAGCCTTGAGCTGAAGAGCTGAGGGACAGCACCCAGGCCCAGAGTTCAGGCCCCATGACTGGACCCCCCCCCCAAAAAAAAAAAAAAATCTCATGGCCTTTCCTACCTGGGCTGGCTTAGAACTTCATCAGCATCTAACTCATAATTTAGTAGTCTTTTTGTGCATGTGTGCTGCTACTAGGGCTTGGACTCAGGGCCTGTGTGCTGTTCTTTAGCTTTTTTGTACAAGGCTAGTGTTCTAACACTTGAGCCACACTTCCATTTCTGGCTTTTTGGTGGGTAACTGAGGGTAAGAGTCTGGTGAACTTTCTTGTCTAGGTAGGCTTTAAACCACGATCCTCAAATTTCAGCCTCTCAAGTGACTAGGATTACAAGCATGAGCCTCTGGCGCCTGGCAGGTTTAGTAGTACTTTGCAATGTTATCATAACCTATCAAAAGCCATCTGATGTAATCTCTGGAATATATGTCAGTGACATTCCATCCTCCATTAAAAAAAAAAAAAAGCAAGCGAGGACTTGGGTGTGGCTCAATAATAGAGTTCTTGCCTTGCAAGTTTGAGGCCCTGAGTTCAAATACTGTGTGGTCCAGAGGCAAGGCACAAGCAGTTCTTTCTCTGTACTGAAGAGTGTTCTTCAGCCTTTAAGAACCAAAAGTTTTAGTTTTTAGCCCATGAGGTTCATATCACATCCCCAGATTATATTTCCTCTATTTCTCTCTTGGAAGAATAATCTGTTTTGAAAGTTAATTCTGTCTTTGAAAGTTAACAGCTCAGTGCCACGGTATAACGCAAGGTTTACGTCTGCTTCTAGAAACTTAACTTCCCTCTCTGGGTCTTTGGATTTTGTGTATGTCAGCAGCAAGAAGACTCATTTTGTCATATTGGTCTTTTATGATTATTTCTCAGTGTGAACTTGAAGTGTTTGACTTGAAGAAAGCTTTTTATTTCTCCAAAATGTTCCAGCCCATACTGTCTCTTTGCATTTTTTCTTGTTTACACGGGGCTATAAGTTTTCAGACGTGGGGCATTTAGGACCTGGTTTAGGATGAGCACCTGAGCATTTACTTCAAGGCCTCCTTTAGCTGACTCCCCTTCCTAAGGTATCAGTTGTTTTCCAATGTATTGTAAAACAGCAACCACAACAAATTAGCTGTTCCTGTCATTAAAGGATACTGAAATCTTATACTGTTTTCCCTCTTGTGTCAGGCCATCTGGCCTCTTTGGGTTCTAGATGCTTCTTCATTTAGATCAGCCCCCTTATGTTGAATTTAGAAGAATATAGAGAAAAAATCTGGGCAATTCTGTGAGAACCCCTGACCCAGCTAGGTCTCTAATTTACCAGGTATATAGCTAAGCTAGTGTTTTCCCTATCTCCTCTCCTCCTTTCCTCTCTGCTCCCTGGGTCTTCTCTTAAGTCTTAGCACAGGTGTAACTTATTTCTTTGGGTCTTTTAACTCTTAATGTGACCAGAGATTTTCTACTGTGGGTTAGCAAGTTGCTTGGACCGGGACGCTGTTAACATTGTATCTGAAAATGTCCAGCAGCAACAGGAAGAAATGAAGCGCAGTCTGATCACCATCCACCCCTTTAGAGGGTGCAGTGATTTCATCTGCCTGTGGTATGTTTACTGGCAGACAGATAGTGTGAGACTGGGAGATGGCCCTGTTACTTGCATTGTGGCACCTTAGTCACTTTTCAGTTTTTTATGACTGCCACAGTTTTGGAGCGCAAACCCTCCTTGAATCTCCTTTCTGACTGGTCTGTTTTATAGCATGAAAATTCTAAATAGAATTTGTATTAAAAGCATATGTACACAAGGACTTCTGTGTTTTAGCGGAAATGACTCTGTGCTATGCTTTAAGGATGCTCCCCGCTGGGAACGCCTTCTAGAAATGGATGTCAACCAAGGGAGATTCATTCATTCCATACGTTTTTCTAATTTCAAAAAATGTACACCGTCAATATTTTTTTTCTTAATTGAACAGTTTGTTGAACAGACGGGTGCTTTAATTATGGTGGTCTAAATTTACACACATTGCAGTGGTATTTTGCTACATTAATTACCTTACTTGTCAAGAGTAACAGGTAATTACTACATCAACTCACCCTCCTGCAGGATAGGGAAGCATAACTTTATTTGAACAGATACAACAAACCAGAGCAGAGCCACCCCATACCTCAGCCTTTGTGGAAGGATGACAGACCTGCTGTGTTTATGTAGTTAGCCAGGTGGAGATAGGCTCCCCTCTCTTTGTGGCTGTGCCCACCTAAGCTGCAGATCTGGAAGCACCCATCCGTCTCCTCCAGGGATCTGTGGAGCAAAATGATCCTCGCCCTTCCCCTTGGAGTGTGATTTAAAGAGACCCACTAGATGTAAATCAGTGGACAATCCTGAATGGGCTGCTTCGGGAAGCTCGGGGCATTTCAATGACTTCCCTTGTAATTATAGAAAAGTAATTTGGGAGAGTAGACTTTAAATATTCATTCACGTGGTGTCCTGCACTTGAACTTCTAGCCAATTCTTTGGCTGCCTTACAGAGAGCATTTATCCTGTGTTTTGTTGGATGGCTAGGTACAACTCATGTCATTTGGTTCCTTCTCCAGGGTCTTAGGGTCAGCTTTTATGACAGGTAGTGTAAAAATCCTACTTTATATCATTTGTTGTGTGTGTGTGTGTGTGTGTGTGTGTGTGTGTGTGTGTGTGTGTGTGTGTGTGTTTGAAAGCAGGAACATTTTGGAGCATGTAGGATTCCCTTAGCAAAATCAGCAGTATGAAGTCCTCAAGAGGCTAGGGCTTAGAAAGAAGAGCTTTGGGGTGTGGTACTGAAATACACAATGACATAATATGGGTGTGCTCTCTTAAAAGGCCTTGTCTCCTTTTAATCAACACCTGTGACAAGGTGCCTTTGGGGCTGTCATAGAACTCTTGCAGGTGGGTTTTGAGAGCTCTCCAGGCTAGAGAAACTCAGCTTGCAAAGAAGTGTGGGACCTAAGCAGGTCTTTCTGGCACCTGCCAGCAGCAGCGGGTGTCACTGAGGGGAAGTTGGAGTCAGGATCAGGATGTGTATGCAGATGTGTGCAGATGTCACCCAGGTTGGCTTTCAGAGGTTAGTAGGTCCTGCTGGGGACGGTTCTCTGATATGTTGAAGCCCTCAACCCAGTACCACTTCTGATGTCCAAAGTCCCACCAAAGATATGTCATTTGTATCATTTTAGTCTTGTCCTGTGTTATCGCTAGTTTCTCTAGGGTTTGTCACTTATAACTTCAAGTGATTGTGACTTTCTTCTTTTTTTAATAAGTTTTTTATTATGAAAATATTATACAGAGGGGTTATAATCCCATGAGTAAGGAAATGAGTACATTTCTTATCAAGCATTGTTGCTTCCTCCTGTGTTTTTCCCCTACCATCCCTTCTCTCCAACAACTACATTCCCTGCCCCCCCCCTTTTAACATCTATTGTTGGTGGTACTGAAGATTAAATTCAGGGCTTCACACTTGCTAAGTAGGTGCTCTACCACTTGAGCCACGTCTCTAAGCCCATTTTCTGCTTTATTTTTCAAATAGGGCCTTACCTTTTTGCCCATTTTCAGCCTCAGACTGAGATCTTCACATCTGTGCCTTCTCCATAGCTTGGATGGAAGATAACCATCATCATGCCTAGTGATTGGTTGAGATGGAATATCACTTAAATTTTTGCCCAGACTGGCCTCAAACTGTAATCCTCCTGACTTGTTCCTAGGCATCCATCAATGCATGCATCTGCTTTTTTCCCCTTTATCTGAAGGATAGCAAAGTATAATTAGACTTAGTAATTCATGGATCCAACAACTATCTTATCAAGTGCCTGCTGCCTGGCTGTCACTGGGCTATAGGCACAGCCCAGGGTTGCTACAGAGGGAGTTGCATAGCATGGGAGAAGCAAATCAAGTCCCAGTCTGCATGGACTTGGCTGTCTCACAGAGAGAAGCAAGGGGAAGTCAGTGAAATGAAGAAGCAAAGGTACATGTTCACGACAGTGCATGTGCCTTGTGGGGCCACTTGAATAATCTGGCTGGAGAAGGCCCCTTGGAATAGCTGGCTTCTGACTTGGGTGGTAAAGGTGAAGAATGACCTCTACAGACAGTCCAAGCAAGGGCTTTCCAGCTGTGAGAATGAGGAAGGCCAAGCCTCCGAGCTGAGAGAGGGCCGGGGATACATGATGTTGCTGTAAGTGGTAACGGAGCATGTGCCTGGAAATATGGGTGCTGTGGGAAGGCTGGGGAGCTCACAGGTCCCTGTACGCCACGGCAAAGCGCTGGTTACACCTGTAAACAGATGTATAGCAGTGGGCATAATGGAACTTGAGTCAGGTGCTTCAGGAAACTTACGGGATAGTGGGCAGTTCCCAGTGTTTTCCTGAAGGTGGTATCTTTGGGAGAAAGCGAAAGGCCTTGTTCTCCCAAAGCTAGGATGAGCCACGCTGGGAGATGCCCTACCTAAGACAGCTCAGCTGGCCCTGCTGGAGGGAAAAGCTCCTGTTCCCATTGGGTGGGCTGCAGTGGCCTCCTGACATAGGCTGGAAACATCCGGCCGCTCACAACGTGTGGCTTCCACCACCATTAGCAGCAGCTGCTGATCATTAGGGCTTTCAGAAGCCCCTTAGGGGATTTTGAGGATCATGTGACTTGGAGAACTCTGGGAAGGATATGAGTGCCAGAAAGCACCTGCGAGTTCTCCTGGACCGTGCCCCGCTCCACTCCCCACCCCCGCCCTGTACAGTGAGAAAGCAGAGATTCTGAGGGGATGGCACGTACCCAGACCCGCCAGTGGTCCCCTGGGCCTTTTGATCCTGTTCTAGTCGTCTCTGGACACCTGCTCTGTTCTGTGAGCTGAGGCTACTGGGTTTGCCTGGCTATTGATAGTCTCAGATAATTTAGGAAAGCAATTTTAGTGTGAATAACTCACCCCTCTGTCAGTGCTGGAAAACAAGTGTTTTGTCTTTGGGGACACCATTGAGACACCACTTACCAGTGTTATTCTTTCAGTTTTCCATAGAAGATGGGTTCCTTAAAGGCCTGATGTTGGCCCCTGCTCAGGCCTTTCCCATTAGCCATGCCATTGGAGAATCTTATCTTGGCTCCCTGTCCCCTCATTCCCCCTCCCCCCAACCAGCCATGTCTACCTGCCCAGCTTCCACTCACCTGTAGTGACTAGGTCTTTTGAGAAGCCTTTTCTGACCTTTTATCCCGGGGTCCAATCTCTGTGTTAGCTATTTCTTTTTCTTTTTTGTCGATCATGGGACTTCTACTCTGAGCCTAGATGCTGTCCCTGAGCTCTTCAGCTCAAGGCTAGTGCTCTACCACTTTGGGCCACTTCTGGTTTTCTGGTGGTTAATTGGAGATATGAGGGCCACAGACTTCCTTGTCCCTGTTGGCTTTGAACCATGATCCTCAGATCTCAGCCTCCTGAGTAGCTAGGATTACAGGCGTGAGCCACCAGTGCCTGGCTGTGTTAATTATTTCTATGTGTTATAGTTGGGGTTTCCTGGTAGATGGGGCTTTGGGAAAGCACACCTGTCTCAATTTTGTGCTCCACTGTACTTTAAGTGTAGTTTCTGGTACGTGGTTAAGTGTTGAGAAAGTAACTTGCCCGTGGCATTTCCATCCAGTTTCATAATTAGTTGTTTTTATTAGCAATAACTGATTATTGCAAGATGTGAATGTCTTTCCTAAAAAGAGGATGAATTGAATATTAAGACATGGAATTGTGATGGAAAAGTGGAGACAAAGCCAGGAATTGAGTATTAATATTTACGATGGGTCTTGAGCCTTAGGGAAGTGTATCCTATCTTAGGATGTGTTGAGTGAGCTGCTGTGACAAGTAATCCAGATTTTGGTGGCCTGACATCGTAAAGGCATAGGCTAGCTTCCTTCAGTCTGTGTCACTGTTGAATCTCTTCTACCTTCTACTTGCCATGTAGATTGTAGGAAAGAGGAAAAGGCATCCAGGAGACCCATTAGCTCAGAGGTGTTGAATCTTTCTCTTGCTCACATCCCACTGAACAGAAATGAGTCTCGCGGTCCTGACATGACACTGGTGAAACTGGACATGTTAGGTTCCCATGGGCCTAAGAAGAAGAGATGCAGCTGGACACTGGTGACTCACACCTGTAATCCTAGCTACTCAGAAGGCTGAGATCTGAGAATCACAGTTCAAAGCCAGCCCAGGCAGTAAAGTCTGTAAGAATCATCTCCCATTAACCATCAGAAAACTGGAAGTAGAGTTGTAGCTCAAAGTGGTAGAGCACTAGCTTTGAGCAGAAAAGTTCAGGGATAGCACCTGGGTCCTGAATTCAAGACCCATGACGGAAAGAGAGAGAGAGAGAGAGAGAGAGAGAGAGAGAGAGAGAGAGAGAGAGAGAGAGAGAGAGAGAGAGGAGGTGTGCAACGGAGTAGTTAGCTGTCATAGTGTTTCACTGTGGTTTTAGATAGTGAGGTCTCTGGTAACAAAACCTAGTGACTTCTATTCCTGTAGCCTGCTAATCACTAAATACCCTTGATATCCTAGGAGCCAAGAAGACTTGTGGCCTGTAGTGACACTTAAGTTTTACATATTATGATTTAGGTGTCTTCTCTAGATTCCCACTAAGAGTCTGTCTTCCTGGAGTTGCTTGTAGGCACTTTTGTGGATCAGGGGGCCATAGCTTGCAGTTGTACCATCAGGAAATGCTAACCCCAGATGGTGGGCGTTTCTAAGCTGCATGGGTTCTCATTGGTAGGATCTGTTCGTGTTCTGTACTTGGCAATGCTCTCCCCTCCTCATCTGGAGTTCACAGCCCTGGTGTAAAGGGATTGCTCAGCCCAGCTCCGTCCTTCCCACTTCCCATTGCTATGGCTTGTTTGGAACCAACCATGGCAGAGGATTACATCATAAGAAGAGAATGGAAGTTGCTCTTTTTTTCCCCTCACTGATCTCTTTATGTTCTTATGAAAGTGACATGAGAAATTCTTCATAATGAGTGATAGACTGTTTACACTGTGGTGCAATGGTGGTTGTTACTGTTGTTAGAGAGATGTTGTTTCTCCATGGTTATGCTGACCCTGGTGGCTTTCAGAACAGGAGCTGACATCTTTTCCTGGTCTTTATCATCCTCCTTGACTCCCTTGCAGCTTTCCAGCCTAAATCATAAGCTTGGTAATGCCAGAAGAGATATTGTTGCTGTTCTGGAGGCTGCTAGGGGACCAAGAACCCTGTGGTTCTGCATTCTGTAGGAGTGTGTGTGTGTGTGTGTGTGTGTGTGTGTGTATGTGTGTGTGTGTGTGTGTGTGTGTGTGTGTGTGTGTGTGTGTGTCAGAGACGATGACTGTAGTGGGGCACATCAGTTTCTGGCTGTTGGGAGTAATGGGAAAGAGGAATGATACCTTTTCCCAGCTGACAGGACTCCTCTCTCCTGCACAGAAGGTACCTGTCAATCAGGAGTATTCCATCCAGTTTCAAGGCAGGCAGTGCATTTGGGGTAAATATTTATGAAATGCCAAACTTCATGATCAAGATGCATTTTATTTTTTAATGAGCAAATGAGTCAGAATTTTTTGAAGTTATTAAAAGACAAATGGTTGTGTGCCATCGTTGAGAAAGAGGAAAAAGTATAATTTGGCATCTAGCAATTTATTTATAGCCATAATCCGCAAGCAATCAATGTCTTTAAACAAGATTAGTTAATTTCTCTTAAAGCCTTAAAATACAAAAATTTGAATTTATTTAGGAAATCACGTTAAGAGGACTTATAAAAAGTGAGGTGGTATGTTCAGTTGCTTCAAGGAACTGTGTTTGGGGCATGTGAGGTGACACTAATCTCTACTTTCAAGATACTTCAAATCTAGAGAAAAGTCAGTCAAACACCATCAATAAATCCGTGTTCTCAGATGTTAATGTAATTTTAGAGTTCAATTTGTTTTGGAAAATCTGGAAAGCACACACACAGACATAGACACAGACACAGACACAGACACACACACACACACACACACACACACACACACACACACACACACACACGCTCACAATCGATTCCTATCCCTCAAAATTCTAAAGAGAAATATTATCTAATCCCATTCCTCCAGGGAAAATATTATTAGTTTTACTTTTTCTATTCTTTATTGGTACATATTTCTATACAATGGGAATTATTGCAGATAATTTTTTCGGTCTTATTTTATGTCACATTATAACAAGCATTTGTACACATTTTTACATTTCCAATATTGTTCATAAATGACGGTAAGATATTCTGTTGTCAGACTGGACTATCATTTACTTGCTTTTGCTCTGGTTTGATTGACATTTTAAGTAAAGCAGATTCATGAAATTTATCCATTTCATGTCTCAAATTATCTTGCTCACTTAATAGTTTCAATAAAACAATGGGAAACATGCTTCTTTTAAAAAGAATGTTTTCTATCTATGTATATATCTATCTGAGTGTTGCTATCACCTTTCAGAGTGAGCCAACTCCTTGTTCTACCTTCTCATTTTTGAAGGGTTAATGTTCAAATATATTTGATTTTTTTTCTTCTTGCATAGTCAATCACTAGACATACAGCTTCTACCTTGAAATTGGTTAACAGGGAACACCCTCCAAAGAGAGAACTCTTTGGTTTTAATTTGGAGAACTTCATGCCTGACTTTGAAACTTAGAGCAGGATATTTCAGCACTCACACTTCCAGTGATGTCTAAGAATGAATGCATTAGTAATTTTGCCTTAAAAAACAAAGTCTCCTTCAGAAAGATCTCTTGAAGACAACCTGTGTAAAGTCAGCACAGGCACGTGACGGTCCTGGCAGGAATACTTCAGTTCTTCTCTGGGCCGCAGTGGTTGCTTGGAGATTTGCTTAGAATGGCACAGCTGGTGCTTTGTGCGGGTGCCTGGGCCCTGTGAAAGGTGGCAAGGCAGGAGGAAGCCAGCGGTGAGGTCAGACCTCTCCTGGAAGCCCAGCCCTGCCAGCTGCCATCTCTTGAACTTTTGACAAAGAGAACCCTTCCCCCTTGACATCAGTGATTCATCCCTGGCGGTCAGATATTCTGAGTGAAAATGCTCACCAGAGCCTATGTCCCATTATTTTACAGAGGAAAAAATTATAATATGTGCAAATTTGCAAAACCGCCCAAACACTTGTATTGCAGAAGTTGGCAAATGATGGCCCTTTATGTCTGGCCCACAACTTGTTTGTGTAAATAAAGTTTTATTGGAACACAACAGCATGCATTTGTTTACATCTTGTCTCTGGTTGCTTTCCTACTATAATAGCAGCACTGAGCAATTGTGTTAGAAAGTGTAAGACTGCAAACCCTAGAATATTCACTGTACTTGCCTTTACAGAAAAGACTCGCCAACTTGTTCTTAAAATACGCCTTATTTATATTACAGTGAAGATGAAAATGGGTTGAAGGCCTTCATTACTCAATCATTTAGTCTCCACATGTTTATTATTCCCAATTGTAGCTTTTTATTTATTTTTTAATCATCAAGTACTCCCTTTGTTACTCGTCTTTGCTGTTGTTTTTGTTGCTGGTTTTTCAACACTGACAAGGCTGGAAAGTTTATGACGTTCTACTGATTGTTACAACTTAAAGCTCTCTCAGATATGTTGTTTACATGTTGTAATGGGTTGGGGATGCCACAGTATTCTTTTCTTTGATCACCAATAGTTACAATGTTAGACTTAGAACTAGGCATTTTTGGTGAAGTCTGGCTCTGACCGCCAATATAGGTGCAGCAAAGACAGTGTCACCAGATCAGCATCCGTGACAGTCATTTCTATTTCACCCTTTAGAGGCTTAGTATTCCCATCCAGAAAATGGGAAGTTACTGTTCCTCATGGTTAGCTGAAGGAGAAAGACAGGCATGCCTGACACATTTTTTAAATGTCTTGCTAGGTGGTGGTGGCTTACTCTTGTAATGCTCAGGAGGCTGAAATCTAAGGATCATGGTTCAAAACCAGCCCAGGCAGAAAAGTCTATGGGACATTAACCTCCAATTAACCACCAAAAAACCAGATCTGGAGGTGTGGTTCAAGTGATAGAGCACTAGCTATGAGGAAAAGAGCCAAACAAGAGCATGAGTCCCAGAGTTCAAGCTCCAAACACCAAGAATGGTAGGCAGGCAGGAAAGCAGGCAGGCATGCACACATGCACGCACGCACGCACACACACACACACACACACACACACACACACACACACTTAGCTGTTCTTACTTGTTGTTCTATGCTTAGTTTGTTGAGAGGAGCCATTACAAAGAAAATTGAGTATCTTCAAAGGTGTTTTGTTTTTTTTTTTTTCCAAATTGACAATATTTGTCTTGCTTAAAGTTGCTGAGTGATTCGGGTGGAAGCCAGGGAGAAATTTAGCCAGGTCTATAGTATTTGAATAAGAAATGCTGAGCTTGGATACAGCATATAAGTAACAGGTCTTAGGGTTATCTTCAGCACCAAAAAAAAAAAAAAAAAGAAAAGACAAATTTTATAAAGGAACAAAGAATTGCATAAGTGCAGTGAGGGCTGGGCTGTTGCTCAGTGCTGGAGCATTTGCCTGACATGTGTGAGGCTCCAGGTGGAACAGAGAGGGGGCGGCTGTCACCAGCAGGTTTACTTCCAACGCAGGTCGGAGTCTGGCCCTGGCCAATGAGAGCAACCTGGCATGGCTCTGCTCCTTGTGGCTTCTTGGGGACCTGAGCTTGTTATTCTCCGTGGGACCTCTGTGGGCTTTCAGTGGAAGGAAGAGAGTGTGCCCAAGGGATGGTGTAGGAGACCCCTAAGAGTGGAATGAAAACCTCATGGATCTATGAGGACTTGTTCACATGACCCATAGCTGCAAAGGATGCTGGGAAAGCATTCCAGGTTGCTGTCCAGGAAGGAGAAACAGATAGATCTGATGGCCTTTTGTTTCATTTTTATGGAGGGTAAATGCTTACCATGAACGAACTGCCCAGAAATGGTGATCTGTGAATCTATCTGTAGTAAGCACTCAGGGAAATAGCATGTGCAAACAGTCCTTCTCATTTGGAACAATTTATTTGAGTACTTGTTCAACTATATTTTAAAAATTAGCCTATAGTATGAATCTGCTTCTCACATAGTATATACCATTTAGGCCTTTTGGCATTCAGAACTTAGAGATCTATCTCAAGTAGGTTTAGAAACACATACTCAGGAAATATTGCTTGCAATGACATTTTAATTCCCCAAGGGATCTGTATGGACATGTATTTATTTTTGCCATTGTATAAAATCAGGAGTCATGTGCCGCATTGAGTAGAATCCTTCATTCAGGGTGGCAGATAGAACCTTTGTTGAAATACTACCACTATTATTTAATTTGAATTACATGTTCTGCACTGAACCACATCAAGACCATTTCAATTTTTCAATCCCTTTAATAGATCCAAGCCCACCTTTTGAAAAAAAAAGCTAAATCATTTTACATTATGATTATATGAATATTTTAGGATTATAATCACCCTAAAATGAAGGACAAAATTTATCATTCCAAAATAGAAATTTAATTTAAAATAGAAAGAACTTGATTACAAGGCTCAGTAGACTAGACATGAGATTTATAGAAAACAAAATCCTCTGCTACATACTTTTTGCAGTCTTTTTGGGGGGGAGGCGGGTAGTGGTGGTGGGAAAACCCCATAACTGTTTATTAATGTTTCTAAAGATTTATATGTGAGATAGTTTGTAATCAGAGATCAGACTCTTGTAAGGTTGAAAAATTACATTAAAACCCTAAGCCTTTTGGCCACTTCATGAAAAAAACTCACTAAATTAGTTGATGCTTAGAATCCTAAATGTACTGAACTTGGAGTCAGAAGTTGCTCCTGACTATGTCATGTTCCGGGGGCATGCGTGTTTTGAAATATTTCTTTCTCTTTCCATGACCTGTGTAGTGTGCCTAGTTACCTGTCACTTGGTTCTTAATAGTATTTGGGGGCAGAAAACAAGATAAATTGACTAAGCTTGTTCCTTAATCCATTCTTCTTGATTTTTTTTCTCTGATGTTTCTTTGTTAGGTGAGAGTTCAGATTTACTATTCATGAAACACCTATTAGTCAGTGACCATGATCAGACAAATGGAAGCTAAGCACTGGTTAGTCTGTTGAAAATAAACATGAGAGCTCTCATTAACGTCATTGTTTGAGTAATTATTTGAGTGACAGGTCCTGAGCGGCCCTGAAAGCAAGCCGACTTCTTACTGGAATGAGGGACAGGCTGACAGCCACATCTTGGAGTATGGTCATTAGTGTGCCCAGCCATCAATGTCATGGTACTGTGTCAAATTAGTTAGTGTCCTCTTAGCAAGAAAAGCCAGACCTACAAATTATCCTCCCGCCTCCCTACAAACTGTGTTTACAAAACCCACGATCAAGTGTGAGCAAATTATTCACATGGCTCATAAATTAACTACTTTACAGGCTTATAACATTTTACAAGTAGATAATAAAGGGGCGAAAAGTTTTCCAGTTGCTCTGCCCTATTGGGCACTCGGAGATCGGCTGTGTTTGCCTGGCTCTGTGCACAGCTGGTCGGTTTTGTGAAGAAGGGCAAACTCTGGGGGTGTCGGAACAAATGTTTGCAAATGGAGGCCCTGAAAGGAGGCCAGGGTACACCCACCGAAGACGATATAATTAACTTTGTTATCTCATTACTCTGATGAGTCGGTGACAATGTCCTCTTTCTCCTGGTGGCAGTTGCTCATTAGTGAGTTCACTCATTTATTCGGAACGATTACTCGGCTCTGCCAACTGGAATTATCTGCAAAACATCGTTGATACATTCTTATCATGCTTTGAAGCTGCCTTGTTGAGGGGAAATAATGGCAACTGGGCATATCATGTAAGAACGATGATTTGCTTTTGAAGTCTCATTGTTTTCCCTGTTGGAGAAGAAACATTTTTTAAATCTCATCTCCCCAAAATATTACAATCTCACCAATCAATTTTATTTTTTATTTTATTTTTGTCAGCTCCCAGGTTTGAACTCTGGGCCTGGGCTCTGTCCCGGAGGTTTTGTGCGCAAGGCTAAGTGTTCTACCACTTAAGCCACAGCTCACTCTGGCTCTTTTTGGAGTTTATTGGAGATGAGTCTCATGGACTTTCCTGCCTGTTCTGATTCCCACCTCAGATCTCAGCTTCCTGAGTAGCTAGGATTACAGGTGTGAGCCACAGGCACCTGGCTATACCATCAATTTTAAAGGTTTAATGATGTAGGTGCTGTTTCTCCTGGTGTGTCTTTGAAATCTGGTGTTTTATACTTTAAGAGACTTCTCCAAACCAACCTCCTTGCTCTGTACTGCCCAGGATGGACAGTTCAAGGAGCAAAGGAATTGTTCTGAACAATTCCAGGATGGGTATTTGAGTGTGTGTGTGTGTGTGTGTGTGTGTGTGTGTGTGTGTGTGTATGTACATGTACACAGCTACTGGGGCTTGAACTCAGTGCCCAGACACTGTCCCTGAGTTTTTGTTTTTTTTTTTTTTGCACAAGGCTAGCACTCTAGCACTTGAGCCACAGCTCCTCTTCTGGCTTTTTTGGATAAGAGTCTCACAGACTTTCCTGCCTGGGCTGGCTTCAAACCACACTCCTCAGATCTCAGCCTCCTGAGTAGCTAGGATTATAGGTGTGAGCCACCAGTGCCCCTCAAGATGGAGATTTTTAAGTTGTGATTGTTTGCACACAATTTGTCCACTGCAGAGTCCTGCTAGCTAGAAGTTACAGGCATACCTCCAGCTGGAGTTTATCTCTTCTCTCTTTATACCCTGTTTGAATATGTGGATTTTCTCTTTCTTATTTCTGAGGATGTGTTAACATTGTAGTTATTAGTGCCAATCCTAAGAAAGGAAATTGTAGACATTAAAAGGAATGATTTTTTTTTAAAATCCAGTACTGGGGCTTGAACTTGGGGCTTTGGTACTGACCCTATGCTCTATTACTCAAAGCTAGTGGTCTACTATTGGAGCCACAGCTCTACTTCCGACCTTTTTGTGGTTAATTGGAGCTAAGACTGAACTTTTCAAGCCAGTGCCTCAGCACTGGCTGTGTTACATGGGCATACAGCATTTTTCTCTCTTTGGTTCTAATTTGGTCACACAGAACTCAGATTCAGAGCCAGTGTGTGAACGCTCGTTCTCAGAGGGAACGGACAGATTGCTTGGGTGTTGAGTGTGTGAGTGGGAGACCCAAGCCACAGGTCTGGGTTCCTTTGGAGCAGATCCCTCCTTTCCCTAACACCCTCTCTCTTCTCTTTTGCCTTCCAGTGTCCCTCTGTGTGTTGCAGTCCTGTGGCATTATGCACGCCTCCTGCCAGTGACCCCAAGCTTTTTATGGCTGTGAGACACGTTCAAAGCTCAGGGTAAGTAACAGATACCCCCTGTGCCGTGCACTGCCGGCCATCTGCAGCCACCTGGGCAGGTGCAGTGGTGACTGTAGACACACGATGGAAATCTGGACCACTGCATTTTCAGGCTGCATCCCGAGCTCCCCAGCCCTCCACAGCTGCTTTATGGTCTTCAAGACGAGGCCCCGCCCCTGGGATCCTATGTGACTCTAATGCTAGAGATGACTAACTTGGTAAAGGGTTAGATAGAACTTCCTGTCCCCATCATGAGCCCTCCATCTCTGTGGTGCTGCTCAGTGATGCTGAAGTCACCCATGTGCAGCGGGACATTCCATCAATGAATGGGAGGGTCCCTGAGGATCAGTGAAAGTTTGTTTACAGAAACAGCGAAGGGCCAGCACTGTGGCTTGCACCTGGATTCCTATCTGCTTGAGAGGCAGAGATCAGGAGGATTGCAACTAGAGGCTGGACTAGGAAAAAGTTAAACAGATCCCATGTAAATAAACTGGGTATAGTGTATGCCTGTAATCTCAACTACATGAAAAGCATAGGTAGAAGGATTGTGAGATGAAGCCAAATCCAGGCAAAATTAACAGACCTTGTGTCAATAAACAACAACAAAAAAAACTTAATCAAAAAGTGCAGGAATAACCTGGCACTGGTGGCTCACTCCTGTAATCCTCGCTCCTCTGGAGATCTGAGGATTGTGGTTCAAAGCCAGCTGGAGCAGGAAAGTCTGTAAGACTCTTATCTCTAATTACTCACCAGAAAATCAGAAGAGGCGCTGTGGCTCACCATGACAGAGTGCTAGCACACAAAAGAGCTCAAGGACAGAGCCCAGGCTCTTAAACCTCCATGACTGACCCACAAACACATACGAGAAAAAGTGCAGGAGTACTGTCTCTAGTGGTCGAGGCCTGCTTAGCAAGCTCTGGGCCCTGAGTTTAAGCCCCAGAACCACCATTTTAAAAAAATTAAAAAATACAGGCAGTAAGCCTATAGGGATGCATCAAAGCAGAAAAGGTGATACTTGTGAACTTGAACGAGGACCCCACTGGGTCCCAGTCCATCCGAAGAAAGAAAGAGGGGGGGGGACAGAGACAGAGAGAGACAGAGAGAGAACACAATGAGAAGGTATCAGCTTTACTCCCTGGCTGGGGCACTGTGAACATGCAGAAAACATCTGCCCCATTGGCTCACCAAGTAGAGGGCTCCTTCAGCTTCTTTTCAGGCACTCTGGGCTTTGATGAGCTACTGGAGCCGGAGTAATGTGGTTTGTTGTGCACTTGTCCTGTCTGAACAGTTGATGGATAGCTGTTGAAATGCCTTTTTACTATCAAATCTGGAAGAAGGGATGTGCTCGGAGATGATCACCGGGTACATGCCAATGGAGGACGATTAAATTTCCTTTAATCATCAGATTCCAAGAGGGTTTTAAGATCCTCCAGCTCTAATATAGGCCTTAATAAATAATAATGTCTACAAGTGTGTTTGAATTTCACAAGTCTTGCATGTCAAAACATATAGACAGGCTGGGCAAATGCGCTCCTCCGGAGTAGCTGTGCTAATTAAGGAGGAAAGACCTACTTAAACAAACAGCTTTCGGAACAGAGGAGTCATGAGAATCCCAATTCATGAATTTTATAGGGATTGTTTTTTTCTCACAGAACATTGTGGAGTAATCTTCAGAGGTGTTTCTGTTTCTATATCATTATATCATTTAAAAATTGTTTTCTAGTAACACAGATGTTACTGTATGTATGTGTTGAAAAGTTACTTGCGCATCCTCTCGTAAAAGACATCAGAGGAGAGCAGTTTGTGTCTCCTAATTTTCTACTATGTTTCTTTAAGCACAGTATTTCTTCCTCAATATCACATTATATGGTTGCTGGCTTCCCAGCTATTGCCTCTACATTCTGAAAGTTACAGAGGCAGAAAGAAAAGCCTTCCCAACAAATGCAAACTAATTGAATGAACTTTTCCTGAAGCCTCACTTATGACTTGTAATGATGTCCTACTAGCCACCTCTAACTTTAAATAAAGCTGAGAAATATTTCCTTTGATTTGAAAACATGAGCATAACTCAGTTTAAGTTCTGGGATCTAGTAACTAAGGAAGGACAGGTGAATGGTTACTAAGCTATAGTTGTGTTTACTCATACAAAAATCATGCTGTGTTTTCCCTTGATATATGTCCTGCTTGAATGCCATGCCCATTTGACTTTAACGAGGATACATGTATCTCAGGAGATGTTTTAAAACTGCAGTACTCTTGCTGAATGTCCCAGTGCCAATCTGAGGAGTAAACTGGGTCCCAGTCAAACTGCAGATGCACAAGTCACACTTCTGCATATGTAGATGAGTTTCCTTTCCTGTGGCTGTGAGGGTCTGTGACTCGTGGCCCATCCTCCGTCAGCCTGCGTGAGACACTGTAGAGGGCTTCACCCTGGCCTTGTGTTCTCATGAGGCCTGAAAGATGCGTCAGGCCATCCCCTACATCCTGTGATTGGCTGTGCCTCCTGTCTTCTGAACGCTTACCCTGGAGTGGCAAGCCACCCATCCAAATTTTCTGGTGTAAGATGAGAATTCCTTGACGTTGGGCTATCTCTCTATCTATTTATTTTGGTGTCAAATACTGGGATTTGAACTCAGGATCTCATGCCCTTGCTTTGTTAGCATGTTTGTTCGCAGCTCACGCTCTACAGTGAACCATACCTCCACTTTGGCTTTGTGTGGGTTTAACTGGAGAGTGGAGTCTCTCAGGTTTATCTGCCTGGGCTGTCTTTGAACTTCAGTCCCTAGATTTCAGCCTTCTGAGTAGCTAGGATTGTGGTGTGAGCCATTGGTACTCTGTTTCCTTGGGTTTTCCTCTCCCTCTTAGCCTGCCCATCCTGTGTGAAGTGTTGAGGAATCTCAGGGCCCTCTTACAGACATGTACTGGTCTGAGCTAGACTTGGGATGGTGGTGGCTAACACTGCTTTCAACTTCCCTCAGCTTGCAGTTGGATCCCTACTTTCCCACTTAGTCGCTAGAGCTATTACCCATCTTCCTGGGCTGCAGCAGCCTCCTGTGGACGCTGGGGTTACAAGCAGAAGCCAGCCCTCTCTCTGGAGCCTATGAGGTGAGCCTGGCAAGGAGCTCAGTGCGGATCCTGCCTGTAGCAAAGGTCAGTGTTGGGATGAAAGGCTAGAACCTAGAGGCCTCCCAGAAGTGCCCACCGACCTGCCATGACTCTGTGGATAGCTGTCTGCCTGGTAGACAGTTGTCTCCCGTCATTGCTTCCTGCAGTACTCATGAGTGGCCTGGTAGGAGAGCTGGTCTCATATTGGAGGAACGGTTAAACCATGTGACCACAGCCATGGCTAGGGTACCAGAGACTCTGAGCCATACCTGGGGAATCTTGGGAAGTCACCATGTGCTAAATGGGAATAGGCCCGTCTAATTGGGTGCAGCTTCCCAGGTCCCAGGGCTTCTAGCATGTGGCTGGCACACAGTCAGTCTTGTTGAATACATCAGAGCCCGTCAACACTTTTCCCTGTGGATCTCACTTCTCATGGTGGCCAGGAAGAGAGCATGTGGGAAGGGAGAGTTGGAATTTTCTCTGACAAGTTGCCTCTCTGCAGTGTAGAGATCTTGATATTTGTGTCTCCCACCCCATGGGAAAGAAGGCAGGGGCCTTCACTGTTCATTGAGGAGGGCGAATTCTCAGCTCTTGGTCTCGCACTCTCATTTCCACCTCTACATTCTTAGACAAGTTATTTGATCATTCTGGGCCTTCTGTGTCCTTATCTGAGGCAGGGAGGTACTTCGTGGTACCTAGTTCATGTTGGTGTGGCAAGGATGACATGAGGTAGTGCCAGCAAATGCTCTGTGGCCAGGGTCTGATACAGAATTTGGAAAGATCAGCAAGGGCTTCTCTTTTTTGAGCTTTTTTTTGGTCTCTTCTTCTTCTTTGGTTTCTTTGAGATAGAGTCTCATGATAACCCAGGCTGGCTTGGGACCCTCAACCATGATCATGACCCTCAACCCTCTGAGTGCTGGGATTACAGGAATGCACTACCATGCCCAGATTACTGTCTTCATTTTAAAGTTGGCAAGGAATGTATTGTGACCGTGCCTGTTTATATTTGTTAATGTTTCCTCATTAGCTTTAAAACTTAAAGTTTGAGATGGGGTTGTGATTCAGTTGGTTGAGTACCTGCCTAGCACGCCCAAGTCCCTGATTTCAAACCCTAGTACTGCCTGAAACAAAATAAAACACTTTAAGGGTGATACATAACACAAAACACTTTGAGGACAATCCAAGTAGAGGGTTGTCTGCATTCTGTGTGTTGACTTGTTAACCTTTGGGAGTTGATAACTTATCTCGAACAATTTAAGTTAGAAACCTCAGATGCTCAACTGGCTCCGTGCTCAGAATCTGAGCCAGAACCACAAGGCTTACTGCTGCCTACTGGGAATCCACTATGCCCTTATATTACTCAGAGCTGCTCTGGTCTGCCTGAGAACAGAAGGTATCTTAAATTTCTGTAAATCTTCTTCTATTTTTAACATAAAATATACAGTTGCTCTTGCTGTCCTTAAAATGCATGTATCTTTCTTCTGAAAGATACACGCTCATGTCTGAGCAGCCAGGCACAGTGGTACATGCCTGTAATCCCAGCTGCTCGGGAAGTAGAGGTAGGAAGATTAGTGTTTGGAGTTGGACCTGGCAAGAAGCCAGCGAGAGCCTGTTTCACAAGATTAAGCTGGACGTGGCAGTGCATGTCTATAATCCCGGCTACTAGGGAAGCAGTGATGGGAGGATCGTGATTCCATGCTGACCTGGGTAAAATCTTGAGATCCTCTCTGAAAAAGCAAATTTGCTTGGGGATACGGCTTCAGTGGCAGAATCTTGCTAGCAAACATGAGGCCCTGAGGTCAATCCCCAGTACTCCCTAAGAAAAATAAAACTCTAGTCTGTATCGCTGGAGGAGTTAGCTATAAATATCTCTCATTATTATCCACCGATTTCTTTCATCTGCTTAAAGCTGGTAATGTACATTGTCACGTTGTGTCAGCGGCTGACATGTTGTTCATTGGGAATTTGTTACATAAAAGCTGATGCACAGACAGAAGCCCATCTCTCTCTCTTTCTGTATCACAGGATTTTAGCTGGAAAATGATAAACCATATCCGATTTCCTATTCTTATTTACATGACCTGTGAGTTAACTAGCGCTCTCTTAAGAAACCAACGTTTTCATTTGCTTTATTTCTCCTTTATACCATCCCAACCTACGAATTAAACTACAAAATGAAAACGATGTGTTAGGCATCCAAGTTGACTTCTTTCACCTTCTGTGGGATAAAGAAGAAGATAAAAAGCCGGTGCATTTCAGATAAGGTCAGTGAGCAAACCAGGGAAATCGTTAAACTCCTCATAACCCTCAGAGGCGCTAACTCCCGCTCTTTGAGATCTCTGAAAATACACTGCACCCCTCTCTCCACATACCATGTCAGAAACTAGAATAATCCTTCATGAGAGGGGAAACAGACCCACATGAGGTGGGTCTGGGAAGTGTTTGGAGCGTGGTGGGATCCCGCTAGGAGGCTGCCCTTCCTGTCCCGCACGGCCTGACGGGGCTGGAGGATCTCTAGCTGGTCAGGAGCTTTCCCAGGGTTGTCTTCAGCGTCTCGGGTCTTTGCTGTGTGGAGTCGGGCTGGGGTGGCCGTTGCTCTCTGGCTGACGTGTGCTGGGCTTCTGTGTCTAATTGCCCCTGTCGCCATGCCCATCCGGCCCTTGTCATCTGACCTGGAGCGTATCTGTGCCTCATGCATATGTCTGTCCTCAGTCTGTCCTCAGTCACTCAGCAAGGGTAACCCTAAGCCGTGCGGCCACGCGTGACCCACTTCCTCAACACGGGAGTCATAACTGGGGAGTCCTGCTGCTAGTCACACCCAGCTCTTCCCAGCTTTCCCCAGGTGTGCCTGAGAGAAGAGCTTCCCTTACCCACCCTTGTGAATCCCTGGTGAGCCTGTGTCCTCCTTCTGCTACATGAGGTTCCCAGAGGAGGACATCTCATGGAAACCCGATTGAGACACTCACATTATTAAATGAAATGCGCCAGTTTGTGAAAAATCAGAGCTACCTTGACTAAGAACGCACTGTGAGCCCCACTTGATCCAAGTACTTGGTATGTATGAACCCACTATAACTCTAAGAAGTAGTTATGACTCCAACAGTCTGTGAAAGGCCTTGCCCGGCTTTTCCTGTTTATAAAGAGTGGAGGGTAGCCCCTGAGAGCTCACGCCTGTAATCCTATTTAGGAGGCTGAGATCTGAGAATCGTGGTTCAAAGCCACCCTGGGAAGGGAAGTCTGTGAGACCCTTATCTCCAATTAACCACAAAAGCCAGAAGTGAAACTGTGTCTCAAATTTGTAGAGTGCTAGCCTCAAGCAAAAATAAAAGCTCAGGGACAGCATCAAAGCCTAGAGTTTAAGTGTAGCAAAAGACATAAATAGAAAAAAGATAAAAAATAAGGAATGGAAGGCGGGAGTTGAGCCCAGACACTGCTTCCTCTGGAACCCTAGCCCTGAACCCCATGGCTAGCTGGTCTTCAGCATACACTCTTTTTCTCTGCATGTGGCCTGCAGGGCTTGGAGCATTTTACACCCATAGTTCTCATCCCAGGCCTGCTGGCACACTGCACAGGAGTGCTGCAAACTTCAGTTCTTCATTCTTCTAGACTTCCTCAAATGCTTCAGCCTTTCCTCCTAGTAACAAGAGCTGTAGGTATAAAGGTTAGAGGTACCTGTGAAGGCATTTCTTCTATATCCTTGGAGCTGTTCTTCACTGGCATATTACTCCAATGAACCTCATCTCTGTGGTTCTCATTTGATGTTGTGTGAGACTCGGATCTCCCAAACCATTGGTTTATTTCACTCCATCACCTGTGTGAACAAGAGGTGAGTGAGAGGCTCTTCTTCCTAGAGCATCTGTCCAGTATCTAGGGCATTCTCCTGCCAGCTGGGTCAGAAGCCCCCTTAGTTCTAGAAAATTCACTTAGAAGGATTTGTCTCCCTTCCCCCCTCCCAACCTCCCTGACCCCAGTGGAGTTCACTCAGATGTCACCCCAGATGACAGTTCTATTTTCCGTTATGTGCTCCTAGGATTATTTATTTATTTATTTACTTAGGTTGGTCAGTTGTTGGGCTTGAACTCAGGGCCTAGGTGCTATCCTTGAGCTTTGCTGCTCTGAGCCATAGCTTCTACCTCCCGTTTTCTGGCAGTTAAGATAAAAGTCTCAAGGACTTAAACTGCCTGCGTTGGCATGATCCTCAACTCTCAGCCTCCTGAGTGTTCTTCACTCATAGGAGTTTTGAATTTACAAGCTACATGCCAAAGACTGATCCTCTGACAGGAGTAAAATATTGGGCTTAAAAAATGCATCAAAACCAGTTGCAAGGGAACGCAAGTAAAGTTTTTATTGAAAAGGCTTGAAGTGTCAACATCACCCTGTCAACCCAAAGAACAGAACCACTTTTAAGGATTCTGTGCCTTTCAGTATCATGCATGTGAGATCTCTTGGACTATGACTGACTAGCTTAGGCTAAAGGAGAGTGAGTTAAATGAGAGTGAGTAGATCTTGAACAATCTGATGGGAGATCTAGCTTCGGGCACATCTGGGTAAATGGGCTCTATACTGGGTGCACTCCCAGGTTGGTTGTGACGTAAGTATTCATGCATCTTGTTTCTGTAGCAGGAAGAAATCTTTCCTGAAGAGGGTGGTAGATGTTACAGAAGTTAAATCCTTTTGCTTCTCTGCAGTCCAAAGCCTGTTGCTGTCATCATGCGGCTCTAGAGGGGCGGGCGGGTGTGGTGGACTGTGGGTCCTGGGTCTGTAAAGCTGGCAAGTAGGAGGAAAGATGCTGGATCCAGAGAAGCTGGACTGTGTGGGTGTGCAGTGTATTTGATATACTCTTAACTATCCGGAACTGGAGGGTGGAAGAAACTGTAATGATCCCCCAGTCCAGCTAATCCCTGGGCGATGGGACTTCACGACACCTCTGTCTAGTGTTGTAATATGTCAGCTGACCTTCTGTACTTTGGAAGTGGGCTATGGCGTCAGAAATACTCCAGGAACCTTGTTTTCCTCTTCTTCCTCCCATTCCTTGTCTATACATTTACCTGACCCTAGTAGGATATTTGACTTCAGCAGACATTTTCAAGATCAGCAGTAAGGTCTTTTTTCCTATGGTGCAGGAGAAGCTAGGAGGATCTGAAGGTCTCTGTTCCTGTGGCTACAGAAAGGGCTCTCACAGGGCCTCACCAAGCATTAGACACACTGGATTCTCAGAGGAGGAATAGGAGCTGCAAAGTAGTCAAGGGAAAAGTGTCACGTTGATGGATGATCTTTTCTCTAGAGTTAAACCCTGTAGTATATTCGGGGTGGCAGTGAATTGCCTAGGAAAACTGGTATGTAAATATCTTAGCTCGGTTAAAACTCACCTCTTTGGGTCACACAGTAGCCATAGAAATGAAAAGAATGAGAAGCCAGCGATGAAAGGTTTTGAATCAGATAAAAAGCATGTGGCATCTTGTAAATTGCCCTCCTCTTCTAACAAGTACATGGTAACTGGATGGTAAAAATGTTTGTGATTGAAATGACAGAATTCTTAATGTTACTTTTCTAGGAATTTGTTTACGCAGAAAGTATTCTGGATCTGGGTTTTCTAAGATGGTTCCTGAGGATAAAAATAGTAACTCCCGAAGGGCTAAGGCACAAGTGGAATAGCAATGTTTGTTTTTCTTTTTTGGTTTCTTGAGATGGGCCTTGCTATGTAGCTTCGACTGGTCTGAAAACCACTGTGTATCCAGGCTAGACTTTTAACTATTCATCCTTCTGCCTCAGCCTCTTGAGGGCTGGGATTGCAAGTATGTACCACCATACCTGGCCAGCCATAAACATCTTGTCCCATAGGAGACTCTATCCTTGAGTGCGGCACTTACATATTTTCTCTAGATCTCACTCATTATCAGAGACTGTGATTTTTTCTTTTTTACCTAATCACTTGTCAAAGGCTTAAAAATCAATTTAGTTATGTCAGCTTACCTAGTTGATTTGAAAAAAAAATGTCTTCCCACATGCCCTGGATAGAGTGTATATTTCATTTTTCCATTAATTATTATAAAAAATGAAGATATCAAAGATGGCAAGATTTCGCAAAGAACTTTAACTCTACAGGCTTTTAATGCTTCTCAGAATTAATAATTTTCAGGTCTATCATATTTCCTCCTTGGCCCACAATTCATCCCATATTTGGGTCTTGGCAAATGCTACTTGGTTAATTAGGCAGTCTGTTAACTCTGATTAGTAAGTTATAACAGATCAGCAGAGAAGTATCACTGTGCGATTTGGATTAAAAAGCTCTTCATCTCATCAAAACAAATTTACATTTATGGGGAAGTATGTTGAAATGTGCTACATTACATGCATTTCACAAGGAAAATTGATAAAGGATAAAGAACTCTTCTTTCACTCCACCCCAACCCCTGGCCAAGTTATTTATTTATTTTTATTCTGATGTGACATTCATCACGCTTTTCCTGCAGTAGGATTTTTCTTTTCAGGCTTGCAAATTGCGGCTAGTTTAATCCCTCTATTATACATCCATGATGGATGCATTGCGTTTTTATTTAAGCATAATTCAGTGTCGTGGCACATGGTTATATTCCAATTCTGACCACGGTGGCCTCTGATATTGGAGTCACTTGTAGAAATGAATCTTGGCTGTGTTGGGGGAATTAGTGGGTTACATTAAGGCTGGCTCTCTTTCACAGCTTAAAGGCACTGATGGTTATTAAATACCATTAGGCCTCTGTGGTCCCCTTCTATGTCTTGCCTAATGGCTTATCATCACTTAAGGGCATTTGGGGCATCAACAATGTGCCTGCTTTCTCCCTCTCCCTCTTTGCCTCCCTTCTAGCCCCTCCCTTCTGTCCTTGCTTCCCATGGAACACTTAACATTGTAGAAAGTGAACAGACCAGCCAATGCAAGAATCACTTTCCAGGTTCGGCAAATCCTGAAGTTTGTGTGAATCCCCACAACTCCCTCCCCCCCTCATTTTCTGTCACAGACCATGGCATTCAGACGCTGGCATTGACCCCTCCTCCTCTGCTACATACCCACATCCATGTACAGGCATGCATTTGTGTCTATGTATGTATGCTACACCTACATATGGTAGCTGGCATCTTGAGATGCCTAAGACTTAACTTTTAGGGTCTGATATGTTGGAGTTTAAACACCGATAGCCCTCCATCCCCACCCCCAGCTGCTAAGTTGCTTCTGGAGCTGTCCATCCCCTGGGACCTTGTTCCATATGGCAGTCATTGGTGTAAGTGGAGTACATGAATTTAGTATTGTTTTTCCCCATCAGTTGACCCAGCTTGGCTGTTAGAGATTGCTATGTTCTGGTGCCATGGAAAATAGAGAAATCAAAGAATCGAAGGGAGAATATTTTCTTCACATCCATTGAACTTTTACTTCAGTTTTTTTTATTTTATTTAGTGTAAGTATCTAATCCATGAAAACTAGCCTTTCTTGACTTAGGAGATTCATCAGATATTAAAGGCAGTTACAGAAGTTTATTTAATTCAGAATGAAAATGGTTGTCTTACAAATTAGTTTATTTTCTTTTAACTGGGAACATTTAACAATAATCACAGGTGACTCTTATTTTGGCAGAATGGAGCTGATCCTTTAGAGATAAAGTTAAATTTGAGACTCTTCAACAACACATTTGATTGGCAGCATGAAACTTCAGCTTCCCACTAGTTTCTCTCTTCTAAAGAAAGAAGTGAGTAAGGAATTAAAAAAAAACAAAACAAAACCATTCTGGATTATGTTATGTTAATTCTTATAGTCCTTTTGAAAGAGCCAGTTCCATAGATGTTGTTAAACTTTCAATGCATAGAACATTAATTTCTTTATTTTGCAGCATTGGGAATTGAACATATGGTCTTGAACATGCTAGGCAAGTAATCTACCATGGACTTTTGCCCTTAGTCTTGAAAAAAATTTTTTTTTTGAGACAGTCTTGTTATAAAGCTTAGGCTGGGCTCGAACTCACAATCCTCCTGCTTCAGCCTCCTGAGTTCTAGAATTACAGCCATACCATCATACTCAGTTGAATTTGTGCTTTTCTTTTTTTTTTTAATTGGATGTTAGGTTAACTAAATGAAAGACAGACAGACAGACATTCTTGCTGATAGGAAGAGAACTCTCTAGAGAAAAACTATGGGATGCAATAAAAAGTAAAGCTGGCTTGGATGTTCAAGTGTCTTTTGAAATAGCTAATTCTTACCCCATATTCATGGTCTCTTAGACGTCTCAGTGGCAATGTGGGGGAACTTTCTGGAAAGTGCTTCTTTAATGAATAGGTCTGTAGATTGAAGCAAGCAGACATATTAGGAGTCTGGATACCTTTACTGTGTGGTTTTATTAATTGAATTTATTTCTTTAAAATAACCTTGGATAAAACAAACATCTCTTCTGTGGTCACGGTGAGCAGATGTTTACCGTAATTTCTTGCTCATTGAAAAAAATGCCTGTTCCACCCAACAAAAACAGCCACGTTTGCTTGGCTCAATCAAAACTTTGGCGCTTTGGGTCTTACTTTATATATCATAGCTCCGGTCTCATAACCCTTCCAAGTGTGAGGTTTAGCTCACCGACTCCAACATCTGCAGGAGAGGTTTGCTCACAGTGATCTATTATGTGAGTGCTTAATTCTTAGACTGTTTTTGGCATTGTCCCTCCTCATTGAAACCAATACCCCATGTGCAGAACTGTAGTTGTTTTTCTTGACCGTGCAGGTAGCTCCTCCCTCATGGCCTATGCCCAGGTTAGGGAGGATTTTGGTTATAGGAATAAAGTTTTGTTTCCATCATGGGAAGAGTCTGGTTTCTTCTGGAGCATTCTTAGGCATAAAAAGCTCCTCCTTTTCTCATTGTTTGTGTTTGGAAAACACCTTTCCTTAACTGCATGTAGGACTTCATAACCACTTTACTCCTGGTGTTTTCTTAGGGTTTTTGTTTCTTTTTCTTCCTCTCAACTCCTGTTTTGTTTTTGTTTTTGTTTAGCACAGGGGCCCACAGAGTCCCTCCCCACACCTTCGGGGCATGGTTCCATAGGCCACTTGAGGACCAGGACCCTCATTGGCACTCAGGAATGGGACTTGCTTGGTCAGGCAAGGCTGAAAGCAAATACAACAGCAGGACTCGGCTTTCTTTGGGAAACTCCTCCCTTTGGAATGGGGAGTTCTGGGTGGCTCTTCTTATTTTCTTCCCTTAGCCAAAACAAGCAGGGATCTTGCATAACACCAGGTTTGGAAAAAAGGAGTAATTTTTAAGGGCAACGTATGTTCACATTGAGAAAAAGGGAGTTAGAACTGGATCCAGGCAGTGGCCTACAGCACTAACAGCACCTCCTTTTGCACAGGTAGGGAACTCAGCGTCAGTTGTATCGGCATGTTTATAAGATAGTGAGTTGTTTTCCACATCCTTTTTTCCTTGGGTCCAACTGTAAGTCAAGCTTACGAGTCCAAGGCTTTTAGGATAGTTACTGGTTGTATGTAGTATTGGATGGTTTCAGTCTTGAATCGGTCATTTCTTTCCCTTACACTGAGTCTTACACTCTGAGTCTTACACTCAGACTTTTTTTTTTTTTTTGGTCTGGAGCACGTGGCATGAGGTGGTGGTGCCTGTCTGAATTCAAAGCTGAAACTATGCAAATATGTTTCATATTTGGTTTGACCTTAACAGAATAGAAAGGAGTCTGAGCAGTGAAATGAACCAAAGATGTCTCCTCTCTCTTTTTGGCTGATCAGTGCCCATTAGTATTTGTCCTTTTAACTAAATCCAAATAATCTACGTTAAGAAACAGAGTAGGCACTTGGGTGTTTTAGACTGGTTGGGGGTGGCAGGTTTTTTTTCTTTTTAAATGCAGCTAAGTTACAAAACAGAAAAAAAGAATAGAACAAAAGATAACTACTTTCTTAAACTTTCTCATTTACCCATTCAAACTATGAAAGTTTCAGATCTGGGGAAAAACCTACTGAAGTTCTTCTTTCCTCATTATAAATTAGATGCATGTATCTTAAAATGTCACTATGAAAGATCATTCTGGGTACTTACTTAGCTTCAGTATCTGGCCCAAGAGCATTCTGGGTACTCACCTAGCCTCAGTATCATGGAGAAGGACAGTTGCTTAGAGTCTAGACCACATGAGTGTGATATGACAGTCCTTAGACTAGAGAGTTTTTTGTTTGTTTGTTTTGTTTTTTTGGGTCCAGTCATGGGGCCTGAACTCTGGGCCTGGGCACTGTCCCTCAGCTTTTCAGCTCAAGGCTAGCACTCTACCACTTAAGCCACAGCGCCACTTCTGGCTTTTTTCTTTTTACTTATGTGGTGCTGAGGAATCGAACCCAGGGCCTCTGGCATGCAAGGCATATGCTCTACCACTGAGCCACCTTCCCAGCCCCTAAAATTAGATTTCTTTTTTTTTTGGGGGGGGGGGGGATGTCTGAGTGTGAGGCCTGAACTCTGGGCCTGGGCGTTGTCCCTCAGCTCTTCAGCTCAAGGCTAGCGCTCTACCACTTGAGCCACAGTGTCACTTCCGGCTTTTTTCTTATGTGGTGCTGAGGAATCGAACCCAGGGCCTCAGGCATGCAAGGCAAGCACTCTACCACTGAGCCACCTTCCCAGCCCTGACTAGAGAGTTTTGTTGTGTTTGTAACTATTTGTGTATGTACTTCTTTTTTTTTTAATGAGACATAGTCTTGCTCAATAGCCTACGCTAGCCTTGAACTTATGCTTCTCTTACTTCAGCCTTCCAAGTGTTTGGCTTACATGTATGCGCCAGCATACACAGTGCTTGCATATGTAATTTTTTGTGTGTGCACAAGAGGCATTCAAAGATGTATTTAAGATCTATTAAAAAACTCATCTCTGAGAGCCCTCACTTTCTTTGAGTTTTGATGCAAGTGAATTTGGTGATTATGAGACAGTAAGTAGGTCCTGACTTACTCTGTTCAGTTAAAACAGATGTAAGATTTATGCACTTTTGGTAGGAAATAAGATAAACAACAAACTAACATCCTCAGCCCCAGAGGAAGCAAAGCCATATAAAGTGGGAGCTGCTTATTCAGGATAGGTTTGTAGGTTCAAGTATTTCATTTACTCCACTCCTCTTGCCCTTGGAGGCTAAGAGGGCTTGTCAGTCATACCTCTAAGGCATTGTACTGTTGACAGCACAGTTAAAAATGACATCTGCATATGTGTACAGGTAAGGGCTTTTGAGCTCTGTTTCCTTTCAATCCATCAAACAGAATACATTGCAACATTTTTTTCTAGCATTTTGTCCTTCAGGATTCTTCAACTATAACATGGGGGCCAGATGCCATCTCTATTTGTGGGAAGTTGGAAGGGTCTCCAGGAAAGTGTCAGAGCAAAAGTGGAAATCCCAAAAGTCTTGTTTAATAATTATAATGTGCCCATTATCACATTCTCACTATGTGACAGCTACTCTTGGAAACAGTATTTTAGCACTGTCTTACTGAATCTTAGTACGTGAACCAGCTATGCTCACTGCCTTCACGTTACAGATGAATGAATTGGGATTTAGAGAGGTTAATGATATTAAACTGCCCTGGTTACAGAAATAGTATGTGGAATGAATAAGGGAGGTATGTCATTTGCTCTACAGGAAGGGATAGAAGCCAGTTTCTTGGTTCTAGCAGTGTGTGTGCATCTATAAAAGATGCCATTAGGGCAAGCTGGGTGTGCAACTTCCTGTTGTCTCTATTTAAAAATATTGAAAGCATATTTCATATTTGAGTCAATTTCTGTTTGCTTTTTAATTCCAGATTTTTTTTTTGAATTGGGTTGACTTCTTAGATCACTTAATCAGAAATAATGTGGTCTCTGTGGACTCTGCTCCCCACTTGCCTTTCTAGGATTAGTTTTGTGTATTTAAGACCACATCTCATGGACTCCCACAACTTTCCCTGGGTGTTAGAAACCAAGATCGATCCTTCCTTCCTTCCTTTTCTCTTTCTCTCTTTTTCTCTTTCTTTCTGTCATTTGTGGGACTTGAACTCAGGACCTGGGCTCTGTCCTTGAGCCTCTGGTAGCCAAATGAGCTCCATTCCCATAGCTTAGCACAGGGCCCCTTATCTACTATTTGGACAGCAGCCATAAATCCTAGTCTGCCATGATGAAGTCCCTGCTCCACACTTCCACACCAGGGTCTCTGCCTCCTAGCCCCTTCGAGCCCCTCCTAGACCTCCTAGGTTATATAGGTCACCTCAGACAATAGCCGGGCACTTCTTCTCACTTCTCCCTTGTGAGAAGGGGTCTTGCCGGCCCCTTTCTGGGCAATAAACCTTACTTTGTTCTCTGTACCTGGATGTCTGCGTGATTCTCTGGCTAAGCCTAAAACAATCTTAACATTGGTGTATCCACAGCACCACTTCTGGTTTTCTGGTAGTTAATTGGAGATAAAGAGTCTCATGGATTTTCCTGCCCAGGCTAGCTCTGAACCGTGATCCTTAGATCTCAGCCTTCCAAGTAGCTAGGATTACAGGCGTGAGCCACCAGTGCTCAACATGGTGTTTTTTTGTTTTTGTTTTTGTCTTTCTGATGTTGTCCTCTCTAGTATTCCCACATTTACCCTCATTCATCTTGAAGAGGCAGTGATGATCATTCTTCTCATTATTGAAATCTCAATAAATATTAAAGTGAACGAAGAATGCTCTGACATGTGAGTTTTCTAATGGATGTAATTCCTTGTGTGCATTGAAGATGCACGTGCATTTCTAGGGCCTGGCATGTAGCTAAGTGCTATTCTGATAATATGTACAAGGCCCTGGGTTTAATCCCCAGTCCCACAAAAACGAAAAGACACATCCATCTCAAAAGAAGTATAATCCCAAAGACAGTGGCTTGAAGGATTTTTTATTAGGTGACCTTAGTTTCTTCATTTAAATTTTTTCAATCATTGAGGAAATACACTTTGGGGCATTCTAGGTTATTACAACTTTAAATCTGTATCTTTACTAAATAAAAATAATTATTATGGTTGTTCAGTCTTAGGACTAGAGACTCATGCTCTAGGATATGTTACTGTATTACTGAATAACTAATTCAAAATAGACTTTACTGAGATCTTTATAAATGTTGGTGTTTACAGCTATACAATGTCCTCTGAACATGGCTTTCCTGGTATCTTGTAGATTTTGTTATGTCTGTATTTTTGTTCATTTCAAGTATTTTCTAATTTCCTTTATGATTACTTTTGATTCCTTGTGTCATAGGAATGTGGTTTTATTTTCACGTTTGTAAATTTACCAAATTTCTGCTACTGATTTCTGATTTTATTCTGTTATACTTGGAGAATATAGTTTTGGATTTGGAATGTGTTTTATGTCTCAGTATATGGCCTCTTCTGAGACAATGTCCTTGAGAGGTATGTATCATCTTTATCTAGTTGGATTTTCTATGGAACATTCTAGGGTCTAGTTGGTTCATAACATTGTTCCTGTCTTCTTTTTTTGAACTTACTTGTGTCCCTTTGGAATAATGGGGGTATTGAAGACTCCGACTATTATTGTTAAATTCCTTGTCTCCCCTTTGATTTCCATCAATGTTTACCTCATGTGTTTTGGGATGACAAACCTACAGCCAGCATTATACTTAATAGTGTAAAGCTAAAGCCATTTCCTCTAAACTCAGGAATGAGACAAGGATGTCCACTCTCTCCACTTCTCTTCAATTTAGTATTAGAATGCCTAGCTACAGCAATAAGACAATATGTAAACATAAAGGGGATCCAAATAGGGAAAGATGCAGATGACATGATCTTGTTTTTAGACTTTCTTGAGACACCCAAAAGAAAGCATTCTGACCCGGTCAGCCACTGAGGACTTCAACTCTGATTTAGGGTGCAAACACTGTATCACACTCATGAAAAGTTCAGTAATATAAAGGCGCAGTTGGTAGGAATATCCAGTCTGTATTTAAATTAAGAGAATGGAAGGATTGATGGCTTACTTATCCAGTGTATTATTTCTTTTTTATTGTAGGCAGCTGGTAAGGGCCAATTGAGGCCAAATCAGCGTTATCTTCAGTGGCAGGTGACTCGGGGCTTTGATTTACCCAGGTCCATGTTTCATCTCTACTGTTCACTTCCTCTATGCAGACATGAACTAACATAATATAAACATATTCCATGGGAAAATATGCTTTTGTGTTTTGGCAAATAAGAATAAAATGTAATTTTCTCGTTGCTGCTCAATCTGTGACTCTACGGCCCTTCCTGTATGTATGCCACATGGCAAACTGCAGGTGCAACTGTCCTACAGAAATTGCTTTTCCCCCAAAATACAGAAATGTGAAATAAACCAATTTGGTCACAAGTAGGGTATGCTAGATTTACTTAGTATCTATCAAACATCTCCTTCCACTCACCAGATCAGGACTAATCAAAGAGTTGGAACTGCCTAGTTTCTGTGCAAATGTGTATTTGGCTTTAGAGACAGTGATACTTTGGATGAATTTGTTTTCCTAACAGTGTTACAGCCAAACACTAATTTGTTTCTTTTCAGCAGCATTACAAATTTGTTCTAGACATATGACAAGGGGACAAGGGTTGTAAGCACTTGCACATATAAAATGTGATTTCTTACTGGAGAGTTTTGAAATTAGGCGTTTGTCTTTGCTTGTCGATATCTCTTTAGCTACTTTATTACCCTTTCACCATATTTTTGTGTGCCTCTATGAATAATAAACTCATTGAGCCATAATTTTAAATTCACCACGAATAAAATAATTCTTCAAGAGGAGATTTTTGTGTATATGTTAAAACCATCTTTTGTGTTGTTGTCTGTGTGAATGGTCCATAAAGTTAATGGTTGGTGGTGTTTCTGTACTCTCAAGTTTGTCTGAAGATGGAACAATTGTCTTTATCATTTTTATTTCAATGTGTGACTTGTCTACCTGCTGGGTTTCCCAACAGCTGTTAGTTAACTACTGTAGCACCATACTGCTACCAGCATTCCTGGATCACAAATAGGAAGTAAACAGAAAATCTTGCTAATTTGAGCCCAGTAGGAACCTTTACTGTGTAATGAGGGACTAATTTTGAAAGCAGAGAGACATCTCACAAAATTAGAGCCAAATTTTTAAATGATCTTAAATAACTAATTGAGAGCAAGAATGGTACTTAAGAAGGAGCGAGGCACTGGCACATTGAAGAATTGCAGCAGGGAGAGAAGAATCCTCTAGGAGACAGAGTAATTACGCCGTCTTCCTTGAGTTGCTACCGATGCTAATCTGAGTGTGGGAATGATAATGTACCTGAGAGGACAGGTTTGTGGTTGAAATACTCTTGATAGATTTTGACAAATTAAACAGTGGTAAAGATGTTTGGAAGTTATCCAGGTCCTTACCATTATTTATGTCAGGAAACTAGAAATCAGTGGTTAATTTGCAGTTCTTATAATTTTTTTTATGATACTTGTGTTGTTGTAAATTTAGCCGTATGCAACATCAACTCAGCGGGATGTGTCTTATGTTGTCAGCTACCTTTTGACATCATAATAGATTTCAGTTGCCAAATCTCACTCGATAGAATACAATATAAAAGAGAGCTGTGTGGAATATTTGGATCAGAGCCAGGCACAAGTACATACAGAATGGACCTTCCAAGATAGCGCGGCTCTCTCTCATTGGAATGGGGTGTGTGTGTGTGTGGATTTGACTTGGGTATTTCACTGTCTTTCTTCTTTCTGCCTTTAAGCCTTTCTGGCGTTCTTTTCCATATGGACATCTCTTATATTGACTCTACTAGTGCCCCCTTTGGTGTATGGTACTTTGTACGTTAACCAAAGTGTAATTGAGAGGTGCTGATCATGATACTCAACTGATATCACAGCTTTATTATAGTTCAGTGTCTATTACGTTATTAGGAAAATATTGACATTTTCCCTAGATAACTGAAGCTTTGGTTGGGAAGGTATTTTTATCTCCTTCCTTTCTCTCCCTCCCTCCCTCCCTCCCTCCCTCCCTCCTTTCCTTTCTATATTCCTTCCTTCCTTCCTTCCTTCCTTCCTTCCTTCCTTCCTTCCTTCCTTCCTTCCTTCCTTCCTTCCTTCCTTCCTTCCTTTCTTTCTTTCTTCCTTCCTTCCTTCCTTCCTTCTTTCCTTCCTTTTTTTTTTTTTTTTGTCAGTCCTGGGGCTTGAACTATGAGCCAGGGTGCCGTCTATGAGCTTCATTTACTAAAGGCTTGCATTCCTACCACTTGAACTGTAGCTCCACTTCTGGCTTTTTCTGAGTAGTTTTTTGGAGATAAGAGTCTCATGAACTTTTCTGCCCAGGCTGGCTTTGAACTGCAATCCTCAGATCTTGGCTTCTTGAATCGCTAGAATTACAGGTGTGAGTCACTGACACCTGGCTGGGAAGATATTTTCTAAAGATGTTTTCCCTCCCTGTTTTCCAGTTTATTTAATAATGCCTCTTTAATAATTACTTGCTTTTGTCCTTGACCTTTGTCCTGCTCTCAGCTGAAGAAGAGGATTAATGGACACTTTTTAAAAACTTTTTTTTCCCCATCCCTTCAGTCTTTCAGGTTCTTTAGTTTTGACCTCTACCTAGCTTCTTTTGAGACTCTCTGGTCTTTATGTCACATATATTTTTGTGTTTCCTGCACTGATCTGTGTGACTGTCTAGCCTCCCATTTCTCTATATCATTTACTTTGCTTAGAAATACCTGTGACCCCACTGGCCAAACTTTGATCTTTCCTTTCTGAGTCTGTTGTAAATCCTTGCTGAACACATTTCTCCTGAATGCTCTCTGTGAGCCCAGCAGCAGGCCAGAGGCGTGAGGACTGGAGTGGAGGGAGTGTTTCCTGGCTGTCCTTTGTCTAATTGGGCTGCATGTCTTAAGTGCCTGATTTGGCAAGGATGCTGCTGCCTTATTTTGCTACGGCCTTATCTGCTCCTGATGGCTAATAAATGTTTCATGTTAATCGAAATGATCCGTTACCCATCCATAGTAAAGGCATCTTATTAACCTTTTTGAAGGACTACTGTATTGTCCTTGGGATGGACATTTCTGGATGCCACATACCAGTGACTTTGAAATCAGATTCGTTGGGCTGTTGGAGTTCCTTCTGTGCATGGAGATGCAATGATTCTTATCTTTCACTCCTCAGTGTTCACTTGGAAAGTGGATCGCCTTTGCTGTTACTTCAAAGAATAGTCAGTATTCACATACCTTAGGTAAATTAGGATAAATGCAATTAGGTAATATATTTGAGGGACATGCACTTATTTTTAATAAGGTAAAACAAAATAATACTAAGCCGTCCTCCCACTTTTTGTGCACTGTAGACTTACCAACACAAATCAGTCTTTTCCCGAGTTTCCTTTTTCTGCCCCATCTAAAACATGATCTATGTCTACTAAGCATTTCAGTATATCCTGTAAAACAAAGGGACTATATTTTAAATTTCACTTTCTTTAAAATTTACTGGAGCTGGGCACCAGTGGCTCATGCCTGTAATACCAGCTACTCAGGAGGCTGAGTGCTGAGGATAATGATTTGAAAACAATCCAGGCAGAAAAGCCTGTGAAATTCTTATCTCTAAATAATCACATAGAAAGCAGAAAGAGGAACTGTGGCTTAAGTGCTAAAGTACTCGCCTTCAGCCAAAAAAACTCAAGGATAATGCCTAGGCCCAGAGTTCAAGAATCAAGACTGGCAAGTCAGCGTGCACACACACACATACCACACTCACACACACACACACACACACACACTGTACATAAGAATATCCTTTTTTGGCTACTTTATTGAATAGCATCATATGTGTATGTATTTATATATACATTATCTTAAGATGGACACCATTGTATGACCATTCAAATCAAGGAATCCAACTTTTCTCATCTGTTGAATCCACATTCTGTTCCAAAACTGACTAATATTTTGACTTTTGTTTATTATCTTATTACCTCCTTGTGCATTCCTGGGCACCATAGTTTAGCATTGTCCCTTTTTTGACATGATTTTAAGTTTCTTACATTGTAAGTTTCCTGTCATCTCCTCTCTTTTCTCCCCTGAGCTGAGGGTTTGCCAGTGTGGATCTCATGCTGACTGACAGCTAGATCTAGAGGCTGATGTTTGATCCCTTCAGTAAGACTCAAAGTGGTGTTCGCGTCTCCATTCAGGGAGGGAGGAGCTTGGTCTGATAATTTCACTGGGGGAGGCGAAAGAGTAGAATTCTAACTGCACTACTGACTAGCTGGAAGTTTTATTCATTTTATTCTTTAGCTTCCCATTAATCTTCCCATTGATTACTCAGTAGTACTGCTTGTTTAGGAAATACAGGACACACACCAAATTCTCTGCCTCTTTACTAACTTTCACAATGATGAATTGGAAAGTTAATACCTTTATGAGCCATACATTTAAACACGTCTGCATTTCAATCATTTGTTTTCCCAGGTTTTGATGAAAGATTGAGTTGTGTCTCTGATTAGTGAACTTGTCACATTTAATCTACTGTCCTTCCTGAAGGAAAAGCAAGACTGGTGTTTCAGAGCTTCTCTTTAAACTGTTGTGATGGGATGCTTCAGGCTCACCTGTGTCTGTTGTGTCTTTTTCTTTGTCTCTGTGTGTGTATAGTCTCTGTTTCTCTGTGTCTCTGTCTGTCTTTTTGTGGTGACAGAGCATTGGTTATGCTAGCCAAGTATGCTGCCAGTATTTCTTACCTGAGAAGTGAAATCAGCCTTTCTCATCATCAATTGCCATTCTTTCTAGTGGAAAGTTGTTTTCCACTAAAAAATGTTTGTCGTTGGTCAGTGCATGTAGACTTCACAAATTCCTGATTACTCTTATTTTATATCTAAAGATTTAGGCCTTCTCCTTAGGCTCTTATCTACGATAGCTTGATCTTTTTTTTTTTCTGACAATTAAGGAAAAGACAGAATTGGGATGCCTTGTAATTGCTTATACATAGAGGACAGTCTCAGAAAAATAATACCAGTGCTATCACCACTGGCATTTCAAAGCATTTCTCTCTCCTTTTCCTTCTCCCTCTCTTCCTTTCCTTTCTAATTCCCTTCTCTTCTTATTTGGGCAATATTGGAGTTTGAACTCAGGGGCTCACATTTACTAGGCAGGCATTCTATCACTTAAGTCATGCCTCTAGTCCCTCCATTTTTTTAAATGATTGTATTCTATTATTTTCCCAGAGCATACTGTCTTTTATACTGTACTCCCTTTAATATGATCATAGTTGTAGTAATGGAGCTACGGTCAATGCTAAATGGCAATGGTAAATATTGATATCTATTGTCATTCTATTCTAGTTTTACATTTTGAGAAGTTTGTTGCACCTTTGGTTCTTAAAGCAAAGTTTTTACCAAATGAAATTGTTGGCTCACATTTTCTTTTTAGTATCTTAAATATGTTACTCCATTTTCTTCTGGCATAATATATCTCAAGTTGAGTAATTTTACTGGAATGTATCTTATACTTGGACATTTTGGGGAGATATACAGAGTTATCCAGTTACCCAGTTTGTTTTTCAATAATAGTTTCTGACTTTTTAAAGAAATTTTATTTTGTATACATATGTATTTTTGTTCTGTCAGGACTAGGGTTTGAACTCAGAGCTTTGCACTTACAAAGCAAGTACTCTGTCACTTGAGCCACACACCAGCCCGAGAAATTTTATTTTGAGTAGTACTTTTCTGATATTTTAACAGTTCCCTTCCTTGATTTCCTGCTCAGAGACTATTGTTTTATATATGTTAGATCTTCTTTATTTATTTGATAGTTTTCCTTAAATTCTTTTAATTTATATCTTCATTTCTTGTTTTAGAAACTTTTCTCATTAAGTCATTATTTCTTCTGTCAGTTTGTTTTCTGTCCTTTTGAAGTATTCCTCATTTCTAAGATGATTTTTTTTGTTTCTTTTCTCCTTCTTAGTCTAATTCTGAATTGTTATTCTTTCAGATTTTATGTCATATTCTTAATATTTCAGCTCATTTGAAATGATACATTCATGTGATGACATGGTATATGCCTTCATTTTCTGTTGGATATTACTTTATTATTTTTGTAACTTGTAGCATTTAACCTCATTTTTTTCTCTCATTCCTATTTATGTGAAAGTAATTTTATGTATGTATGTATGTATATGCATGCATGCATGTTTTACCATTTCAACCATAGCTCCACTTCCGGACTTTGGCTATTTAATTGAATATAAGAATTTCTCAGACCTTCCTTCCCAGGAAGGAAATAGTTCTTCGTACTGTTATCTTCAGAACTCGGCCTCCTGTGTAGCTAGGCTTACGGACATGAGTCACTAGCACCCCGTTTATTTTCTGAAAAATTTGAAAAGTGGCTCTTGTCACTTGTAGAGATCCCTCATCTGGGACTTCTCTCTTGCTGGGCTGCTGGCTGGCTTGTTAAAAGCTCTTGGCTTTGTTCTTTTCTACTTAGAGGCCCTTTTCTCTTGATTTTGTCTTCTTAATTGTGATAGTGGTTTTCTTTTTCACTGTGGGGTTCTGTGCTACAATGGGGATTTCAAAGCCGAGCTGTAAGATCCACAAACACTAGGCCACGCCAATTCTTCCCACTGCAAGTGAGGGTATCGCCCTCATCATCTCAGCTCTTCATGGGTCTTGAATACTAATTATCTCTCCAATGGAAATCATTTCAAATATCTCTAATATTAGTGAACAACCCAATGTGGCTGTGGATGCAGCTTTCGAGGGGCTGGCATGGCCTACTATTGTGAATGGAAAGGTTGCACGATGCTCTGGGAGGACATTTCTGATTCGACAAGGTGCCAAATCTCAGTAATAAAGTTATAGATCTAAATGCGTGCCTCATTTTGGGAAGAACTAATTAGCAAAAGATTGAAGATGCGGCCAGGGGAACTTTGAGATTCACATATAATTTGTCAGCAGTGAGCTTATGTGCGTGATGGAAGTGAGCTACAGTTTCCAGCAGCTCATTTGCTCTGGTCATAACTTTGGTGGGGAATTGATTGGCAGTCAGGTTTCCTGATTTGTGGGTACGTGTTTGAACACATCCGATTCTGTTGCAGATGACTAGCTGAGAAAGGGTAGCAGGTACGCCTGCTCTTCAGGGCTCCCAGGAGTCGATTTCAGGACTGGGGTCAGACCTCACTCCCCACTTTGGAGTGACAAACATGCTATCCTCTCTTCCTGCTCAACCATTGCCCTCATAAATTCATCTAAGTCTGCCTCAAACATGTCCTCACACAAGGGATTCCCAAGCATCCATTCTCTTCTCTCCAGAGCTTAGTGCATTTGTTCAGTATTGTCTTATGTGCCCAGATTGGATGAGGCATTACAGGATGGTGGAGAAATTTGAGGGTAAAATTTAGAGTGATTTCACCTGTACGTATTGCCATTGGCAAGCTGTGTATCTGGGACCAGTTCCCTTGCTGGCCCTTAGTTTTCTCTTCTCTTCAATGGGGTAACAACAGTGTAACAGTTGTGCCTGATACACACTGAGCACTGTTTTTCCCTTTCCTTCTGTTACTTCCTTTGCAGTTGGCTTGCTATTTTCTCTCCTTCCTCTAGGGCTCTGCAGAATTGAATTTCATCTTTACCCTCTGTGTCACTCTGTTATGCTCACCTTTCTCCTACCTTCTTATGTCCTTCGAGTCTTCTCTTCCCCTAGCTACTGATGGGATTAATGGATTTGCCTTAAAACTTATTTACCCACTTAAGTCATTCCAACCAGGGAACCTGACAAGAACGCCTTTCTCATAGCAGATCTTTTAGATGAAGGAAGCAATTGTGGCTTTCTCCCTAGATGGAATTCAAGACCTGTGCTGAAATACATAGCTCCAACCTCCTTCTTCTCTCCTCCCTTCTGTTCACTAGGAACACAGCTTTCATTCTGAAACCCTAACACAGGTTCTGTGATGAGGGCAAGGATGCCTTGAGCATTGCCCTCCAGCTCCCACGGAATCAGCATGGAAGTGCAGTGGTCACCAGCAGGTTCTTTCACCAGCGCACATCGTTGGGAGCTTTCTTCCACACATGGTCCCCAATGACAATATTCAACTTCTGATCCTTTGACTTCACCATAATCCCAATGTGATCCACATGCAGGAGAAACCAGACTCCACTTTTTACCTTTTGACCTTTCTCCAGAGGAGCAGCATGAAGTCTGATCCTCTCTCTCTCCAGGATGATCAACTGCAGTGAGCCTGAGCCCCAACCCAATGTGACAACAGGGGCCAGTGGTGTGCTGGCTGAGCTGTGCTCTGAGCTCAGATGTGCACTGGATGAGGTGTCTTAGGTGCATTTTCATCTTAGTATACTTTCAGTGTATGTGGGTCTATTGAGACATAGCCATCTGTAATTATTGCATCATTATTTTTCATCTGGACCCCTCTTATGCTTGTTATTTTTTTTTTCTTTTCTAACCCACTGTGTCCCCGTGGGGCAGTGGGTCGTGCAGGCTTGCCCCTCTTTGTGGAGACTCTCTTCTATTAGCTGGACCTCTGCTTTGCACTACAGCCCTCATCTTTAGGCGATCTGGCAGTGGAAGATCACATTTCATTACCCTTTGAAGAAGAGGGCAGTGGCCTGGGCCAGGCAGGCTCGCATCCTCCTGCTAATATGTGCCAGATTGTTTAGTCCTTTCCGTAAGAAAATGCTGTCGTGAAAGGTTTCTTTTCCTCTTTGAAAGGAAGAGTGATATTCATATGAAATAAACTGTTCTGTTATCTTGAAAGCAGGGAGGGAGAGATAACGTGGCTGCCATCAGCACTGCGTAAACCATTGCATCTTTATCACTCAGTGTTAAAGAACCTCTGGTATTTGGTACACAAAGACACTATTTCTCAGGTATTCTCCTTTCTGCTTGAGTGCCACAGATAAATGTTTCATACAAACCAAAGCTGTTTGTAGGAGAGTTCTGTCTAGGCCCTCGGTCTGTAGACAGCTATGAAAACTGTGCTGGCATTGCTGATCAAACCTGGCTCTGCTGAAGCCAGTGGTCACTGTCAGAGGGACGGAAGAGAACTTTCTTCTTCCTCTATGCTATTCGGGTTTAGCCACTTCGGAAGGATGCAGGCCTTAGGCCGCAGCTTTGGACCTGCTGTGTATTGTTCAGCAATACCATTTGAAGGTAATTTGAATGAGTTGTCAGTATTTGAATATGAAGCTGTTTCACAAAAGACAACTGTGGATTACCTTTGTGAAAAAAATGGGGGCAGCACTGTGCCCACATTCCCCAAAGGAAGTTGGGTTCCAGACCTGAATTCTATATGGCCTTTGGATGAGGCGTGGTCCAGGATTTATTCTCTCCTGAGCTACTTGGCTCATTACTGTGACCCTCTGCCTCCCACACATTAGAGTTAGCCACCCCTTACTTTATATGGCAAAAGTAAACCAAAATAGCCCTGGCATTCAGAGGTAAATAACTTAGTGAGTGTGTCTGCCTGATGATACACTTTAAGAGAAAAAGGAAATAATATATTGTGCAGAAGTTAAAATCTGCATGTAATTTCTGAAATGGATGTGTATTATCTCAGGCACATATAGTAATGTACTTCTCTATAATGTAATAACTTTGCAAGTGGTGGAACTCACCACAGATCATATGAAAATGTATACTCTTTAGAGTATATTATGGAATTCTCAAGTTGGAGGGGCTACTTGGTAGCCCCTTGCTCTAGATCAAGATTTGTTTTTCTTTCAGTGCTGACAAATTGAAGCACAGAGAACCCCAGCAAACTGTCCAAGGCTACCCAGCCAACTAGTGGGAGATGCTAGGAGCAGTCCCTGCAGCTGCTGTGGATGCCAGATGGAAGGGCCATTAATGCTCAGCCTCACTCCAGGAGAGGCCTCAGAACCTGTGATGTATGTTTCTTTGCTCTCATTCCCCTAGGTGGAAGTTTTAAGACACATGATTTGCCTTGTAAAGAAAGATGCCACTAGCAATTCTGGGTTCTGAATTCTCTAGGAGAATAGGTAGAACAACTGTCATCTGAAAAGGTGTGAAGATCAAAACACTTTGAAATCCAAAATCTAAGCCGGGCACCAGTGATTTACCCCTGTAATCCTAGCCACTCAGGAAGGGTGAGGTCTGAGGAGGAAGATTCAAAGCCAGCCCAGGCAGGGAAAGTCTGTGAGACTCTTATCTCCAATGAACTACTCAGAAAAAGCCAGAAGTGGTGCTGTGGCTTCAAGGGGTAGAGTCCTAGCCTTGAGCACAAAGAGCCACAGGGACAGAGTCCAGGCCCTGAGTTCAAGCCCCAGGACTGACAAAAAAAATCCGAAATCTTTGTGAGTCTCAATGTGAGGTCACAAATGGAGGAATCTGCAGTTGATTTCACATGGTAAATTGCAGCCAGTGCAGAAGGACTAAAAATATTGTGTAAATTCACTTTCAGGTTATGTGCAGAAGATATACTGAAAACACAAATGAATTTCATTTTTAGAGTTTGTTGCTTTCCACATCTTATGATTATAGTCCAAATATTAAAAAAAAAAGTAAAAGAAAATCGAACCAGTGGCCAGTAGCTCATGCCTGTAATCCTAGCTACTCACAAAGATGAGATCTGAGGATCATGGTTCAGTACCAGACGGGGCAGGAAAGCCCTTTAGACTCTTCTCTCCAATTAACCACCATAAAAATGAAAGTGATGCTGTGGCTCAAAGTGGTAGAGCACTAGCTTTGAGTGATAAAGCTTAGGGACAGTATCCAGACCCTGAGTTCAGGTCCCAAGATGAACAAACAAGTAGAAGAAGAGGAAGGAGGAGGAGGAGGAGAAGGAGAAGGAGGAGGAGGAGGAGGAGGAGGAGGAGGAGAAGGAGAATGAGGAGGAAGTGGAGGAGGAGGAGAAGGAAGAGGAGGAGGAGAAAGTTGGAGCATAAAATCTGAGATACTTCTGGTTCCAAACTTTCAGATAAAAGCTACTCACCCTGGGTTTTCTTCAATCTCTTGCACCTTTCTAGAACATGGGTAAAATACACAGTGTGCTGTGTATTTCAGCTAAAAGCTGATGCTGTTGTTCCTTTTTCCCGTCTACTTAGTTATGATTGCCACAGCATAGAAGCTATCATCTTGTATCCTCTTTTGTTTTCTTGTTGCTTACAGTTTTGATTGCCAGGTCCATATTGAATTCCATCTTAAAAATCTACCACAACCAGACTTTCATTTTTATCATCTCTGTTTCTGTATGGGGGTGAAGACTCCAGTCTCTTGTGATAGGACTATGGCAGTAGACACTTCTTTGTCGTCTTCTAGCTTAATCTCAATAGTAGATATTTGCTGTTTCTATTGCTTTTCAATCATGACTGCACACTAGTCACTTTGGGATTTTAAAACTTACTGAGATTTGGGCCCCATGCCCAGAAATGGATTTAATTCAGCTGGGGTAAGGACTCTGGCATCAGCAGTTTGAGAAACTTCCTGGAGATCTCATGTGTATCTCCAGAACTGACAGCCAGGCTTCTAGTTTGTCAGCTTGGTTTGTTCTCTATAAGACACATCTGACAGACTACCCCACTACTTCCATGACCCTGTTTTCTGAATTAAGTCCAGGCTTGTGAGGCCTTCAGACTTAGTTTCTAACCACTCCCCCAGGATTGTCTCTGGCCCTCGGTTTCCTCCTCACACTCACACGCAAGCCATTCACAATAGTCACCATTGCCCAGAGAGTTCAGGATCCTCGGACGATTGCATTCCATTGCACCTGTTGACTATCCTCTCCCTTTTCTACTTGAGAAGAACAAAACCTAGCCGTCCGATGGAGGTCATCACCTCCATCATAGCATGTTTTCTGCAAACCAGCTTAGTAGTCATCATGGTACATGAAATGTGTCTGCCAACTGTATCGACAGTCTCGCTCTTCTAGACCACAGCTGGCCCACAAAACCTGCTTCAGTGATGAAAATGTGCCATCAGTACAATGTCCAGGAAGCTAGCTGCTGGCCACATAAGGCTCCCGAGAAGTGGAAATGTGGATAGGGTAACAGAGGAAATGGGTTTTTAGTTTGATTCAGTTTTCATCAATTCAAATATAAGTAGCCGCATGTGGCTAGTGGCTATTGTGGGCAGCCCAGGTCTTTACTTTGAGCTCCTCGACTGCTAGGTAAAGGAATGTTTCCTATGGAATATAGACGCTAAAACACTGGATGAATGCTAAGCGAACCAATGATAAAAGAGTCATATCAAAACCTCTGGTTCAAATAATTCCACACACACATACAAATAAAAAATCCTACCTATGAGCGTGAACTATATTATCATGTTAGATTCTCACATTGATCCTGTTTCCCTATTTAACAGAAGAGGAAAAAAAATCAAAGATCACAGCAGGGAAAGTGACTCAGCCAAGTCATAATCATGAGAAATAAGACCAGAGCACACTTGCCAGTTCCCTTTAAATCCAACACATCCCCCCCCCCCCCCCACCCTCGACATTTAGTTGTGGGTCTCTGAAAATACAAATTCTAGAAAGAATGGTCTGTGATTTTATGCCTTGCATAGAGTCCACTGGGTTATTTTACCTTGCTTGAAATTGGCTTTTTTTTTCTTTTTCAATCTTTTGGTAACTTCACAGATGCCATTTCTTGAGCCGAGGGGGGTAGCTGGCTCACACAGGCTTTTGTTTGTTTGGTTCGACCCGTGCCGCTCTTTCTTCTACACCGCTATACAGACTGTCCATCCAGTTTGAGATACTAGAGGTGGGATGTGTGGTGATATTATTAAAACTGAAGTTAAGCAGACCACAGCTCAGCAGAGGGAATGGCATTATAGTCCATCTAAAACCTTAATGCAAAGTTGTCTTTATAACCTGAAAGCTTTTTTTCCCCCCTTTGGTGCGCAGTGTCTAAATTAGGGCATCAATAGTAAGGGGAGGGTAATTACATTTTTGGTGCATAGTGAATCTCAATTCTTATTTATAAAAAGTCGATTAGATTAAATTCTTATAGCTTCCTCGCTCATTCTATTTCCTTTGCTCTGTATTATGAACAATAAGGTAATTTTACTTCGGGGAAAGGGTTTTTTTCTTTCCTGCGTTGTTCAAGTTCTGTCTTAGTCACTCACCTATCTGTCATCCACGATACATTTCTTCTGTCTACAGAAGTGCGAACATAGACTATGCAGACTCGATCTGCTTGGCTGCGTGTTGCTCAGCCATTGGAAGCACAGGTACAGAGATGAAGAGTAGGTGATTTTATAAAGGAACCAAAGAAAGAAAAACGTTGTTCGTAAGTTTATTTACTAAGTTTATTTGGCCGGATTCAGTATTCAAGATTTGGCAAGTGCTTTTTATAGAGTGAGCATAAAGCAGGTTAGCAAGAGAAACCACTGGAAAAGTGCACTGTGTCTAAATACTTTATACAATGAAGTGTTTTCCAAAGAGAGCTTCAGGAAGGCTTCTGGAGGAAGGGACAGGAGCGATGGTATGAGAGAGACTGGGAATGATAGAGACAGGGAGCCATTTCTAGGTGAGGAGAGCACAGAATTATGGTTATAGATAGGTTTGTGCACAATGCAGGTTGTGATGGGAGTGTGTACAGATGGAGGCATGGAGGTCAGATTTTACTAGGCCAAGCAGTGGCCCAAGGTACCGCCGGCCCTCTACATTCCTTTGGACATCTCTACTGTACTCTTCTAGCTTTAGGCTGCTCAGAACTGTTCAGGTCAGGATGGCAAGTGACATGTGACAGTCCTCATAAAATTGAAATGATTCCTAATGTCAAAAAAAAATAAGGTGTACTGGGGGAAGATATTTTAGAGGTTCAGGAATTTCACAAATTGGTATTTTCTAAGGTTTGTCTTCCAGATGGGTGGGTTTAAGGAAAGCACCTGCAAGGACAGTAAAGAAACTTGATAATGCATTCTGGGAGTCCACGGAAGGCCTCGGTGTGGCCAGTGAGTCTCAAAGGGACTCAACTAAAGAATGTCCGTCTTTGGCTGCAAAGATGAGTGGTTCAGGTCTGTACCAGTTTCCTGATGCACTGAGCTTTGTGACTCAAAGACCCAGGTCTCCTTTGGCTGCTGACGGTGGATTTTACCACAAGAAGCTCAGGGAAGGAACGGATGGAAAAACGGCCACCGTATCCTGGAGATCATGAAGCAAGGATCCAGGCAAGAAAGCCAGCCACCTTCTCTGCATGGAACATAGTTTACAAGACTGCACTCATGCTCAGCACATTAGGCACATGACTGGTAAGAGCAGGTACGTCCGGTTACACCTGCATGTGGCTGCCACCTGCAGAGCCTGTCTGGAAGAACAAGGCTGTGCTAAAGAAGATGCCACCGTCTCAGGAGACACAGAGATGAACACTGATGCAGAAGAAGGGAGGTCAGCCCTGACACATGGGACCACTAACCACATCAGAAATGACTGGAGACGGGTAACCATGGCAACAGAGTTCAGTGGCATGGTAAGGGCTGAAGGGTGGGTAGATGGTGAAAGGCAGGGCATATGGATAATTCTTTTGAGAAGCTTCTGAAAAAGAAGAGGGAGAGAAGGAGATACAGAACTGAGACAGTTACTTTGCGTCTTAAACTGAACTAGTGTCACAAAATATCACCAAAATCTTGTATACATACAGTATGAAATAGTCTTAAATTTCAGAATTTTAGAAGCATTTTTATCTAACAAACTAGAACCTTTTTTTTTTTTTTTGAGGTAAGCATAGAAACTTCTAGAAGCAAAGAAAGTGAAGAAGAGCAGATTATACCTGGCAGGCATGTTTTAGAAGACCCACAGACGACAAGAACAAAACCCTGTCATGTGGTCTGGGGGCTGCTCGTGTGAAGTCAATCCCTGAGCAGCTCAGAAAGTTCTGGGGCCTGGCAGGTACAAAGCACCCAGCGGTTGCATAGAAGTGTATGCATGTGGCAAAGCGTGCTATCAAAATGTGAAAGGAAAACAAGTGTGGTGCCAAGTGGTCTTCTAGAAGGTTCACTCAGTGGCAGTATCATGGCCCCCCCCAGTGTAACCCTAGGGGTCACAGTCATTTTGAAATGTTTCTACCGGCCTTTGATTCCCCTGTAATCCTATCCTCCCTCTTCGAGTCCTCCTCACCCCTCGGCTGGCGCATTTTACTAATGGAACGAATCTTTAACCTCTGTAACCATGTTAATTTATGGTGTATTTTGGTCTTTCAAGATGTGAAAAATGGAGAGCTAATACAACTTCTCTTTGTCTCACTCCAAAAGGGGTTTTTACTATGGGGTCCTTGACATCTTCCCCTTATTTTATCTTCCTGTTATCTTTCACTGGAAACATTTTGTCCATTAGCTCTTTTCTAATCACCTCCGAAAATGGCCAGATTTACAAGCAACACATGAGAGAGTGAGAGAGAGAGAGAGCGTGTGCGTGCACACAAGAGAGAACACACACACACACACACACACACACACACACACACACACACACACACACACACACACACACACACACACACACACACACACACACACACACACACACACACACACACACACCAGCCAGCTTCTTCTGACAGTCAACAGGAGCAGCATACATCTAAATAGTGGAAAAGTTTATTTGCTTTTGCTGAGGATGTGCTAAGTGATTTTGCAGTATGAGTGCTGTGGCCTTCTAGCACTTAGACTTGCATTTATTAAATAAATTTGTTCTCTAACTCGAGTGTTAAGTGTGTATTATGAAACCTCAAAGCCAATTTTGGTGATTGCAATGTGCAAATATTTTTTAAATTATGTAATTAAATAGGACTTGGCCTGCAAGGTCCAGTGAAGTAATTTATTAATTGAATCATCTGATTTAATTGTATGCTATTTTCTTGCATTCAGAGAATCGCCTGCATCTCTTGCTGAGGACAGGGAGACTTGTGTGCCTGTCATTGGAGATCCAGAGATTTTTTATGAGAAATATTTAGTGCTTAATGAAACAGTAACAAATAAAAGTGGGTTTATTCTGTGTCATCCCTACATTCTGTTTTGGTGTCTGAGTCTAGTGATTTTAAACTCAAAAGCAAAGAGAAAAAGGGAATCTTGCTAGGCAGGTAGATTATTGTAATTCCATTGCGTTTGTCACTATGTTCTCTTTAAAACAAATAACTCTTTTAGTCTTAATTGTTTGCCAGTATTCAGGGTTATGTAAAGTACTTGTATAAAAAGAAAAGCCCCTTTAATTCAGTGTTAGCTACATCTTGCTAGAGCTAAAGCCACACCATATCTGTTTCCTTAAAATGTCATTTAAAAGGTATTGTGGTTTCGGAGCAGCAGCTGTGACTGAAAAGTATGTAAACTAAGCTGTTCTTGCTCATATCATTTTTATATTCTTATGTCAGACCAGAAGGCTGCTTTAAATTTATTTTTCATTGTGTATTAGTTCTAGAGTCTGAGTTTCTTTTTTCCTCCTCCTCCTCCTCCTCCTCCTCCTCCTCCTCCTCCTCCTCTTCCTCCTCCTCCTCCTCCTCCTCCTCCTCTTCCTCCTCTTCCTCCTCTTCCTCCTCTTCCTCCTCCTCCTCCTTCTTCTTCTTCTTCTTTTCTTCCTTGTTAACATATGTTCTTTGGGACATGCTATACTCAAGTCCTTAAGAAAATAACAATTTGGGAGGGGTACCAAAATAATTTATTATTTGTTTTATTTGGGGGAAGACTAACTAGAAACAAATTTTTCTTACTCTCCCCAAGTAGGATTTTTGAGTCTAGCATCTGTGTTTTAGGAAATGAAGGAATTCAGCCTTACTATATCAAGTAGCATGTAAGGCAGTAACTTTTAGAAGTCCAAATTGCTTTCCTGAAAGGAAAATATTTTTTGTTGCTATTAAATACAGTTTATATTGCCACTTCCATCCCTTCCCCCTCCCCCAGTGGTGGCCATTTACTTAAATTCTTAGTTAATATTCCTGTATAGAAACACCTTTGCCTTTAGAGCTCCCTTTTTGCAAATTCCTATTTCACATGCCATGTGCCTCCTGCTCCGGCCCCCCACATACACCCAATCAAGTTATGGCATGGTGTCATGGCTACCAGCAGCTGATGTGGGTGACTTTCAGTAATGATGGCAAAGAAGATGTGCATTTTTAGTACCTATAATGCCCTGCTGTCCTACTGTGGAAATGTAGAACATAGGAAAGAGAGAGAATGAATGAATATATATATATATATATATACACATACATATATATATATATATATATACACATATATATTCTTTTCCTAAAAGGTTGTAAAAGCTGAAGTATGAGCTGTTAGAATTTCCATGGTAAATATAATTTGATTACATGTGCTGGTAATTTCCCTCAGCACTTCAGGATTTCATTTTGAGAGTTGCTTCGCAATGTTTTATTTGCTTCCAGCTTTTAGAAACAAATTGAGCCCTAATAACTTTCCCTAAGAAGCCCCCATTGATTTGTCTTGTTACTGTAGGCTCACATCTGGGTGACCCAATGAGGGAAGTAAGTTGGCAGGGCAGGCAGGTCTCTCTGGTGGGTCCAGGCTGTCTGGCTTGTCCCAGCCCTCTGTCTCTTGTCCGGCCCAGATGGGTCCCAGATAGAAGCTAGCTCTTCTTCTTGCTTCTTAGACTTGAAACTAAGCTCCCAAAGTATCAGGGGTCATGGTCAAAGTAGCCAATAGGTTATAGTCAAAGACAGTGGTCATTGGGCTGACTACTAGCTGTATCCTGGGAGGGAATCTGTAGTGCTTTGGAAAATCTTGTGAAGTTCAAGGTCGAGGTCAGGGGTCCTCAGGCCTGGCGCAATGGCTGCTTCTCAGCCAGTACGCCCACAATTCAGTACGTTAGCAACTTGTTCAGCGACCACTGTGTACCATTTTATTAAGGAGAAACTGTTTCTAAATGATGGATGTATTTTCCATGTTCTAGCCGGGTTCCTTGTGGGTCCTGATGTAAAACCACACTCTAGCCTTCTAAGGAAGTTTCCTTTCCACTTCACCTCATCACCACTTGGGGAAGCGATGGAAATCGATCTCCTTTTCTGCTAACTTTGAGCTAAGTTGATTACCAGGAATTTTCTTAGGAGCAGAAGTGACGGGGTGCCTGGAGCCTGGAGGCGAAGGACTGTATAGAAGAAGTTAAGCTTATTTTGATTCTAGCTTCACATGCCACAGCTTAGCACAACCTGCGAGGGCATTTGGAACTTCTCCTGCCATGTTCTGACCTCTTTGTGGTTCCAAAACCTCTGCACGTGACTGATAGTTCCAGTATCTGCGGGCCGTGGCCGTTGCTTGTCTGTATTCTTGGAAATTGTGTGTGATGTCTCTGAGCTTTGTGTCCTCGGTCATACACAGAATCTACTCCTAACGAGGAAATGGTTTGAGAAGACCCCCCCAAGACATAGTCAGCTCTATTCTTTCAGATCTCCTCTGACTTGCACCTTATTTAAGCTTTATTCCTCAAAGCATGGATCAGAATTAGTGCTAAAGAAATGTAAAGGTAAGCCAAGTGTCAGTGGCTCAGGCCTATAATCCTAGCCGCTCAGGGGTCTGAGATCTGAGGATTGTGGTTCAAAGCCAGCCTGGGCAGGAAAGTCAGCGAGACTCTTCTCTCCAATAAACTACTCAGAAAACTGGAAATGGTGCTGTGGCTCAAGTGCTAGAGCACTAGCCTTGAACAAAAGAAACTCAGGGACAGTGCCCAGACCCTGAGTTCAAGCTCAAGAACTGGTACCAAAGAAAAACAATCTAAAAGTTAGGCATAAACGATGCCAAACTTCTCACTCCATCCTAAGTCAATTCTTGGTCACGGATGAAACAGAGTGAATTTCTGATCAAATAAATCCCCCACTGCTTTTGAGTGGGCTGTTCTTTTTCCATCATCATCATCATCATCATCATCACCACCACCACCACCACCATCTCTGTCAATGATAAAAGTAGGAGATGGCTTCGTTAGCCTTCTCCTTGCTCAAGCAGAGAAGCACATGAAAGGGAGGTTGCATATACTGTAGTGGGCAGAGTGTCTGGGCAGTTCAATAAAAGGCTGGTTCATATAAAAAGGCTTGTTTCTATGTGGAAAATATGAGCCTGTCTTTTTTTTTTTTTTTACATGGACCAGGTGTGGATTAGTTTCCTGAACCTTTTACCCAGCCATATTCCCGCTTGTAATTCTTCTGAGGCATAGTTCAGCCAAGTCAAAGAAACATGTTATTAAAGGTGAGCTGAAAGGCATTTAAAAAATAAACAAACTGTTTAAGATCCTAAATCAGTAACAGAATCTATATGCACAGACTTGAAAAGCACAGGGAAAGTGTTTCAATACCTTTGAGTTCCAGACTGGATTCTCTTCTTGCCTACTTTGAAGATCTCCTCAAAGACCTTTTGGCTTGCTGGCAGGAGTGGGAGTCAGTCCTGACCTTCCACCGTAGTTCTTTCCTAACTCACTGTCTGCTTCCACTGAGGTGGGTGAAACCCCAGTCTGAACTCTATGGTTCCCCAGTGTTACGTTGGGCAGAAGGATAAGAGCGCTCATTCCCTGTCAGCACTGTGTTTGGGAGCAGTGTAAAATCCCATTCACATTCTGCCCTGTTTCCTCACCTGTAGTGTGGCAGTCAACCAGATGTTATAAACAACTTGACGAGATGGCAGAGATAAGGTGTAGGGGATTTTAGATTTTTAGTTATTTTGTTTGCATTTGATTTTGGTTATTTTATTTTTAGTTATTTATAAGTTTTAGTTATATTATCTTTGCCTGTACTAGCAGTGACGGTTAGATTGTTTCATGTATTTTGGGTGCCAGGCAGTATTCTATGCTGTTCTTCTCCTTTATTAATTCCTCAAAACACAGATGGTGAACTACAATTTAACCCATTTTACAGGTGGGCACACTGAGGGTTAAAGAAATTAAGGTCCTGAGTTCATTAGACCAGTAACAGAGCTTTGTTTTGCTCTTGAGTGCTTTTACTAAGCTTCGTGGGTAGAATCCGAAAGGCTCTAGTGCAGTAGTAGCACTGTGCTCTCGGCGAGATGCCTCAGGGAGCATCTGTAAATACATGCATTTGTCCTGTACTCCCTCTGCCTTCTTCCCTACTGGGTACCATTGTTCTCTACTTGCGTAACATTTTCCCTGCTGTGTAACACCGTTTTGTACCTGTTGCTTTTCCCTATCAGGCAATTTCAGCTCAGGAACAGATACCAACTCTTTGTAGCCTCTTGGGCCATTTCTTCCTCCATTATCTTGAACTTTTGTTGTGATGGGGACATTGTGTAAAAAGTGTTCACATCTTTTCAAGTCATTTCAAATAAGCAGGATTGGGAGCAGCTCATAAGAGAGGGTGTGTGTGTGTGTGTGTGTGTGTGTGTGTGTGTGTGTGTGTGTGTGTGTGTGTGTGTGTGTAAATGTCTTCCTTGTCCTCCATTTATGAGAGAAATACCTCCTTCAAGTTGGAGCTTGAAGCCTGAATTCTCTGTTGTGGACTTAGAATCCCACCCTTGGCAACAGAGCATTGCCCCTGACCTGTCCCTGCTGTCTTAGAGGACAAAAAGGACAGTTCAACCACAGCTTTTTGTTTGGGCCCATTTGAGTGGTTATATTTCCTGGAAGGCATGGGCTGGGCTTGTCCAAGTCCCCAGCTGGCTCCAGCCATTCCTGTAGATGAGGTCCCTCTCTGCTCTGCTGTGGTGGCCTTGCATATATATGTCCAGTCCAGCTAGGCATCTGTCCAGCATCTTTTCTCCCTGGCTGGGTTCTTGGGGTTCTAGGAGCTTTGTGATCACCATGATGAAAAGTTACCTAACATTAGTAATACAGTATCCTTTGAATGTACTGATTCCTTCTGAGCTAAGGAGCCAAGAGGATGGGCTGTATTGCTTCTTGGTTTTACTGGCTTTTCGGAGTGTTTCAGTGTGAGCTTTGGGAAAGACTTAAGGGTAGAGGAGAGTCGAGGGTAGACTGGAGCTCTAAGCTACAAATGTCAGGGAAGGCAGGAAAAGAGGCATGGGAAAGGAAATGGGAGGACCAGGTGCCAGGAAAAGTTGTGTCATCTTTTGGTATTTCTCTGGTGGCCAAAAGGTAAGTTTCTACTTTGAGGTCACTGGCAGCCAGTGAGAGGCCACCACTGCCAAGGTTGGCAGTTGGAGAACTAATAAAGGAAGGGGCGTGGGAAGTCCTGGGAGACCTTTGTTTGGGGGAGAAAGAGCAGTTGGAAACCCTCCAGCCACGCCGGCAACATTTGTGGGCCTGTTTGAGGTGTCAGCACACCCATAACCAAATTAGCCCTGTGCACAGGCAGTGGTGGCTATGGCGTCGTCAGTGGGCGGAGCTGGGGTGAGATGCTGAGATGTCTTCATGAGGCTCACAAGCAGGTTAGCTGTCCTATTTCCCTTCTTCTTTCTTTCCTCTTTCCCTCCATGCCTCCTTCCTCCTTTCCCTCCTGCTCTTCTTCCCTCCCTCTCTCCTTTCCTACATTTTTCTTTTCTTTTTAATTTTGCTGGTCGTGGGGCCTGAACTCTGGGCCTGGGCACTTCCCTCAGCTCTTCAGCTCAAGGCTAGCACTTTACCACTTGAGCCACAGCCCCACTTCTGGCTTTTTCTGCTTATGTGGTACTGAGGAATCAAACCCAGGGCCTCATGCATGCAAGGCAAGCACTCTACCACTGAGCCACCTTCCCAGCCCCTCCTACATTTTTCTTTTGTTTTCCCTCTGTCCCTCTATCTCTTCCCTAGTCTTTTTCTCTCCTCCCCTCCCTCTCCCTCCCTCTTCTTCCTCCTTCCCTCCTCCTTTTTTCTTTTGTTTTCCCTCCTTCCCTCTGTCTCTTTCCCACTTTTTCTTTTTCTCTTTCTCCCTTTCTCTTCCCTTCTGTCATCCCTTCCCTGCTTTCCTCTTTCCCTCTGTCCCTTCCTTGTATTTGGATTTCAAATACAGGTGGCTAGTGCTCTACCTCTCTCTACAGGGCTACAGTTCTGGTTTTCACTGGGTATTCTTAGGATAAAGTCTTGCTTCCCGCCTAGGACCACACTGGAGTCTTCATACACCTACTTTAGACTTCTTACATGGTCCCTACAGTATTGGGCACATGCTACTGTGTCTAGCTCCCCTCTGTGCAGATGGAATCTCCTAGACTTTTCTGCCAGACTAGCCTTGAACTACCCCTCACACATACATACACTCTTCCTTCTTCTACCTATCCAAGTAGGATTACAGAAACCACCAGCCCTCCGTGTTTGCGTGTGTGTTTAATTTTTTGAACCCTTACCATACGGAGCTGCTTTTCTGCCCTGAGATACTGAAAACACATCAGACAAAGCCCTTGCCTTCATGACGTGTATGCTCTATTATTTGTCCTGAATTGGAATGCACATAGTCCAAATTAGTATGACTTGCTTCATCTGTTAGCTAATCTGGTCTAGAAACTGAACTGAATCCCTTTCACAGGGGATTGAAATACCAAGAGCCAGATGTAGCCACAAGTCAGTATCCTTGAGAGTGTGTCACCTGGAGCCAGCTGGGCTAGCCTGCGTCTGGCAGGCAGCTATACACCTGCCCATTGGGGCCAGGTTCTGGTGGTGCAGGATCAAACTATTAGCCAAGGGCTCATACATCACAGTGTGTGTCTTATGCTTGACCACTGCTCATTAGACCAGAAGGCTCTGGGCAGAATCACCCAGAACATAACCACACATGATTATGGCATTGAAAACCAAGGCAAGTAAGTCTTCCTTATCACTGGACATAGAGATGGGCATGAGGGAAAGCCAATGTCAGGAAGAAAACAAGTAACCTAGACAGCCCTGCCTTACAACTGAAAACTGTTGGCCAGTATAGACACTTGCTTCTAGCGGATACTGAGGAAGAACACGTAGGAGCATTTCTGCAGTATCCATTTTCCCTGGTTGTTGTCTTTTAAGGACACAGGGTTTCCATAAAGCTTCTTAATTCCTACTTTTGAAAGCAGTTCAACTCCTACAAGCAGGCTGTATGTAACTATCCTGAATCCAGCATTTCTGTCTGTAAAAGTAAATAAGAAGTATATAAATAGGTAAAATGTGTCAGCTTACCTGTGTGTAAAAGACTTCCTTGTTTATTTGTTTTTAATAGCAAAGAGTTCCTGGTTTAATGTACCGGGCAGGCCATGCTAGTACACAAGATAGTGGTGGAATTTGATTGTTCACTGTCCAGTAATAACTTCACAGTAGTTGTTCAATACATATTTATAGACATAGAAGAAAGCAAAGTTCCAAGGAATATCTTGCTTGTAAAAGAGGTGATTAATGTTATTTCAACTAAGTTGAAGGTAGGTGTCCCACAATTTTTGTGTCCTCCAAAATAAAGATTTTAATTGGAATGGTTTAGAGTTCTTTTATTTTCAGTTTCATATGTTGGCCTCTAAAGCCTGATTAAGACAGAAAGCACAAGAGGGCATAGACCAAGGTTTTGCAGTGCACTTCCTTCGAAACCCAACCGATATGTCCACGTGAGAACATCTTTATGACACTAAGGTTCTCAGTGGTTTTTCAAAAAAGTCCCAGTCTGAGTAAGGCTGCTAATCCGGTCATCGAACCGGGAGAAATTAATAGGATACTAGTTTATGTGTAAAACCAAAACAACAACAACAAAAAATCAACTCATGCTGGGTGCCAGTCACTCAGGGCTGTAATCCTAAGCTACTCAGGATGCTGAGATCTGAGGATTCAAAGCCAGCCAAGGAAGGAAAGTTTTTGCCAGTATTATCTCCAGTGAACCACCAAAAAGACAGAAGTAGAGGTGTGACTCAAGTTATCCAGCACTAGCCTTGAACAAAAATACCCAAGGATAGTGCCCAGGACATGGACGGACGGACACACACACACACACACAAACACACTCACACACACACACACACACACACACAGAACTCCTGCATCCTGACTGAATTGTGTAAGTTTGCTGTGCAGGAAGCATCCGTGGAGCCGTTTGGTTTTGTGGCATTGGTGTGGGCTGGCTGGGGATAAAGTTGAGGCATTGATATTGTATGAGGAGAGCCAGATGGTCGCATTACACATCTTTTGTGTTCTTGTTTGCTTCTTAAAGCAGTTGCAGAATTTTGCCCTGGGCGATATTTTCTTCGTGCCTGTGTGTTCTGCTATGAATTTACTTTTGTTAGAGTACTTTGAAAGAAATCCTAACTGGGAATTTTTTTTTTTACTTACGTTATAAACTTGTGAAGTCAACACAGTGTGTTCATAAAAATACTTTTTTTAAAAATGTTAGGCGTATTAGTAAATAGGGGGAGGAGATCTGCTTTATTTTTTCTTAGCATAATGACTTTAACCTTATTTTATATCAATTCAGAGAAAATCTCTGCAGAATGATGAATGTGAAATTGATGGTGAATGAGTGGAGACAAATCAGATACATTATTATAGCAGAGATAAGGCCTACCTGATAAAAGATGTAATTTTTTCCCTGACTTTTTATTGGTTCCTCAGGTCATGGATTTTACTAGTGAGTTTGATTTCAAGGCATTCAACTTTTTGAGATTGTGTTAGTGTGTGAGTTTTTGCCTAAGTATTTGGTTAGCCTTTATTAGAATAGTTAATCACACCACCATTGAAATTTATATTTATTTCCCACTAAAAACAAATTATCTTTTGCAGTCACCAATGACAAGGGATAGTTAAGATGTTCTAACTGCATCTTAAGGATGATATTTTATCACCGAATGCCTGTAACGAGGGACTGCTGAGCTAGAGCCATTTTCTCTTCCTTTTCCCATCGTGATTCAGTACCTCAGAATCATCTAATACCCATTTTACAGTCCTAGTTTGTCTTTCTTCCCTCATTCAAAAGAGAAAAAGGGACAAATGCAGTTTCTGTAGGCAATGGTTTATTTTCCCATGGTGCACAGATTTTCCAGTTTGAGTTAGAACCTGCTGTCCCTGATGAGTGCACAGGAAACTTCCAGAGCCTTAACCTTATTGAAATTTCTGCCAGGGTGGTGGTGGGGGGGGGGGGTCAGTCACAAGTCTGAGACGATTGCTTCCCAATAATGAAGCCATTGTACGCATCCTATCTGATCAGTTCTTGAAATGTTTTAGTAAGTCTATCTTACAACATTATAAGCAGATAATCAGCAGCCTTAGAAGGTCCCCATCTGGACTGTAGAGTTCTTTTACTGCAAGATGTTTTGCCTTTTTGAGATAGCTCTCCTGTTTCATCATCTGCTCCGCCGAGATGAAGTGCATATGAAAAGTCAGTGACTCCGAATCCATCTGTTGTTATTATTTTCCGCTGATAATTGGCTTGAACAATGAAATGTCTGTGTCTGAAGCCTTTGAAACTGTACACCCTGTTTATTTTCTAGAGGTCTCACTGCAACTGCACCCCCCTTTCATCCTCCTCCTTCATTTTCTCTCATGCTTACAGCAAGTGGCGCTTGTGTAAGGATGACATCTTTGACTCTATGCATCAGTATGTGTCACGCAACATCTAAAGCATGCGCAGGGATTTTTGTCACAACCCCTGTCTGTGTCTGTGCACATTGCTCTTGTAGCCAGCACTCTTCCAAGACAAGCTTACCTGGGCCCCAATGCATGGATCCCTTACCTGGATCCATCATCTTTATTTCCCAGCCCTCATTAAAGCATTCCTTTCAAGGACAATACCTAATGCATATGGAATTAGATCCTACCTATAACTGTATATGTGACATCCAGGTTTGAATGACAGAAGCATTACTATTGGACTCCTAACAGCACTTCTATGAGCTGGCTCAACCAGGAGGAGATAAGGAAGTGGGAAGTCTAACTATCCACTCCAACCAGCAAAATAGTCCTCAGAAATTTCTCTGGGATGGAAAAAGGTTTTCTCACAGGGATGTACTGATTGAATTTTGGTCCATGGTTTGTGTCAGTATCAGATCATGATTGTCCAGAGAGGCAGATTGTCTAACACCTTGTTTAGAAGGTCACTTCAAGGCCAAACTAGTGAACAAAACCAATCTTTTAGTCACCCTGAGAGTTTCTCTCAGAGAACCTATACGTTCTTCTTTCTTCCTTTTATTTAAAATTTTCTTTTCCTCCAAAATTACCATAATATATATTTGAAGTAAGCTTTTTGTTTGTAACATTAAAAAACAAAACTTCGGTGCTGATTTTTTTTTTCATTCAGATGATATATTGTACTAATAAAATAAAACTTGATTTTGAATTAGAAAGCACTTTATTTCTCTTGGCTAGGAGAGTTGAGTTTCCTCCTGAGGCTGAGAAGAATCCACATTTGAGCCTTTTGAATGTAAATTACAATAGAAACCTATCTTATAGAAAAGCAGTGTTGGATTTGCCCCCAAAGTACAGATGGCATTAGAAAGGAGAAGATGAACCTAATCTTAACTCATGTTTCAGCAGAGATCATTAAACACTGAAAAAATGCATTAAGAATTATTCAGTTACTAAGATCCACATGTGGCTGGATCACAGAACAAGAGGTCCCTGGTAGTGAATTTACACAAAGTGGGAAAAGGTAGTAGAGAATTCCCAGTGCGTGTCTCTCTCTCTCTCTCTCTCTCTCTCTCTCTCTCTCGTTTAAATTCCTGGGTTCTAACGACTAATTACATTGAGGTATGGCATATTTTCTGTCGAAATGGAGAAAAATTGTTGACTATAATTATATTATTTAATTGAAATTATAAGTGGTTGAGGCCATTCAGTTAAAAGCATCCCTTCTAATACGTGGGTGATGCTTTTAAATGACTGGCCTAGATTGGTGGGTGACATTTAACAGGAAGGCATTTTGGATATATTTTTGGAAAACTCCCCATTATTTTCTTTAAATGATTAGTGAACCAGAGAGTGTCCTGACGTTGAATGTGCATGTGTATTGCCTTTATATATATCCATATGTGTACGTGTGTGGGTATACATGCGTTCATCTACACATGGGTATGCATGCACGTATTTTATATGTGAATCTTTGTAAGTCCAGGTGAAATATAGCTTTCTCAAGGCACAGACTCACAAGATCAGTTTATCATGCCACGATGCGGAGAAACAGGCAGTTGTATCTTTTACCTTAAATTGTGCTTGTTTAAAAGCTCACACTGAACGTTAGCTCTGTAAACGCAGCCCACAGCAGAACTCTGCTGGTGTGAAGGGTGCCAAGTTCTTTTTGGAGTCGCTTGAAATACAATAGTACTCTATCTCCCTCCCTGCCAACCTCCCCCTCCCCCGCGGGAGTGAATTCTTAATTACTAATGAATGCAATTCATTTTAATTGTTATTATAGCAACATCGCATTTAAGGGTCTCCTGTTTTATGGTGTCCCCGAGACCTGGCAGTGTCTTCTTGTCAGAGAGAGGAGGACAGGTAGAAGGCACAGCGGGCGTCTGATTGAGCCAGTTATTCATTTGCTGAGTGTTTGTGTTTATGCAAAGGGGCCTCTTCCTGCATATTTAATCTAGAGTAAGGCAGTGGCTTTTGTTACGTTTAACCCACATACCTTCAGTCCTTCCTCCCTCTGCAGCCAGCTTGGGAGCCCCGGGAGCCTGCGGGCTTCCAAGTGCCTGCCTGTACTTTCTTCCTTCCAAACTCAACTTTTCTTCCATTGTGTGAACATTGCCTTTCCTGCCCCAAAGCTTTGCCTCTCCACCATGACGGGGTAAGTGTGGACCAAGCCAAGCCGCCACTTCTGTTTCGTTTTACAAACATGAGAGGGTACTGGGCTGCCCTGCTGGGCACCTCCGGAAAGCCAGTCTGGTTCCGGGCCCTTGGTCAGTTGGTGGCTGCCTGGGGAATAGCGCAGGACAGGTGCCTCGTAGGCAATGGTGGCCGGGTTTTGGACTGGCTGGGAGAAAGAGGCTTTGGGGGACTGGACAGAATGCAAAAGAAAAGGGAGAGAGGGAGCGCAGCTTTATTATGCTTTGTGCTCACAAACCCTGTTTTGTAACTATCCCGCAGATAATGCTGACATTGTTTGCTAAAAGCCTTCCAACAGTGTACAAAAGTGAACTGGAAGAAAGCTGGGGAAACTCTGTTGCTGTATTGTGTGGACCGGGCCAGGGGCCTCCCTGAAGGTCCGTGTGCAGGAATAGGAAGGGTTTTTCTTGTGTGGAAATCGAACCATCTCTTTATTGATATTAATAGCACACTGGAGATGTTGGCGTGGTGCTCTGGGAGGCGGTAGAGAGGGAAGGAAATCTGATCTTGCTGGGGTAAATGACAGCCTTTTGGCCCCACAGTGAAGAAGACATCCATGCAGGCTCAGTCTGCAATAATGGAATCCTGGCTTAACTGTTTGCTCTAGGAATTTTAATCTGGTGCTGTTTGTTTTTACTATCCGGGGTCTTGTTATTTTTTGTTGTTGTTGTTCTGATGAGGGGCGGATGCAATCTTTATTTTTCAAGTGAATTAACAGACCCAGGGAAATTGTTGTACTTGGATATCTCTGGGTCGGGGTGAGCTTTTGTTTTTCTTTTTTGAGGTGAGAGTGTTTATCATTTTCCTAAGAGATGCCCACAGGAACTCTGTCCCCGGTCTAGGTATTTCAGGGTGCGGGAATTACATCGTGCCTCTGAAATGAGTTCTTCCTTCCCACTCATCTGCTGCCTCTGACTGAGTAACTGTTTTCAACAGAAGAGTGTGCTGTTACCCCACAGGTTGGAAAGTGGGAGAATTTAAATAAAATTTCATCAACCTTATTAAAAAATATGTGGGGACTTGGGTACAAATCAGTCTGGAGACTTAGAAGCATTGATTAACAGTGAGGCTGCTGACGGCTTTTAATAATAAAATTACAAATACTCTATCTAATTGTAAGTATATGACTTTTATACTCGGTTTTTTAAGAGGGAAAAATACTTTTTTTTTTCCTCCCCGAGAGAAAGTAACTCGACAGAGCACCTTCTGTGATTAGCGCTATTGTATTCTTAAATTTTGATTGATAGAGATAATAGTTTTCACTTAAAAATACAGACAGGTACTTTAACTTTCCATGACAATAGCTATTTGCATTTCTTTTATCTTTTTGTTTAACATTTGTGGGGGTGGGGATGGATTTGATTATTAACTCTTATTGCACACCAAAGGTAAATCTAAAACAAAGGCTTTGTTAGGGCTTCAAAAGCAAAACAGCAAATATTGTTTTTGGGTTTCAACACGTAAAGGCTGCTAAAGGATACCTATAAAATATTTTCACGTGGCCGTGGCCAGGGTTTTACTTTTGTGGAAGGTAAGAGAGAGTCATTCTTGCAAATGAGCCAGATCTATCCAGGGAGGTAGCATTCTTAGGAGGCCCTGCCTGCCAGCCAGCCTACTACAGAGATTTTACCAGCAAGCCTTGGCTTGGATTGCTTGTGCCACGTGGCTTGCTTTGTAGAGTATTTTAGATATTTTTTTTTCTTGTCTACTAGAATGGACACCAAAGTTAGGCATCCTGGTTTGAGGATGAGGAGAATAGAAGGGAAATGTGGTCTGCAGGAATAAGATTAGGATTTGGGAAATGATGGATTTGGATGCAAAATACTTAAGTTCTTTGATCAAACCAAGCAAAGGGATCTAGTGTTTACACACTAAGGAGCATGTGTGGTGTCTTAAGGTCACTTCTGGTGGCCAGGACCTGAGCTGGTCAGAAGTTTCTCCTTTCCACTGTCTATCTTCGCTTCTTACCCTCCGTTTACTCTCTGCTGTTTTATTGTTTTTCGTTCTTCCTCTTTTTCTAACTTTTTTTTTTCTTTCTTAACCGCCTTTCCATGTCTGTAAAGCTGATTTCCAAGAAGGTTTTTCTAAGTGTAGACAAGACAGTGACCCTTGTGTGATCGTTTTCCAACTAGTCAAATATGTGTTGATATATCTCTTGTTTTTGAAGAAATCATTGAAAAATAAGATGAAGAAAGCCAGCATGGGTTAAGATTGACTACTTAAAGAGGCAGCCCTCTCTTGGAAATTGGCCTATTTGTACCTATTTTCACAAATGACTTGTGTGCCTCTCTTGCAGGGTCTGAGGGTCTGGGAATTTGAGCCATGTTCCTGGACTTCAGAGAAAGAGGGGGTCCTCTTCCTTGAGGGCTGGCTCTACTGATTTCCATCCCCCAATGGGTTGGGCACTCAGAGGGTTCTCATCCAGCGCTAGCTGTGCTGAAGCTTGAGGTATCTCCCTTGGTCCTCCTGGAGGGCCTCTTTTGCACGATTTCATAATGCGAAGTACAGGGAAGAAAACCCCATCATTTGTTTTAGCTGCCATGAAAGAAAAGGAGGAAATACTTTTAATAGAATAAACACACACACACACACACACACACACACACACACACAAAACAAAAAAACAAAAAAAAAATCCCAGCCCTTGTGTTGTCCCTTCTCAGTCTGTGTGAAGGAAGATCACACCTCCACACTTACCTGCAAGTCAGTTCCAAGTTGGACCTGTGAGTGCCTGCTTTTTGTATTACTTATCAGACGGATTCAGTGAGAGGGGAAATATGCCATAGAAAGTGCCAACTTGAAGCATTACAATCACACAGGAGCGGCACAGTGCAAAGCTACGAATGGAGACCAGGGCAGAACAGGGAAAGTGTTAGGTTAGTAGTAGATGTGGCAGGTGAAATGTGGGGCTTCCTCTTGGTCTTTCTGATCACCATGTAGCCTCAGGCAAAAAGCACATGGTCAGTAGGGAAGAGACCGGGAGCAGCTGTACTTGTTCACAGGACATTTGTCATTGCAGAGAATGACAGAAAGGACATGTTCTGTTTACCGGCTCCTTGGCTCCTTTTTAAAACCTAAACCAGGAGGAGACTTTAAGAAAGAAAGAGAAAAAAAATGTAATTTGTATAGCATAGGCATTTCTTTTTTTAAAAGGCAAATGGACTGGAGAGAATATATTTCTTTTACCTTATCTCTTTATTTTAAAAAGTTTTCATGTTTTAAAGTTTTACTTAAAAGCTCTGCGTAATATTTTAATTCTAATAGTATGCTACCAGCAAACACACAGGTAAATAGTTGATGCATTTGACCAACAAAAGTGAATGAATAGCGAATACAGATTGGGAACTGCATGTTTTATGCTTTTGGCAAAAGGTGAACAGCATATTTTTCTTTCCGTTGTTGGTTTCTGATTCTTCTAAGCTTCTAATGATGCCCACTCAGGCCCCAGCACTACCCCCTAATTTTCTTGTCTATTGTATTGACACATTTTATTTAATTCAGCATGATGGCAAACAGCTGTTGAACTATTAATCTTTTCGCAGCCAAACTGGGGGGAAAAATCTTTCAGATTACTTTGCTAATGGATACATTTTCTGGAAACTAAAATCAACAGAAATAAATTAATGAGTGGTCAAATGTGCATGTGCATGAAAATTTATGGAATAGAGTTTACATCTCACTGCCAATTTTTTTATGTATAAGTGAACATTAAATGTAGCCAATTTTGCATTGCTTTAGTGTGTGTAGGTTAGAGGGTCAGTTATATAGTTTTGTTATTATTAATTCTTTTTTTTTTTTAACTCTCTGCCCCTGGGAAAAATTACATTGAAAATCAAAAGGGTGAACCAGCTTCTATTTCCATTCGGTTATACACTGGATGTAGATAGTGAGCAGAGAAGGTAGATGAATAGGGAAACAAGACCCCTACTTACCTGAAAATATTCTGCAGGTTTTAATGTAGCACTAGAGATAACTTTATGCAAAGTAGGCATTTCAGCAGGTTTTTTTTTTTAATTAAATTTTAATGAGGTCCAGTTGTTTGTCAGGCCTATATGATAGCAAATCTCATCTGCATTGCAAAGTCTGATACTATAGTTCTGACTGCCAAACATGCAAAAAATAGACACAGCTCAGTAGATAAACATATAAGTTACTTTAGAGTGCATGCACTGGAGAGCATGTCAAGGCAAAAGGAGGGAGAAAAGGGTCTTTTCTTGCTTTGAATTGCACAGGGGTCTGCCAAAGTTCACGTGTACATTTTAAGATTTGATGAGGGTTGGGGATGTAGCCCAGTGGTAGAGCGCTTGTGAAGTATGTGTAAACCCTAAGTTCAATGTCCAGTACTTAAAAAAGAAAACAAGGCTCATTGGATGAGTGAAAGACTGATGGCTGTAGACATTTTTAGGTGGATGACTCTTCTGTGCCTTGCACCTGGGAGCTCTTGTTTGAGTACAGTAGGACAGCTTTGCAGATAGATATATCTGACCATCACAGCTCTGTGGTGCTTTCTTAACCATCGCCAGCTTCTCACTACAAGAGAAATCCATCCCGAGGACGCAGTTCGGCAGTAAAACAACAAGGTTTTCATTTTCAATTTGAATTGCTTTGTGTAAAAACAAACAAACAAAAAAAGGGATTGGGGCAGGTTACAAAATAGTAATTCGAAGGTCTCCAAGCTTGGGTTTTCCCCACCCAAATGATGAACATTTATGGTGAAACCTTCCAATTTCCTCTTACAGTAAACATGAAAATAATGATTTCACTCAGAGCCGGCATCATTTTTTTTTTCCAATCTTAATGGCAAGAATCTGCATCCACTTGCTTGTGGAAATGTCATAAATTGGCCTCAGATCAATTCTTCAAAGATAGTACACAGCAAAGTGCCACTTGAAATTTTTTTTAGTCCTACTGAAGGAAGATTTTACTCTTCTTATCAGTGTGACTTGCCTTCTACATTCGAGACTGACAGAAGTAGAAGCAGGGATCTGTTCATATAAAATCTAAACTACTTCCTTACATATTGTTCTCATGAGCGAGCAAAAAGCAATCTGCCTATTAGTAAAATAATGAGAGGCTTTCATCACCTTCAAAAACATTATTTGAGCATTTGGCCAAGTGGATGGGGAATGAATCCTCAACCCTGTTAGTAACTTGATCTAAAATTAATAAACAAATGTTTTTCTTTTCACTTGGGCCATATGTTGATCTGAGTTCGATGGGCGGCTCGCAGTGTTTCTTACAGGCTGACATTCTGCTTTGCATAGGGAGGTATGCAGATGCAGGAGTGATGTGGGAGAAAATGTGTTTCCTGCTCTCTTTGTGCTTTAGGAAGCTTGGTTTCAGTTGTTTATTTCATCTGACACGAATCATTTGTATTTAACTTAGTATATCTGGTAGAGATACATGCTCTGTGAACAGCTTTCACCACCAATTAACCAACCCCCCCCACATCAAAAATAAAAAAATTGTGCTTTTATTCATTGTCCAAAAGTAGTACCACACATCATATCTCCAAGAGCGAGCTCCTTTCTGAAGAGGGAAAAACAAAATAAAGCTTTTGCTTTAATGAAATTAGAGATGTTGGGGATGTTAACCAAACAGAGACGTGATCAAGTATCAGTCTGGTTTCCAAAAACAAAGGCTTATGAGTCATATATTATTCCACATGAAAAATAATTTTTTTCTCATATTACAGGCAATATGAGAAAAAGTTCATATGTAAAATGTGAAAGGTTTCACCTTGACTTTTTCCATCCCAAGTTGATTTTGGTGTCTTGAGGAACAGACAGGTCCAGACAAGTGGCCATCTCCAGGCCTTCTCTTCTCTTCTCTTCTCTTCTCTCCTCTCCTCTCCCCTCCTCTCCTCTCCCCTCCCCTCCTCTCCCCTCCCCTCCCCTCCCCTCCCCTCCCCTCCCCTCCTCTCTTGTACTCTGTAAGTCACTTGCCAGTAACCATAGCTGAGCTCCTGTACTGTTTTTGCTCCTGTAGGTACTAAGCTGGGGGATGCTGCTTGTGTCACTCAGATTGTGATGTTCTCTTTTGCTTTCAGGGTGAGAGGTGACCTTTTGAGGTGACTATAACTGAAGATTGCTTGACAGAAGCCAAAAAGAAAAGGTAAATGTGAATATTATTAGTGGAATTATATTTAGAACTCTCTTCATCACCTTGGAGATCTTCCAGTTTGGTTGTTGCCACAGATCTCTACTTGTGAAATCTACATGTGTGTGTTTGTGGTATATATGTCACTTGTTTTTAGAAGTCTTACAAGATTGTTCTCAAGAAACAATCCTATTGTGTCACAATTTTTCCCCCAAATGATGTCAAACTTTCCCATTTGTTGAAGTTGAACTTTTAATAACTTGTGCTTGTCGAGTTGGTAGGTTTAAAGTTAGAAAGGAATATTCACATTACACACAAAAAAGTGGTGATTCATAAAATTAACTCACTGCAAACAAGAGTAAGGCCTGTCAATGTTCTGTGCTGAAGTGGTGTTGTCTGATTTATGCTCATTTTCTTTGTAATTGACTTCTTTAAAAAATTAATAGGCAGGCACCATAGCAACGCGCCACATTGAGGGAACTGCTGAGCAGAGCGGTGCACATCCCTGTAATGTCAGCGTTGGGCTGCCTTGTTCTCTTGACCTTGCTTGGAAATCAAATGAGTACTTGATTTTAAAAATGAGAAGTTTTCAGAGAGACTAATGTAACTTGATGAACTAAAAGCCAACTTTAATTTTCTCAAATTCATGTTTTGTTTTGTTTTGTTTTTAATGAGGGAGGGACAGCTGAAAAAAATACATTAAAGTGCTTCTCGTTCGTATATATTTACTTGAGATTTATTTTTTATATTTATATTTTTTTTATTTATATACTTACTTTCAAAAATATGCTGTGGGGCTGGGAATGTAGAGTGCTAGCCTAGCATGCACGAAGTCCTGGGTTCAATTCCTTAGTACTACATAAACAAAAAAAGCCAGAAGTGGCACTGTGGCTTAAGTGGTAGAGTGCTAGCTTTGAGCAAAGGAATCTCAGGGACAGTGCCCAGGCCTTGAATTCAAGCCCCAGGACTGGCAAAAAAAAAAAAAAAAAAAATACTGTGGGAAGGGCCAGGGTCACCTTGCGCAAGATAATTTGGACATTTTCATGTCTCCTATTTCTTGAGTAGTGGTCTGTTTCATTTTTGAATTTGGGCCTTTGGCTGTTTCATTTCATTTAGTGGCTCTCTGTCTGTTTAACAAGTTCATTTCTGGCATGGTTGAATAAAGCCTTTGCTCCAGTTTATCTATTTATACAATGAAGACTTCTTACTATTTAGTCCAAGAGGGTTTTGTTATAGAACTTTTAGAGCCGGAAGATGGTTTGTTTGGTTTTGTCTTCATTCTCACATAGGGCTTTTGGTTTTAGAATGTATTTTAAAGAAAATAGATTTTTTTTTTCTGTCCCTTGTGGGGCCTGAACTCTAGGTCTGGGTGCTGTCCCTGAGCTCTTCAGCTCAAGGCTAGTGCTCTACCACTTGAGCCACAGTGCCACTTCCGTCTATTTCTGCTTATGTGGTGCTGAGAAATCAAACCCAGGGCCTCGTGCATGTAAGGTAGGCACTCTACCACTGAGCCACCTTCCCAGCTCCATAGATTTATTTTTATAGTTGCCTCCTAGCATATTTGATTGGCATCCAAAGAGGGGGAAAATCCAACTTGCTTTACTTCACTGTTGTTTAAGTGAAACATTTGTGGCAAACCCCCGATTATCCTTGTAGAAGTTAGAGATCCACACCAGACATTCCAGGACAGGGGAAGCTGATCCCAATATGTACTCAGGATAAATATCCACAGCACGATATGGCAATTCACTTCACACTTGGCTGTGTGACTCAGTTTCCAAATTTAGTCCTTATGAAGACTCTGCAAACTTTTTCTACCCAAGTCCAGTTAATAAATATTTTTTTTTGTTTTGGGGGCCACAGCCACTTTGATGCCATTTTCTCTCTGGTGTCTGTCACCTCTCAGAGTAGATCACAGTCCAAGATTCACCTCCTTCAAAGTCTTGCAGGTGCTTAATTCACCTCTTCCTGTTAGCTGAGATTCCTGGTGACGTTAAAAACAGTGATTCAACAAAGCTGGAAAAGCAGTTAGATAGAAAAAGTTGAGGATATAGCTGGAAGCCGGTGGCTCGCCTGTAATCCTAGCTACTCAGGAGGCTGAGATCTGAGGATCGTGGTTGAAAGCCAGCCAGGGCATGAAAGTCCGTGAGACTCTTATCTCCAATAAACCGCTCAGAAAACTGGAAGTGGCACTGTAGCTCAAGTGGTAGAAAGTTAGCCTTGAGCTTAAGAGCTGAGGGACAGTGCACAGGCCCAGAGTTCAAGCCCCACGACGAAAGAAAGAAAGAAAGAAAGAAAGAAAGAAAGAAAGAAAGAAAGAAAGAAAGAAAGAAAGAAAGAAAGAAAGAAAGAAAGAAAGAAAGAAAGAAAGAAAGAAAGAAAGAGAAAGAAGGAAAGAAAAAAGATAAAGTTGAGGGTTTGTGGTGTGGCTGAATATGAGAATGCCTTCCTAGCACTTGTGAAATCTTGGATTTCATCTCTAACACCCTATGGACGTGTGTGTGTGTGTGTGTGTGTGAGAGAGAGAGAGAGAGAGAGACAGAGACAGAGACAGAGAGCTTGATCCTTATCCACCTAGCTTCAAATAAGAGCTTGATCCTATCACCCCTTTTGCTTTTGCTTGATATAGTCACAATGTCTGTTAGGCAAATATGATTCCCACCCCTTCCCCGTTCCATGGAATTGTTCAAACATAAAAATATGGTGCATTGAGAAAAAAAAACACATTGCAGAAACAAATCTTCCAGGAATTTGTCATTAGCCTGGACTGAGATGGATAGCTTCATGTTTATTATGAAATGCTTTTTTTCATAATCACTGTCAAGCACATGCTCTTTTGTATCATTTGATATCCTGCAAATAAGCACCTTCATTAGATTTCTGGATCCCCAAATATTTTCTTTCTCTGATGCTTCCTTTCATAATTCAAAGAAAGCCAAGTAATGCATCTTTGTAGTTTCTCTGTTTGACTGGATTGCTGGCTACATCACAGTAAGTTTTTTTGCAGTCTATGTAATGGTCCTTGGCTTTGCTTTTGTTACAGTCTTTGTGGTTTTTTTGATTTTTGTTTTTGGGCCAGTGCTAGGGCTTCAACTCAACTCAGGGCCTTGTGTTCTCATTTGGCTTTTTCTGCTTAAGATTGACATGTCGGCCATTCCATCACTTCTGACATTTTATGCTCATTCATTGGAGATAAGAATTTCTCAGATTTGTCTGCCTGAGGTGGCACTGAACTTCAGTCCTCATACCTCAACCTGCTGAGTAGGTAGGATTACAGGTGTAAGCCACCAGTGCCCAGCCGTAATCACTGTTTTTATTCTTTCATAATGAACATTTCATTATTTTTGACTTATTTTAAGTTTACTCTTAAACTTAAAGTTTATTTTTAACTTTTCCATAATGAATCTATTGTATTTATTTGATTATTAACAGTAATGTAATTGTTAAGAAAAATAACATTTTTTCATTTTATTGTATATATTCCATATTTTCATGCCTATTTCAATTGTTTTAGGAAAATTAGGATCTATAGGCTCATATACAAATATGTAGTGTCTACCTTTAAGAAAGCTCAAGGATCTTTCAAAGACAAAATCTTAGGTATCTCGTTCGCTTGTATATAATAATAGAAAAACACTTTATTAGAAATAAAAGATTTTAAAAGGTCTATAAAATGGGCATAGTAGCTAGCATTTTTATTCCTGATGAAAAATCCTTAAAGTCTCTTAAGACATTGCCATCTAGCCATGACCAAATCCAGCCCATCATTCCCACTGCAAAAAGGCTAAGGGTTTCCAAGAGCAAGCACTCCATCCCAGATTTGAAATCTGGAAATTCTTCACAGTCAGTATTGATGCAAAATGTGCTACATAGGCACTGCAGGAACAATTAGCTACATGCATTCACCTGGCCTGGCAAATTCAAAGAAAGGAAGCCATTTTTTAAAGTACAGACTAAAGGTTTGAAGAACCATAAATAGCAGTCATCCTACTTGGTAGTGATATAATAATTTTCTTCCAAGTAGATGAGAGTGCTTTATACAGTTGGGCCTGCTTGCTGGCATTCCTGAGAAGTAGCTGGCAATTATTGTAATTCCTGCTTTACTGAGTTTGAAAGTGGTCCTGGAGAGTATAAGTAACTTACCGAAGAAGGTCATCTCAAATGTCTAGATGGAAACTAGAAAGAAAACTTGGCTCTGATCACAATTACACTAATGTCTTCCTGTGGCAGCTGCTGTAGCTTCATGGTTTAATAAAGATCTGTGGCATTTTTCTCCATTTCTCCTCACCCATGTCAGTTCACCTCATTACATTTTGCTTAAAACTCATATCTAGTTTGTACAATTGATCATTTTTTGTTCAATCCTTAATGACATCACAAGTCGAACAGCATTGTCACGCCCACAGGGTTATAATTAAGTGGTTAGTATAAAGTATTAGGCATCTTCAAACTTCACATAATTAATGATTACAAAATTTTCCCCATACCCGATCACATTCTTTCATACTAAATGAGGGAACTATAAATGTATATACTTTATTCATATTGCCTTATGTATTATAAATTATTTCTTGGATAAAAATAACACTAGGGCTGAGGAAGGTAGCTCAGAAGTAGAGTGTTGGCTGACTAGCATGTGCAAAACCCTGGGGTTGATCTTCAACACCAAAACCAGTGAGTAAATAAAAGCTGAAATGCCATTCAGCTATTTGAAATGTTACTTATTGGTGCCTTTGAAAGTATGTATTTCTTTAAATATTTACTTAATGACAGTAATACTTCTTGAATGATTGAAGTGATCTTTTACTAGCATTCGGCATTTGAATTATGTAACTCTTAATTCATGAAGCTGTTAGGCACACAGTGTAAAAAAGTCTTCATTGCATAACCAGATGGCTACATTGGCTGCATAGAATCAGTCAGCCAGCTTAATTAAGCATCGGAGTGCTCTCTGTCCCCACAAACACATGACATACCATGTCATGTGATATACAACTCATCATCAAGTCTTAGCTGATGTAACAAAGAGCTCCCAATATGCAATGGTTTCAGCAAAATAGAAGGTAATTTCTCTCATCTAGCATTACAGCACAGGTAGGTTTGACTAGGGACATCCTTCTGTCATCTTGGCCCTTGGGAATCTCTTGGTATCTGTGAGGATGGAGCAACAGTGTACCACAGTGGGGGAAAGAAATCTAAAACGATATGGAGTACTTCCTAAAAACGACCATCTGTACCTTGCCCTGTTTTTTAAGATGGTATTTTTCTTTTCTTTTCTTTTTTTAACATTTCCAGGATTTTTTTTTTCCTTGAAGGGCAGGTATCAGTACTGGGACTTAAACTCAGGGCCTGGATGTTGTCTCTGAGCTTTTCTGCTGAAGGCTAATGCTCTGCGATTTGAGCCAAAGCACCACTTTCTGTTTTCTGGTGGTTCATTGGAGATAAGACTCTCATAGACTTTCCTACCTGGGCTGGCTTTGAACCTCGATCCTTAGATCTCAGCCTCCTGAATAGCTAGGGTTATAGGCGTGAGGCACCAGCACCCAGCTTCCACAAACGTTTAAGAGCTGTTGAGAAACATCTCTCCCTCATTGGTTTCCAGGAGCCTGGGAGGAATTGGAGAGCAGCTTTGAGAGGGCAGTTAGAACATAATTTCTTGGTTGACTGAATTGCTCCCTTCTGATGGTTTCATTCCTTCATTCATTCACACATACAGAAGTCATTGAGGGTTCTATACTAGAAGATAAAATCTTAGACATATACTCTCTCCTCATAGAATTTACATTCTGGTGGAGAAAACAGACATGATGGTGGCGATGATGAGTGTGAGGAAGGGAAGGTACTGGTCGCCCTCAGAAGGGATCCTGTGCCCGGGAAAGAAGGGTGTGGGAATGTTCAGCAGTACAAGGACACTATTGGAGATGAATGTGATCTTCTTGTACCTTACGCATCAGTCCTATTGTGAATGTTAGTGGGAATGTGAATTTTCTTCTTCCCAGGTTGACTGAGGTTATAATTCACCCATCATAAACTTCACTCATTTAGAGTCTTCATAGTTTTGAATGAATTTTAGTATCTTCCCCAAGTTTCCATTCATCCTGCCTGGTTCTTGAACATTTTATCACTCAAGAAAAGAAATCTTAGGGGCTGGGAAGGTGGCTCAGTGGTAGAGCGCTTGCCTTGCACGCATGAGGCCCTGGGTTCGATTCCTCAGCACCACATAAGCAAAAAAAAAAAAAAAAAGAAAAGAAATCTTATGGGCTAGGTATTATGATTCATGCCTTTAATCTCATCTTTTTGGGAAGCGGAGATAGGAAGATTACAATTCCAGGCCAGCTCAGGTAAAGTTAGTGAAACTCCATCTCAAGAAAACAAGCTGGACATGGTGGCACACATCTGTAAATCGTAGCCCCTTTGTAGGTGGAGGTACTTGAGGTCAAGGGCCAGCCCTGGGCAAAAGCACAATTCCATGCTTCAAGAACAAGCTAAAGCAAAAATGGATGAGGGCGTGGCTCAAATGTTGGAGTGATTCCAAGAAGGAAAGGAGGGAGGGAGGAAAAAGGGAAAGAAAGGAGAAGCCGAGGGAAAGGAAGATTAAAAGATTAGTATTAGAACCTGGTGGGCACCAGAGGCTCACACCTGAAATCCTAGCTACTTAGGAAGCTGAGAACTGAGGATCACGGTTGAAAGCCAGCTTTTGGATAGGAAAGTCCCTGACACTTTTTATTTCCAATAAACAACTCAGAAAAACCCAGAAGTGGCACTGTGGCTTAAATGGTAGAGCACTAGCTTTGTGGGGAAAAAAAGAAGACTAGTATTAGGATAATATTTCACCATTCTCCCACTCCTTGGTCAACAACTAGTTTACTCTGTATCCATATAGACTTGGCTACTATGGGTATTTCCCATAGAATGCAAGGCGCAATATGAGGTGTTTTGTGACTAGCTTCTTGCCCTAAAGGCAAGATATTTAAGGTTTGGGACAGGCATGTAACATTTTAAATGGCTTAAAACCCCTTGAGTTCTTACTCCTAAAGCTAATTGAACAATGGCCTGAAATACTCTTAGCAGGGATAGAATTTGAGGAAGATGGCTGTTTTTGTTTGTTTGTTTGTTATTTTCTGGGTATTGCCATAGACCTGATGTGGCCTCTCAAAAGTTAAAACGCAGAATTTAAATGTTTGTATCTTAAGTTAGCTGTTTTTAAACATTGTTAGCCATAATGCTAAACTAAGTTACTCTGTAAACAAGAGCTGTCTCTTTCTGAATGTTAGTTTCAAAGGAAAAAAAATTTAAATATTGATTTCCAGAGAAATATGCTCAATAGAGTTCTTTTCAAGTAGAAGCCACTTGGTGAAATGTACACAAAAGACATATTTGATAGTAAAGACAATATTTGCAGCAATTATCAAGTAGCCATATTTTATACAGTGAACAATCTAAAAACCACAAAAGCAAATAGCAAATGGTTTTTGCTGCTCTGTCTGCTGAGGGCACACATTTTCCAGCGTCTCACCTGGACAGCTTAGGAAGAAACTCACCTGTATTCCACCTGACAGAGATAGAAGAAATATCCCTCTTGCTGGTGACTCCAACCCTTTTAGAAGAATTTGGAAGCATCACTGTATAAAATCAATGTCCTCCAAAGGGATCACCTTCATGTTAATAATGCCCAGAATTTCAGAGACGTGATAGGTGGAATCTTCACCGGTTACAACATGTAGTCGCTAACTACGGAGCTGGATTTGGTAGTTGTGGCATCTTTTTTTTTTTTAAAAGACTGCCAGGGATTGGGACTTTGTAAATAGAAAATGAAGTGAGTCGTTTCTGTGTTCTTCCCTAGTTCGAGGAGCTGTTGCAGTGCCACACCTTTTGGATAGAGATGATGGGGAGGAAGATGAAAAACCATGACATGTCTTTTTTTTTCCTGTTCCATTCAAAAATGCAGCCTTTTGAAGTATGAAAATCACACAGCTTGTCCCTTGAATTTTGTATATTAGTATGTATGTAGTATATAATTAAAGGTAATTATATGTTCTGTGGATTACCTGACAGTGTGTGATAAGTTGCATAAAATTACTTTTAATTAGGAAAGCCAGCTCATACCCCTAGCTGGACTATGCGTATTGCTGTCCATGGGTTGGCCTGGTTGGTGTTCTGGAAGCTGGAAGCACTCCATTCTCTTGGCAGAAGGTCAGATTGTTTCCCTTTCAAAGAGTCTTAGCACTCTCAAGACCAGAAGTGTCCAGAAATCCATTCATTACAGATTTTGCTTGAAAGTTCATTTAGACTGATGATTTTCAAAGTGAGCACTGTGACCAGCTTGTGATATGAGGATTACCCTCGAGACGGCATTCAATGGGACAGATATGCAAGAAATAGGATAAGAAGTCAGCACCCCTTCCTGTGCCATGAGGATTTATGTGTGTGTGATAAAGATTTTTAACCGGATGGGCACTGTTTTTCCAGGGTAAAATAATTTGTTCTGTAAGCTACATGCATCTATTCATTTGTTCATTCTCCTTTCTGAAATACCCTGTTCAGAATGGATGTCACTCTCCACACATAGCCACTAACATTTGAAATGTGGTCAGCTGGAACTTAATGTGTCGTAAGTTTAAATCTACAAGATATTTTGAAACTTCAGGCAGGGCGCTGGTGGCTCATGCCTGTCATCCTAGCTACTCAGGAGGCTGAGATCTGAGGATTGAGGTTCAAAGCCAGCTTGGGCAGGAAAGTCCATGAAACTCTTCTCTCCAATAAACCATCAGAAAACCGGAAGTGGCGCTGTGGCTCAAGTGGTAGAGCGCTAGCCTTAAGCTGAAGAGCTGAGGGACAGTGTCTAGGCACAGAGTGCAGGCCCCACGACTGACCAAAAAAAAAAAGATGGTGACAAAGACCGGACCATTGAGTTTGTCTAAGTAGAAATCATTGATCCGCTGAAGAAGAGTCAAAGATATTCAGATTTTAATTCATATATATATATATATATATATATATATATATATATATGTACACACACACACACACATACACATATATATGTATTTGTGCTACTTACTGAAATTAGATTATGTGTAGTGTACACAAAGTCCCCAGAGACTTATGTGTTGAGAGGTTTGTCCCTAGCTGATGACGTTACTGGAAGATGATTGCATCAGCAGGGATAATCCATTGATGACTCATGCCCAAATGGGCTATTAGGGGTGGAGCCTAGTTGGAGGAAGTGGTTTAGTGGGGACTTACCTTGCCTTTGGTCTTGCTCTTTGCTTTCACCTTTGCTTGGCTACCATTAAGTGAGTAGCCTCCTCTACCATCCTTTCTGCTGCCATGGTGGGCTGCCTCACCTCAGGCCCAAAGCAGTGAGCCAGACAGCCAAGCATGGATTGAAGCGTTTGACATTATGAGCCCAAACAAACCTTTCCTCTTTTTAAGTGGTTTCTCTCAGGTATTTTGTCATAGTGAAGAAAGCTGACTAACACGTGGTTTCTATTACTTATCCAAGAGCAGTACCTTCTTACATTCTTATTTGTTAAAAGTCACTGCATTTATCTCCAGCCCTGGCAACCCAACTTATGCTAAGTTTAGGTTGTGATACAACTTGCAATGAGAGAAAATCAAAGCAATCTTGTGCCTTTTGTCCTTTTCTGTCTATTCTCTAAATCTGAGGTTGCATTTACATCTTGCCGTTAGAATATACTGCTTTTAATCTTCACAATATTTGGCAGTTTAGTGTGGTTAGCATATTGTCTAGATTAGTAAAGAACAATTTGAGCCTGAGCTAAAAATCAGTCTCTCAACATTACCTTACACTAATATTGGTAGTGTTTGATGAGTTCAGCAACCTTTCAAGTTAAGTAAGAACATCAAAGTTTCTAGATTCTTCAAAATTTCTGAAACACAGTTTTGTGTTTCAGATTTTTTGCGTGTGTGTTGATCTCAAATTTTCAAGCATCTAGGAAATGGTTGGTAAATAGTGTGCGAAATACCATTATGAGACTGTGGAGAAGGAAGAACTACCTTTTTGTGGATTACATAAATGTGTTGCTTATTTGTTCATTATAAAATGACATTAAAAGACATTAGGAAAATAAGAATATAGGAAGAAAAATTCAATGGTTACTTCACCTAAACAATTGAACATTTGGTCTGTGTTCTTCCTTTATTTTTATAAATAGTTTTAGCAAGGGTTTATTTTAGTATGACAGGTAAGGAGAAATAGAGAGAAACCGTTTCTGCTCCCCTTGTAGGAAATAGGAAATAAAGACTCCTATATTTGGTCATTATTTTTTTTTAATAGAGCTTATTTTATAAGGAACATTTGTACTGAGTAGTATTTTAGTTTCCAGCTCCTGTTTTTGGAATATCATGACTCTTCCTAAGTTACGACATCTAACACCTGTGTCTTAAGGTTGCCATGGTGACTACTGTTGATGTATGGTCTGTCATTGGGGTGGGGGTTTTTCAATCCCTTCTTTCCAGGTCCTCATGATTATCGATGTGGCCATTTGGGATGTTTGCGGTAGAATCATCCCTTGAATTAGTTTTAAAAAGATGTTGAAATCTTAGATCACCTGCCACTCTCCTTTTACCTTGAAGTAATACTAAAATTAATCTGAGGTACAGAGTATCATTTCTTGGTACCAGAGTACATATGCTTTCTGTGATGGTGTGACATCTAGTCACACTACACGTGTGTGAACTTTGTGTACCTCGTCTCTCAGTGTTAGGTGGGAAGGTCTTTTCTGATCTAAATTCATTCCCGATATTTTCCCCCTACCCCAACTTGATTTGCAAAGTGGGAACATGCCTTTTCGAGGGAAAATCCATGATATGCTCATGGTTTTATCATCCCGGACATCAGTTGTTCCTTTGTTCCTGAGCAAATCTTTCATCGAATTTGTTCTGTGCTGTCAGAATTTTCTTTAGTTGTTTCAGTAAGGCTACCCTGAAAACTTACAAAGTACAACTTTTAGAGGACAATAATGTGTTACCTTGTTTGTCCTTGTAGCACTAGTTGATAGCTGCTGAGCACCTGTGAGAATCTCTGTGCTCAACACTGAGCGTTAACCTGGAAGGACACCAGAGCTCAAGCTGCTCTTCAGTCAAGTGTGCTTGGAACTGCAGGTTCAGAAAATACCACTGTCAAGGTCCATTAGACTTCTTGAATCTACTCTTGCACATTACCTAGGGGGAGACGGGTTTGGGGAAGAGGAAACGCCATGCTCCTGGTCACTGGGTGACTGTCGCCACCTGTATTGGGCGGCAGTCCCTGTCTCTCGCCCCGCTTCTTCCTTTCATGATGTAATACCAAAACCAAATAAAGAAATGTTACAACTGGATGACAAAAAAGCTGTTAAATAAAATGAAAACCAAAGTATACATTTTATACTTTCTTGGATTGCATTCTTTTTTTTTTCTTCTCTCCAAGTGGTATTAAGAAAATTCACATGTGTTTCAAACTATTGAATATGGTGAGCATTAGGCCAAAATGCACACCCTAGAAAAATGCCCCTTTTCACCTCTTCCCCTTTCTTTCCTTCCTCTCTTCCCTTCTTTAGTTTCCTTTTCCTGACTGTCTCCTCCTTCTATTAAAAAAAATCTGATAGAGACATACATTAAATTAGAATTCCACTGCTTGACAACTACTGTGCATTTTCTGAATATTTGGGTTTTGTGTAGCAGGAGAATTTAGGCACTGACTCTGTCTTGTGATTGATTGATACAAATGAGCCTCTCTCTGACATGTTTTCTCAAGGGCTGGAGTACATAGAAGGATAATAGTGCATGTTGCATATTGTTTGTGAGGTGGACGGTGATTGATTCGAACTGCCGAAGTTCTCCTTCTAGTTTTGGAATGGGGTTAACATTCTCTATTTACTTCTCTGTGGTATGATATTTAGAAATAGACAGTTGTCACTGGAAGGATCCTATAATTTCATTAGGTAATTTCTCACACACTATATAGTTATTATATACTGTATATGACAGAGGAAGTTCTTATGAACTCCTCTTCCTGCTTTTCAAAATGCACTACCAGTTTTTGCTCCATGAACATGCTTATTTCAATGCAACTTTATATTAACAATGAGTTTCCATTTTTTTTAAGTCAGAAAAAACTTCTCATTTGTTCTTATTCAACTTTTTGTTTATTAATGAGTTACAAAAGTTGGACTCGAGCATGTTGACTGTGTTTGTTCTCTTAATTGTCTGTAATTTGGGGAGCAGTCAGGGTTTGAAGGATCAGACATATGCTAAGAGCAAAAGAAAGACTGCTGTCATTGGAGTTGCTAATGAACCACTGCCTTTATACCAGGATTCACCAAGTACTCTTAAGTCCAGCCAGGCATCTGTGGCTCACGCCTAGAATCCTAGCTACTCAGGACACAGAAATCAAGGATCCTAGTTCAAGCCAGCCCAGGCAGGAAAGTTGGTGAGATTCTTTACCTCCAATTAACCTGCAAAAACTTCAAGTGGAGCTATGGCTCAAGTAATGAGTGAAAAAGATGAAGAACAGCATCTAGGCCTTGAGTGAGTTCAAGCCCTGGCACTGTCACAAAACAATACCCCACCACCACCACCACCACACACAAAGAGACATAAAAAACGAAAGCCATTTGAAAATTATTCTTTCATTCACTAGATCACGATTAGTATTCATTTCTTCTGGGTGGTGTGTAGGCACCACTGGTCTGCCAGGGAGCAAAGAAAGTCAAGGCTCTCATGTAAATGCAACCCATGGGCCCATCATCCTGAGACACACTGGCCAGGCAAAGCAGCTTCACTACATTTTTACTCTTGGCTCTGTTGTGTTCAGCAGCTGTTAGGAGTGTGGGAGTGCTGTTCCTCCGTATTCCTTCTGTGGCCTCCTCATGGATGCAGCCTTCTCCCAGCCCTGTGCTTCGTACTTTTCAAGGGGACTGGCATCCTTCTTTCCCCTGGCTCCAGAATCCGATGGAAATTTGGCATTGTCTCTTAAAGCATTTTGAAGCCTGAGCTTGGGCCTAGGAAAGTAAGGGAGCATCTCCCATTGGTATGTGTTGAGCTCAAGGTTGGAACTGCAGAGAGAAACACTAGGGTTTCTTTTCTTCCCCTAGGAGTTTAATCAGTGGGTCTAAGGACCACCAACTGGCACTCATCTTTTTCCCAGTGAAAGAAAGTGTAAAGAGAAAATGCACACTTTCTCTAGTTCTTATCCTCTGGGAGAGGTCCCTGGGGTCAGCATGAGTGTTAAGATGAGGGTTTGCACTCCTGGATGTATCTCTGAAGGAAAGTAAGTCAGCACACAGTAGATACCCACACACCCATGTTTATTCCAGATACCCCCTACCCCCTGCACACATATTGCAGAATAGATCTGAGCTGTGTAATCTGGTAATCAGTAACTACTGGTGACTATTTATTATATTGAAATGTATTTCATCTTGGGAACCTGCAGCCCACAGGCCATGAAAGGCCCAAGGAATCACTTGGTACATGACGGTATGGGAAGGTACGCTTCTTCCCACCTGTCTTTGGCCCATTTGCCTATTCAGATCATATGTATAGCCTGAGAATGCTGCTTTATATCTAAATGGCTCATGTCACTGCTCCTGATCCAAATAGGTGCTAAAGGTAAAAGGGCTACATAAGAATTCGGGGGGGGGGGGGGGTGGAGGGGCTGGGAAGGTGGCTCAGTGGTAGAGCACTTGCCTTGCATGCTTGAGGCCCTGGGTTCGATTCCTCAGCACCACATAGCAGGAAAAAAAAGCCGGAAGTGGTGCTGTGGCTCAAGTGGTAGAGCGCTAGCGTTGAGCTGAATCGCTGAGGGATAGCACCCAGGCCCAGAGTTCCGGCCCCATGACCGGACCCCCCCCCCCCAAAAAAAAAGAATTCAGGGGTGCGGGGGACGGGAAACATGACAGATATCTTAAAGATTTTAGATGATGTCTAAATTTAGATACAATGGATTTAATAAAACATACTATGATTAATTTTCTTTTTCCTTCTTGTATGTATATATATGAGAATATTTTAATTTATATTTTGTGGTTCTTACTGTTTTGGTTGGGCAGTTTGGGAGAGACATATCACAGTTTTGACTTAACCCAATCGTGCTTCATTTTTTCTACTTTGAAGAAACATAAAAAGAGGTTCCCAGTATCTTTCTGCAGTCATTGGCATGAAGCAGCATTATTACTTTACAGCCACGTGTGGGTATGTTGCAGTACAGTTAAGTAGTTCAGCTTTGTTGACTGTAGAAGATTGTATACAGCAGAGCTGGAGAACAAGCTTGTACATTTAGTTCAGCAAGCCTATATGATTATTTCCAAATAAGAGAGTTTTTACTCAGTAATACTGACATCTGAAGAAGGGTAATTCCTTTTCTTTTTAACCCTTTATGGTGCTGGTGGTTGAACATAGGGCTTTGTCTATGCTAGGCATCTACCACTGAGATACCATCCTAGCCCTTGGTTTATTGAGAGAAAGTCTCTTTGTGTAACCCAGGCTGAACTTGAATTCATGATGCTCCAGCCTCAGCCTCCTGAGTAGTGGGATGATAGGCAGGTACTGACCTGTCTGGCTTGGGTAATGCTTTATCATGGATAAATGCAATGCTGTGCATTTTAGGATGTTTGGCAGCACCTCTGGCTTCTACTCACTAGATGTCAGTAGCAGCAGCCACTTCCCCGACCTGGCCATTCCACAGGTAGCAACCCAGAATGTCACCAGATGTTGTCAAGTGTCCCCTGAGGAATGAGATCACCCCAGCTGAGAGGTATTGAGCGAGGACAAACTCAACAGCAAGGGAGATGCTGGGTGAAAGTGGTACTTGTTTGAATTTTGAGAACGTGCAGTGAAATTGTGTATATATTTCCAGAGTGTTTCCTAGGAGCTTAGGATCAATTCATGCTTCCATCAAGAGAACAGTGATTCTCATTAAATACCACAAAGGAGATGCAAGAAGGGCCTGGGTGTGGTTGTTCACTTATTAGGAGTTGTCCCCTCAGATGGCTCAGATTGCTGCTTTCCTGCTGCTTTTCATCTGGGGGAAGTCCATGATGGGGCATTTAGGGTATTGCCAGCCAGGCCGTGAGAAGTCAGAGATCATCTTCATGTAGAATCCTGTCCAGGGTGCTGTGCTTACCCCTCAAGGGAAGGTAGAAGGACACAAGAGGTAAAACCCATGATTTTGCAGTTAATGCAAGAATTTTCTTACTGTTAAGGATAATGTTAAGAGAAGTTAATGACTGAGTATTTGCCATGTCAGGCCTTGCTAAATGCCCTATGTATCATTTCACTGAAACTTAAGCACCCTGGGTGAGCAGCTACCACCTTCCTCAGTGGAAAGAGAGACCCCTCAGCACAGCTAGGAGGCAGCACCCATGCAGCAAGCCCTGGACACAGTATGAGTACGTGGTGTGGCCATGAGTGCGAGAGGGCCACAGGTGAGGTCTGTGGTGTTTGCAGAGAAAGGAAGGAGGTAGCAAAGAGCCAAATCGAAAAGGCCACATCCGAGCTGGGAAGGTGGCTCAGTGGTAGATCGCTTGCCTTGCATGCCAGAGGCCCTGGGTTCGATTCCTCAGCACCACATAAGCAAAAAGAAAAAAGCTGGAAGTGGTGCTGTGGCTCAAGTGGTAGAGTGCTAGCCTTGAGCTGAAGAGCTGAGGGACAGCGCTCGGGCCCAGAGTTCAGGCCCCACGACCGGACCCAAAAAAAACCCAACAAAAAACGAAAAGGCCACATCCTCTGTGCTGAAGGAACTGAGCCCAGAACTTTGATCCCAGGCTGCCAGGGTAGACACTGGTCAGCACGGGTCATGGATACAGGCTGTGGGAAGGATGTACCTGTGTTCATATTTGGGCTTCCACGTACATACATACATACACACATACACAAATGCATACATATATACATATATGTATACATATATATATATATATATATATATATATATATATATACACAAATATAGTTGTATATGGAACTGGATGATCAGATTTGCATTTGGGAAGACTAGATTCCTAGAAGGGAGGAGAGGCAGAATGTAGCACAGAAGCGTTAGTATGCAGGCCAGTCATCAGTTCTCACCCAGCATCAGGCCTCTTTGTTTCACTTATAGCTGCTCTATGAATTGTTTTGCACCCCTATTTGTTCATAGGAGTCTTCCCTCTGGAGCAGGCTTGGTGGAGGACAATCAGTCTCTGCTCCCAGTGGAGTTGGCTCAGGTTACTCACTGGACTGCCTTCTGCTAGGAACTGAGCCATGGCTGGGACAGCCACAAGGTTTCATGCACCTATCAGCCCCGTGGGCTTTTCCAGCACAGTGGATCAAGGATGGTGTCTTCAGGCTAGGTGGAGACCTGGCAGTGTTCCAGTTCTATGGCCTTTTTTGAAGCTCATCACATGATTAGCCCACACCCACTCACCCACTGAAAGTAGAGATTCCACCTCTGGGTGGATAGAAAAAAGGGAGGAGGGCTCATTGTACAGCTGCCTTTTCTGGTCATGTGTCAGATATAATTCAGGATGCTGAGGAAACAGTACTGTGACAGACAGTGCTGATTGTCTTCTTGTGGCCTCATAGAAGGAGATACTAGGCTAATAAGCGAGAGCTGGGTTAGGGATCATTTGCTGGGGAGTAAAGCAAAACAATGTGATTATAGAAACCGAGCAGGGGAAGAGGCCTTATTGCCTGTTGGATTATTAGGGGAAGAAGGAAAACGAGGCAGGCATGCAAAGGCTCAGGAAATGGCATTCCAGGTAGCAACCAGGGCAAGCTCAAAGTCTAGAGTGGTCATGTGTGTTGTCATTCCTGCAGAGGAGGGACAAGGCTGGCCTGACTGAGGCCCAGTCATTGAGGGGGGAAGCCCAAGCCTGGGGTTAGACAGTTGAGTGTGGCAAGAGACCTTAGACCACGAAGAGATGGCTGGGATTTGGACAGCCATGCACAGACAAGGAAGAAGAAAGCCCTGACAGATACTTAGTTGTTAACATTAGGTCTTTAATAAATGGAGGAAAGTTTGTAAGAGTGAAGAAGTTATTCATGATGATATCTAGATTTCTGTAGGTGATTCTTGGGATGGAATCCATGGCCTTGTCTTTGGTAGCTGCGCTACCACTTGAGTCATATTGCCAGATGTTTTACTAAGTTGTTTGGTTTCTTCCCCTGTCCTGCCCCTCTCCCCGCCCCCCCGAGAGGGTCTCTATCTCTTTTTTGCACAGAATAGGCCCAGATGATCTTCATTTTACCTTCACCTCCAAGTAGCTGGGATTGATAGTGTGTGCCACTATGTCCAGTCTTAATGCTCTTTTTTTTTCAAAAAATAGATAATTTGCTTGCTTATTTGCAGTGCAGTATGTCAAGGGGACTCATCCATGCTAGCGTAAGTGCTCTACCACTTACCTTTGTCCAGACACCTATGATTCTGAGGTAAACATCCAGGTTTCTTAAGTCAGCTCCTGTGGATAGAAGTGTCATTGGCTGAGTCAGTGGAATGTTGGGAGGATAAAGGAAGATAATGAGCTTGGGTAGGTCTCATCTCAGATTCCTCAGGACAAGACTATCCCCGCATATATTTTTATTGTCCTCTATAACTAGAAAGCCCAGATGTATGTTTGTCCATTGATGAAGAGTTATACCTCATTCTTAGCTGTCCATACATTCTAATGCTTTATTTAGAAAGAAAGCATCGGGGGCTGGGAAGGTGGCTCAGTGGTAGAGCGCTTGCCTTGCATGCGTGAGGCCCTGGGGTTCGATTCCTCAGCACCACATAAGCAAAAAGAAAAAAGCCAGAAGTAGCACTGTGGCTCAAGTGGTAGAGCGCTAGCCTGAGCTGAAGAGCTGAGGGACAGTGCCCAGGCTCAGAGTTCAGACCCCATGACCAGCAAAAAAATTAAAATAAAATAAAAAAGTGTCATTGGGTGCCAGTGGCCCATGCCTATAATCCTAGCTGCTCAGAAGGCCGAGGTCTGAGCATTGCAGTTCAAAGCCAGCCCAAGTAAGAAAGTCCATGACATTCTTATCTTCAATTAATCTCCCCCCCCCCCCAAAAAAAAAAGCAAACACCAAGGGTGGAAGTGGAAGTAGGGCTTGAGTGGTAGAATGAACGACAGCCTTGAGTAAAAGAGCTCGGGGATGACCAGCATGCACACACACACACACACACGCACACACACACGCACACACATGCACACACACACACACACACACACACACAACTCAAAACCTGTGTGAGGTAATGCAGCAAGCAGTTGGGTTGCTTGTTCACCGGTGCCTTTTTTGGTGTTTGCTGATCCCCCCCCCTCCCCCCAGCTTGTTAATTTGTGCTGGATCTACCTATCATTTGTGCAAATTAGTACGGCTTAACTATAAATGAAAATGTCAAAGTTATTATATTATTTAAAATTAAAGAATAATTAGACTGAATGAAAACAGGCTGAAAGAATGCCCCAGGATATGTTGAAGGTGGAAAGGACAGGGGAAAAAAATGAAGAAGTCCTTAGCAGAGTGTGGAGGAAGCCCCCACCCTCACGCTTCAGAGACCCATGCGTCAGAGCTGGGCAGGTGGTAGCTACACCATACCAGGGTCTAGCAGTGCGGTACTCAGAGCCGGGCTTGCCTGTGCTATCAGGTATAAGTTCAAATGATCTCTCGCTCAGCCTGTAAAACGTATTCTTGTGTTCAAGGATTGTGGGAAAAATGTTTCACCTGTTTGCTGGGTTCTTCATAGTAGACATAAGCAGATCCCCCAGGATTATCCCTCCTCCCTGTGTCCATCAGGACATATACACCTTCTGCCCTAATAGAGAAATGCTAATATCAAGAGGGACAAGGAACCAACAAACGTACAGTGGAACAACGAATGGACAGTTTAACAAAGTGAATACCAGGAAGCTGAGACATGTTTTGTCAGGGTTGAGGATGGAAGGGGGTGGGTTAAGGGGCAGATGAGTGGAGAGAGGAAAAGTGGGTACATGTAGTCATTATATTCAACGTACACACATGTAAATAGAACTGGGTAACTGGAGGGGGTGGGTGGGGGTGGGGGAGATGGGGGAGAATACTGGAAGGGGTGACAATGATCAGGATGCATGGTACATATAAACTGATATGTTCATTTGAAACCCTTTTGCACAGCAACCTAAAGAGACTTTTAAAAATGAAATAGAAAAGCCCCCAAACAGAACACAGACCTGTGTTTAATAAAGAGAAATATCTTTAGTATGTATTGTCAATTGACCAAATCGGTAAATAGATTACTATTTGACTAGATTAGAAAAGACATTTATGAACAATATGAGTATTTTTACGTATGTGTAGAAACTTCTGTAGAGAGAAACGGCTAACAATATTTGTTGGAGAAAGGAATCCAGTGGTTGGGTATAGAATTTGTTTTTGCTATTTACACCTTTGTGCAGAATGAATTTAACATGTATGAATATAACACACAGCTCCACAATATTCTAGAGTATCAGAGAATAAACTCTTAGTTCTAAAAGGGCAATAGGTGTCTCTGAAATTGATCAGATACTGGTTTTGATGATGTCTCCATTAAATCCTTGCTTTTAGTAAAAGTGAAAATCAGATAAGATTGCTGATTGATTTCAGAAACCCCGTGATAAGAAACAGTGAATTCAGCGCAGATGTACCTGCTCTTACTCTGGACTCTGCACCTTGTCTCCTGGAATGCTAATTCTTCTTGACCTCCAGGACTAGTGTATCATCAAGAATTTTTTTTAACATGTGTGCTGCAGAATACCCAGCCCATGCTGGCTTAAGCAAAAAGAGACTTTTATCTGATGTTGTCAATGAACAGGTCAGACGTAGGCCTGGCTCTGTTCAGGCTGAGCTCTACCTGGAGATGTGTCTCCCTCTGCTTTCCTCTGAGCTTACCTCCTGCTAACCAGTCTCCTTCCTGGTGTCCAAGTCCTCTTGGGGCCACAGGCCCACACAGCCTCTTGGCCTTGCTCTCGATTGGTGACCTCAGGCACAGGTCTCTAAGAGCTCACACCCAAAAGGCTGATCTTTCCCTTACCTCTAAGTTCTGTTTCCTGGTTTCAACCAAGTTAAAATGGGTAAGCAGGAGCAGGTGTTGCATGCTAGATTCTGGCGATCTGGGGACAAGATGCAGTTAATATTCCTGAAGATCTCAGGTCGTTCAGACCATGATAGAAAAGGCACAGACGCTGGTGTTGATGGAAAATAGTAGACCCAAAGAGATTGTAGAGCAAGCCCAGCTCTACCTAGGGAAACTAGCAGAAGAGAGTGAATTGAAACCCCTTTGTCATACTATTTAATGATAATATAAAAGAGAACGAAAGAGAGGAGAGAATTTCAGGATTCTAGAGTTGAGGCTCAGGTGAAGAGATGAGCTTCGTTTGAGTTAGGAAATGGCAAAAGCCTTTGCCGAATGAGAAGGGGCTGGACCTCGAATTTGGGTGATCCGTTTCTGAGTCTGGTTTCCAATGGCTCTTACCTGCCATCATCATCTCTTCTGATAGCCACCGCCCGTGACCAGACCTTCCCGGGCAATCATGGTGTTCTCAGAACAGAAGAACGTTTTCTTTCTATGCCATTCATCTGCCAAGTAGTCCTGGGTCCTTCTGGATTGTTACTTCTCTCTCGTCCTCAGTTCCCTTTCTTGCTCATTATCTGAGCTACCACATGGCTGCCCTTTAAGGGAGTACGAACCCCAGTAACACCTGGGGTGTGTTCAAGGACAAACTCTGTCATCAGATACTTCCTTCTCAGCAGAGAATGGAGGTAGCCGAGGGCTGTATTCAAGGAGGGCAGGCATGACAAGAAAGTTATCAGCCCGTTTTTGTGCGAGAAAGCTCAGTACAGGAGGCCTGAACCTGACAAGGACAAGGGAGTTAGAGGCCGGAAGCAAGCAGCTTGATTTATGGCCAAGGGAGGAGGGAAGAAGGGTGAGGCCCGGGAGTGTATTAGAGGTTGCAGTCAAATCTGGTTACCATGGTATTAGGTGAGATGACACTGTGTCACATGAGCCAGATGCACAGGAAGAAGTAGAGTGACAATGGAAAGCAAATTGTCATTTGCTTGTTAGTGAGACTTGACCCTTCCTCGCACCTTGTTGCGAGTTAGTCTTTGGAAACTGAGCTTTAGTCTATGTGCCCAGTGTTGGGACTAAGAGGCTCCTTAACCTGTGTAAATCCTGGCACTTTTTGGGGAGCCATAGGAACACACAAATCCCCCAAGATAGGCCTTGCACCAAGTATGCCTGTCATCCATCCATGGGAGAGGACTGCTTAGGAGTGAGGGAGATCTGTGCATGTGGTACGAGACCCGCATCTGCATTGCAGGGTGTACAGACCTTCCACAGGGACATGCGCAGAGCAGCGTTGCTTCTCCAGGTGACATATTTGCCATCTAAGTAAGGCCATGCTGTGTTACCATTGTCTGCAGATGAGAAATGAGCTAGACCAGAGCAGTTCCAGAAAACAGGTTACACTTGAAAAGCTTATCAGCATATTAGGAAAGACTTATGTGGATTCCCAGTTCTATTCAGAACACAGCCCCAGGTCAGGTAACTCTGGAATGAGCGCACAGAGCTTTCAATCATAATTAATCAAAGGTGACAATGTCAGTTTTTGTTTCTTTGTTTGTTTTTGCATAACATTTTGCTATATATCTAGTATTGAAAACCAACATGTCTAGGCACAGGTGCCTGTAATCCTAGCTACTCAGGAGGCTGAGATTGGAGGACTGTGGTTCAAAGCCAGCCTAGGCAGAAGAATCTGTGGGACTCTTATTTCCAGTTAGCCAGCAAAAAGCCAGAAGTAGAGCTGTGGCTCAAGTGGTAGAGTATCAGCCTTGACAGGGAACTTAACCCACCTATGATGCTGAGAACATCACCAAGAGAAATTGATGCATATTGTTTCTCATTTCCATTGTAAGTAAATTTCTTCCCTGGCAGTCTGTCAAGTTTTACTCTTCATTCTCTTGTAAATGGTGATTGTGTTGCACACATACACACCCCCAACCACCCCATTATTCTGTGCGCATAGACTGTTGATAGACATAATACTGCCTTGTTCTGTGGTTGTTGGCGGGGGGAGGGGGCATGTCTTTTCTTAAAGTCACTCTAAAATCCCAGTGGATCAAGGGCCTGTCTTTTATGAATCTTTCGATTCCTGATATAGAATATATAATGGGTGCTCTATAATTGATTATTTCCCCAGTGAGATGCTTAAGCTTTCATGCATCCAAGAATACTGTCTTATGTCTGTTCATCAACCCCTGCTAACGCTGTACACATAGTAGGTCTGGTCTGGTCTTCGGAGTAGAATCATTTCTGAACAACTCTTTTAACAATTCAGGCCCCCTGTAAGATGAGGTTCTGGTAACAATACAGGGCTTTGGGCTTAAGCCCATTGAAAGCACATTAATGGATATGAGTTTCTCTCTGTAAGGTTTTTCCTCTTTGTCTCCTTTCTATTTTTTGGTACATGAGCAGGCTCTGTCTCTCTGTGGGAAGCAGCAGACAGCTTCAGTGAGTATAAATGTTATATCCACATGTGGAACATAGCCCCAGAGATAATCACATGTACCAGTGATCCGTCAGTAGATTCTGTTACACGTGGGGTTCTTTGATCAAAGGAATTAAGCTGTGTTGGTATGTTCAAAAATAATACTTTTGGGTTTTTTTTGGGGGGGGGCATCTCTGGGATGGATGAAGAGTGGTTTTGGATCTTTGTCTAGATTGAGAGCTTGGGATTGCATTTTTTGGCCCCCTTGATTTTTTTTTTGTAATGACAATTTACAATACATTATCTTCTTAAAATTATTATTATTATTATTATTGTTTTACAAATGATCTTACAAATGATTTGTGGGCACTAATTCTTTTCCAAACTAGAATGCTCTCACTTTATTTTTCAGCAAATGTTGAGTCTTTTAGGAAGCATCTTATGTTGCTGTTTATTTCTCTCTTCCTCCCTTCATGGGTGTTTCCTAGTAAAGATCCAGAGATAGGTTTCTGTTAGCGAGAATTGTTGAAATAGATGGGTACAGAATTACTGCCGTGTATCTTGTAGTTGGGGAAAGAGGAGTATCACTTGCCTAATGGCATAATAATTGACTTTTTTCACCTCTTGTCACTCTGGGGTAACACCTTACATATCTGCAGGAAGAGTTAAAAAAAAAAAGAGACATGAAAAGCCAGGGAAATTTATCTGTCACCTCAGCAATGCACTCACCCACTCTCAGTATTTTTTGGATGGGTCTGATGGGAGGTTATTTGCCCTTGTGGAAAACAAGATCACTCTAGTCGCATCAGCCCCTTTCCAGGATAAACCCTGCATCCCCCTTAGCAGGGAGGACAGAATTTCTATTCATTCTGAGCACAAATCCTTTGCATAATATTTTTTTTATGCTTCTAAAAGCATTTATACCTTCTTGGGTGTAACTCTTTATTTGGTACCTCCTCTCATCTATGGTGGGATTGACTTTTTAGGCCAAATGAGAATTTTGGCCATAATTACTCCCCCTCCTCCATGTCATCCCCTCTCACCACTGCCAAGTCCCAGTGATACTTTGGTTTAAAAAAAAGAAGAAAGAAAGAAATTGTCTTAGAGCAGCTCACACACGCGGCGCCTGGGTCTGCCTTGTCTTAGACACACATCATTTTTGCACATCAGTATTAACAATTCAAACACCCTGAAATGCTAATAGCACTAGTAAGCTTTTAATTCCGTGGAATTTATTGCTTGCTGTATTTCCATGAATTTATAACGCTTTGATTCTTAAGAGCCCCATTTAATCAGTTTTGCCTGGCACTGAACATAATAAACAACTTGCTGGTGAAAAAGTGCCACTTGGGGGAGGCTGCTAACAAGGAAGTTAAATGCTTCTGCCACTAGCAGTTTCTTTGCTGTATTTTTCATGAGCCGTAATGTACTTTGCTGGCTTCGGAGCGGTGGTTAAACACAGTGACAAACCCAGCCTAGCCTTAACACTCCCTGCTCAGACTTTGCTAGGTATTTTTTGCAAAAAAAGAGGAAGGAAGGAAGGAAGAAAGGAAGGAAGGAAGAAAGAAAGAAAGAAAGAAAGAAAGAAAGAAAGAAAGAAAGAAAGAAAGAAAGAAAGACCCAGATGAAATCAACGCTTTTAGCCTTATTTTCTATTCTCCTGTAGCTTAATGTCTTCTAATACTTTTTCATTATCTTTACCTTAATCTCTTAGCATATAATTTATGGACTGGAATGGTGAGTGATATTACTGGGCAAAACCAATCATTAGAGGCTGTTAAGGAACATTTATTGTTTATTTGGCTGCCTGTCTGTAAAAGTACACATGATGGCCTTAATAGCAAAATATCAAATTATCAAGTGCTTTAAAGCAGAAAATGTCATTTGTTTCTCAAAACTGCACCAACTTTATATAATTGCCCTTTTAATTATCCCTAGTGGCCCATGAAATGCGCAAAATAGAGCATCAAAGGTTTGATTTACTTACATGTTGCACTTTGGTGGGATTCTTAATGAATATTGTTTAGTCCTAATGCTGAGATGAAATTTGTAAATGTTTATAGTGAAGGACTAACTCCGGAGGAGGGGTTGGGGTGGGGGGGAGAGTTCAGTCATAAAACAGAATCAACTGGGTTACTTTAGATGTAACAATACAGTTATGTTCATGGGCCTAACATTTTGAAAAATCTTTTTAATAGAGGAATTTTATTACTAATTCAGGTCTAGATGAATGCACATTCAGTAAAGTCTGGCGGGTATTCATTTTTTTTCCCCCTGCCTTGTTAAGCCATCTCATCTTTATTTTCATAGGGACTTTGAGGAATAATTTGTTTGTTCCCTGACAGGCTTGCATCGGGGCCACCTGCTTGTAGAGAAATTAAAGTGTGCAAGGAGACACTGTGAACTGGATATATAAACACTTTCGCAGTTGCCGGCCCTTGGGCTGATTCCAGCCTGAGTTCTTGGAGCCTTCCTGGAGTGGAGGATGAATTTGAGGTTGCCTGGAAGCATTTGATACCTCTTCCTAGAAGTTTTGTATGCATTGCCTGTGCTTGAAAGGAAAAGGGAAAATCCACTCTGAGTAGTGGTGAGCCCAAGAGGGGGCTGCTTGGAGCGAGTTTCCATCTCTCTGCCTTCAGTTACCTTCCTGGATTTTCATCTTCATTCTGAAGAGAGGAACCACAGCGCTACACCTTGAGTAATGAGAGGAGTAGTGATACAGGCTGGTGATAGGGAGACCCTGGGGTTTGATTGCAAGCCGGCTCACCAGCCACAGGAAGCTCTCCCGGTTCTTACTGATCGAGATATGAAATAATCCTGTTGGGTAGGTGGACACCTGTGGAACATCACTTGTTCCGCATCCTCAGGTTGACAGGGTACCAGTGATAACGGCCTGTTGGGTGTGGCGTGCCTCCTGGCATTTTCCTGGCCTGTTGATGAGATTGTCACAAGGGACAGAATCAGGGGACTCACGGAAGTCCCTAAGATTGCATCTCTCATTTCGCCTTGTATCTATCTACCTGCCTTTTCACTCAGTCGGAGGGGCCGGCGTGACTTGTCTCCAGAAAATAGTGTTGGTTGTTGCCTGGTAACTTGATCTTCTCAAAGTGATGGTAAAAAAGATGGTTTCGCTCTGTCTCCCAGGTCTGGCAGGAAAGAAGATGAGTTTTAATTACACAGTTCATCATTGTTTGAGGGGTTCTTCGTTTTACCTCTCCCTCTCCCTCCTCTTTCCCCTGCTTCGAGGCCTCCACTACCCGCCTTGCCACATCCCCCGTACCTACTGTGCTCAGCCTTTGCCTTTGTCATATGATCAAATAGCTGACTTTTAGAATTATTTTCTATTTCTTTATCAGTTGGTAGCCAATTTAGAAAGCTGAAATAATCTTAAAATCAGTAACATAGAGGCTGTTTTAAGCCCTAGGTGAGCCCTGTCTACTAGAAGTGGTGATATTTGTCTGGTTCATACCCTTTTGTCTTAGATAATTTTATATGAGTATGCTCTTCCACCCATTTCCTTTTTGGTTCTGTCTCTCTTTCTCTCTCTTTTACCAGTTCTGGGACTTGAACTCAGATCCTAAGTACTTTCCTTGAGCTGTTTTGCTCAAGGCTAGCACTTTACCACTTCAGCCACAGTTCTACTCTCAGCTTTTTTTTTTTTTTTTGCTGGTTTTTTGTAGGTAAGAGTCTCACTGACTTTCTTGCTCTGGCTGGCTTTGAACCAAGATCCTCAGATCTCAGCCTCCTTAGTAGCTAGGATTACAGCCGTGACTCACTTGTGCCTGGCTTGAATCTGTTTGCTGTTCATCCTGTGGCCTCGATCAGTCTGGTGATTTCTACCCATCTGCTATTTCCATTTGCAAGTACAGTTCTGCTGGGACAGGACTTTTGCGTCTTTCTTTGGCCAAGATCTCCTATGCTTTAAGTGCTCTGAACCTCGAGTCTCTTCCCCTTAGTTTTTCTTTTGGGTTGTTTTCCATGTGGATCAAGTATATGCTCTTGTAACATCATGCGCGTGCATATGTGCACACGCAAACACACACACACACACACACACACATACACACACATACACACACACCCCTGAGGAAGGGAGATTGCTCAGAGTTTAGGAGTGCGGGCTCCTCCTACTATGTCTAGATGGAGACACACTACAATATAGTATAAAGGCCAAACAGACTTATGAAATCGATGCCATCCTCTTAATGCTTAATTTGAATAAGTTTGTGTGTTCACATACACATGTCCTATGATGTTGTACAACCTTGTGACTCTTGGGATTGATCCAAAAATACTACTTCCACTTCAGGGATGCATTTATGCTCGTGAGGCGCACTGGTGGATCTTCAGTTTAAATTTCTTTGATGAGGGGCTGGGAAGGTGGCTCAGTGGTAGAGTGCTTGCCTTGCATGCATGAAGCCTTGGGTTCGATTCCTCAGCACCACATAAGCAAAAAGAAAAAAGCTGGAAGTGGTGCTGTGGCTCAAGTGGTAAAGTGCTAGCCTTGAGCTGAAGAGCTGAGGGAGAGTGCCCAGGCCCAGAGTTCAGGCCCCACGACCGGACCCAAAAAAAAAAAAATTTCTTTGATGAAGAATTAAGGTCAATCTTGTGACTGATGAAGGTTAAATCTGATTCGGAAAAGTACTGAGAGTCCAAAACTGTGGCCTCGTTGGTTATGAGTTGTGGGGAAGTGCTTTTCTTACCCTCCCATGATGCTCCATTCCCACATGCCTTATATGCGACGAATCTAGCTTTCTTCCTCCCATTTTTGCTATTTTGTTTTTGTATCTGTCCTGTCAGAACACATTCTTCTCTGCTATGAACCACGTTGGGTGTGGTAGCCCATGCCTATAATCCTAGCTCCTCAGGAGGCTGAGATCTGAGGATTGTGGTTCAAAGCCAGCCTGTACAGGAAAGTCCATGAGACTCTTATTTCCAATTAACCACCAGAAAACTGGAAGTGGTGCTATGGTTCAAAGTGGTAGAGCACTAGCTTTGAGTGAAAGAGTTCAGCAACAGTGCCCAGGACCAGAGTTCAAGCCCCACAACTGACAAAACAAAACAAAATGAAACTTTGAACCACCACATGGTGGTTTCCAGAACCCAACATAGTCCCTGCACCTAGTGTCTCCTTATGAGTGGAGGAGGAGGTAGGCCAGCCATTTTATCTCTATGCTAGTCTGGGAGGTCTGAGCCTCTTCCGGTTCGTCTGTGCTCCAGAATTCTGTTCTGCGCCTTGTTATGTATATGAGAAAAGTGGACCATGGGCTCAGCCAGCTAGTTGCCTCCAGGTCTCTGACGCCCATCTCTGTTTCCCTGGAGGAAGCCCCGTAGCTGGTTCTAGGAGAAGCCAAGTGGATGAGGGTGTATCGGCGGTGGGTGCACTGCATCTAGTCTTCATTTGACCTAGGAGTTAGCACACTAGCATTTCTGGAGTTCAGAGCCATTCCCTATTCTTCAATTCTTGGGTTTCATTTGATATCAAAAAAGAGAGTGAGCCCTCCACTTTGCTGCCTTGTAGCCTAAGCTCTCATATCTCATCAGATCACCTGTGGCAGTGGCTGGCCTCTGCCAGTGCTCAGTACATTTGCAGATACTGTTGAGTTTTGCCCTAGGCGTTAGACCAGAGAGAAGTATGGTAGAAATTTTTCTTTCCTTTATTTTTCATCAGCACTGGTGTTTGAACTCAGAGCTTGTGCTTGCTGAACAGGTACTCCACCACTTGAGTGGTAGAGAGAGAAAAGAAAGGCAGAATTTATTGTATTTCTCTCTTTTTTGGGCGGGGGGTCTGGTCGTGGGGCCTGAACTCTGGGCCTGGGCTCTGTCCCTCAGCTCTTCAGCTCAAGGCTAGCGCTCTACCACTCACTTGAGCCACAGCGCCACTTCTAGCTTTTTTTTTCCTGTTTATGTGGTGCTGCGGAATCAAACCCAGGGCCTCATGTATGCAAGGCAAGCGCTCTACCACTGAGCCACCTTCCCAGCCCCTGTTTTTCTCTCTTTTAGGCACCCATGGATTCCTAGAGTTATAGCTGGCACCTCACAGAGCAGAGCTACACTTGAGTGAAGCTCTGGGGCTGAGGGTTGTTTGAATGTGTCCTATACACCATAGTGCAGGTGCTGGGAAGCAGGTCGCTGGATTATCTGCATCCTACCTCTACATTGTTCCAACTGTGGGATTTTGTGTGTGATACCTAACATCTCTGAGCAGCATTTTCCTCATTGCTACAATAGGGACATTTTACCCATTTCAAAATAGTGTGATGCTAGGCACTATTGGCTTCATGCCTGCAATTTTAGCTACTCAGGAGGCTGAGATCTGAGAATCGCAGTTCAAAGCCAGCCTGGGCAGCAAAGTCCCTCCAATTAACCACTCACTAACCAGAAGTGGCACTGTAGCACAAGTGGTAGAGTGCTAGCCTTGAGCACGGAGAAGCTCAGGGAGAGTGCCCAGGCCCAGGGTTTAAGCTCCATAACTGACAAAAAGTAAAGAAGTTAAAAAACATACAAAGTATGCGAATTAAATGTATTATTGAAAGCAATAGAGCAAAGCGTGGTTCATCCTGAGTGTTCAGTAAATGCAACAGGTATTTTTTTGGGGGGGGTAGTGCTGAGTGTCTAATGAAACAGTTATCATCCATCAAATGCTTACTCCAAGTCAGCTATAGGGTGATAAGTGTGGGCAGCTCAGTGTTGGGAAATCCAGAGCTTCCGGCAGCTGAGTAGAACACTGGGATTCTCCCGGCCCTCTAGGACAGTGTTCTGCAAGCCAGCTGAGGAGGATTGAGGGACAGGTGCCAAAGCAATTAGAGAATCCAGTCAGGTCCCCTAAGTGCTAATGTTTTCAGAATTCTTAGACTTCAGAACTGAACGAGTCTCACAAAGCCCATTGATGGCTCTCATGCCCCATGTCAAGATTTTATGGGTCTTGCCTTTCTCATCCTCATTTGACTACATTTTGGATGTGGATTTTACATTTGCTGGCAAATTACCATAACTACTCCCTGGGTCTTGGGAAGCGATGTGTTTTGAAAAACATCGCTTTTGTTTCAATGCATGTATGATCACCTTGTCTCTCTTGAGGCCACATCTCCAGATGTTGGTGATTCATGATAAGGTGATAAGGGCTAAGGGCTTGGTCTTGGGCTCCACTGCAAATATTTCTTCAAATTTTTCTTTTTTTAAAAAAATTGGACCTAGATGCCCAAATGCTTCCCTCCTGAACTAAGCAGTCAAAATCATGTGGAAGTGTTAAGTTCACCCAATGAGATTTTGTTTCTAGATTGATGCCATCTGAGATACAAGGTTTTGGATGGATATTTTTTTTCCCTAACACTTCTAACTGGTAATTTCTAAGTGAGTTTTTCTGAAGCTTGTCCTTTAGTATGTAACTCTCTACAGAGATTTCAAGTTCTTGGAAGGTCAGGAAGAGTCGTTGTATTCCTCAATGTCTAGCACTTCCCACAGGATCTTGGACATGGTAGGTCTAAACATACATAATTGTTAAGATTGACGGAGGAAGAATGAAGCATTTTTATTCCTTACTTGCTGAAAGTTTTCTGTGATAGACTATATGTCGGCTAAGATGGAATTTCTGTGCGTTGAACAGAGACCTGACTGTGGTGATTCCATCCAGAGATTTGCAAATTTAGGGGGGCCAGATGAGCTAGGAAGACCGACAGTGGTTTTTATAAGCACTGAAGGCTCTATGCAAACTCTGTCCCAACTGCTCAGCTCTGTTTTTGGGGCAAGAAAACAGCCATGATTATAGTGAAACCAACAGGTATAGCTATGTTCCAGTTACATTTTATGAAAACAGGCATCAAGTTTGGCCCACAGGCTGCAGTGTGAGCTGAGTCTGTACCTGCAGGTGCATCTGTATAGCTGAAAATGAGCTCTATATCAAGCTTACGAGACATTTTCAATAATGGCCTCAGTTGTTCTCAGCTTTAAAGTTGAAAGCCATTAGTACTTTGTGGAGTTCAGGGGACAAGTTCAGGAAGGTGTGTGAGAAGCCTTTAGCTCGGAACCAGCACATGGAAACTGCTTAGTAAATGGTACATATCATTAGTATTATCACTACTATAAATGCACAAATTAAAATTTTAAGCCAGATTAGATAGCTCAGAAAGCTAGTAGCCCGAACAGACAAATGCAAGAGACTCTTATCTTCAGCTAACCAGCAGAAAAGCCAGAACTGGAGGGGATAGCTTAAGTGTTAGAGTGCCAGTCATGAGCAGAAAAATCACATGAGAATGCAAGGTCGTGAGTTCAAGCCCCAGTACCAGCACAGAAGGCGACTGTGTCTAATCTCTGCTTCTTTTTTCCCAGGTAGTATGTTTGTTAAATATAGAGGAATAGAGATGTTGAGAGCCATATAGGATTGAAGATGGAGGAAATTTCCTTCTGAGTCTTGGGCACTCCATTAGATGATGGACATTTCAAATTGAACTCTAGGCAGAGAAGACAGTTGAGTTTGAGATAAGCAACAATAGAACAATAAAAACACAGCCCTCCAAATCTGCTTTTAGCTCTTCCCAAAAGCTCTTGATATTGTCCCAGAATTCCTGGTCTGGTTGTTCTTCTGATTTGGTTTTCAGTCTCTAGTCAGGTATTGTCCAGAGAGGGAGTGAAATCTTGTCAAAGGCTCTGCGCCCTCTGTGTGGGATACATGACAATGTGCTTGAGCGGAGAGAGTGCTCAGAAGCGGAGGGGGAAATCACACTAGTTCTGCCAGCCGCTCCTTACTCTAAAGGCGACTCTGAGCATCAGTTTAACTCCTCCAGCCATTACGGTATGAGAAGTCCTTTCTCAGGTGCATTTGGGCAGGCTGTGCATCTGTTTTCTAAGGGCTAGCCATTTTGCAAATGGAGTCTTGTGGCCACCCTGAAAATGAGATTTTCAGCTTATTAATAGAGAACCTTCTCAGGGGATCAAGATCTCTTGGGTCAGATTGTGAATGTGAGGACCTTATTAGAAGAACCTTTGCAAGGTTTACTTCTACAACCAGTGACTATTCTACAGTAACCACCTAAGTGTCGTTTTTAAAAAGCAAAAGCCAAGCCTCAAATTAGCAGAGCCCCAGCGGAAATCTCTTCTCCAGATCCATTACGCAGGAGATGAGCTGGGTAAATACCGAGGACTCTCCCATTTAGACTCTGACCCTCACTCAGCAAGGGGAGTGATTTGTTTCCCACGTTGGTTCTGTGCCCACCTTTTTGCGAACCTTTTAATTTAAAAGAGACAGTGATTAATGATGCTTTTGATCCGCTGACTTTTTTTTCTTTTAAAGGGCAGCCTCTTTCTTTTCTACATAAATTTGATGTTGAAAGTAAACCTCAGTATAAAGATTATATTGCTTATTTATTTCTAGGCGTGTCAGACATCAACTGAGCCCCTTTCCTCCACCCCAAAGAGGAGTGATCATGGCGCCTTAGGGGTTTACCTTTTTTGTATTCCTAGCCTTCCATATCTGGGCTGTAATAGAAAATTGCCAAATATTTGTTGAGTGAGCAAATGGATGAATGAATGAATAAATAATAGTTAATAATTAGGGCTCATGTGGCGAGTCCTTCCCCAAAGAATATTTCCCAGATAACTTGCTTCCTTCTTAACTGCAAAAGGATGGAAGTTCTGTAGACTATAAAGTCAGGTTCTGTTTGAACCTGCAGCTATGCAAATAGGATAGTTCGTAGCCAAAGAGCTTTGTTTCCCCAATTGTAACCTTTGTGTGTCTTCTCTGGCCAGGAGATCAGGCCACCAATAAACACATCAACCTGAAGCCCCTGAATGCCTCCCATTCCCGCTGTCCCTTTGGCCTACAGCGTGAGGTGACCTGCCCTGGACTTCTGTCTCTTTTTTACTAAGGGTAGGTAGATGCTAGGAGTGCAGAGGCTCTGTTTTAGCTGGAGTATCATATGACATCTGAGCACAGCTAGATTCTGTTGTAATACTTTGGTCCAGTGAATTAAAAAGTCATTTGTGGGTTTGATCAACTTTTTTTTTCTGATTTAAATTTGTGAAACAAAATAAATAAAAGAATTAGGTGAAGCTCCCAATTGGGAAACTAGACATGAAAGTAAAGATAAAATTTTTTTTTTAAATGTGTTTTATATTGTAGCAAAAGCTTAGTGATAATTTACTAAAAGTGACATTTTTATATAGGTTTGTTAAATGCAGAATAGGGCCTGTGCTGCAAGATTGTTCTGATGAACATCCAGCATCCTGGCAGGGGGCCTCTATTACTGTAAAAGTCGTAAATGGCAGGGCAGCTAATACCCTACGTTCTTAGCTTACACTCTGCGATGGGACCTTTTCTGTTTTACCTTAATGTGCCCAGGGGACTCCTGAGTAGCTTAATATAAAGACACCTAAAAGAAGTAAATGCAGAGTTAATGCTTTAACGAATTCCAAACTTTATTAGCAATTTACACTTAGGAGCAGAGTGTGTACTGCAAAGAGCTCCTGGGCTCTCAGGTTTTTTTAATTTTTATTTTTTTTATTTTTGTGTGGGTCATGGGCTTGAACTCAGAGCCTGGACACTGTTCCTGAGCTCTTTTGCTCAAGGCTAGCTCTCTACTGTTTTGAGCCACAGTGACACTTCTGGTGTTTTCTGGTGGTTAATTGGAGATAAGAGTCTCAAGGACTTTCTTGCCTGGGTTGGCTTCAAACTGTGATAATCAGATCTCAGGTTCCTGAGTAGCTAGGATTACAGGTATGAGCCACAGGCATACCTGGCTCCTGGGACCTCAGTTCTAATCCTGTTTCCCTTTGGTACTAACAAGCAAGTTGCTACACTGATTATGCACGGTCCTTTCTGTAGGTCCAGTCTCACTTTTAGCAGGTACTTGTCCATCTGAAAATGGTAGCATTTTTATACCTCCAGTGAGGAAACTGGATGTTCTGGCCAGCTGCTGCCTCTCTAGTCTCTAGGCTGCATTTCTGCCCTACTGAGGGCAGAGTCCGTGTGAGATCAGGTTCACCCAGAGAGTGTATTGTTCTTCCTTACATTTCATTGTGAAAGTAAAGGGCATGCTTTGGAATTGTGCATTTTGATTTTGGAGATATTTCATTTCCTCCATGACTACCTCTGCATGTCTTCCTCATAATGTGCCTGAATCCAGTTGTAGTTTTGTTTCCACTCTGTCTTTGTGTTTAACAGAAAGTGTCCCTGCTATGATCCAGATAGGTGTAAATGTATTAATATCACCTGCAGAATTTAATAATAAACCCATGTTTAACAGACTTCATCCTAAACTATAAGACATAAACAGAGAGACAAGTCGACAAAAGCGAACCAGCAAGTCCTCTTTGTAAAAAAAAAGAAAAATTATTATTTTTAAGTAGTTTTCCAAAGGAGGTGCCACGGAACAAGGCAGTTTATGAAGACCTCGCGATGTCATCCCCTTCATCACCCTCCCCAATCCCTCCGTCGACCTACCTCTTCCCTTCCTTTTCTTAATTTTGTGGTCTTACAATGAATTCCTGACTGGATTTTCTTCCCACTTCTCCCTCCCCCACGCCTTCAATAAAACGTGGTCACATTTTATTGATTGCATTCTGCATAAAGCAATAAAACTTTGGCAAACAGTGTGTCCTTGGTAGGTCTGCATCTGTCCCCTCCTGCCTCCCCTGACCGAGAGGCAGTGTCCTGGGTTAGTCCACCATACCCTTCCCTGCTGCTCTTCCCCAGCTCTTCCTCCACCCACTAGGCGGTGCCCAGGTTTCCTCTATCTCCTCTTACATTGTTCACATGCAGGAAGCAGCTTTGAAGGGGCTTTGGGCTCTTTGAAGGGGCTTTGGGCTCGTGTAGCAGGTGGGGTTTTCTAATACCATGCCTTATTCACCGCGTAGTTCTTTTTCTTGCTATTGTTCACCTACAGTCTGTATAGATAAGTCCTTCTAGAAAACTGACTTTGCCCCAGGTGGTCACAGGAAACTGAGGAACTCAGTCCTTTACCATCCTAGGGAGATATGAAGAAGAAAAATAGTAGCAAGCAGAACAGGTAGCACTCATGGCTCGCTGGTATGTGCAGGTGCGGTGAGCCATTCGGAAGCCCTCCCATCTGTCTTCTCATCCTCGTATCAACCCCCGAAGATGTACTGTTCTTAGCACCACTTTGCAGATAATAAAACTAGGACACAGGCCACGCAGCAGTGAGTGTGTGCTTTCAAGATTTCTGATGGAAGACTTAGAATGTCTTGTTAACGCCCTTTGGGGAAGATCATCCTCTTCTTAGATCATAGGGACCTGTTGTCAGAAAGTATGGCTATTATCAGTGATGGATCTAGACGCAGAATTATTTCACTTAGAAATAAATAAGTTGTCAGAGAGAAAGCCCTAATCTGAGCCCCTCTTTCTTCTCCAGTTTCTTCTCACATCCTTGCTATGGGTGGATTCTGTTTCTGTCTTCTCTATATCTTTTTTCCAGCCCCCCCCTTCCCTTTCTTCTTGTCTGTCATGGAGTTTGAACTCAGGGCCTGGATGTTGTCTCTGAGCTTTTGTGCTCAAGGCTAGTGCTCTACCATTTGAGCTACAGCTCCACTTTCAGTTTTCTGGTGGCTTATTGCAGATAAGAGTCTCATGGACTTTCCTGCCCAGGCTGGCTTCAAACTGAGATCCTCAGATCTCAGCCTCTTGAGTAGGCAGGATGACCGATAGGAGCCACTGGTGTTTTGCTTGCCGCTTCTCCTCTTGTTGCTGCATTCCAACCACAAAATGAATGTTTGTTTCCTTGCCTGACCTTCAAGGCTCTTGACTTCCCATCCTTCTTCTCCCTCCCCTCCATCTGCTTCCTGTTCCTCCATCTTCATCTTCAAGCAGGTAATGTGTGTGACCACCTGGGCCTGGCCCAGTCACTGGTGTGTTCATGGAGCTTACATCAGACCATTTATTCTCTCCTCCCTGTGCCCTGCCCTTGAACTTTTACAGCCCACATTATTGCTTCCTTCCATTTTGGATGCCAATCCTCCTCTTTTTTTCTCCTTTACCTATTAACAGCCTACTCACCCTTCAAGGCTTGGCTCAGCTATAACCTCTGTGAAGCCTTTTCAATTGAACCCAGCCTGTGACTCACTCCTTTGTCTAGGCTCCCACAAGTGTGTGTTTGTATTTCATTAGAACCTTTGTTCAAGTCTGCTCTGTATTTTAGTATGTTCTTTTCAGATTTGAAAGCCACAAATTCTTGCCTGCAGGTAAGAACCTATTTAATTTGCTTTTTATGTGCCTCCGTGCACATGCCCAAGTCCATAGCTGCTCACTCCGTGGTGTTAATAGGCATGCAGAAAGCAGTGGCCACTTGGTTGCTGAAGGCCTACCTTGTGCCAAGATGGGTAGCTCTTTTGTGACTAGTATCCCATTTGTTCCTGCAGCCTTATTGATGAGTTACAAGGAAGATCGAGGTGTTGTTTTACAGATGAGGAAACTGAGGTCCAGGGAGACTCTATAACCTGCTTGGATCATGGAGCTAGTCCGTGGGAAGCAGACATTGTACAGAACTGCCTGTTTCTGTGATCTGTGCTCTTTTTATTTCATTTTTTAATCATGATATCCTAGTGATGGCCATGGCTGTCCCTGGATGAAGAGTTTGTAGTCAAATCCATATTTATATGGCCCATCTCTTCACCCACCATCTGGAAATTTCCTCTTCCTACTCACCTCTCCTTTTTGGTACTTTTTCAGTATCTCAACCTGTGTTGTAATAAGCTGGAAAAAAAAATATTGCCATCTTGTGGGATGTGGTCACTTGGCTTTCTCTTAAATGACTCCCGGCTGCATTTACAAGTTACTCTGTCCTTGGTATCTTAAGGAAAACCTCCACCCCCATATCACAGCAGTTGAGAGAGCCTGTCTTTGCTTCTGGTGACTTCTAGTAGTTAAGTTGCTGGGGAAGACACACAGGTTGAGCAGCCATAATCTAAAAAACCCCAAATGCTCCAAAATCAGGAACTCTTTGAGCTTCATAGGCTGCAGTAAAAAACTCAGATACAATAGCATATATGGTTGTGGAGGGGAAGGGAAAAAAACAAATCGTTTAACTAGGGATACAGGTGGACCCATTGCAACAATGAGCTGTACAAGTCGTTATGTCGAAAAACAGGAACTTAACAACTTTGGTGGGGGGTGGGGGGAGGATCAGGTGGGGGGGTGGGAGGAGTATGGGAAGGGATGGGAAGAGGAAACAAAGAGGAGGCTACAATGCTTGATAAGAAATGTACTCGTTATCTTGCCCATGTAATTGTAACTCCTCTGTACAGTGTTCTCACAATAAAAAAAAAAAAGAAAGCATCCAAAAAAAATGCCCTTTGGATCATGTGTATATGGTGTGTATGACATGTGAATGAGTTTTGTGTTTAGACTTAGGTCTCATCCCCAAAAGCCAAAAAGAAACCGGACATCCAGAACACTTCCGGTTCTTCAGATAAAGGATCCTCAGACTGAAATTACCTCTCAGACCTGTCGCTTAGCTCACTACGGAAGACTTTTCCCCAACAAGTCCTAATAAAACTCATACTCTAAAAACCCATCATCATCACATAATAAAAGTGAAAGCAAGTAAATGCAGAATTCATGAGATTAATATGAAGTAGGAAGACAATCTTTTTGCTTCTTCATAATCTTTACTTTTATATCCTCCTTTATGGGGGTGCTGTTTAATTTCATGTTCATTTACTTTAATTACTTCTTGCATGTAGTTTGCAGGGAAGTTTGCCATTTTCCAACATCTAAAAGATGGCTTAACTTGAGTTTCACATCAGACCCTGTTAGAATTAATATATAATAAAACCCAATATGTATATTTCTCATTTTTTACCTCAAAGGATTGTTCATCATAATAGAATCAGTTTTTCCAGGGAGATTTTTATCAGACTTACAAGTCAAATTAGTTGAATGCATTTCTTCTGCTAATAAACAGAGACCCTTCCTACATTATCTTCACACTGAATTCTAATAATTCTGTGTTTCCTTCCTCAAGGGTTGAACCAGTAAATGACCTGGGAGGGGGAAGGGGAATAACATAAACTTATTAACTTAGAGTCTTGACAATGGAAGAAATTAAAAGGATAGAAGTACGTAAATAATCGTCATGAAAATATAAATGTTAGAGGCACATGAGGTACTTTTTAATCTTCATTTGAGAGGGACCAATTTAATTCTCCCCATTCCAACAAAATATTTTGGGAACATATTTTTATATGTTTGGTTTATGGTTGCATTTATTTCTGTGTTGTCTAGAAAACCAATACAGGGTTGAAAATGGTTTCTAGATATTTACTGAAACATGCCCAGTGTTTCTGGCTTAGAAAACAGCTGAATTAGAGGCAGAACAAGGTAGGCTGATTGGATTGATTACAGCCTCTGTTGTGAATTATTTTTTAACCATCTCTAGATCCAGGATTCATTGTGGGAAGGTTTTTGGCTGTAAGGCTCAAAGCAAGCTCTTACGTGAATGGAAAGAGGCGTCATTCCTAACAAACTCATTTATTAGGGCCAGTGTGACTACTGACTCAATGGCTCACCAACATTGTTTGTTGGCGTGAGGCAGTTTTTTAGTCTTCCTGTGGCTTGGTCCCAGTGGCTGTGACCTCTTCAGGGTGCTTGTTCCCAAATCTGCGGAGAGACTAGATAGATACCTTGTCTAAGTCATGAGAAATGCTTTCTTTCATTCTCTTAAGATCCAACAGATTTGACTCTACGGAAGAGATTGGAATTGGGGTTTGCTTTATCATGGATAAGATGAGTTGTGAGGGAAGATTCACGGGAATAGAATGCTTAAGCTGACACTGTTGGAATCCAGTGGATAAATGACAGGTGAGAAAATGTTCTGGGCTAAATAGTAAAGCCCTATTCAGCATGTAGTTGAAATTCACCTTCTCTAGTATTTTTGCACAAGATTGAGAATAAAATGGTTCTGATTGATGAAGCATTCCGTGGATATCTAACTGTAAGTTGGACTAGGGGGACTTCTAAATCGCCCAAATGAAAGATTGCATTATCATGACATTAATATGTAACAGTTAAGTATGTCATTGCTCATCACAAGGCCTCACATTCACCAGGCTCTGTGTGGCCAGCCAACCAAAAAGGAAAACCTTTTTAGCAGATGTAGGTCCACCAAACCACCATGAAGGAGGCTAGCTCAGTAATCAGGACTCTTAATGGGTTATTTATTTTCTGTGGATTTTAGTCATGCCATGGGGAACTTTAAGATATTCTTACCAAGAGGAGAGAGATAGACAAGTAAGTCTAAAACCAAAGGGGAAGAAATGAGGAAGGAAAACCAATAGTAACAAGTCACTTTGGGAGGACAGAATTTAACTTAGTCAAGTTTTACTTTTTTAAGATTTCTTGGAGATCCGTTTCTACTTACGTGGTTGTTAAATGATTAACTGTTTACTCTTGGAAAACTAATTGGAAAGGATAGCAAATGGGTCATTATCTATCTTTTTTTATTTACCTATTCAAAGAAAAGTCTTTTCCTTCAAAAATTTTTAAATGGAAAAAATTTTGAACTCTGAGAAAACATAGTTTCATAATTTAAGATTATCTCCTTTGTCAGAGAAATTCAGTAACTGGAAAAAACCTCTTTATGTATACTGTGTGTCATAATGTAAATGGTGTATCTCTGTCCTTAATTATCTAATTAGGTGAGCAAGTATTTTTTCCTGTGTGTTTTTATTTGGCATATTTACTACATGAGCATATGTTCACCAAAGTTTTCTCTGCCTCTCAGTCTACAGCAAGCCTAATAGCATTGTGTAGGTGACTTCTTTAACACTTAAAAAAAATGATCCAAAGTGTTTCTGATGAGAATTTAAAGGGCTGGATTATTGGTAGAGAGGCGGGAAATATAAGAACTAACACTTACTGGAGTATTCAGTGCTGAATACCACTAGGAACTTTAGCATTGTAACGCATTTTCAGTCAATACTGCTATTGATGTTGACTGTGAGAGTAACTAGCAATTTTTGAACACCAGGTAAGAAGTTGGACATGCACCCTATCATTTTCCACTATCAGGCTATTCATATTCATGTAGTCTAAATATTACAATTAGAAAATCTGAGGCTCAGAGAGGTCATAGTAGTTTGTCAAGATCACACAGTGGAATTGTAAAGCCAGGCTGGCTGATGCCTCTGTCATCTTGTGATGGCCAGCTCCTCACATCAGTGTGCGTGTGTTGCTGCACGAACCTACCTTTTGGTACATCTTCAGCTACTTTCCCTAACCCATTCTTCCATTTCCCAGCTTCTCTTGTTGCTTGATTTCACCCTTAATGTTTCCTTCGTTGTTACAACTTTGGGGGAAGTGACACACAAGCAGGCCTTGCAGATAGAGCGCCTTACCTGCTTCCATCTCAGCTTAGAGCTGGCTCTCTGAGCATGCTCAGCCACGGCCAGCTCAGCTGAAGGCTCTGATGTTGGGTTCTGTGCAGCATCTGCACAACTGGACCAGGCTTGCGCCTGCATAAGTGGGAATGAGAAATACTGAGATCTCACTCAGTCTTGCCCGTGATATGCAGCCATTTCTCTGCTGTGCGACCAGCTACCATGCAGAGGTATGATTTTTTTCCTTCCTCGCTGTTTCTGTTTCTTGTCAGAAATTGAGACGATTGTGGGACTTCCCAATCTGGATCGCTAGTGGCTGGAGTGAAGCATCTATGCAGAAAAGCGTTCCCTGGGAGGGGCAGGCAGCAGGGATGAGATTTTGCTTGGGAGATGTTACAAAGACTTCGGAATTGTCTTCTGCATTGACCAGCTTTGTCAGAACCATCTCTCAGGTGCAAAATTGGTTAATTACACTATATTACTCTGATTCCCTGAAGGAAGCGATTGTCCCCTTGTCAGGATGTAGGATTTACCAATTATTGTGTGTTCACAGAACACCTTATTAATAGTGAACTGCACTACTATGGCTGACGGGAGGCTGATGGTAGTCTCAAGGTATTTCTGGTACCTCAATAATATGTGTTTTCTGGGTTGGCATAGCCATGAGTCTTTTAACCTTTCCCTCATGGCCACAAGATGGCTGCAAAAGTACCAGGCATCACCTTCCTTCAGTGTGGCATTTAAAAGCATGAAGTAAGTGTTGGAGAGATGGGGAGACTTGGTATTGGCTACCTCGTAGCTACCCCATAGTGTATAGATTACCAGACTAGGTTAGGTCAACCTGAAATCTAGATAGGCCATGGTAGAGGAAAGTGATATGAGAAAATGGATTAATTTTACAGTTATTTACAATGGTGGTGCATCTTTGCATGTCCTTACATCATAGGTAAGGCAGAAGTTTCTTGCAGTGAAGAGGGAGGGGGTAATACAATGCTCACTGTTGACTTTCTTGGTCATCAGGCATTAGCCACTGCAAGTTGTCTGTCTACAACCCAAGGAATACTTTGTAAGTTGCTCCGCTTCCTGCTCAGAGCTGTGTTCTAGCTGTTCCCCAGCTCTTACACATGACCTAGTACCTGAGCCCCCGTGATCTTTGCTTCTGTGTTGGCCAACCCCTGACAGCTATGATACATTTATAATATCGAGCGGCCCCTCTTGCAGTTGCTTTGTTACCTCAATACTTATAATCTTTCCTCCTAAGCTGAAAAATTCATCACAGCCTGAGCTGTAGTGGAGAACTTCTGGTGAATGTGTGAGTTTTGGATCTTTCACAGGGGACAGCCTAGAAGCTCATTAGAGCTTATGACCCCTGTGTAGTAGTGCCACTTGGGTTTGCAAATGGAGTTGAATTATTTGCACTGATGGGACTAGGTTCATGGTGTAGAATAGCAGATGTCTTAGAAGACACTGTTCACACCCAGTGTGACCCAGCAAGCAGTGAAAAAATGATGTTGCAATTCACTTCTTAAAGAGTTGTTCTCTGCTGGGCACTGGTGGCTCATGCCTATAATCCTAGCTACTCAGGAAAATGAAATGTGAAGGATTGTGTTTCAATGTCAGCTGGGGCAGAAAAGGCCATGAGACTCTTATCTCCAGGCAACCACCAGAAACTAGAAGTGGCTCTGTGGCTCAAAGAGGTAGAGTGTTAGCCTTGAGTAAAAAAGCTCAGGAACAGCACCCAGGCCCTAAGTTCAAGCCCTACAACTCACCAAAAAGAAAAAAAAATTCTCAGTTCAAATCCACAAGCAAAAATCCTTCACCTAAGTTACAAAATTATGTCCAATCTACAATCACACCCAAACTGACGATAAAATGTATTATTTATGTAAATTAATTTTAAAAGTTCAGAAGGGTGGATTTTTTAAAAAGAAGTCATGCTCCCCCCCAAAAAATAATTTTAAATAATTCTTAATTAATATGAAAGAATCAAATTGGAGCCCAAATGCCCATCTGGCGAGCATTTGATTTATAATGACTACAGAGATGTGTTAACACCTCCGAACCCACACACTGCTCAAGGTGCAGCCCCTTGGCACATGTGTGCCTACTTAAGTGACTAAAAACCACATAAAATTAGTGATTCTTTTCTCAGCTATCCTAACTGGATCTCTCGTGCTCGGTGCTCTCTTCTCTGCTCGTGACTGCTGTCTCTCACAGTGGGAGTGTGGAAGTCTCCATCCTCCCCAAAGTCCTCCTGCGCCATCTTCCCACAGATGAAAGCTTGTCAATCAGGACTGCTTTCCCTGTGAGAAGACACTTGCTATATCGGGGAACATTTTTTGGAAATGTCTGTGGCAAGGTGCTCCTAGCATCTGGGATGGCTGCTTCACGCATCCTGTAATGTACAGGATTGCACTCCATGATGAATTTTCCAACATTAACTGTCATGAGGGCTAACTCTGAGAAGCCCTGCTTTCTTAGGTGGGTGGTTCTCTGACCCCTACAGCCTCCATTGGACTTTAGAGGCAATACTAAGAAGGGTTAGAATGGTTAAAAACAGGTTAAGTTCAGAAAAGCCTGGTCTCAAAGGCCATGGCCCTAATTAAAAACTAGTTCCATAAGGGACTATTGCGAATCACATTAACGTCTGTACAGCTGAGGCTAGAGACTAGTGGGCCCTAGTGGATTTAACCTTCATCCCCAGCAAGGTTTGCAATGGGGTGTATTGGCATTTCATTCTTGGTTACTGCTGGTAGACATGGCACCTGGCTGAGCAGCAGGGCTTGTAGAGACCTTCCTGTAGGAGTTAGATGTCAAAGGTTAAGTACCCTAACCAACCCAGAGGTAGGTTCAGACCTTGGCTCCACACTGTTGTGTGAGTAGTGTTTTTAATGTCTCTGAGCCTCAGTCTCCTCATTTGTAAAATGAAAACTCTAACCATATACATCTACAGGGTTATTGTCAACAAGACTGTGAAAATGCATGTCAAGTAACCACAACCATCTCTTGCATATTAAGAATAGAGTAATTGGGGGTTTTCATTACTGTTTTTTTTTTTTATTGTTTGCGTTACTATGGTTTCTGATCCCAAGAAATAATGAGTGGATTGAGGTGGGTCATTCCTGCTTAGCGGAAGGAAGTCAGATCCTGGTTTGCCTGGATATCTAGGCTGGTGCTTGGCTAACAGCCAGGCAGCAGCCACAGGGCCTCACCCACTTTCCCAGTTTAAATGCCTGCCGCTCAGTGTGAGGAAATTTCTGCTCACATGGTTTAAATTGGTTCTCTACTCTGTGAAGTGTTTGACCATCCTCAATCCATGCCTGACCCCTTCATGGATTGTGGTGGATTTCGTCAAGATGTTTGTGCATTTGATTACTTTCTTCTCCCTCTAGACTTGAGGTTGGTGTTCAGCATAAGCATTTAAAAAATTAATGGCATGTTATTATTAATAACTGAACTCAAGAGAATAACTTACGATTTGTTGGCCCAGAACACAGAAGGAGGAGCCCAGAGAATGGTGCAGACAGGATTTTCTCTGTTAACTATAGACTTAAGTAAATCATTAAACCCATGTCTCAATTTGCCACATCTGTGAAATGGGGAAACTACTGTAGGAGTTACATGACAGGTGTATTGTATCCTACTTCAGCTAGGTGTTAAACACATGGTAGTTTAATCATTGTTAGAGAACAGCTTGAAGCTGGTACTGGAGGCTCACACCTATAATCCTAGCTACTCAAACTTGAGGTCTGAGGATTGTAGTTCTAAGCCAGCCTGGGCAGAAAAGTCCCAATGATACTCTTATCTCCAATTAACCACCAGAAAACTTCAAGTGGAGCTGTGGCTCAAAGTGGTAGAGCATTAGCCTTGAGCACAAAGCTCTGGGACAACAGCCAGACCCTGAGTTTAAGCCCCATGACCGACCCCTCCCTTCTCTCCCCCCCCCAAAAAAGAACATCCTGAATAGAACAAAGTGTGATTTTTAAAAATTTGACTTCTTTCTTCTTCTTATCCCATTATTACACAGTGGACTTGGTACACTGTATGTTATATTCAAGAGATATTTTAATATTAATTCCAACAGATTGCCAAAATTAGAATTTTATGTCTCCCAGGATAATTTCGTGGTTTGTACGATGACTGAGATTTTTGCGTGTGGAAGGCAAGAATATTTGGTAAAATGGTAGACATAAGTAATGTAGTGAATGGGCTTGTGCATATGTGCATATGTCTGTATGTAATTTGTATGTATACATGTTGATTTAAAAAATATACACATTTATAAATGCACGTATTTATATATCATAAACTTATATAGTACATGACTATATAATCCATGTGTATACACACACATGTATGTAAGTGTAAAGAATATGAGAAAAGTAGTAGCAAAAAGAGTTGAGTGTAGATTCTGGAGTTCAGATTTACATGACCATAGACAATTTTTATAACTTGCTTGTGCTTTGGTTTTCCCAGTGGAATAATGGTAGTAATACCCTTATTAGAGTAATTCTGAGTATTAAGTGAGCTAGCATGGTGTATGATGGTTGCGTAAAGGAGTAGCACTGTGTATGGGACTTACTAATGAGGTCTCTTACCATTGCTCTTCTCATCTCTGTCATCCACATGATTACACCTCATTCCATTCTTTTCCTCCATTTCTATAGTGGGACATGCTCTTCTGTTCCTCTCTGGTTCTGAGCAACTGCAGACACTGTGAAAAAATGATTCAGAAAGTAAAGGGACCAGTAAGTTTGTGTTGGCCTGTTTTCACTGACATACTCAGCTTTTCCTCTTAATCTACTCGTCTTAGGATCAGGGACCATAGACAAGGGGCTTCTCCAATCCTACCTTTCCACCTTCACTTCAGCTTCCAATCAGAGGACAAGGAAGCAGTTGTTCCTCCCCTTTCCACCAGTCAGCAGCAGGGCCCAGGCCTGTTATGTGAACTGGCTAGCTGTTTACCGAAAGTCTGGGCACTGACAGGTTCCTCTCTGACCTGAGCCACAGCCACCACCACAGACCTGGAAAAGAGACTTTCTTCAGGGCTCAAGCTGGTTTGTTTTAGACCTCTAGGTTGGGGATTCTGTTGAGTTCTTAATGACTAAAGGTGCTGACAGACAAAGGACATGAGGGCTACCACACAGGCTCTGTAGGACACGTGGAATTTGAGCATTAACCATGACAGTTTATATGTTACATGTTTCTGTTGTTTTGGTTTGGTTTTGGTGCCAGTTCTGGGCTAGAACTCAGGGCCTGGACGCTGTCCCTGAGCTTCTTTTGCTCAAGGCTAGAGCTCTACCACTTGAGCCACAGCTTCACTTCTGGCTTTTTTTTTTTTTCGTTTTTCTTTTGGTGAGTCATAGGGGCTGAACTCTGGGCCTGGGCGCTGTCCCTCAGCTCTTCAGCTCAAGGCTAGCGCTCTACCCCTTGAGCCACAGCACCACTTCCGGCTTTTTTCTTTTTGCTTATGTGGTGCTGAGGAATCGAACCCAGGGCCTCACGCATGCGAGGCAAGCACTCTTCCAGTGAGCCACCTTCCCAGCTTCCTTTTTTTTTTTTTTTGGTAGTTTTAATGCAAATAAGACCCTCACAGACTTTACTGCTCAGGTTGGCTTTGAACTGTGATCCTCCAATCTCGTTCTCCTGAGTAGCTAGGATTACAGGTGTGAATCACAGGCACTCCTATGATGGTTTTGATTAGTTTGCCTTCTCAAAAATGTTGCCAGAGGTTGGAGAGCTCCATATAGAACTTACCTGTTTGAGGTTCTGTATCGTACTTCTGGTTGCAAATGACCTGAAGCCAACATAGCTGGCTGATAAGGAAAAGGAGGCTCCCGAGGAGGGTTGTCCTCCAAGAGCGGTATGAGAAATCCAGATGGCGTTCTGCGTGGCTCTGAGCTTCGTCTTCTCACCTCTTTTCATCCTGTTATCTCATTGTGGAGAGAAGTCTAGACCATGCTTTCCAAGCTGTAGCAAGATAGTAGGATAGTCTTTCACTCTCCCAATAGTTCCTGCAGAGCATTAGTGGCACATTGTTCCCCTTCCAGTTTGGGACATGTCCACCTAACCAGCCAACCAGAGTGAGCAGCGGAGTGAAGCACACTGATTGGTCAGGTTGACTAGTGGCTCCACCCTCTGGAACTGGGAGGAGAATCAGCCTCCTGTGAAGCATGATTTAGAGTGGGTATGTATGTATGTGAGGGGGAGAGGGGGTCGATGGGCATTTTCCCAGAGAAAAACCAGGCTGAGGCTCCCAGAAAGAGAACTCAGAGGAGATTTGGCAGGCAGAACCAACAGATAGCCGAGACAGTGGTTCCTTTGGGGGAATTGGAGAACACCTCATACCTGGGGTATCTCATTTCTGCCCTCCCTCGCAGCTCGAAGGCCCCAAACCTGATTTTATTTACAGCATCAGCATGCCTCTGACTTCCTGCAGCCACAACAGCCTGGTGTTTTCCCCTAGAGGTTGGAGTAAATGGTTCTCTGTTCCCCAGTCAGGGGCATTTCCGTAAGGTGTGACAGGAGAGGCCATCTGGCACTTGTGCCACTGTCATCTCTCCTTGTCCCTGGAAAAGGCCCATGGGAGGCAGAAGGTCGCAGCTTGGGGAGGCTCTGCTGTCTCCCGGCAGCATCACCCCAGTCTCAAGTCTGCAGCAGAGCCAAGCTACATGAGTCAAACACCTGGCCGGGCCCTGTTTCCCTTTGTGAAATCAACCATCAGAATCAAGTTGCCCAATAATACATAATGAAAATGATCTTTGAATAAAATTAGAAGTTTGAGTGCTCCACTCTACACTCTCCCAAATATTGAATAGACTTTTTTTTTTTTTAGAAGATGGAAGTGCTGAGATCACTGGTCCATTTCAATTTTTATTGAAACAAATAAACCCAATAAAAACACTTATGTGGAGAGAGCTCCAGCTCCACAATAAAAGAATCACCCAGTATTGAATGTATTGATTTATTTATTTACTGCAACTGGAAAAATCGAGTATTGTGTTAATGTATTTTATAAGAATCACATTGCTCGATGAAATGGCTAATTTATTTTAGCGTATACATAAATAGCTAGCAATTTTCCATGAGACAGGCTAATGAAAACGAGGCCATGAAATTGTCTACACTGTGAGGAGTGACGGACCCGAGTTATTACTGAGAGAGCACTAAGACGCACTGAACTGGCCATCATATCTTTGAACTTTTGAACTGCTACTTACTTGGGGTGATTTATTGATTTTGCTATCTCTCTCTGTGTAGCTCAACTTTAGTTTTTGCCCAGCAGTGCAGATAAGTAGCATACAAGATTTAATTTCATGGGTATTTGGGGTTAAAACCTATCTTTAAGAAGAATGCTAAACATGTTTTAATAAAACATGAGTTGCAGGGGTTTTAGGTTTCTGTATGATATGGATCTGATAAGAACCAAGTCAGTTAAGAGGCCAGCCCTGAGGTTCCAGGCTGGGGAGAAATCTCTGGAAGTTTTACCAGGCTCAGAGTCTTTTATTCACTCGGTCGGCCCCGCTTCGTTCTTAATTACATGTGTCATTGCTTGCCTCTTGTCATCCTGCTGGCTAGATGCTTTACCTGTGTGCCTGGCACAGGATGGTTTTGGGGAGGGGAGGTTCCTAGACAGCTTCGAGGGACTCCGGTCCCCCCTCCTGCAACCTCAGGAACTGGCTGCTCTTGAAGCACACTCCTGTGGGCAGATCCCTCAGGGAGCTGGGAACGCAGCCAGGGTGCTCAGCCAGGGGGCTTGCTCAGCGCTGGGCTGGCAGGCTGGCTAGCTGATCTGGTCCTGTGGTCTCCAGCCTGCTGTCCTGCGCATCAGCTGGCCATGACCTTTTCAACTGGCTGCTAGGGGCTGAGGAGGGTGCAGCGGTGATCCGGAGTGTGACAGGGACAAGAAAACAGCTTTACTCTTTTATTTTTGGTTTGGGACCTGCAGAACTTTTCTGGGGGGGAAAAAAACATATAACATCTTAGGAACTCGTTCTTGATAATATTTTCACTTCACTAGCTAATTTCTAAAGGGTGATTTGAAAATTGTATTTTATGCTTCCTTCCCCCCCCCCTCCTCCTCTTCCACTACCTCCTCCTTCTTCTCTTCTTCTTCTTCCCTTCCTCTTCCTCTCCTCTTGTGTGTGTGGGTGACTGGAGAGGCGGGAAAGAGCTTTATCATTCAAAAGTAACCATTCCTAGAGATTTCGGGTCATAAATTTCCAGGCGCATGAACGGTTAAGACTTCACTCAGTGACACAGTATGTGAATGTGGAATTTTTATGAAGGTAACAGTCTTGTTCTTTCAAAAAGGGGAAATAATCTGCTTTATTTAGAAGATACTTTTTTTAAAATGATCAAGTAATTTTAACCTTCAGGGAAAGACTGGGGGTGGGAGCAATTAGGGAGTAGACGAGGCTTGCACAAGGGTTACAAGATTCACATCCCCTTTAATGATTAAACTGGCACGATCTTTATTTGGATGTTAAAAGCTTTTTCTTACATTGCAAACATTCTCAGCAAATTTACAGTATGATATTTGGAAACAGCGAACACTTAAAAAAAAAAGACAGCATGTTTGTACTAGGAAATAAAATTAGTGGGGGTGGCTAAAAAGGACTGACCCCCAGCACCATTAGCTGGGGGTGAGTTGGGAGGGAAATCTATTTCATTGCAACGATGTTATTATTTACTTTGCCATACACATCCTAATATGGTTACCTCCTTGTTAGAACCAGGAGTTGAGAGGCCCCCTCTGGGTGAAAGCTTCTAACTGCCTGAGACAATAAGAAACAAACGGAACAAACTCCACAAAAGGCTTCCCAGAAAATAAGTGTCAAATAAATCCTACAGAACTCTTGCTTCTGCCTCTGAGCTCTGTATATGCAAACCCGTTTGTATGCCAGGGTTGAGCTACGTTTGTTTGGAAATATAAGCCACTGCCTTTTCTTTTTTCTTTTCTTTTCTTTTCTTCCTCTCTCACTTCTGAGGGCTGGAGATTAATTCCTTGAGACATATCTTTGCAGATGTGTCTCAGGAGTTATGTTTCTTGGAGCCTTTTACTAGGAAAATTAAGGTAAAATTGTTGATTTAGGCTGGGACCTTTGTCACGCTAATGCCCATCAGTGATGTAGACATAGGAGAGAAATAATTGCTATTTTGGAGGGTCTTTTGTGGTCCCCCTCCCAAATGGGGAGGTGCAGTTGCTTTTAATTGTCATGCATGGATTCAAGGAAGGGGAAAAAAAATGCTACCAGTGGTGGATGAGCTGAGCTGAGGTGTGTACTCACTGGTGTAAACACTGCAGAAAACATCCCGGCCGGGTGTCAGGCACAGCTGTTTGATTAGAAGACTATTCCTGTGGTCTCTCCAGGTCTTCTTAGGGTATTTCATTTTCTTCTCCCTCCCTCTTTTTTTTTTTCCTCCCTTTCTTTCTTCAACTCTCCTGATCTTTTCCAAATCCTCATGGTCTTGAGGCTTGCCTGCTATTATCTGCAACTGCAGAACAAAGGTAGGTTTCTCAACTCTGTGCTTTGGGGGAGGGCCAAGTTATTTTGGGAGGGAAGTCTTCCTAATGCATGAGTGGCTGACCTAAAAGGGTGGAGGTGTGTGGGGGGGTGGGGTGGGGAGTTGGTGGTGGAGAGATCATGATTCCAGCCCAGGGAGGAGAGCGCCTCGCCTGCACTGTGGCTGTTACACACTGTAGCTGCCTTTATGTAGCAGAGTTTTTATGTTATACAACTTAAAGAAGCGGCAACATCTTTCCTGGATTAGGCTCCTTAGGTCCTGAGATTCTACACCGATGTGACAGTTGCGTACATTTCATTTCCAGGCTACCTTTCAGACATTTGGGGACTGCTGGAATTTGTGACAGCAGATAAGATTTCTAGCTTAGATTCTCTATGGAGTTTATCAACATGAAATTAAGAAACAACAAAACACTCAGGGTTTCTTTTTTCTTTTCTTTTTTGTTTTTCTTTTCTCTTAAATTTTCATAGGAAGGTGTGTTTGGGTGACTGGCATATTACTTTTTTCCTTTTTTTTTTTAATCTCCTTGGGTCTAATTGCTTTAATTCCCTGGACACCTTCACTTATTTCTCAATTATTTTGTTCCCTAATTTTTGCATTAATCTGGTGTTCTGTTGGAGCCAAGGTGGAGGTTTGCTGTTTTGGACTAATTGTGCTTTGCTGGGTAACAGTACAATAGAAAGAGGAAAGAGCTCAAGAAATTCATCTTCACCTGAAAGAGGGACTGAAATGGAGTAGTGCAGATTCATAATTGAAAACAAGAGCAAATTAAGCCTTGGTGAAGGATATTACAGGCTATTAATCATAATAAATACGTTCGGCAACGTTGTGTTTGCATTTTATAGTTTTCAGTTATTTTTTTTTAAATCAAAGTCGGTGATTAGAAGAGGGAATAATAATGGCTTCTTGGCTTGTGAGCTATGACTTTGTTCATTAGTTCACACTATATTAAAAAGTGACCGGTTTGTTCTAGAATCTAGCATGTAGTTCTCAAGTAGATTTGAACATGTCTTCATTCAAATGCAATCTCCTGTTCGTGCCTCAGTGCCTGGCTTTTTCCTGCGTATCTCAGCTTTAGTGCTCTAACTTGAGTGCCAGGAATTTTAGTTTATGTTCTTCCTGTGCCCTCTGCCTGCGTGGTTTCTCAGACTGCAGATTATCCGTAGCCTTTGCAAGGTGAAAAACAGAATACATTTAACCAAAATCAGCTCACACTGCCCCAAAGTTTGTATCTTGCAAGACTGCTAATTATGCTTGTCGTAAAACATATCTGAGTAGAAGGGGCTGAGTCCAAACAGAATCGAGGATTGCTTTAAACATACAACCATAGTCTGTGCTTTTAAAGAGGTTTTATTTTATTTTTTTTTTTTACTTTGGGGCCAGAGAAGGAGTGATTGGAATTAGTAGCCTTTAATTAGACGGGGAGATATTCAAATTTTACAGGGATTTATGTTAGAACATGGAATGGCGGGTGGCTCTCTCCTCATTATGAATCCTCCCTGCCATAATGAGGTTCATCATTAGTTGATGGAGTGAATTTGCCCTAGCTCTACCTTGAAAGGCACATAATTTACATACTACTTCAGAGCCTAAGCTTTAATGGATTCCTCGATGAATAAAATGAAAAGCTACTTTCTTTAAATTTTTGAACACTGTTTAGATAATACGATTTTAATAAGACATTCAATTTGCTTGTTAAGTATATTTGAAAGTGCTTTTTTTTTCTTTTTGGACAAAATATATTTTGGCTTGCCTTGCTGTGTATCACAGTGTTAGTTTCTCTCACAGAGCTTGTAAGGGGTAACTTGGTAAGAAATGAGGGGTGGAGAGAGGATCTTACAGAGCTTTCTGCATGTGAGCCTCGAGATTATTGACAAGCCATTTTGTGGAGGAACTCTTCTGATAGTAAATGGTTATAACAAAAAAGAACTGAAAACCAGCCTGTTACGAAGCTTGTTATTATATGCCTGTTTTTTTTTGTGTTTTGCATGTCTGAAATTGATGTGCATGCGGACTCCAGCTAACATTGATAAAGCCAGTGGCACCTCACGATGTATTTTAAAGATTGAAGAGCACAAACTTCCTGGTATATAGCTGTGCGCATGGAAACTGCTGGTGTAGCTGTGATTCTAGGAGGAGAAATGGAGTTGGGGAGGCTGTCTGATATGTTATCAGGCCATCAACGGAGCCGTGTGCCTGTCTACCCCCATAAATTCACCAAGGTTTCCTGGTTCCATCATTCTTCTCTCTTCGGGTTGGAATAGCGAGGTAGACAGCAGCTTGACTCGGCACAATTTGAACGCGATGTCTTTTAAATAAGCACGAGTACTTAGTAAGAGCCTGTTCCTGAATACTGTCCTTTGCTTGTTAGAGATAGGTCATCCCTGCATTGCTGTCACTGCTGCAAAGAAGGAACGGGTTTCTGGTGGTTTGTCACTTTCAGAAGCAGGGAAAGGAAAGCCTTGTTTTGATAGAATGTTTTATTACCTGAAAATGATCAGCATATATTAACATTAACAGAATAGTCCATGTCATCATTATTATTTTTTTTTAGGTAATTTACCTCTGCTACAGACCTGTCTGCTTTTTTTCCCCCCTAAATCTTCCTTCTAAAACATATATTTGTTTAGAGAGTTTTCACTGAAGTGTACATGACAATTACAGCTGTTCATTAACAAAATTGGGTATTTGTTTTAAACTTTAACCAATCACTTTGATATGCTAATTATGGTGTAATTTAATTTGAGCCCTGTAATGATGATGCCGTTATTATGGACATAAATGATGCAGTTAAGCTGAGAGTAATCTCATTTGCATACTGTACATGCCAGTAAATTAAGCCCTTTCTTCGACTGCTTCAGCTTTAATTTTCCACTTCTTTTCCCACAGCTCCTTTCAGCCCCTCTCTCATAAACCCACTTTGTAATAGTCCTGATGACTGTTTGATGTGAAGAGTTTCCGAACCACAATAACTCACGACAGAAGCTGTAACATTTAAAGGCTTCATTATCTTGCTGAGTGTCCCTTTAAGAAGGAAGGGTTTAGGTAGGGTGGTGGAGACACAAGTGTCCTTCCCATGGTTATGGCAGCTGCCCCCCACCCCACCCCCAAGTAATATGAGATGCCAAATGCTCTCTGCTCACCCCTAAGTCAGTCCTAGGGATTATTATTTATGCATGATGTTTTCCTCCACTCTGCTCTCACTGGTGGTCACCACTAAGCTTCAGCAGCAGTGGATTTTATGTGATTTCCTGACTGGGTTTGGAGCTAGAAGTTTAATTTTGTTGGAATATTCAGATCCTTGGCATCTGGGTCTTTAGAGATGAGATGATACCAGGTAACAATGCTGAGATGCAACTTCCTGCCATTTGCAAAAGCAGTCTCTCCTTTTTCCTCTGCCTGGATTGTCAGAAGGATATGATTTTTTCTTTTTCACATGGTTGGGTGAGAATGGTAGCCCTTTGCGCATGGTTTTTCCTCTGTATGCTAAGCCCGCGCTGCTCCCGTGAGCCAGTAGACTGGCCATGTGCTTTCTCATAGTCTTTGGCCAGCACAATACGATTCCATTTGCACCAAAGAAGACACAGAGCGTAACTAAATTCTTCTGTGTCTCAAAGACATTTTCCCCTGTGGCACGCTCACTGAAGTGGGTGGGAGTGGAGCAGTGTCGCTGGCTGAGGACCGGCTCTAGATGTGCTGTTAAAGGGTCCTAGGCCTAAAAATAGTTCCAAGCTGTTTGACTCTCCTGCAGGCTACTTCCTCACGAATGGAAGTGTTAAGGAAAATAATAACAATAACGGCGTTTGTCTTTATTTCATGGAACCAGGAGAGTCTTAACTTTGGCTTTTGAGCATCCCGCCTCTGTCAGCCTTTCTTTTTTTGGTCGGTTGTGGGGCTTGAACTCAGGGCCTGGGCACTGTCCCTGAGCTCTTTTGCTCAAGGCTTACACTCTACCACAGCTCCACTTCCAGTTTTCTGGTGGTTCATTGAAGATAAGAGTCTCACAGGCTTTCCTGCCTGAGCTGGCTTTGAGCCACGATCTTGACCTCCTGAGTAGCTAGGATTGTAGGTGTGAGCCACCAGCACCTGGCTTCTCTGTAACTGAGGAGCCACACTTCTTACCAATTGATTGCCATCCTTGCCCCAATTGGTCCTCTGATCAGAGGCAGCCTTTTCCAATCTTTTGGCTGAAAGGAATTTCTTGGTTTTGGTACCGTGAATTGTACATGGGATGTCCTCAGCCATGATGAATGTAACATGGACTTGTTGCGCGGCTTTGGGAATCGTCACAGAGGTGAACATCTCCTAGTTGCTTTTGAACAAAGCAAATGTGGCTCCCTCTTGGCATGTCTGATTGCTTACTTTTAAGCAATTTAAACTTAAAGGACCACATAGCCTCTTCTCCTTGTAGAGAAGCTCAAAAGCACCATAGCACGCAGAGATACCATGTTTGAGAGTATCTGTGGTTCCATATTCAGTATGGGTTTGGGGTTTGGGGTTTTTAATGTTGTAGGAGATGGAAAAGAAAAATTGATTTTATATAGTAGGGGCCTTTTCTTTTTGCTATATAATAAAGACTAGACATTGGTAGTTCAGACCAAGGAACTAAGAACGCATACCTTCTCCCTGCGAAATGTCTTACTTCTAAGGAAGGGACATAGGTGGCGTCAAGAAAGCAAGCACTCTGAAGGCAAAAATACCAGCACTACACAGAATAGGTGTGAAACAAGTATTTCTCCAGCCAAATTAACCTGGTAAACTCCTACCATTTAATAAGCAACAGGGAAGAATTCCATTGATGAAATAGCGAGGAAAGGGCTTCTTGGAGTGCAGATACCTTAAAGATGCCTAGGTGATTCTTACCCAGAGTGCCACCTGCTCTCTCTCGCTGTCCTCTGATCTGGTCCCTCCATTGTCAGTGTGGGAGCCCCTCACAGAGCTTGTCCTAAAGAGGATTCCTAGCTCAGAAGCCGCTGCCCCATAGATTAGTGATGAGAGCCTGTGATGATGGCAGGTAATAACAGTTACTGAGCAACAGCAGAGGGCCGGACCTGTGCTAAGAGGTCTCGGGGCTTTTCCGTGTGGGTGCACTGTTCTCTTCTTCTTGATGAGGCTACTGAGATGTGGACACCACTCCAGGTCCCATGGCTGTGGGGGCTGGAGTTAAGAGCCATGGTCCTTCAGGACTACTGCAGAGGTCTCATTCCTGGCCACTGCACCTGCTTGTCGTGGTACACACACACCTCTACCTGCCTGTACCCAAGTACGCACACACAGATGCACATAACACAACCTATGCAAATGCCAAGAGCTATGTATATTGTGCAGATTTATGCACACACATGCACATGCGTACATACCCAAATGCACATATAACCCCCTCCCCAGAGGTGTGCATTTATTGTACACCTTCATTTATTGAATAACAATAATGTTCCAGGTACCAAGCTAAGCCTCTTTTATTTTTGTAGCATCCTGGCAAAATAGCTGTTATTTGTTCCCACTTACTAATGTAAAAATGGACATTTACTCGGATTAAATCACTGGCTCACTGAGATAAGAAGTGACAGGCTGGGGCTTCGAACCTCAGCATGTCTGGCTGGAAAGCCATTGCTCACTTCATCAGTCTGCCTGCTGCATATTAATCTATACACGGCCTGTGAACAGACAGAAATTCCAGGCCTTACTATGGTGTGTATAGCTTTTCCCATTTACCTTATATATTCGGGGGATTTGAACTTTTAACTGTGTTGATCGAAATAACTGAGAATCTCCTTATTTCTCAGTCTTGTGATAGAAATTCCTGGCAAGAAGCCACCTTCTCTCTCTCCCTCCGCCCCCTCTAGACACCCAAACTAGACGGTAGTTAAATTCTTTTCTTCTTGGGGGAGGACAGTGCTGTGCTGCCTCCTTCCCTCTGATTGAAGTCTTCCTTCGTGTTATCTTGACAGGTGACAGCATGAATATCAGCGGTGGAGTCTGAGGTACGTGCTACCATATGTGTGCGCTCACAGCCTTGTGTGCACGCGTGAGCTCCTGGCCTGTCTTTGTCATTAGGCGTGTTGCATTTTACAGGGGAGAGGAAGCTGGAGGAAACTCTCAAGGAGGCTCTGTACCTCGTTTTCCTCATACTGGCTTTCTGTGAAGGTTGCGTGGCTCCTTCTCAGCAGTCCAGAATCCAGGGTGGCAGAAGTCTCTTTCCCTTATTACACACAATCATCTCTGCCAACCCCCAGACTATAGCACACTCAGGACCCTGTGTGACTGCTACGGGCCGCACACAACACAAAGCCCCTCAAATGTGACTTTCCTGAGTTTGACACACAGTACATGGAGATGTTATACTGGATTTTGGAGGGACTTCATTGAAAAAAGAATACCAACTGTGTCTCATTTATCACTTCCATATTGATTCTGTGTTCTAATTATACTGTTTGATATATTGAGTTGCATCAAATATATTTTAATAACTAATTTCACTTTATCTTTCTCCTTCCTTTCTTTCATTCTCAAAACATAACACAAAACAGTACACTGTCAGAGGACTGCTCAGAGCAGCCTGGGAAATAGGCTGTATCTGAGAATACAGCCTCAAAGACCAGCGCACGACCTCCGTGGGAGAGGAGATGGAAATGATCTCCTAGAGCATTTGGATACTTTGTCCTTCCTGATCGGATGGTGATGTAGTACCTTCCCCTGTTTCAGAAAACTTGGACTTTAGAGAAGTTTCTATACCTATCAGGTATCTCTGATGCTATCAATACTCACCTAGTGAGTGTTCCATTAGTATGTCTCTCAAGAGGGCAGACCAGGGTCTCCTGGGTGGAATCTGCCCTGGGTTCTAGTTAACATCAGCATAGGGTCTCCTACCACAGGCTTCCAGGGGCCATAGCCCTCAAGGGAATACATTCATGTCTTTCTTAGCCCCACAATCCACCTCTTTTCCTACTTGACAGAGACAGGCGTGTTCTCTTTAAACACACTTTATGTGTAAACATGAAGAAAAAGCATCTTTGGGTGAATGTACTGGTTAGGTACCTGCCTTTACGAGGCCTGTTGACTTCCTAAAAGAAGTTAGATATTGCTTCCAACGAAGACATAAAAACTCAATGGTTGCTGAGTGGCAGCTCTGTCGTCTGACTTCTAAGGAGATTCTTCAGAGCCTGGTTCAGTGGCTTATACCTGTGATCTTAGATACTCAGAAGGCAGAGATTTGGGAAGAATCACCATTTGAAGCCACGTAAGCATTAAGATTATAAGACCTCATCTCAATCAGTAAAAAGCTACCCATTGCGGTCTATGCCCGTCATCCCAGCTACAAGGAAAGGAAAGCGTAAACAGAGTTATAGTTACGTGAAAAGTGAGAACCTATTTGAAATATAACTAGATCATTGTTAGTTCAAGTCAAAGTTCCTGGTAATTTTAAGACTGAATTCAAATGTCAGTATCAACACCACCAAAAGAAAAAAAAGAAAGAAAGAAACAGAAAAGACAGAGAGAGAGAGAGAGACAGAGACAGAGAGAGGGAGAGAGAGAGAGATTCTTTGGAGACTGAGGTATAGCACGGTGGTAGAACACATGTCTAGTCCTGATGAGACCATCAACGAGATATTCAACTCTGGGGAAAAAAAAAAAGATTCTCTGATTTTTTTTCAAGAGTCTTCATAATCAGTGTCTATTAATGCTCCCCACGTTGGATTTATTGCACAGAAAACTTAGGGGCTGCTTGATCGTAATGGCAGATTTTCAGTAACCCCGAGCCTGGTGAGGTACACACAAAGTAGTTGGTCCCTACATGTCATGCCAGCCGCTGGACTCTCAGCAGAGGTTGATCTGCAGCCTTTTTGCTAAGATCTTTTTCCCCCCTATCAGAATAAGTGGAAGCTGTTGTGGAATGAATACATGGAAATTATAGCTGTCACACTTGTCCATTAAAAGCAGGAGTTGGAGTGGAATATGACCCCCACTTTACATTGGGGTCCTTGGGAAGTCAAGGGACAGGAGTGTTTTGTTGTGAGGTGGCCAGTGGGAGACTCCGTCCTGGCAAAGATCAGTTCTCAGCACGAAATGTGCCCACTTACTTGTTAAGTGCTTTAAACATGTCCACCCCTCCCTCTGCCCTCCTCTGCCTGAAGCTGCAGCTTCATTAGTATCCATTGGTTTTCAGGTTGTTTAGATCTCTGGGCCACTGGCTCCCTGGCTGTGATTACCGCCTGGAATTTTCCGTACAGCACTTCCATTTTCCATCACCCTACCCCTAGTTGGCCTACTATCGGCTCTTTGAACCTTTGCAGAAAATAATGCTCATGGTTGCTTTTGTTCTGTGTCTGTTTGGGGGAGGAAAGTGCCTTCAACTCCTCTGCGCTTGATGTCTCCCTGCCGAAACCCCAGCCAATCATTTTTTTGCACCTAACTGGAGAGTGTTCTAGAAGGTGTCCTTGGATGACAAGACTTTGCTGAGGCAGGATGCCTTGAGCAGAATAGCCTGCGGCCAGGCGCTCCAACAGCGTGTTGAGGAAGGGCCCTGACGCTCTAGGCTGTCTGTCTGGTCTGGTGGTCTCAAAATGTGCTGGTTGGATTAATTTGGGGTTGGAAGGTCCTGCATGGGTATGGTGCTCTGTTTGTTCACAAAGGGTGTGCTTTTTAAACATAGTTGACCAGACTTTATTGTTTTTGTACATAGGCTGTTGTGTATCTGAAGGCTATTTCACTGACTCCCTGAAGAACCCCTGTATTTTCATCTCCATAATTTGACATTCAGCAAACAGTGGTACTGGATAGTCTCAAAGCAAGTGTGTTCAACCAAGGACGAGAAAGACTGAAGAAAAGCCGAGACTGGTAGTCAAACCTCCAGATGATAAATGCTATCCAGGCAGGTGTGGTGGTACACAGCTGTAATCCCAGCACTTGGGAGGCTGGGGAAGAAGGATTGCAAGTTGAGGCCATGTGAGCTACATAGATCATGTCTCCAAAAATAGACATAAGGTCCAGGGTCAAGTGATAGAGCATTTACTAGTTAAGTATGAGGTTCTGAAATCAGCAAAAGTACCATCAAATTAAATAATTACAAGACCTGACAAAATTCCAGAGAATATTAAAAACACCTTGTTAATGAAGTTTTATTTGGGAAGATCATGGACATTACTTAATCCTTAAGTTGCTTTTGTTCTTCTACTTCCATACATTTAAAAAGTATAACTGCCTTTCTTATTGTGCTCCCAAAGCACGCAAGTTTCTATTTTTTTTTTTTTTTTCCTATATATCATCCCCAGGAACCAGAGCTAGGAGTGGTGATTCACTTCTAGAATCCCAGCTAATCAGGAAGCAGAGATTGGGAGGCTTGAGATTCAAGGACAGCTAAAGCCAAATAGTAATAGTATAGTAATAGTATAGTAATAATAATAATAATAATAATACATGGAGACCCATCTCTACTAACAAACTGAGGGTACTGGCACATTTCTGGGTCCCAGCGATGTTGGAGGCATAGGTTGTTCAAGGTTGGCTTTAGGCAAAAAAGAAAAAATTCTGACTCTATCTGAAAACTAAAAACTAAACAATTAAAGCAAAAAAGCAAAAAAAAAAAAAAAAAGGACTGGTGAAATGGTTCAATTATAGAGCCCCTGACTAACTCTTCAGAGTTTTACATGACTCAAGTGCCAGGTCCTTTTCTTGATGATATACATTTTTGAAACTTGCATTCTATATGTTTTTTGAGAGTAGGGACACAAATAAGCTTCTTGCATTAGTGATGACTTGAGAATTCATTTCAGCTTTTGTTTACTCTGGCGATCACACGGAATGTCAGCGGAGGGTTACACCAGCGTGAGAGTTAGCAGATGGGTAGAACAACTGTCACATCCTCTCCTCTCTGCCAGTTCTCATAACAGACATTACTAATCAATCACAGTACCTGTTTTCCGCAAGCCTGTGACTGTGCCCTATGAATCTTTCAAGAGTGCCAGGCACTGATAATCAATAGCATTTGGCATGAAATCCATTAAACCTCCCGGCTGTTATGTGCTATGATTTACTGGATATGAACTTGGCTGGATAAAGGATACTGATAAATAGTGGCCTGTCTCTTACCTTGACCCCAACTAACTTCCTTTTCCATTATCTTAGTTTGTGCAGCCACCTGGTCCTTAGGAGTTGGCTTTCTCGACATGTTTCAGATATGAGCAAGAATAGATCAGACAGCCTCCTAAAATCTCTGTGAGGTCATAGTTTTGAAGTAGACCACATACCAATCCTCCCTGAGCCATGTAACTGTCTCAATATGGCATTCTCTTCCCCCCAGAAGGATGTGACTGCAGACCCACTGAGAAGGTTGAGAGGAAACCCATTGTCCCTGGCAAATTGCTCGTTCTTCTCATTCTGAATTTCTAGGATTCTCAGCCCGATAACCCACATTCTTGGATGCCTCCTTAGACTCTGATTTAGTTCATCAATATTTATTTATATACTGGGAAAGAAAACCCGGACTTCTTCTATCTAAGCATCTTTTATCACTGTAACTGTTTAAGTTAGTTTGCTTAGAATGATAGATAGATAGATAGATAGATAGATAGATAGATAGATAGATAGATAGATAGATAGATAGATAGATAGATAGATAGATAGATAGGGGTTTTGGTCAAATAAAGAGGAGTTTGAAGTATACATAGTTTTCACTTTCTTTAAACATCACCACTAGCTTAAGCTTTGTTTAACTGCCCTCCTTATGATTGTAATAAACTATCTTGAAAGATTAAGAAAAGATCTCTTTATTGAATATATAACACAGCTGTAGGCAGATTGGCTCTTCTTTATTAGCAAGATGAGAAATCTTATGTTTGGTTTCTTAAAAAGTAGAAAGGGAATGCATAGTTCACCTCCTCTGTTATATAAAAAGGAAGCATGTCGGCAGGTACTACCATGTTTAAACGTCACTGGGCTGGTTTTTAGTGAATTTTTGAATTTTAAAGCCTACATCTTCATCTTTCCTTGTCAGGATCAGTGATCTTGATTGACGCAAAGAAGTTATGTTAAGCCAAATTGTCTTCATTGAAAGAAAAGGGGACTTTTGCTGTCACAGAAACATTTTTTTTCACAAAAGGACTTATTTCTGATTAAAAGTGGATTTGCAAAGTCACCTTTTTAAAGAACAATTCAAGCCAAGTTGACAGTGGCTCATGTATGTAATGCTAGCTACTCAAGATGCTAAGATCTAGAGGATCCCAGTTCAAGGTCAGCAAAGTTTGCTTGCCTCTAAGTTTGCTGACTCAAGTGTTACTCTTCCAGCCTCACCATCCTGAGGCCCTGAGTTCAAACCCCAGTACCACCAT